>NC_137773.1:166962900-167624364 GCF_963455305.1 Plecotus auritus
GACTGCTAGCATAGCAAGGCGTCGTCAGCGTCTTCCATCTCTGGACTGTTTCTCTTCTGTTTTCATGGCTGGAGCAGACCTGTCAGTTCCTCTCTGTTGCAAAAATCCACATGGTCTTGGAGTTGTTTTCTGAAAATATACAAACATATTCTCAACCAAAAGTTAATAAAGGATTCTTTTCTATATAATTGATTTGAGATCCTTTTTATTTTTGCCCAAACGATTTTCCTTTGTCTTATTTAGACATCATGTGTGTTTTTCATGGGTGTCTTGCTGTTAGCGTTACAAATGAAAATTAATTTTGTAAAGTAAAAATTTTCTAGATGTAATTTACTTATAGGGTATTTTTCCTTACATGGTATTACCCTACTATGCCCCCCTTTTTTTGATTAATGGAGGCTTTTGTAAATTTTATAATGCAGTCTTGATAACTTTAAATTTTAATTTTTTGCACAAAAATATGATTGCTTTAGTTTCATTGCATGTTCAGGAATTTCACCATGAGATGAACTAAAAATAGAAATTTTAGTTACCACTTTAGGAACAGCTTTTTGATTTAATCATTTTTATGTCCAAACCAAGTTCATTCCCCTAGTAGTCTCCCCCATTGTGCGCTACCCTAATCTGCCACAGATTTCTCCCCAGATGTCCCTCTAAGGAAGAGTGAGCTCATATTTTGCTCTATTTCAGGGTATTATTTACTTATTCTTTATGACGACATTTCTCTCTGTACTGTCACAATCCACATATGTTTTCAGCTTATTTCACACATGATTAAAACAGTTTACTCAGGCTCTCTATACATTGCCTGATTTTCCATAATACTTTGGGAATCTGTATGTGTTCCCCTAACTTTATTGGCTATGTGATTTAGATTTCTATAAAAGTACATGCAGTTTGTCACTTAACATAATAGGTTTCCTTTTGGATACTTATCACTCAATATCAAGAAAGGAAAATATCAAATCTGTCTTAGAGAGAGATAATTATTAGCACATTATCTGGCTTAAATTTTGTCCATTTATATAGAAAACCAATGCAGAGTTTAATTTGGTCTGAATAATGGTCAGAATATTATTTTTTTCCAAAATAGTAAACCAGATTTCTCAGTCTCATTTAATAAACACTGCAAACTTTCACCAATGAATTTAAATGTCACCTTCAATTTATTAAAAATGTTACAGACATCTGAGCTTGTTTGGGGTATTATTAGTATGTTCCAATGACATCTTTTGCCAGTCGGGTTCTGACACAATCCAGTTCTAATTTATTGAACATAATATATAATATAACAATTTAATATTTATTAATCTTTTTAATTTAAAATTATAAATCTAAGTTTCTTTATATTTCTTGTTTGGATATTGTAGAGTACCAGATTTTATATCTGCGTTATCAATGTGAATAGATAAGTTTTTGTATTTTTCACTCATTTGTAGAGAATGTGTTGATGTTTTTAAATTTATAACTAGCTATCACTCCTGAATTAATTTATTTTAAAATATTTTATTTTACTATTTTATTTAACTTAGATTTTAAAAAATTAGTTTCATTTTACTTAAAATATTTAAATGTTATCATTTTTTTATTTAATTGAAAAGTGTAAGACCTTAATATAACTGTGTCATATATTAGTATATTTATATATTTTTCTTCTGTTTTCCAGATGATTATCTTGGGCATTCAAATCAATGTTTTATGGTTTTACAAATTTTTTCCTTTTTAAAATATTTATACTTTTAATTAACTTTTTGTAGTAAGAATAGGAAATATTATCTATTAATTTAGTGGAAATTTTTCTACATTTTAGTGATTATATATGCTATTGTAAATAGTTTGAAATATATATAAAGGAAATGTTTGATTCTTTTGTAATAATAGACACATATATTTATATGCATATGTGTGGGTACATTTCATTGTACAACAATCCTGTTTTACATCTATTGGGATGACTTCTTTCTTACTTTTTTCAAGAGTTACATTAATAGATTTAAAAATAAATTTTCAGTACTTTTATGGAGAAGTCAAAGCCCTTCCCAGATGAACTCATTCATCTTCACGGCAGCTGTATTATAGATAACGGGACAGGTATATTGGCATTTTGCAAATGGATGAGGAGGTCACCTGAGGAATTTTTAGCAAAAGCTGTAAGGATGGTACAGTGGAAAGTTGGCAGAGGCCAGCAGCACACAGTGACTTGCCCAGAGGCCTACAGCTAGTTGGCCACAGCTTGGGATGGAAACTTGTATGGGGGAGCCGGTCATCTTTGCCAAATGGATAGATTTCTTAGTGCCCATCCACTCAAGCACTTGTGAAATTCCTTGTATGCGATCGTGCTAGAGCTTACCTTCCTATATTTTTGTTCCATTTAGTACTCTTCCTTACCTTTAAATGTATATATAGAATGCATCTTTTCTCTTTATATAGGCAAACATACAAATCCAACTCTTACACTTTCTCTGAGAATTCCTCCGAAACAATTGTGATTCATAATTTTATGATTCCTGTTTGATCAGTAGCACAAAGCATTCAAGCATTTGTTAGAGAGTAATCCATAAATTGGCTGCAATTTTGTCTTTTTAAGGCTCATTTAAGGTAATTGAAAGGAAACCAAATGTAAGGCAGATGTAGCATCTATCTCTGTCAGTTCCTAAGCTCACCCCTTGCACTGTGGTAGGTTATTGGAAACCGGTAAACAGTAACCACATTCTCTTGACTTCCTGAAGATTGAAAGACATTCTGTCACCCTTTAGATTTAAGAAATATCCCATTCACATGAATTACTTTTGATACTAAAAATGGTTTGAAATAATAGAACATATATGCATCTTTTAAAAAGTTTTAACTGAAAAATTTTTACATATTATTGAAAAATATATAAATTATCTGCAAATATTATTTTTTACAAAATTTAGCATGATGAAACATTTTGCTTCTCCACATAGGCTTGACATTTAAAAAAATACATTTTTATTGATTTCAGAGAGGAAGGAGAGGGAAAGAAATAGCAATGATAAGAGAGAATTATCGAACGGCTGCCTCCTGCACACCCACTTCTGGAGATTGAACCCGCAACCTGGGCATGTGCCCTGACCTGGAATCCATACCAGCCAGGCCAGGCTTGACAATTTTTAAAGCAAAATTAATTTTTTTTCTTTATTTGTCAGATACCCAGAATCAGTTTGTATTCAATGTCATGTTCAATAACTAAATTTTTCCAACTGGTTGCTGATGTCTATTTTATAACTTTACTGTTTTATATGCAATTAATTATATAAACTCTTTCAACTCAGTCTTTAAAGCAAATTAAAATATCCCCAGCCACACAAATTAGTACCTCATACAGTTAGATTACTACCAATTAACTGAATTCCCAATACTCCAAAACAATCATCATGTACATATATTATTAAGAACTCCTGTGTGGTTCATGTTTGATATATTATGGAAGAGCCTATAAGTTGACTGAGATTTATGTCTTGCCCTCAAGGAGCATTACATTATAATATGACAAATACATTTAGATGTCAATTTATATGACATAATCTCTAAACACTGAAAAAAAAAATTTTTAAAGGAGAGATGGGTGAGGTATGGGTTTGTCAGGAAAACTTCCACAGGGCAAGGAAGAATTAGTTTGGCCATGAAGAAAATACAACAGAATTGAGATAGGTAGATGATATTCATAGTAGTTGAAACCACATAAGGAAAACAAAGTCTATGTGTGGTTTGTCGGATAGTGTGGACGTGACGGCAAATATTTATATCTGAGTGCATCTCTGCTGAGCTGAGGAATGGGGTCTTCCTCCTCGTGCTGCCTCTAACAGACCACACACTATGCTGTTCTGGTTCAGTTAATGAGTTGTGGTGTGTGTGTGTGTTTTATAGATTACTGTATGTCAAAGATCTTCACCATGCACTGCAGAATTGAAAATGCAAACTACATTTAGTTTTAGTGGAAAACATCTTTATTTGTTGTTGTTTTTTACTTGTGGGTTAATTTTAAGAGGGCTGGATTTGTTCAGATAGTAAATACTGTTTTTTCCTACAGCTAAATTTTTAGCATTCAGTGAAAAAAAAATGAGTTCCCTATGCTGTTTCTATGAGGACGTTTATCAGGTTCAAGGTCATGGGATGCTCTAGAAATTTAATCTAGAAAGGGGCACGGCACAAAAGTAGAGGGAACCAATATAGGCTGCGTCAGAATGGCTCCCCGTTGAGCTAGTGTGTGTATTCAGTTTTGCTTGTGAAGGCACTTTTATGCGTTCAATGTAATATCAGTCCTTCCCCTATTGTCCCATTCTTCATGACAGATACCAAAGTGCATAGTGTCACTGGGAAGGGAGAATAAGTCTCTTTTATTTTTAAAACCAAGCATTAATTTGCAAATTACAGCATTTGTTTCCTGTGTCTATTCCATAAGGAACACCCTAATGGACTCATAATGAACTGTCATGATCACATCAGCGAAAAGGAAGATGCCTTTAGTAGAATAAACTGTTATATTACAATTAAGTAAGTCCAGTAGATTCATTGGTACTTCCACAAAATTATACCCAAATGCTTGATTATGAAAATCATGGAAGGGGGGTTACATAATTAAAATATTGCTCTGTCTTAGCAAGAAGAAATGCTTCAAAACAATAATGTGTGTTTCCTACATGACCTTTTCTTTCTATGACTCTCAAGAAGTATTTCTTTTCAAGTGGGAACCAAACAATTGTGAGTGCTTACTACACGTCAAGTATTTGCAAACTGAAAATACACCCACAATTAGAAACAGTACTTTTTCGGAAGGAGAGGCACTTGCAATGATGACGGATGAATGAACGTGTATCGTTCTCTTGTTGTACCTGGTTAGAAGTAGGGCCAGGGTCCTGTTGGATCCCACAGAATCCACAGAGCTTAGAAAGTGGAGGTTAGCACGTGCTTTCTAGAGAGAACAATGGCTGGACTTAATATTTGAAGATGTGTAAGGATTTGATTAGGTAAAACCATGTGTGGTGATAATGTTTGCTGGTCAAGAGACTGGTTGAATCCCAATAATCTTTCAAGCGGAGGAAGTCAGCATTTTGAAGTTGCATAACCAAGACATGGCAAAAAAGGCTAAGTGAAGAGTACTCCATTGTGGGAAGCTTGGAATGTCCGTGCCAAAGAGGACCTGGAATAATCAAACAGAGGGGCCCAGGTTCCAGTGTAAGGGGAGTCTCTCCTGTAGGCAGTGGAGGCCACCGAAGCATTTTAAGCAGAAGAATGGCAATATCAAAGCGGTGGATGAGGGGGTGGGTGGGGAGAGGTCAACCAGGAAACGTATGCATATATGCATGCATAGCCCATGGATACAGACAAGAGTGTGGTGAAGGCCTGGGTACAGGGTGGAAGGGGTCAATGGGAAAACAGAATGAAACAGAACAAAGGGGACATATGTAATACTTTCAACAATAAAAAGAAATTAAAAAACAAAACAAAACAATAAATATATCTGATGACCTGTCTGGGAGATGCTTATGCAAATGAGAACATCATGATTATACTTCTGCTTCATGAAATATAGAAGGAAAACGTTTTAATAAGAAAAGGAGATTCACAGTCCTCTTTACAGCATAAGCTCTTCACTAAACTTTCAAAAGTTGATGACTGACTCCCTAGTTACAGTGGATCGCCTTGCAAGAATGTTATCTTTCCTAGTGGTTCCAAAATATCTTATGGATATTCTGACCTTCAAACTTATGTCTTTTACGGTTTTCTTTTTTACCAAGATATATGGAAATTGTGGGACTTACAGTAGGAGAGTATTTCCAAACTTGAGATAAAATACTCACCAGGCTTCTAAACTGAGTGCTTTCACATAATTGCCAAATTACCTAGAACTCAAGATTAAAAGGAAAAAGCAAGCCACTTCCTTAGAAATATCTGAAGAGGCGCATTTAATCCAATTTCTCTAGTACCTATGCTTTTGAAAATGTGATTTTTCAGGTTCATACTTTACCCCTTTGACAATTTACAAATTACCTTTCAATAAGAAAGAGAGAGGCTGGATTCTTTGGCCCTTGCTAGCTAGCTCTGTGCGAATGTCACATAAAATAGCTCAAGTTGCTTATATGATGAGAGGGCTCAGAGATTTCTGTGATGCCTTACGATTTTACAGAAAGCATAAAAATAAACATCCAAAAGCATCATTCTTATTCATCCCATTTTGCCAATTATATCACTTATGTTTTTAAAATTCCAAAGTGAATATGTTTTTTATCAGAGTTAGTAATTTCCTTCCCACACAGTTATTGGGTAGTGCTTGATTTACTTCTTTTTTTCCTTTCTTACTAAAACCTCTATCCTTTGCCCAGCATCTACTGGACCCATTGCTTTCTATACCACTCTCTCAGTTGGTTTAATTACGACCTCCACTTCAAATTACAGTTGGCTCTCTACATCCGCGTGTTCCACGTTCGTAGGTTCAACCAACCACAAATCAAAATATATTCAGAAAAAAACATTACACTGTTGTTGATGTGTAGTTAGGCCTACAATGGTTGCATCTGTACTGAACATGCACAGACTTTTTTTTTTTTTTTGGTATGTTTTTATTGATTTTTTTTTTTTTTTTTTTGAGAGAGAGGAAGGGGGAGAGATAGAGACATAGAAACAACGATGAGAGAGACATCACTGATCAGAGCGAGATGTGTCCTAAGGTATCAGAAAACCCTAAGAGAGCTGGGAGGGCCGTTACCCTTAGTGTAGAACTGGACATAATTAAGTGTTTCAATGGTGGTGAACAAAATAAACACCTTGTGTGTGCATTGAATTTTAGGTCTGGAAGTGCTCAAATTTGTTTTCATATAAATCAATGTTAATTGCTTTTTAGCTTCATGACATTTCAGCTTACCAAAGTTTTCATAGGAATGCTCTCTTTTTGGAGGGTACAACAATAAAAAATTAGACTCAAATTCTTTTCCTCATTGGAGCTTATATTCCAAAAGGGATGGATGTGACTGACAACACATAAGATACATAACAGACCATGTAGTGATACCTCCTAAGGAGAAAGATAAAAATATGAAAGAGAATAAACCTAGAAAATCATGGAGGGTCATTCTGACTAGGAATTGAAAACATACTGTAAAGGAACAAGAAGGAAGCAGGCCAATCTTTTAGACGGAGTTGTTGCAAAATCCAAGTGAGAAAAGATGGTGGAGTTTGGGCCAAGTGGTAGCAGTGGAGGTGGTAACAAGGGCCTCATTCTGGATCTACTTTGTGCAGAGCATAGACCATATATGTTACATTACAGGAGCAGGAGTAAGGGTCATGTCATCCTTCTGGCGATAGCAGGTGGAAGGAAGGGAAAAGAATAGAAAAACATGTTCATGAAGAAGTATTAGTGGTTAACTTTTTGAAAACAGGTAACTGAACTCTTTGATGAATAAATAAACCAGCTGGATTTGGATTCAAACACGAAGAACAGCCTGCAATAACAAATAACTTTCTAGAAGATAACAAAAGTTGTTACAGACAATAGTGTTGCAAAGGCTTGTGAGGGGCAGGTGGGGGAGGAGGGGGTCAGTGGGGAAAAATAACAAGCCCAAAGGGGACATCTGTGATACTTTCAACAATAAAGATAAATTAAAAAAAAATCCCAAAAATATTTTTAAAACTTCAAAAACTGTATGTTAATGAAGACAGGTACTGTCTGGTTTTATATTCATGATAGTAGAGATTTTAACGTTAATTAGAAACTTATTGCAGGCTATTTGTGGGTTTTTTTGCCCTATTTGCCAGTATGTATTTTTCCTACCAACACTCAGAAAAATTCTCTTTTTTGAGCGAGACAAAACCTGTATGTGTTATTTTAAATAGAGCGTAGCTAAGGCAAGAAGTTAAGCTGGATTAAATTTTTTTTCTCTCTCCCTTATTTAACTCTGGGAAATTTCACAAGACATGAATAGAATTAAATCAATTAGGAAATAAGAATTAATTTAGCAATAGAAATAACTTTTATTTTAGACACAGCACATATATACATGAGATCACCACTAATATTTTATACACACACACACACACACACACACAATGTATAAAACTATATAAAATTCCCTATGTACTCTCTGAGGTCATCTTGTCAGTAACATTCTTGAGTGGACAGTGAGATTATTATCCTCTCCTTTTTACATTGTTGCAAACTGAAGTTCAAATAAAGGGCAAGACTTGAACACCTATGTTTTAGGCACTAATTTTTTCCCATCACAACATCTCCCAGTATATAAATTACTAGAGGCTTGGTGCACAAAATTTTGAATGGGTAGGGTCCCTAGGCCTTGCCGGCAATCAGGTACTATCTGGTTTTATATTCCTTCATTCCACGCCGCCCCCTGGTGGCCAGCGCAAGTCATAGCGAGCTGTTGAACTCCCTGTTGGTCGAACTCCCGAGGGGATAATTTGCTTTATTATATAGGATACAGCCTCTAATTATTTTGTATACAGTGTCATGAATTTCTTTCTTTTCTTAGCTTAAATACTTAAAACCCACCTGGAGAGCTCATTGTACTGGTTTTATCTGTTCCAGCAGCCATGCTTGGCCAGTGGATTTTCATACAGATTTGAAAGGTTATGGGACTTGAAGCACTTAATTTTTCATTGTCCCAAAGATACGTTTTTCCTTACCTGCTTTTAAAATCTCTTACTAACCCTTAAAATTCAGATTAAAATCTACAGGATTTATTTTATTTTGTCAATACCACATAGATTACCCAAATGGCATTAAAGTAATTATAATTCTACTAGAGGCCTGGTGCATGAAATTCGTGCATGGGGGCGGTGTCTCTCTCAGCCCAGCCTGCACCCTCTCCAATCTGGGAACCCTCGAGGGATGTGAGGGATGTCCAACTGCCCGTTTAGGCCCGATCCAATCCAGGACTGCTGGCTCTCAATTGCTCGCCTGCCTGCCTTCCTGATTGCCCCTAACCACTTCTGCCTGCCAGCCTGATCACCCCCTAACCACTCCCCTGCCAGCCTGATTAATGCCTAACTGCTCCCCTGCCAGCCTGTTTGCCCCTAACTGCCCTCCCCTGCAGGCTTGGTCACTCCTAACTGCCCTCCCCTACAGGCCTGGTCACCCCTAACTGCCCTCCCCTGCAGACCTGGGTTTCCCCCAACTGCCCTCCCCTGCAGGCCCGGTCGCCCCAATTTCCCTCCTCTGTCAGCCTGGTCACCCCTAACTGCCCTCCCCTGCAGGCTTGATCGCCCCCAACTGCCCTCCCTTGCAGGCCTGGTCTCTCCCAACTGCCCTCCCCTGCTGGCCTGATCGCCCACAATTGCCCTCCCTTGCAGAACTGTTCCCTCCCAACTACCCTCCCCTGCTGGCCATCTTATGGCAGCCATCTTGTGTCCACATGGGGGCAGTCATCTTTGACCACATAAGGGCAGCCATCTTGTGTGTTGGAGTGATGGTCAAATTGCATATTATCTTTTTATTAGATAGGATTAGATAGGATAGAGGCCTAGTGCACAGGTGGGAGCCGGCTGGTTTGCCCTGAAGGGTGTCCCGGATCAGGGTGGGGGTTCCCTTGGGGCATGGGGCAGCCTGGGCGAGGGGCCTGTGGTGGTTTGCAGGCCAGCCACGCCCCCAGCAACCCAAGTGGAGGCCCTGGGATCTGGGATTTATTTATCTTCTATAATTGAAACTTTGTAGCCTTGAGCGGAGGCCTGGGCCCACCAGGGCAGGCAGAAAGCTTGGCTTCCTCCATTGCTGGGGGCACCCAAGCCTCCTGCTCTCTCTCTAGCTTTGTGGCTGCCGCCATTTTTGTTGGGATTTATTTATCTTCTATAATTGAAATTTTGTAGCCTTGAGCAGAGGCCTGGGCCTCAGCCATCTTGGTTGGGTTAATTTGCATACTTGCTCCTGATTGGCTGGTGGGTGTGGCTTGTGGGTGTAGCGGAGGTACAGTCAATTTGCATATTACTCTTTTATTAGATAGGATATTTGTTACATCTTAGACTCAGACACAACAATTTTATTTTTCTCGTTGGTTTATCTGCTAGGTTTCTTTTCATGTCATGATTCAAAATCCTTGAGTCTCCATTATTTCCCATTGTCTTTGATTATTCCTATGAAAAAGCAAAAGTGCTATGGAAATATGCCAGTGGGCCTGTAATCCACATAGCTTATTTCTATGTTTAGAAAGCCCTTAGGGGCCCTGGATGATGTTGCTCAGTGGGTGGAGCATCGGCCTGCACCGAAGGGTCATGGGTTCGATTCCTGGTCAAGGACACATACCTGGGTTGCAGGTTCGATCCCGTCCTGGTTGAGGCATGTGTAGGAGGCAACCAATTGATGTTTCTCTCTCATATCCATGTTTCTCTCTCTCTCTCTCTCTCCTCTCTCTCTCTCTTTTCCCTTCCCATTTTTTCTCCCTTCCACTCTCTCTAAAAATTAATGGAAAAAAATATCCTCCTTGGGTGAAGAGTAACAATAACAACAAAAACCCTTATGGGAGCAGACACTCAGCACTCTGATTTTAGAGACATTATCCATATGCACTAATTCAGCAAGATCTTTAAAAAATTTGGTGCATTTATTCCTGCAATAAGCATTTCATCTTATTCATAAGCTGTTATATCTTATGTTAGCAGGACTCTTCACAATTTTTCTTAAAAGGTAAGTGGAAATGCTTGGCATGGGGAAATCATTTCATTATGAAAAAGAAAGATCCATTACATTGGGGAAGGAGGGATCATAGCAATGTGGACATGGCGTTTTCATGTCCAGCATTACTGGGTGGGAATACAAGGGCACTGTGGACCATTCAGGGAGTGCCCTCCCCTTGGGGTAATGAACACCTAATTTTCTTCTTTTCCTTTCTTCCCTGAACTTGTCACTGAGGTTTTTTTACTTCAACAGGCGTGAGTCTGCTCTCTGAGCGAGAGGCTCACACTCTATACTGTGGAAAATGCTATTTATTATTGATATTGCTATGCATATTCTATGGAATATAAAGCACTCTAAATTTTCTGCCGGTGCCTATGGCACAACTGAGAAAAGAACTTTTTGAAAGGAAAACATTGCCTCACCTATAATAAATTAATAACAACTCAATATGAGGTTTTTACAGGTAACTAAATGCATTCCAGCTATTTTCAAGGGGATTTTAGGCTATATGCAAATGCACAGCTCTAAAAATTTCAAATTGGGGATTAGCATTTTGATGCTTTCTCTCCCTGAGGTTATGCTTGCCCTACCTAAAGTGTTTATATCCCTTCTGAGTGTCTGTGTATGAACAGACAGGAAATAATTAACACTCGTTCTTAAAGTGTTTCATAATTTACAATTTTATATCTTGCTATTTATATCCATTTTCTCTTCTCTACTGTGGAGAAATGTCATAGTTTGGGTTATTCTTTGTCCACGTTTCTGATAGAAAATCCTGGGACTTAGAAAAGTTGTAGGTCAGGTTATGCCATGCACTGGCTTGCTCAGCAATGAAGATGTCATTTATGTCCTGGCCCCTTGGAGGGTTTTTTTGTTTGTTTGTTTTTTAGGCTCTAACTTTTATCTGCCTATTGCCTCCCTGCACAATCTTTTTAAAGAGACACTTCATTTGGCCCATCTGTTTCTTAAACTCTCCTTCTGAGACTTTGCTGTTGGACTATTTCTGTGTCTCCTATTTGCGTTTTGCTGCTGGAACTCCATCCCTACTCTTGGTCCTCGAAGTGAGGAAGACAGAGAATCAGACCTAAATCAAACAAAGAAAAAAAAAATAGCCCTCTCTCTCCAGGTTGTCTATCTATCCTCAGAGTTATATCGGGAGAAGATGGAACTGTGGTATGCCTATACTTGTATCTGCAGAGAAAACGGGGTCCCAAGGCCTTGTCATTTTTTTGACACCTGCTAGATGGGTTAAAACATTTGCAAGTCATATTAAGCACTCTGCTTCTCTTTCTCCTGATAGAAAATGTCGATAACAATCTCTCATTCTCTGACAAAGCTATTATGAGGAGCAAATGGTCTGTGAAAGTGAGTATTTCTTTGCTTTGTAAAGCTCTGTGTAAGGATACATCAGCTGTTATAATGATCATCTCCATAGACCTCCTCAGAGCAATCAGTGGCAACTGTACTCTGGTAATAAAGTAAAAAGCATTTGAAGCCACAATGAATAATTATGCTCTCCTCTGTGATAGGTATGAACTTTCAACAAGAGACTCGGATAAGTGAGAAATTAAATGTCTTTGTTTTCTTTAAAATAATTTTGGTTTGAATCGGTGTCTCATCCCTCCAGATGGGCAGGATATGCGGAAGGACAACATTTTAAGGCAGGTCTAAGCATAGGAGCATCTCTCTCATGATTGATCTGTCCGTGGTTACACCGCTGAAGTACCTGCTATTCCACCATTCAGGAGATCCGTTGGGTGGCTATGCTACTTCCTTGTCAGGCTTGTGGCACAAGATCCTTTAAGACGTTGGAATATCTAAGTATCTGGGATCTAGTGGTCCTAGATCAGTCAGGCAGTCATCCCAAGAGATCTTAACATCTCCCTGAGTGGTTCTTAACGTCTAGGCTAACTGCTAGCCTACAGATCTCCAAAACGTCCAAGGTTTTTCCAGAGTTAAAGTTCTCTGCCTCTCCAGACTTCTCAAAGACACTACCTAAAATTCCCTCCCCATCTGGAACCCCAGTCATCACCTCTTTAAAGTATTCTGTCACTTTGATTCAGATTCTGTTTATTATTATTATTATTATTATTATTATTATTACTATTACTATTATTATTACTATTATTTAGAAAGGATACTGAGAAAAGAAAAGAAAGAAAATCTATCTTTTTATAATGGTAGAAGAGAACATAGGGAAGATAAAGACAAATTAATATGTGTATGTGTATAATTAGCAATTTGAGTATAAATCCTTAAAACACAAAATAAGGTTGCCTGACTGCCACCCTCGTTTGCAGAAAGGTACTAACCAATTCGTTGACTTGATGGTGAGGTCCCTGGTTATTGTACCAGATTAACCATACATTTTCTGGCATTCAGAACTAGAGGCCCAATGCGCGAAATTCATGCAGGGGCCTCGGCCCTCGCAGCCCGGGCGGCTGCCTTGGCCTTCGCAGCCCTGGCTTCTTCCAGAAGGACGTCGGAAGACTGTTCGGCTGTCTGGTCTAATTAGTATATTATGCTTTTATTATTATATATTATTATTATGTATAGGTTAATAGCACATGCAAGAGTTCAGCAAGTTGGATGAGAAAGTTCAGGCTGGGAGAGAGAGACCGAGAGACAGACTGTAGGGAGGGAAAAGGGGATGGAGAGGAGAATGAAGAGAGTGGAGCAGATCAGTAAACATAGTAAATTGGTTAGAAAAAACAAGTTGTGGTTGGTTTTCAAATAAGTGATGATGATTGAGGAATGGTATTCTGTGGAAAATAGTTTGTTTTATAATCCCGGTAACTCACTGAAATAATAAGAAATGACAAAGTGGAAAAAAAACTAATGTGCATCCAAGACATAGCAAATCTTAAATGTTTTCAAATATCATGTTTTTACTTACTTTTTCTTTTTATAAAAGCAATGAGTCATTGTAGAAAATATGGGAACTTAAGAAAATAATTATAATCTATTACGCAAACATGCATATATAATAAAAATGGCTTCATCAGTTAACTTTATATAGATACAATTTCTTCATATCTTGAAAATTATTTGAATAGCTCATTTAAATAGTTATTAACATTCCCTTCTATAAACATATCATAAGTTTATCATTATTCTCTTTTTATTAGATGTTTAAGTTGTTTCCATTCTTTTAATTTTATAAATTACACTGAATTAAAAATCTATGTACATAAATTTTATCTTCATTTTAATCATTCCATGTTAAAGATTCCAGGAGATTAAAATTATTTAATCAAATGAATAAATGTGTTTATTACTCTATATATATAGTGATTATTTTTATCAATGATTAAGTTTTTAAAACTAACTTTTAATTTCTATTTTTTCCTGCTCATAAAAAAAAAACTTGTTTCATTAATTTAATAATAGGAATTCACTTTATTCTCCAAATGTGATCTTTATGAAGACCATGGAGGCCTTTGGAATTAGCCAAGTCTTAATATTTACTCATATTATTCTTGTTTCCTGATATTATAAGTAGAATCAGATAAGCAGATATCAGGATTACTTTCTGTTCACTTGGAATAAAATTCAGTGTTCGCTCACTTGCTGCTGATGTACCATGAGTGGACAGAGCATCAACTCAGAGACACGAGTCATGTCTGTCTCGGAAATATAAGTTGCGGGGACATACCAGCTAGCTTTCTGACAGCAAAGCTCACTATAGGTTAAACCCAGGTTGATGTGTATTGAAATCTGATATTTTGCAATGAGAAACTTAAAGCTTTGGTAATCAATGTACAGGTCCATTTATCCTACATGCCCCAAATCCAGCACCATGATTTCCCCCAAATGATATAATAACTGAACATGAGCCTATTTAAATGTGAAGAATTCCTAATAATACCTCCTGTCTGACCTCATCTTGCTGGGGGCCTTTAGAAAGCCGCTCAAGACTCTCCAGTGCTTCTGTCATATAGAAGGTGAAATAGCTGCTTCTTGCAACTGGGGCTCAAATCTAAATGGAACTCAAAAGACTTGAAAAGTAAAGGGGAAGATCAGTGTTCAATCCAAATTTTACTTTAAGTATCTGAATCTGAAGCATTTTTATTTGTGGCATTTGTTTCCTGAATATGTTATGTTGCCTTAAAGAAGATAAGAAACTATGCCTTCACGTTGCCTTAAAGAAGATAAGAAACGTTCATGTTATGGAAGATTCTCAAAAGAACAATGAACTTGTCAGAATAATTTTAGTTTAGATGTGTTTTGACTATCCCCTAACATTGTGGCCATGAGTAAATCTTTTAACCTCAAATATTGCTCTCTGATGAAAAATTAGAGTTACGTCTTGGAAGGATTCAATACGATAACATTAAATCCATAATGAAAGCATTTTGAAATTTGCAAAGTACAAAAATATAAAAGGGAGCAACCATGCAAAATACGAACTTTGGAGTAACTCGAGTCTAGCTCCTGGCCGAAAACAATCAACGTGTGATCATTCAGGCCTGGCCATGGTCAATTGCAAAGGCTTTTTACCTGACAGATCTCAAGGAAGAACGCTCCCTCCCCATCCCAGATTTGGGGCACAGCCCTTGCCCTGCAGTCTTTTAAGGTTTTTATTTTTATACTAGTAGCCCTGCGCACGAATGCATGCGCCAGTAGCTCTCTATGGGGCCTGGCCGCTCCGTGGCCCAGAGGCCCAGAGGCCCATCCACGGCTGGGTGTGGAACGCCTCATCGCTATGGCGATGAAGCAAGTGTTCCGCCAGGCTGCTCATGCTGCCCACTGTCAGTGGCCGCCCCCGCCCCCCCCCCCCCAGGACTGGGGGACTCCAGCGGGGCTGAGAGGACTGGGCGCTTGCATCTTGTGGCTATGGGCGCCGCCATCTTAGTGATGGAGTGATGGTTAATTTGCATATTACTTTTTATTAGATAGGATAATCCAATTTATGTACTTTTCCTTTGTTGCTCTATGATATACTGTTTTTGTACCATAATTTAATTGATTTTCTGGTACCACATTTCCATACTTCAAACAACAGTCTGAGAGGGCTTGGGTGCATTCATTTTTAAAGAGCCTTCCTTCCTTCCTTCCTTCCTTCCTTCCTTCCTTCCTTCCTTCCTTCCTTCCTTCCTCCCTTCCTTCCTTCCTTCCTTCCTTCCTTTCTCTCTCTTCTTTTTAAACATAGCAGTTACATTTATCTTAGTTTCTTTCCTACATATTTTTCCCACATGAGCTCTGCCTTTTCATTTATTTTTTGTTTCAATTATTTTTCTCTTCTTATGTTTCTTTAACCAATGTTCATGTAATTTTTTTTTCATTTTTAAGTATTTGAAAGAATTACTTTGCTTGTAGTATTTTAAAGGTCTGAGTTTTAGAATATTTCATGCTGGCAAGCTAGAATCACCACAAGTTTAAAGAAGGCCCTGAGCTTCCTTCCTCTTGTCCATGGCTGCTGTTCTCTTCTCCTTCATGACCTGAGGTGACCCTCCTCAGTCCTACATGAGGAAGAGAGGGAAAGTAGGGAGAGCAGGACAAGAAAGAAGGGAGCCAAATAGCCCCATCTCTAAGAATGCCCTTTCCAAAGGACTTTAACCAATACATCCAAAAGCACTGAATTTATAACAATGCCTTTTGGATCTGAATTTGATTTGAAAAATACAGAAGGGCAGCTATTTAGTCTAGAAGAAGGACAGAGACAGGGTGGTACTGTAACAGCTTTTAAGCTGGAACTGCCTTTCAAAGCCTCTCTGCTTCTTCAGAACTGAGCCCTGCCCTGCTCTTCCCTAACCGTCCAGCCCGCAGCTCTCTCAGCCCTGCGTTTCCCCCTCAACTATGGCATTTTATAAGGGCACAAAATAATAACCGCGAAGCTCTGCATGTGGTGAATATTCGCCCACATGCTAATTCCATTTTATTATTTTATGACTCTCATTGCGAAGGGAAAGATCAGTGTATAATATGTGAATCCTGGAAAGATTGATAGTAGGTTTCTCTAAGATTCTACCACAGAACTTCTCAATGTGAAATATCTAACTGACCAAAAGCTACAGGGAAGCACAGGGAAACCTATAAAAACAGCACTTTTATATGGCATAACCTCACAAATTCCCTCATCATCTCAAACCTATTTTCTCCCCACTTCACACCCATATTTCTGATTAAAAACCTAAAAGCTTTTCTCTATTCTAAAACAGAACTAGGAAAGAAAACATCCTGAGAACTCACCTTTAGATATATGAGACCAGGAAAACAAGCCCACAGAAGCCAGAGCTATCAGAGTGGGGATTTAAAGGTGGCCAGTGGCATCAAATATTAAAACTTGGTTTAATCAGAAGTGAGGTATGTAAGCAAGCTTAATTAGAAATACATATTATTATTATTTGACTTTACAGTATAAAATGAAAAATTAAAGCAATCACACAGGATACGTAATCAGGGAGGAATAACATGTTGGAAAATGAGTCTGATGTTGTAATTGGTGTGTGCAATTAAAATTAATTAATTTTAGCTAGTATTCATGCATGCAAATATGAAATCAACAAATTTTAATTATTTAAACTCGTAATTATACTGACACTGGTATGTTGCTGGGAAGAAGCGAGAGACTTCTCTATGAACTGTAGTCACCCTCAGCTACCATGTGCTATTGCTGATCAAATCAGGGAGATTTGGATGTCTGTGCAATTGTGACTATATGCACTGCACCCCCTTCTAAACTTTTAAGTTCAGATTAGCAGTTATGTTTTGCCTGTCAAATTTTCTATCACATCTCAAATGAAAAAAGGGACTTAATTTTAATTAACACATCATTGCAGGTACACTAATATTCCTGTCTTCTAAGCCCTTCATAAGATTCATTAACAACTACTTTGTGATGAAAGGACCCAGGGAGCAGATAAAAAGTGGGAGGGTATTTTTAGTGATTTCACTAATGATTTTACAAAATACTGAAGACTGAAGAACAATGTTTTAGGATTCCATAGTTGGGTAGGAATGAAGTCATTCTAATAAGTAAGAAGAGAGAGGGAAAGAAAGGAAGAAAGTGTCTGTCTGTCCATCCATCCATCCATCCATCCATCCATCCATCTATCTATTTCTCGCCTATCTCTCACTCTCTTTATGTCTATATACAGGGTGGGGCAAAAGTAGATTTACAGTTGTATGTAAAACATGTTTTTCTTGTTTTATTGTTTGTTATTGTATTATAACTGTAAACCTACTTTTGCCCACCCCTGTATACTTCTATTGTATATATAACTTTTGGGGTTACCTTTTGTGCCAAAAAGAAAAAAAAATTATGGTTATAAATTTTTGTTTTATTTCTGCTTTTACAAATTAATATCTAAATTTTACAGGTTTGCAAAACATCTGGGCTCCAATCAATTGTGCCTAGTCAAATGAGCAGACTTACATTCCTTAAGAGAGAATGATGACCCCTGTTGGGCATATTAGGAGCTCGGAAATAGCATTAAATAGTCGCAAAATTATCATTTTGCCCTATTCCCAATTTTTCCTGAACATAGTCCCTGAACAGTGTAAGTGTGTTTTTGACATTGATGTAAATGGCACCTCCTGCATGTATCACTGTGTCTTGTTCTTCTGCTCAATATTATGTTTGTGTCATTCATGGTGTTGCTTAAGCTCCTGCATTTTTCATTTGATTTGATTGCTCTACTGTATTCCATTGTGCAGATATAACGCATTTCCCATCGTACTGGTGGACTAGTTTAGAGTCCCTTTGCTATGTAAATTTTGACATACATATGTATATGTTATTTATTGCTGCATAACAGATCACCACCTTTGCCATATTCTATTGGTTAGAAACAAAAATCTAGGCCACCCTACACTCAGGGGAGGGGCTGACACAGGAACATGCATAATGAGATGGGCCCTTTTGCAGGCTGCCTAGCACAGCGTATTATACCAATTTTTTCAAATAAATGAAATCTTACTTTACAAATAAATGTCTCTTTCAGTTTTAATTCCTGAATAATAGAAGTTCTGCAACAGGAACTTTGCTTAGCACTGAAAGCAAATAATCTCCAATCCTCTTAGCTATCCTGCAAGTATTACTGTCCTTCTTTTGCAATTTAAGGAAGTATGTCTCAGCAGGGTTATGTAATTTGCCTTTGGAAATTCTGGTACCTGAGAGAGACCATATTGTATGTTTCAGAACCAGTGCTGTCAGCATGCTGCTTAAATATAGTAATAATGAGCATAAGTGATTACAGAAAATAAATATTGCTGTTGCTCATCCTAATTACGATGGTCACCTCCCATCTACACCAAACACAAGATAGAATCAAATGACTTTTCTCTAGAGTTCATGCTAGATGTATTCACAAGGGTAAAAAGTGACAGGTTAGCTCTACTTCATATTGCCATCAATGAGTAAATTCAAGACCTTTTTTGATTCTTTGAAATATTAGCTTGAAATCTATAATTTAATAATATGTAGGTACTCCTACCCAAGGTTAGTGTAATTATATGGTGTACTGCAAAGTGTAATGCTGCTAGTTCTATGTAGCATTGGGCCAATCTAGGTGCAGACAATATTGGCAATAAATTCTACCAAACATCCTATATAATAAAAGGGTAATATGCATATCGACCGAATGGTGGAATGACCGATTGCTATGACGCGCACTGACCACCAGGGGGCAGATGCTCAACGCAGGAGCTGCCCCCTGGTGGTCAGTGTGCTCCCACAGGGGGAGCCCTGCTCACCCAGAAGCCGGGCTCACGGCCGGAGAGTGCAGCGGTGGTGGCAGGAGCCTCTCCTGACTCTGTGGCAGGCAGTCATCCCCTGAGGGCTCCTGGACTGAGAGAGGGTGCAGGCGGGTCTAAGGGACGCCCCGAGTGCACGGATTTCGTGCATTGTGCCTCCAGTTTAGACAGAAAAGCATATTTCATTTCATTGTGTTTTTAAAGTTAGAAGAACTAGAAATTCTCCTTTTTAATGATCTTTATTTCTGTTTTAAGTTCTTTTCTTATATAGGCATGCTTTATTTTATTTCCTCCAATCTCTTTTATTTGTTTTCCTTTTTATTGAATTTATTGGGGTGACACTACTTAAAAAAATTATACAGCTTTCAGATGCATAATTCTACAACACGTCATCTGTACACTGTATTGTATGATACATAGGTATTCTTGGATAGCATCGAAGAATCTGGAATTGATAGTCATGTCTGGCAATACCCACCTTATTTCATTTCTGATTGAAGGCCACAAAATATCATATATAGATTCCACTATGCATAAATGTATATTTTGGAGAACATTTCTTCTATCAACATCTCTTCCTTGAACAATTTTAATAACCTCCTAGCTGTACTCTGTTTTCACTCTTTTTCCTCCTACTTGTTTATTTACTCATCAGTGAATATTTATTAACCTTCCAGGTGCCTGCTTCTAGAAATCTCTTTAAAATGCTCATCTGATCATGTCACCTCTCTGCATGGTTCTTTATTGTCTTCAGGACATATTTCAAAATGTAGACTAGAGAGCTTCAGGCCTACCTACTTACCCGTCTGCTATTATAAACACATACTTGGGGCATCCCAAATAACTTTTCCACCTTAATTACTCTATCCTGTTTTATTCCTACATCATTTCCATTATAATCTGCTTTTCTTACTTTGCCACATCACAATATTTTTATTTACTGTCTTAAATCTTATCTATGTTTATTACTCAAATCATAAATATAGTAATAAAAAATTAATATAGCATGGATAAGCTGTGGTAATCACCCAGGTGACATACTGGGTACCTATTAATGACATTAAAGTTCTATTGGCCCCCACATAAATCAGTGGATCCCAGCACAATGTTTCTTGCATCCATTACATAGCAAAGATGTTATTTCCCTTTGGCAAATGGAACCTTTCACCTGAGCTGTCCCCTGTGTTTATCAGTTCAATAGCACAAGAAGATGAAATTAGCAAGTGAATATTCTCAGATTTCAATTTTGGGGAACCATGAACATATTCTCTGATGAAAATGTTTCTCTCTTAGGAACTAGGAACTCCAAATTATCCAAGTTTGATTTTGGTCAAAATATGTAAATTTTATCATTAAAGTTTTATTTCATTAGATTTCTGATAAATACAATACAGTGTACAGATGACGTATCATACAATACAGTGTACAGATGGCTAGGGACAAGAAGCCAAAATTCTAAAAGGAACTTATTAGGTGAGTGAACCCCTCCTATATCTACCCTAAATTCCTGGATTCATGAATTTTGATTGTAGGGAAATACTTAATGGTCACTGGTTTAAGAACTGTCTCACACCTTCACCCCCCTGTTGTCTGTGTCCATTGGTTAGGCTTATATGCATGCAGACAAGTCCTTTGGTTGATCACATTCTTTTAATAGTATCCTGACCTTATATGGTGGTATCGCTCAGTTGTGATACAACTCTTCCTTTAGTAAGCCATTTCACCATTCTTACAAGTCAGTTGCCTCTGGGTGATGGGACACATGGTAGACCAGCGGATACCATAGGTCCTAAGCCCATTGCCTCCTTTATTGTAAAATGAGGTTTATCACCATTGATATCATGGCAAAGAATACATCATCTGTCAGTGTAAGATGGGGCTGATGGAAGAACTGAGGACAAACTTGCATTCACAATATTTATCCATTTCTATAAGGACAGATTGCTGTTCTTCCCAAAATGGAAATGGTCCAATGCAATCAACCTATCACTAGGTAGCTGGCTGATCCCCTCTACCCATCAGTTCTGGGAATGATGCCATATCAGTGCTTAGGTTTGACCTCTGTTATTGGCAATTTGCATTCTCAGTGGGTATAGCAGTGAGCTCAGCTATGGTGATGGGGGATTTTGTGTTTCTGAGCCTACATGGAACCTTCACGGTTGCCAAATGTTCATGAGTCCATTAAGCAAAACCTGGGGTAGCTGAGAAAAGAGGCTTAACTTTTCTCTTTTCCACCTGGTTATTGACAAACTGAGTCACAGTGAATTATACCTATAAGCCCTTTCATGGAGTACAAACATCTCTTATTTCCATTCTGAGATGAACATCATATATTTCTTTCCTAGACTTCTTAAGCACTAATTATTCAATCTCATTCAGTGATTTTGGGAACTTAAGTCAGGTTTATTTCCATTAATCTCAAATTTATTTGATTATATTAATCGGTAACACCTTAGTAAGCTACTCATCTATTTCATTCCTATGGGCTCTGTAAAAAAATGAGTTACTGTCATGTATTCCTGAATGTCAACACACTTTGATTGCAACTCTGTCCCTGTGGGTTATTGCAGTAATTACACCCACCTGGTAAAGAATAATTAAGTGCCACCAGGTGGTCCCTGCCACTCCAAGATCATATTATTCTCACTAAAATAGGAAGCCTAAATTCGTAATGGTGAAATGGGAGCCCAAATCCCCCTTTATCTTCAGACTGAAGAGACCACAACAGACAACAACCTGTAATAGAGGTTTACAAGGATGCTGCTGTTGTCCTCATCAAAGCTTTTTAATGATTTAGTGAAGAGAGTTTCCTCTGAGCCCCCTGAGGGTTAGCGTCTATTCCAATATTCCCAAATCACTTAGCCTTCAAGTTCCTTTCTCTGTTTTATACCAGAGAAGTTATGGAATCTCAATCTTGTTGCATACAGTATACCAGAGAATCAAACTCTAGTTTACCAAGAAAACTTCAATTCACTCCTAGGTCATGAATCTCTGTATTCTGACATTCTTTGAGTAAAATCCTTAGAATCTCATTTTTACCCATGTTTCCAGATTTCTTCCAAAGCAGAATGCAATTATCCCTCTGGTTCATGGAGGGATTTAAGTCTCTTTGCAGCCAGGGGACAATAAACAATGAAATTACATTTAGTCTCAGAGGTGAATCAGCATCTCCTTGTGAATAACTTGGACTAAATAGGATCCCTTAAATGTTTTCATGCAATGGAAAGCTAGTTTCCTCCAATGGTGGAGAGGAGATTTTTCTGCTGGAAAAGGAAGATTTTGCAGTTCAACATTTTCAGCTTCATCATCGGTGTCTGTTGAAATGTTTTCATTCTAAGTATCAGAGTCCTCATTTATTCTTAACTTTAGAACTTTTACTTTAGCATACATCCTTGGCAAAGCCAGTGGATATATCTCTATCTCTATCTATCTATCTATCTATCTATCTATCTATCTATCTATCATCTATATCTAATCATCAATCTAATTTCATAGAGAAGGAATAGAATAGTATTTTGGATTAAAATAAATTATAAAAATAAAACTGGAAAGGAAAGCCTTTTTGAAAAATGACAGATGGGGGTCAGAACTGGTTTGTGGTAATAGGATAAGTTAATGATTAATTTTAATATTCTGTGTCCCTTTGCTGATTTTATTCTCAAAAGAGATCTTTTTGTTGGTTATGAATATGGATTTATATTTTATATTCATAATCTGCCATATGTCAAGCTCTTATGGTAATTTCTACAATTTATATGATATGTGTGAAATCAATTATCATCATTTTACTTTTTGATTTTAAAATTTTGCACCTTAGAATAATTTTCTATCACCAAGGTACATGTATATTAGCCCATTAAATATTTTAATACTACCATATATATTCATGCAGTGTTATTTATTTTGTACCATCTTCTTAATCTCTTTCTCTCTCTCTCATTCTGTTCCTTCCAAACCTTCCCTCCCTTCCAAACTCTTTCTCCCTCCAGACCTGACTCCCTCTTTCTTCAACTTTTTCTTTTATTTACTTGCAGGAGTAGTCTGGCTTTCTGTCAACAACATTTATTGACTTCCCCATATTTTCAATAATAATTGAAAAATTCCTCTTATATAATAAAGTTAAACTATAAATTAATGGGTCTAATTATGAACTCTATTCTGTTCTATTCACCTAGTTTTTATGAATACTAGACTGTTTTAATTACTATTACATTTTAGTATGTTTTAAAATCTGAAAGATCTAGCGCATCTCTCTCAGTTTTAACATATAATAAAGGTGTTGGGTTTCACATTATCTCCTAGATCAATAGTCCTGTTGTTGTCTAACATTTTGCTGAGACTTTGAATGTGCAGAAGGAACTATTTGCACCCAGAAATATGATAAACTTTTTCTTTATTTTATAATGTAGTCTTGATAGCTTTTAAATTTTATTTTTTTTGCACTAAAATATGACTGCTTTAGGTTCATTACATGTTACGCAATTTTATCATGAGATAAACTACCAATAAAAATTTTAGTTAACACTTTAGAAACAGCTTTACATTATAAAATTTCCAAAAGCTTCTTAATATTTAAATCAAAAAAGGGGGGATAGTAGAAGAATATCATGTAAGGAAAAATATCCTGTAAGTAAATTACATCTAGAAAATTTTTACTTTAGAAAATTAACTTTCATTTGAAATGCTAACAGCAAGACACCCATGAAAAACATACATGGTGTCAAAACAAGCCAAAGGAAAATCGTTTGGGCAAAAAAATGAAAAAGGATCCCAAGTCAAATTTATAGAAAGGATTCCTTTATTAAGTTTTGGTCGAGAATATGTTTATATATTTTCAGAAAACAACTCCAAGACCATGTGGATTCCTGCAACAGAGAGGAACTGACAGAACTGCTCCAGCCATGAAGACAGAAGAGAAACAGTCCAGAGATGGAAGATGCTGACTACGCCTTGCCATATTAGCAGTCAGCAGCTGTGCATCACCGCAGGTTGCCCAGGACCAAATCAGAGAGGGTCGGACCTGCATTACCACCATTTGTCCATCATCCAGAACTGAAATATCATTGCTGACATGTACACATAAGGAACTGTTTGACATTGAAATTGGGACTCAAAAGAACTGTTGGCCCAGAAAGAAACTCACTACAGACTGATTCATTTGCCTCCCAACATAACCATTATTGCTTGTCTCATTTTTGGTTTTTATAACTGTATTTCTAGTATCACATGATCTCACTCATCTAGGGGAAATAATGAACAATATAAACTGATGAACAAAAACAGACCCGGAGACAGGGAAGCATCGATCAGACTGTCAAACCTCAGAGGGAAGGTAGGGGAGGGTGGGGGTAAGGGGGAGAGATCAACCAAAGGATTTGTATGCATGCATATAAGCCTAACCAATGGTCACGGAAAACAGGGGGGTGGGGGCATGCATGGGGAGGGGTTTGGGATGGGAATGGGGGGATGAGGACAAATATGTGATACCTTAATCAAAAAAGAAATTAAAAAAAAAAACTTTATATCTTGGCTTGTGTCCTTCACTGAAGTGTTATAGATTTTATGATAGACCATTCATGTTTTTAGTTAAATCATTCCTGAGCTTTAATTTTACCGCAAATGACTCCACTTTCTGCTTATATTTTTTTAATATAGCTGGTATCCAGGAAAGCTTTGGATTTGTTTATGTTGGTCTTTTTGTTAATACCTACTTTCTTGAACTTTTGGTTTTTCTACAAAGAAAATTATATTAATTGAAACAGTGACATTTTATTTCATCCTTTCCAATATTCACATGCTAGTTATTTATTTTTCTTGTCAACTTCTATTTATCATATATTCCATTGCACTGAAAGAAAAAAGTAATTATGATAGCAGTTTTTCCTATCTCCTTCCTCATTTGATTTTGGTCAAAATATGTAAATTTTATCATTAAAGTTTTATTTCATTAGATTTCTGATAAAAATCTTCATGATATTTTCTAAAATATAAAATTTCCTTCTATTTTTAGCTAATACAGTAAACTTTGACTATAAATACTGAATATTTTACTGCTATTGGCATCTGGTTGAGATTATAACATTCTTTAATCTCTTTGAATTTCTCAAAGTATTAGGATAGCTTAATATTTTCTAAAATTAAACTACTTCTGCATTCCTAGAATATAGGAATCTTTTATACACTCACAGAGTTGTTGATTAGAGATCTATTTAGGTTTTTTATTCTGTTTATATCTGTGCTTGCTTATAAATTTTTGTACTACCACTATTATAATTTGGCATCCAGTTATGAAAGACATATAAAACAAATTAGAAGGGATTTCATCATATTCTATGACTTGTGACATTTTATAAAAGTTGAAATATTATATGTTCAGGCATGTATTTGTAGAACAATGCATGGCATTTCATATTCTATGGCAGGCATCAGGTTGAGCTTAGACATGGGCTAATTTAACTATCTTACTACTCAGTCATAAGCAAAGATGAAATATTGCCACTTGTGGACATGAGAATATTATACTGAGTGAAATAAGCCAGTCAGAAAAAGCTAAGATCCATATGATTTCACTCATACATGGGGTATAAAATTGAAACTTGTGTACACAGATAGCAGTGTGGTGGTTGCCAGAAGGAAGGGGGTAGGTAGGGGTGAAGAGAGGCTAATATATGGTGATGGAAGAAGATTTGACTATGGGTGCACAGTGCAATATACATATCTTGTATTATAGAAATCTATACCTGAAACTTGTATGATCCTATTAACCTATGTCACCCAAATAAATTTAATAATAAAGAAAAAGAAAACACTTGATGCTGCTATTATCCCCCATAATAGAGATAAGAAAACCTCTTATCTGAAGGCCAGAACTCAGTGGGAACTGCAGGCACTGAGTTGGCAAACCTAAATGCAGAGGGAGTAATTCAGTCCTCGAGTTGCAGGGGTCAAGGAGGGCACTCAACCACCGAAGTCAAGGTAGATGTGGTTGCTATAAAGGAGAGCAGAGTCAAAAAGAATAGTTTGACTTGTGCAGACCTATGGCATTGGCTTATTGATCAAGATGTTCCCAAGAATGAAATAGATAGGAAGCTCACTAAATTCTTATTTGACCTGTAAAAGAAGAAAAGTTCCAGGTCAAATGAACAAAATCTAACATTCATCATAAAAACAGTCATGGCTCCTCAATTAATCCTGAGACTTGAGTCAGTTTACAGGTCCAGATCCCCGTGGATGAAAGGGAGGCCAAGTCCACTTGAGAAAGGACCCTGGTATATTACTAAAACTTTATACTGTTAATCTTTCTCCTAGTCTTCCCTGAAGGGACCTAAGACCTTTTGCCAGGGTAAGTGTACATCAGAGAAAAGAAAATAATTTTTATCCTCAGGCATTTTTAGGAGTATCAGAAACTGTCTCTGAACTGACACTGATTCCAGGAGACACAAAATTCCACTGTGGTCCACCAGTTAAAGTAGAAGCTTAATTAGGTCAGATGGTCAATAGAGTTTTAGCCCCTGTCTATCTCACAGTGGATCCAGTGGATTCCCAAGTCCTTCTGGTGGTTTCTTTCCAAGTTACAGGATGTATAATTGAAACAGACATACTTCACAAATAACATAATCACCACCACATTGGTTCCCTTTCCTGTGGAGTGAGGATGATTATGGTGGGAAAGGCCAAGTGGAAGCCACCGGAACTGCCTCTACCCAGTAAAGCAGTAAGCTGAAAGCAATATGGACTGCTAGAGGGTCTGAAGAGATTAGTGCCACCATCAAGGACTGGAAAGCTGCCAAAGTGATGATTCCCACCACATTCTCATTCAGCTAACCCAGTGGTCAGCAAACCACGGCTCGCGAGCCACATGCGGTTCTTTGGCCCCTTAAGTGTGGCTCTTCCACAAAATACCACGTGCGGGCGCGCACATACAGTACGATTGAAACTTCATGGCCCATGTGCAGAAGTCGGTTTTCGGCTCTCAAAAGAAATTTCAATCATTGTACTGTTGATATTTGGCTCTGTTGACTAATGAGTTTGCCAGCCACTGAGCTAACCTATTTGGCTTGTGCAGAGGACAGAAGGACCTTGGAAAATGATAGTGGATTATAGTAAACTTAACCAAGGGTGACTCCAGTTTCAGCTGCTGAACCAGATGTAGTTTCATTGCTTGAGCAAATTGACACACTCTCTAGTATGTGGTATTCACCTGTTGATCTGGAAAATTCCTTTTTCTCCATCCCTGTCCATAAAGACTAGCAGAAGCAGTTTTTTTTTTAAAGCTGATAAGACCAGGAATACATTTTCATTGTCCTACCTCAGGATATATTAACTCTCTAGACCTATGTCATAATTTCATTTACAGAAATCTTAATTGCTCTTCTCTTCCATAAAATATTGCACTGGTCTATTACATGGATGCCATCATGATGACTAGACCTAGTAAAGATGAAGTAGCAATTATTCAAGAGAACATTTATTGTCAAAGGAACTCAAAATACAAGTTGAAAATCACCATTCTCTGAAATCGTAAAATACAAGCATACCAAATCAATATGCCTTTTCAAGACTCCTCTAAAAGGAAAGTTGTTAAATGGAGTTCAAGAATTCCAAATTTATGACAACCTCAACAACGATTGGTCACTAAATCTTAAACAGCAAACAGTTAGCTGGATATTTATTTCAAAGAGACCTATTTGAACTCCACAATGTATTTAAAGCCATTGGGAAATCTCTTGTATCAAGGTTGTTCTGTAGAAGGCTTTTATTTTTACTCTCTCTTAGGCTTTGGGGATCAGGTCTTATCTCAAAATCCATGTTGGGAGCTCAGTAAAAAGCAAGATGTCAGCCCTTCCTGAGAGACCTGAAGAAAACTGATGCAAGTGGGGGAAACTCTCGCTACTTTTCCCTTTTCAGTTTGCCTTAGATAATCCTTGAAAAGTTCAGGTGCTTACTGGAGACTTATCTGAGGGCCCTCCAGGGATGCCAACATTTTTCTGGAAACTGTTTCCTGCAAAATCTTTAATATTTTCTTCTTTCTCAGCACAGATAACACCAAAACACTTATTTTCTTTCTTCTCAAGGAAGTTCTGTTATACTTTTCTTTACAGATAGTTTCTGGAGGGGTGAGAAAACATTTTAACAGAGTGAAACTGGAGACAGTGTGTGAATTTTTAAATAATTAATGGGTTTTGCAAAACAAGTTATGGGTTAGATAATGTTTATTATTGCTTTCTAATTACTACATTCTTATTTCCAACTTTGGAGCCTTTTACTGGAGATATAGCACCAGCTAGACATGAAAAATGGAAGCAGCAATATTCCATATCGTATAATAAAAAGCATTTATTATTGGACTTCTTAATATAATCTGTTATTTGTTTTCATATATGAGTACATTTGAGAGGAGGGAATATGCCTCAATGAAGAGAGAGTTGGACAAAAGGTCACAAAGGTTGATATTCAATCCACAGTTGATGTTAATTTCTCCTGCAATAAAAGTCACCAAATGTTTTGATGATCTCATCCCTGTTGCCTACACAGGCTAGAATAAACTTGTTTAGACCTAGAAATATAGAATATCATTTTATACTAGGGGCCCAGTGCACGAATTTGTGCACCATAAAAGGAATTGTGGGCCACTAGGCTGTGGCGGGTACAGGGACGGGTCTTGACCCATCCTTTGCACCCCCGCCTGGCCCCTTCCACCATGGCCCCGGACCCCTGTCTGCTGGCAGCCCTGTTCCCACCATCACTGTTCCCACGCACTGATGGTGCCAGCCCCACTCACACCTGCTGATGGTGCGGAGCGATTGGGGCCAGCGCCAGCAGTGGGTGTGAGTGGGGCCGACGCCGGCAGTGGATGCGAGAGGCGGCTGCTGGCCCTTATCTCCCTTCAGGAGCAGGAGAAGGTGAAGAAGCCATGAGGGGCGATCAGGGCCGGCAGCTGCTGCTTGCACCCACTGATGGCGCCGAGCGATCTGGGCCGGCGCTGGACACCAGCCGTGGGTGCGAGTGGCAGCTCCGGCGCTGGCAGTGGATAGGAGCGGGGCCAGCACTGGCAGCAGGTGTGAGCACCACATGGGACCATGGTGCACAGGAGCAAAGAATTTTCAGTCACCACCAGAGGCTCATCCCGATGATAGTGACTGGCGCCCCACCTTGGTCTGGCACCCCTGCTTACCTGCTCCAGCATCCTGTCATGGCCAACGCCCACCATGTTCTGTGCATGCCCCCTGGTGGTCAGTGCATGTCATAGCAACTGGTTGTTCAGTTGTTCGGTTGTTCTACCATTCGGTCTTTTTGCATATTAGGGTTTTATATGTATAGATTCTATGTGTTCTAAGCTTAGCAGTGTTATCATCTTGTCTATACCCATGTAGCTTTTGTTGCATCACAAAACTGTGGTTAAAACAATTATTGTCTGCCTGTGTTTGGGTGGCTTACTCTTCTGGTCCAAGCCACTTGTATGATCTCTGGTGGCCTGTCTTACACATATATCTGTGGTCAACTGGTGGTGGGCTTGTGACAGGATGATCCTGTTTGGCTTCACTCATATGTCTAGTGGTTGAGAGGCTATTAGCAAAGGTGACTTGGTTCTCCTCCCTATGGTCTTTTGTTTTCTAACTGGTTAACCCAAGTTTATTTACATGGTGTTTAGGGAGAACTTCAAGAGAAAAAGGCCAAAATGAAAAAGCACTTTCAAGTATCCATAAGCCATATAGTCAAGCCCAGGGTTTGTGTACGAGGAGATTACAGAAGAGGTGCTTACAGGGAGACGTGAATGAATTGGAAGGTGTTATTGCAATATCAGTCACACAGTTCTTTGCTTCATTCAACATATAATAAACCAAGGTCCAAAATTCTTACACAATTTGGAGGACACAGTCCCATGATACTTTTGTCTGATTACTTTCCACCTCTGTTCTGATCTGAGTTGCTCTGTCCCTGTAGAACTCCAAAAACCTTATATTTCTTTTATAACAGTTGTTTGCATGTTTGTCTTCCTTATAAGATTCTGAGCTCTTTGAGTGAAGGACCTCTCCAGCACACTATAAATACGGCATCAAGTAAATAACAACTACATGATCAAATGAAGACTTAGTTGGTAAATAGTTTTCTCCAAGGGAGTTAGTTCTATGTGCTGAATGGACATACATGTTATCACTCACTTTGTAGAGCTGCTGATTAGTAAAGAATTAACATTACCCAAAGAAAGTTCTGGCCTTTCCTTTGTCTTCAGCTCCTGGGAGGTGATCTTTACACCCTTGGAATTCCCTGCCTGATAAGAGTACAGCCCAGCAATCTAAGCAATTCTGATGTATGTTTTAAATTTAAGTACCACTGATGTAGGTTCTTGAAGACCTAGTAAAGATATAGTTTTCTCTGAAATACAGTGGAAAGTGATTGCATCATTGAATGGTTTTAAGCAAGGGAGTACAACTTTACTTATATTTAAAAATGGCACAGCAATGGCTGTGCTGTGGACACTAGGGAACCTGAATAGAAGTTGGGAGATCAGTGCTTGTGGAGCTGCCATTATATAGGTGTGAGAAGATATGGGTACAAGTGCTGCTGAAAGTGGAGGGATATGGGATATATTTGAGAGTTAAATAAAATTGATTAGTCCTTAAATGAAGGACATATCAGAGCTTCTTTAACACTGATGTACACTGTGAATCTCTAAAGGAATTATGTAATATGTAAGGGTTCAGCATTTTTATTTGATTATGGGACACTTTGTCTTTTATATCATTACACATTTATAGAAAATCTCCCAGGATGCTTGTCTCCAGGGAAAATAAGTACACTTTGCAAAACATTCCACTATAACCTAGAGAGAAAGAAGTTAAATACTTTCTAATTTACTGTCATAACTGTATAACTTTAAAAAGAAATGCAGCTTTTAAGACTATCATTTGCAAGCAGGCTAACCAAGTGGTTTTCAAAGACAAGTCCCACTTCGGTAAGTAGGTAAGAATAATATGCCTTTTAAAGAACTTCTCCAAGAGACCTGCTCTCTCTGCAAGTCATAATTATAGTCATTTTCTGCCCAAGTGGTCATTTAAAAATATGCAAGGATATTATAATCAAATTAGAAAAAGATTGCATTTAGTTACATATTTATTTTAATAATTTATTTAGCAACTCCCTTGAAAAAGTATAAGGAGGTATTTGGCCCAGGATCTATGCAAATTATATTTAATTTACTAGTGTATGGTTTTTAAACCCTTTACACTATAAATGTTCAATACTTGTTATGTTTCTTTGCAAGGTCTAGGTAAACCTATCCTTTTTGGATAAATGTAACACTCGGCATCCTCCCTTTTATACTAAAAAATCCAACAGCAAAATACATTAAACCCTATACTCTGGAAGCACAAACATTTAGAATTCATGGTTTTGTTTAATTGTTTTTATTTAATGCACATATGCCCTGTGTTTCCAAAGTATTCAGATGAGACTGGCAAAGTAAAACTTAGACCAAATAAATGATCCCTGCCTGGGCAAGGCCTGGCACCCACATTTAAAAGATGCTTCCTTAGGTCTCTTCCACCCAATGGGTCTTCATTTGTAGGAATGTGTGCCTTTCCCCAAAGTCTAGTGAATCCTTGCCAATGGGACCAAGAAAAACAATGCAGCAAAGGAACTGACTTTGCAAAGCCTTCATATACTATTTAAATTTTCTCTATTTCCATTTATTTGTGCCAACTTTAGATAATACGTTCTCTTAAAAGGAATATGCAGCCACACAATAAAAAGTGCTCACAGATCATCTTGACACTGCCAACTTGGCCCACTTTGCCAACCAAAGCCTTTATAAGTCCCAGGTGCCCTGTGTCCAATCAACTGGTAAGAGGTTTATGAGATTCCCAAGAAGTTCGGAGTACACCAGGCACTTTTGAGATTAATGTGTTCGTTGGGACTCTTTCAGAATCACTGACAATTTATGTCTTTTAAAACGGAGCAGTATTTAAAATAATTTAAGATAACTCCATAGCTTCTGAAAGTAGCTGAACAATTTTCAATAAACAAAATAACTGTTTACCTCGCAGGATCTGGTTCTTCATTATTTAGGAAGATATATTGTAGGTGAAAACTTACAGATTTATCTTCTATGAAACATGTAAAATATGCAGTTGACCATGTTTTGGGGAAGATAAAAATCACATAACATTTATAAATGCCAGGCATAATAGCTCATATTGCAAAGACTTTGTTAATAGAGTTTAAATGAATAGATAAGTCAATCAATTTATCCAGCAATCACCAAGACCTAAATCCCTTATTGTTTTAATTTAATGGGGATATGGCATAATGTTTGATTATTAAGTCATGCATATTATAAAACAAGGGTTCATAAAGTAGGGGATATAGGAGATCTTCCTGTGTAATGTGGGACCTATCAGATTCTGGCCTGCAAATGAGAAACAGGTCTATAAAAAAGACTCCTAGAAGACAGCTAGACCTGCCTACAATATGTTACACAAGTCATGGAATGTTTCTCATTTGCATAAATGAATTTGACTTTCTCTTTTACCTTCCATCAAGAGAGGGGAACATCGCTATGAAGGCAAGAGTGTTCTGCTAATGAGGTTATCTGAGGATAACAAGATAATGCAGGAGTGGTTATTATAATCGTTTTAAGATATAGAAACAGTCTACTGAGATTTTAATTGATAAAGCCATACACTTAGTGGCAAATCTAGGAATCATTCCTATTTATCTATTTTCTTCCCAGTTAACTGTACTGAATTTCAGGTTCCTCACATGTAAAATGGGTTAATAACACCCATCACAGAGAATGGCTGTGAAGTTCAAATGAGATAGCAAACGTGAAAATGCCTTAAGAATAATAAAATGCTACACAATGCCCTGTTACTCTCTGGGTATTGTTTCTCTGTGGTTGCTGACATGTCCTCATATTGTGACTGCTCCTTGTTGTCTGCAATGGGGAAGGCGCATTTTTGAAACTGGTGATATCTATTATATAGGGTGGGGCAAAAGAGTTTATTCTTTTATTGTTATTTACTAATTATTGTATTATTTTCCATATGAACAGTTGTAAACCTATTTTTGCCCCACTCTGTATGTCTTATATCCTCTATCATGAACCTGTGTGTGTGCTTTGGAGATAGGAAAATAGTTTTTCAGGAGCTATTCTATTGGAAACGGCCTTTGGCAATATTCAGGGATGTTACTCAGGTTTTAGTCCCAGATCTCCATGAATTACCCTTAGTCAAGGCACCATCATTTCCTGTGCATCTATAATACCCATCATTGTGGGTAATTAAATAACCCCTATCTCTCAAAATGCAAGTTAGGGGAATTTACTAGAAGAATGTATTTGAAAGATCATGGCTTCCATAAGTGACAGTGGGACCCGAATTGGTTTGCTTTGTGTCCGCTTGAGGTTGGTGGGAATAAAATAGCCTTACAAAAGGCATTCATGTAATTCAAGATTCCTTTGATCCAGTTACGCTTCCAAGAACATTTTGAAGAAGTGAGGGTGTTCAGTTACCGCTCTGTGCCTTTGAAATGCCCCAAAGCTCCACCTGTTGTGTAATACCTACTGATCACAGAAATCTGATGATGGCTGGCATTTCGAATTGCTAATCTGGTAGAACTGCCTGCAGATTCTGATGAATGGTATTAGCAAAGCAATACTCCATATGCTCCAAAATTGGCTGGAATTTGTCCTCTTTTAAATGACACTGAAAATAATTAAAAGTGTCACGCTCATAAAGTTCATGTTCTCATGAAACTTCACTATGAAAAACAGAGAAAATGTCCACTCAGGAGTCCTTTGGCAGAACGTCTGAGGCACCATCATGTTTGCTTAACTTGTGTGAAGGTATTTTTAAAATCTTTGAACAAATTCAATATTGAGGTCTTTTCTGATACTCGCTTTTATATTGTCAATGATTTCATCTTTCCTTTTTTCAGCAGAATATTTTTTCTCTTTCTGAATTTCCTTTTGAAAATGCTGAGCTATTACCAAGGTACAGTAAACAGAACTCTTCTGTAAGAATGCCTGTTTCAAGTAAGCCCCTGGGCTTTCATACAGGACAATGGAACAAAATTCGTTAATTATCATTTCCCAGACTGAATGGGTGAACTCTGACAAAGCACACTAGTGGAAAAGCTATCAGCACAAAATGTTCCTATCCAAGGTCAGGGTATTTGAGCTCAGGGAATGATACAAACACTGAAAGTATTTATTTCTGTAGAGAGAACAGTTTGGTTCATAATAAGGAAGAACTATCTAATAATTAAGGAAGACTGAAGACTAATGGCGTGAGGTGGCCAGTGTCCTGTCATTGGAGGCATTTTTTGCAAATGCTTAGTATCTATTGAGTTGCAGTGTAAAAAGAGGGGTTAAATGACAGATGGGAGAATGAAATACAGCAGAGTTTTGAAAACTGTGGGCCACACTACATTAGTAGGACATGAAATCAAAATAATGCATCTTGATTAGAATTTTAAAATAAATATGTTAATTTTTATACAAGTATTCATATTTATTGCAGAAAACAGGCATATATAGGTAAATAAAATATATATATCTAATCCAGGAAGAGTATGATAGAGATAATCACCTTAATTATTATACTTTCTTTTATACATTTTAGTCTGTGTACATATATACTTAAATATATTATCTATATATGTATGTGTACATATTACATACATACTTAAATATATGCATATATTTTTATATCCACTTAAATATATCTGTATATTTAGGGGATCCATCTCTGTCACTTGATTGGAAGGCTACAACTGATACCACAGAAATGCAAAGGATCATAAGCGACTATTATGAACAATTATACAGCAACAAATTTGACACCCTAGAAGAAATGGATAAATTCATAGAAACATATACCCTACCAAGACAGAATCATGAAGAAATATAAAATCTAAGCAGACCATTTACTAGTTAGGAGATTTACTCAGGAATCAAAAATCTCTCAACAAACAAAAGTCCAGGTCCAAACAGCTTCACTGGTCAATTCTACCAAACATTCAGAAAAGAATTACTACCAATCCTTTTCAGTCTTCCCCCTAAAAAGAAAGGTTAAAAAAAGAAAAAGGGCCTTAGCTGGTTTGGTGCAGTGGATAGAGCATCAGCCTGCAGACTGAAGGGTCCCAGGTTCAATTCTGGCCAAGGGCACATGCCTGGTTTGCAGGCTCGATCCCCAGTAGCAGGTGTGCAGGAGGCAGCCGATCAATGATTCTCTCTCATCATTGATGTTTCTTTTTCTCTCTCCTTCTCCCTTCCTCTCTGAAATCAATAAAGAAATATGTTTAAAAAAAAAAAAAGAAAGAAAAAGGACATCCACAAATCAATCATAGTATGTGTAGAGACAGCTTATTCTGGATTTAATTTGCATATCTCTAATGACTAATGGGCTTAAACATTTTTAATGTCCTTGTCATTCATATATCTGCTTCATTGAAGTTTTAGTTCAAATATTTCACTCATTTTTAAATACTGTGTTTTAAACAAAAGAGAGGCATACTCATAAATAGAGAGCAGGAAGACAAATCTGGTGTGGAGGGCTATTGGGAGGGGCTGGAGGGATTGAACAAAAAAAAAAAAAAGGAAGAACTCATGGACACAAATAACAGTGTGGTGATTGCAGGGGGTAGAGGGGATTTAAGTGTAGGAAGGTATAGGGGGAAAATGTTGATAGAAAAATATAATAAGTCTAGAGGCCTGGTGCACAAAATCATGCACCATTGGGGTCCCTCTGCCTGGCCTGCAGGATCGGGTTGAAACTGTCTCTCTGACATCCCCTGAGGGGTCCCAGATTGCAAGAGGGTGCAGGCCAGGCCAAGGGACCCCACCGATGCATGATCGGGGTGGGGAGGGATGTGGGAGGTTGGCCAGTTGGGGAGGGACTGTGGGAGGGCTCAAGGGCATGTCCTTCCCGTCTCGCTCACTCCCAATCAGCCAGACCCCAGCAGCAAGCTAACCTACCAGTTGGAGCATCTGCCCCCTGGTGGTCAGTGCACGTCATAGTGAATGGTTGAGTAGCCTTAGCATATCATTAGCATATTATGCTTTGATTGGATGACCGGATGACCGGACACTTAGTATATTAGGCTTTTATTATATAGGATAAAGAAAACGAAAAAGAACAATTGTGTTTTATTTTTTTCCCCACTGAGTTTTCAATTTGTTATGTGTTAAGTATAAGTCATTAATTAGATATAGAATTTGCAGACTTTCCCCCCATTATGTTGCCTGTATTTTATTTTCTCAATAGTCTTTTGAAGAGCAGCTGTTATTAAGTTTACTGAGGTCCAGTATATTAGTTTTTCTTTTATGCACCTTGCTTCTGTGTTATATATAAGAAATCTTTCTTCAATATGCAGTTAAAAGTATTTTCTCCTAAAAGTCTTACAGTTTTAGGTTTTATATTTAGGTTGCTGATCCATTTTGAGTTAATTTTTATATAAGGTATGATATATGGATTGAGATTCATTTATTTGGTACATGAATATTCATTTATTCCAGCACCATTTGTTGAAACAAACACAATCATTTCTCCATAGATTTGCCTTTACACTTTTGCAGAAAATGAATTGATCATATATGTCAATTCTATTTTTAGATGTTATATTTGTTACATTGATCTATACGTCCAGCATTTTAATAGAATAAATATAACAGAAAAGGAAAGGAAAAAAAAATAATAGGGGAGCAAAAGACAGAAGGAAGTGAAGAACTCATTATAAGGGCAACTATAGTTTCATGAAACTTCTTGTTCAGTTAAGTAGTAGATGATTGATTGATAGATCGATAGGTTCTCTCTTAATTCCATTTTTGCTCTTTGCAATGGTTCATAAAGGTGGTGATGTCTTCTACCTTCCCTCCTATGTATGCTCTGCTCTCCTCTTCTTCCACAAAAACTGACTTTATGGCTAGGCATGTGCCCATATACGTATATATTCCTATAGTACTTGCACCTATGTGTGCCAGTGATTATTGTATTACCAATGGAATTTAAGCCGAAATATCATATCATGGGGCAGATTTGGGGAGCTTTTATTTTGACTTAATTTATTTTGTCCCTCAAAGAAGTGCTGTCATGCATACTATGCCCTACTTCATTCTTTCCTTTTTAATCTTTTCTAGTGACTGGAAAGAGCACGTTGGCTTGCAAATTGGAATATCAAGCCTATACTCACCCATGCTGCAAGGTTCCTGAGCTGTTGAAAATTTCATAGAGCAAAGCTGTCATTACAACTGGAGGCAGCATCACAGTTCATTCTGGTAAGAAAAACTCAACCTGAATTTTGTGGGGTTTTAAAATCTCTTGTTAATTTGGATTCTTCTGTTACTTGAAATGACATAGCCATCCTTCCTTTTGACAGTACTCCTGATTTCCCCTCACCACTGTGCATGATCCCATTGCTTGCCCCATCTTTATAAATCACACCACATTGCTGTTAGTTTCCAGCTGTGGGCTAATTACGGCCCGCGGGCCGGATCCGGCCCGTTCGGCTGTTCTATCCAGCCCGTGGAGCCGAAAGAGCGGAGGGTTCTCATGCTCTCCCCTCCGCTCCTTTACTTTGAATTTATATTAGTTCACACAAACACTCCATCCATGCTTTTGTTCCAGCCCTCCAGTCCAGTTTAAGAACCCATTGTGGCCCTCTAGTCAAAAAGTTTGCCCACCCCTGGTTTAGACCCATGAAACTTGGAGTCAACTTAACTCTTCTCTTTCTCTCTTCTCATCTGATCCATCAGCAACATCTCTCCATTCAGCCTTTATAACATGTCTAGAAATTATCTTCTCATTATTTGAACCTGGACAGAGCCATCATCATCATCTCTCCTGTGGATTGATACAGTTACCCCACAATTGCTCTCCCTGCTTCTACTCTTGCCGCCTTAACTCAATTATCATCTAAACAACCAGAGGGAGCCTATTTGGAATGTGTCATATCACTTCACCCTCTGCTCAAACCTTCCTAATGGCTCCTTGCTCACTCAGTAAAAACCAGCACTCTTCTGATGTCCTTGCAGGCACCAGTGTTTCTGATCCCCAGTATCTCTCTACGGTCTCCTCTTCATTTCCTTTTTTTATCTCATTTCCACCCATCCTGGATGGCAGGCTGTTGTTTTTCTGCCAGATGCTTTCTTGACCCAGATATACTCATGGTTCACTTCCTCCCTACATTCAGGTCTCATCCCAAATGTAAACTCATCTGAGAGGAGTATTTTTTTCTCACCTATATAAAATAGTACCCCTTCTAACACTTTATATCCCCCATACTTTGTTTCATATTCTTCACAACACCTAACCTCACAGTGTTAGCTTTTGAAATTCTTCTATTGGCTCTCTTCCCTCCCAGACACCAAGGCTTTGTTTTGTTCACTGATGTATCAATAGCACCTAGAAAAGTGCATGGCATGTAGATGGTATCAACTCAAACACTTGTTGAATGAATGCATAAATGGAATTAGAACAAGAGGATGAGATATATGCTTTTGAATCATGACTATGATACTTTGTACCTTTAAGGTCTCAAGTAATTAACTTACCTCTAACCCTCACTTTCTTCCTCTCTCAAGTGGGTATAAAACTATCTACCTGAGGGTGTTGGTGTGAGGATTAAATTAAATTATCCTAGTTTTTTAAAAAAAATGTCCCACACAAGGCTCTTCAGAATGATGGATTCAATAAGAGTTTGATAAATCACTTCATGTTTAAAAAGTGTAACCAAAGGCATCTAATGATTTTGAGGGCAAGTATCTTGCAAAATTTTCCAGGCTAATGGCATGAGTAAATTCAGATAATCTCCAAGCATTAAATAGAATTTACAATGCCTTAATTCAATTCTCCAAAGCATTACACATCCATGATTAAGAAATATCTGTGTGTTTTATGACTTGTAAAATGAATGGTATTCAGTATTATATGTCTGAAGTGTTCAGCTGGAAGCTTGGGAGCCTTTGTGGCTTTTGGCAAACCCCCTGAGGGCAATCCTGGTAGAGAGAGATTGGCACATTCCAACGAATGCCTTGTCCCCCAGGAAAGGCTGCTGTAGTATTTAACATGCTCTTTTATTGCTCTACTCACATGGAACACACCTCCCTTGAGAGTGCAGTCAACTCAGACCTCAGTTCCCTTTCCACCAGAATAATCCAGAGACAAGTTAATTTGGAAACTCTCCTATCATTCCTGACATATTTGCCAGTCTTCACATCATCTGGTGGACTCTGTCTTCCCTTACCTCCTTCCCCTAGCTCGTCTAGTCTTCCTGTCCTGTGTCCTTAGCTATGTCTGCCTTCCTCCATCCCCAGCTTTTCCATTGTGCCCAAAGAAATTCATTTTTACTCCTTAACATCTTGAAATTTCTATTCTCCTTCTGGCATTAAAAAAATATGTATTTCTTTTCTCTAATGAGGACATCTGCCTCCTAAAGTTATCTCAAGCTTGTGCTGCTCATGCTTTTGTACTTCATAGACCTCAGGATCTTTGGATTTTCTGGTTGATTTTATTGTTTGGTAATTTTTAAAAACCACTTTATTGAGGTTTCATGGACATACAAAAAGCTATATATGTCTAATCCAACTTGATAAGCTTGGAGAAAATATGTACCTTAAAGCCATCACCACAGTCAATGCCATAAACATCCATTACCACCAAAATTTCTCCTGTCTTCATTTTTTGTATATATGATACAAACTCTTAACAAAGATGTTCGCCTTAGCAAATCTATTTTTCATGAGCAGATAGAGTTTATGTCTTTTTAAGGAATACCAACCCAGAAGTGGCATGTACTTTTTAGTATGTTCTACCTGGTTACATGTTGTCAATATGTCTGTCTTATCACTGGTGCTAGAGCACTCCTCTCCCTTGGTAAAGGCGGTGTTTGCTGGGTTTCTCCACCATAAATTTTTCGCATTTCCTTTTGTAAGTGAAAAATATCTTGGGGATATACTTTGAGACCATGCAACTATCCTGTTTCTCCCCAAATGTCAGCTCCCTCCTTTTACCATCCATCATTAAATCTTGCCAGTAGCAATCATTAGCATGAAGCTATATTTGTAATTTTTTATTCCATCATTCCTTCTATATTTGAAATTCTTATTTGAGAAAGAACTCTCTCCCTTTATGTATGTATGCATGTTTGTGTGTATGCATGTGCATATTTATCCATTTGGACATATAGATATTAATTTTGTTTTATGATTTTTAGTCTACTACCATTATTACTTATTTAGTTGCTCAAACCATTTCAGTTTTATCTCTTGGGAATGCTTTCTGGTTGGCTTCTGTGCCATTTTTGACAGGACCTCATCCTTTTCTTGAGAACTTTAAAAATGTTCCAGTGCCACAAGATGTTCCAGCATCCTGCCTCTTCTCTTAAAAGCTCTAGTTCTGGTTTTTGTGTGATGCTGTTAAATCTTAGTTTCAAGTGTTTCTTTAAAAAAATGTTTGCCAGGATATTTCTATTCTGCAGTATATTGTAATATGTTTTCCTAAATATGTTTCATCTTAATCTGCTTATCAGTGTATTTCTGTCCATTTGTAGATAATCTAAGAACATTAATGAAAAATTTAATAACTTCCATCACATAATTAGAAGGTGAAAAACCTTGGGGTAGGTCAGTTCTTCTGATTCTAGCATTAGTGCTCTCTGTGCCATAGCACTGAGCCTGTCAGAGTGGGAGACCTATAGCATCTCCTTATCACAGATTATTAAGCACTTAAGGCTCTGTTCTTATTAAACCATGGTGTGTACAGTGCCTTTAGCTACCCAAAGGCTCCCACTGGGGAGCCCTCACACCACACTCACATTGTCCAAGGTTTTACATCGAGTGTCTGATAATATGAGATACACACTCAGGTTTGCCTGGCTTTAAACACTGCTCTACCCTGTCATTCCTGAAACCAGCAATCTGATGGCATGTTAAACTTCACAATGTTTCTGTTGAAAAATATTAGTCAATGGGTATCAAAAAGCTTAGATTTTTATATATACTTTGATCAGTTCATAACTTCAAGGAATTACTTGAGAAAAGATGAATAGCACAACTTTTGCTTAAGTTATGAAATAAGATGGATCCCTTTTGTCTGTGGCTGCATGTGATCTTAATTTCAAAATAATAACAATAAAAGACATAGTTTAATACTAAAGCGCTATGGGCAAGAGGACACACACACACACACACACACACACACACACAATTCATTGTGGCTATTATTTTCTGAATCTACAGTAATAGTTCATGTCCTGACCATTGTGACTTTTTAGGCAGGGCCAGTTGAACTTGATACTGTCAAGCCACCTAGGATGTAAGTTTCCATAGAAATTTCACAGAAATGACTCCAAATAAGAGAAGCTAATAAATGCTATAACTTGTCGAGTCTGAGAGAAATACAAAATTCCAATGTACTTCATCAGCAGCATGAGCTGTGGAGCATGACATTTGCCATAGACTTCCCAAGTGTCTGAATCTTTTTGATTTAGGTTTCCTCATCATTGAAGTAGTTTTGATAACATCTACCCAGGAAGGGAGCTGTAAGGATGAAGTCAGATACTGTAGGTAAAGCTATCAGCACACTGCCTGCCATGGGTGAACTGCTCTGTTAACAGTGGGGGCAGCTGCTGGCCTTATCACCCCCATCATGAACATCACTATCATCTCTAATATTAAGATTAATCAAAACCTCCCATGCATGGGTCTGTCTCTAGTCTGGAATGTAGATATTCTTTCCCCTCTCTGTAGTACAGGTTTAGCTGACCTGGGAAAGCTACACGTAAAGATCCTTGCAAATGCTTTGCTAAGACCTGAAATTGGTAACTATGATTCTGGCAGTGATTGAAGGAAGGACAAGAACCCACTTCACGCGGCAATGCATTGTAACAGCCTCAGAGAGGACAATTTCCTGCCCCGTGACAGTTTTACTACTGCAGCTTTCATCTCAATAGGCAGGATAAACACCACCTTCACGAGAAGTGCTCCAGATAGGCCAGCGGGTATTCCACCGACTTTTGATGCAGGGTCCACCGCGATTATAATTGTTATATTGTCATGTTTGTTTTGTGCTTTGGAAAAAACAGCTAGAATATTGAGCAGGATGCTGTTTTATAGAAATGTTAATGATATGTTCAACTATATGAACATGAAGCAGTCTCTCTCTTTCCATTCTCCAGATCTTTTTCTCTTTGTCATACAAACGTTCAGATTCTGGGTTCCTTGTTCTTTAGATGAATGCCCATCTGACTTCTGCATGAAGTTTGTAATGAAAGATAGGAACAATAAATGATATTACTATATTCTTATCTCTTCAACATTGTACTAGAGATCCTAACCAATAAAGTAGAACAAGAAAAATATATACATCTTGACACAAGTGCCATTAATTGCAAAAAAATGTTATTGTATAATATCTGCAGATCAACAATTGAAATTATAATAAATTTTATTATGTTCTTTGGAGGTCAGTTACACATACATGTAGCTAAACACCTGAAACATCTTATTATAAATTAAAATATTTTAAAATCCATATTAGTAACTAACTATGTATATATAATAGTTAGGAATATGTTTCCAAAATTATTGAGAAAATAATTAAACTATTTAGCGACATAAAATAACACTTAAGTGGAGATATGTATCCCATTTATGCATAGAAATACTCAGTGCCATGAAAATGATGCTTTAATCCAAATTTATAAAAAAATAACATATCATTTAAATCCTATTCCCACAATTGTTTATGAAGCAAGACTAGATAGTAAGTAAATTATTAAGCATTACATCTTCAGTGCATTCTCTTTTCACTGCGTTTTGCTCAGTGAAAGAAAGTGCTAAGAGAAAGAGGTCACCAGGTGAAATATCTTAGGAAACTTTCTTGTGAAAACCCACCTGAAAACAAGAGAATAGTGTTAGCTGGCAAGGAAGATTTTATCAATGCAATTCTATTTTCTTTTTTTTTTAAATATATTTTATTGATTTTTTACAGAGAGGAAGGGAGAGGGAGAGAGATAGAGAGTTAGAAACATCGATGGGAGAGAAACATCGATCAGCTGCCTCTTGCACACCTCCCACTGGGGATGTGCCCGCAACCAAGGTACATGCCCTTGACCAGAATCGAACCTGGGACCCTTCAGTCCGCAGGCCGATGCTCTATCCACTGAGCCACACCGGTCAGGGCAATGCAATTCTATTTTCAGTATATACCTGGTTATCTAGGATTTCTTTTGGTAAAGAACCTCTCACTTAGATCTATAGCATGTGCTGCATGTAAACTATGTATCTGAATACACTATGAAGAAGATATTTCATGACTGCACACCTTGTGGAGAAAACCTCCTATGCCTCTCTGGGTCCAGAGAGTGTCTTGTTACTAAAAGAAAGGAACTGTATAGCATTGGACTTCTCAGGTTTGTCCCTGCTTGTATCTGGGCACCACGATCATTGTATCCTTGGAATTAGTAGTAAAGTTTAATATTGGGTAAGGTTTCTGTTGCATGGTAGTCTTATGCAGCCATCTTATCCTTTGTAGTTTCTCAAATCTAAGTATTAATATGGAAGAATAAAGGGGAAAATGGCATATGGATTTTTTCAAGAAGAATTTGAAGTATTGAAAGCTTATTTTAAATCCATTGTATGAAATTGGGTAATATTGAATGAAACAAACACAACAGAGCCAAAAATCAGAAAGTAAAAAGTAAACCTCAGAATGAGAGGAAGTATTTGTGGCAGCATATTTTATGTATGCCCTTGTCCTCTCACTGAGAAAATGAATCACTTTGGAGATATGGTTAACACATTCATTTTTAGTCAATACCAAACTTGATGATAAACTTTTTTTATGGCATACATTTATAAAACATCTTTCTTTTTAGCGAACTGAAGAGTCATATTCAATTTATTTAGGACATCAGAAAAACATCAACTGGACTTAAGAAATAATTTATGTTCTTGTAAAATATTTCTGATAAAATTTCACAATTTCAAAAATAACTCACTGTTGTAAATTTAGAATTTTAAAAGAAGATTTCCATTTCTCACAGGCAGTGTGTTCTTTAAGGTATAGCTGGTTTAATGCTTCCATGATATGCCACATTTAGATGGTTTCCATGGAGACAATTTCTGCTTAAACTTAGGTGAGAACATAAGTTAATTTTACATGAGTTAAGAAAGTGGAAATTTCATAAAGTGAATGGTAACCTTATCTATCTAACTGATCAATTTTAAACCCTTGAGTTAGTGAAATATTTTTAATCCATATTTTGTCTCCTCGTTGTCCTTTGCCTATTTCCTCCTCTATCTTCTCCCTGCTCTCTTCTTTTTTCTTTCTACCTCATCCCATTTCCTTTCCCATTATCCTCTTAGCTTCACCTTCTGCTTCCTCCTTCGACTTCTTAAAGAAAACAAACAAAAAATAGTACAAATAGTACAAATTCTAGCAAATAACTCCAACCCACATCTTAATCTCAAGTTCCATGATTGCAGTGGACATTGCCATCTAGATGTCCCTCTGACAGTTAAAATGAAGCGTAACATAAGCAGGACTTCTCTTCACTCCCCTTATGCTTCCCATTATCTCTATTTTTATTCATGGAAATATGATTCCCGGTATCCAGGCTTAAAACCTCAGATTTATCTTTCGTTTCTTTCTCTTCCTCTGACATTTCCACCCTCATGTATCAATTCTTTGATAAACTCATTCCTGAGATGCCATATACCTTACTTGAGATGTAGTGGAAGTAGGAAAAACTATTAAGAGACAGAAGTTGGGGGTTGACTGCTTGGTCTTGGGTCTTAGTTCCACCACTTACTGGGAGGATGAGTTTACAGAAAGCACTTAATCTAGACAATTGGCATAATAAAATGTCATTGGATGGCTAAAAAATAAAATGAACTATATGCACAAACCACTTGGCAGGACTGAATGAATGTTACTTTTTATTACTGGTAAAAAAAATTTGTTTTCATTTAGGTTTTCCCATTTTCTTCCAAAATGACCTTCTGGCCTCCAGACTCTCTTACCTTTGCCAATTTATCCCATGAGTTTTTAGGGAGGAGTAATTATTCCTTACTCCTGAAATTTTATTTTATGTTCTTGGAATCCCCCTTCTCACTACAGTATATGACGTGATTTCTCTTACTGATGAACATACAGATAAGCCCATCTTGTTTGACTTGGATCAACCACTCTCCCTTTGCAACAAACTGAGGACCAGCCTACTTTGATTCTGTGTTCTAGGACTGGCTGTTTACTGCAGGCGGGTCTGGTTCTGAAGTTCAATTAGTAGGCCCTCTGGTTGTCACATTGAGCTCTAATTTAGCTGCTATCAGCAATAATGATGACAGTCTAGCGGCCAATATCTGCTGTGGCATGATCTTGTTTCTCAGAAGCTGAGAAAATTAGTCCCTCTTCTGATGCCTCTTGGAAAAACACACCCATACTGCTACCAAAGCTCATTCTCATCATGCCATTCAAAAGACAATTAAAGTATGTATTTATTTAGTCATTCATTTAACAGGTATGAGCTAAAGAGGAGGATGGGGTAGTTGGAGGGATGCCAGCTTCTAAATAATGTCTGGTAGGTGCTAGAAGACAGATGAAGTAAAGCCACTGTCTGCTGGGCTTATGCTATTTCTCACTGATTCTTCAATCTAAGGCTTGAAGATTTATGGGATTGCTACCATGCTGAACTTTGTCAAACCAGACTGATTGTAGAGATGGAGAGCCTGTGTTTTGTGCTTCTACTGCATTTACTTTATTAAGCTCCCATCAAATTTATGACACCATTCCCTGAATTATAATTGTATGAATTTTCATTGCAGTTAGCCAATGAGAGAGCAAGCTTCTTGATGAGAGCCACTATATTTCAAATAGCTATGCCAAGAACTTGTACCAAGGAGGAATGCCAATAAATAGCCAATGAATGAACTAATTTACACCAGTAGGAACTGTATTATCTTTTTAATCAAACACACATGCATTTAGTATCAGCTTCATCTCCCAATAAGCAGTTTTCTTCCTTGTGTATTAAATTAGAATAATAATACAAAAATTATATGAAAATTAAATAAAACAATACATGTGAACACACAAATCACAGTACCTGGTAGATGGTATGTGGTCAATACATGTTAGTGGACTCACCCATTGCCTAACTATTGGGTAAAATATGTGTAATTGGTAAAAACCTTTACTTCCATACAAAGTACAGGAAGCCATTGGTTTTCATTATCAATTTCTTTCAGTTGCCCATTACAGATACTTGAGATGTCTGCTTTGATACTGACACTGTTTTTTTCTTTAGTGTATATTTTGTAACAGTTCATACCTGTACTGCACAATTTACATACTTGGAACTGATGCTTTGCCCAAGAATTCAGGATGGCTGACAAATGCCCAAATAACCATCCTGAAGACTTCATTAGGAGCTATGTTGCCACGAAGAATTAATGACCTTTAGCAAGGCAATAGGGCATGCTCAGTGTGTTCTCAAATCTTACTAACAAGATGCTATTATGTAGATTTTTGTTTCAGTTGCTTGGTTACCAGTCTCTGTAAATCTTTTCATGTTGCTCTCAAGAGTTAAAAATAAAGGAAGTGTTTGCAGTTTTTCATTTTTTCTTAAAAATAACATGTGCATACAGACTAAAAGGAGAAATCTCTCTTTTTAGGGAAGGTATAGCTGGATAAAAGGAATTGCAGGTGAATGGAGGGAGTGACATCATCTAGGTAAAATTCCGGGAAAGGAGAAGCTGATAGAGAGTATTTTGGAAGAGAGATGAAGCAAAACAAAACCAGGCATTAACCAGCAAGAGAACATGGATTAAAAGATCCTAACATCACTACAAACAAAGCTAGTGCCCATTCATTAACAACAAAAGAGATAAGCTTCTATTTCGGGTACTTTATTTGGACAGTCACGGTTTATTTGATGTTTGTTTAGTGGGGTTTGTTTGTTTTTAAATATATTTTATTGATTTCAGAGAGCAATTGAGAGGGAGAGAGATAGAAGAATATCAAGTAGGAGGGTTATTGATCATCTGCCTCTTGCATGCCCCACACTGGGGATCCAGCCCTCACTGATCCTGCTCCTGGGCTCCTGCCCTGGCTGGGAATAAAGCCATTACCTCCTGGTTCATAGGTCAAAACTCAGCCACTGAACCATGCTGGCCAGGCTATTTAGTGTTTTGGGCTTTTTTTGTTTTGTTTTTTACTTATTGACTTGTCTGAAAAATTGGTGAAGGAGGTTTCTTTCTTCTGAGCATCCATTAAGTTGCATTTGGTTCATGGGCATTGGAAAGAACTTGATTAACACCTCTGACTTCACATTTTAAACTCCTATAAAACTGAGATTGAAATGAAAAGAAACAATAATGTTTTTAATGTTTTAATTGTGCATAAATGCATAAAATTTATATTAATCATTTTTAAGTAAACAGTAAGTGGTATTAACTACATTCATATTGTTGTGTAATCATCATTACCTTTCATTTCCAGAACTCTGATCATCTAGCAAAACTAAATCTCTGTACCAATTAAACAATAACTCCTTGTTTTTCCCTCTTCTTAGCCTGACCCTGGCAACCAGGATCCTATTTTCATCTCTGTGATTTTGACTGCTCTCAGTACCTCAGGTAGGTGAGGTCATACAGCATTTGTCTCTTTGTGATGGCTTATTTCACTTAGCATGTCATCTATGCTGTAGCATATGCCGTAATGTCCTTCCTTTATAAGGTTGATTACTACTCTATGGTATGTATTTACCACATTTTGCTTATCATTTAATGAACATGGGTGTGCAAATATCTGAAGACCCTGTTTTCAATCCTTTGGGTAACACCCAGAAGTGGAAATGCTGAATCATATAGCAGTTCCATCTTTAATTTTTTGTGGAACTATTTTCCACAGAGGCTGTACCATTTTACATTCCCACGGACAGTACAGAAGGTTTTTCAAATTATCTATATGCTCACCCACACTTGTTATGTTCTGGGTTTTTGTGTTGTTTTTTTTTTGTTTTATTTTTTTAAAAATAGTAGCCATCCAAATGGGTGTGAGGTTGTAGCTCATTGTAATCTTTATTTGCATCCCTGGATGATTAGTGATGTTGAACGTATTTCAAATGATTGTTGGCCATTTGTGTATCTTCTCTATCGAGTGATGTCTATTCAAGTCCTTTGCTTATTGTTGTTGAGTTTTATGAGTTCCTTATACATTCAGGATATCAATCCTTTATCAGATATATAATTTGCAAATATTTTCTATATTTTGTGGGTTGCCTTTTTTACCCTGTTTATAGTATCTTTTGATGCAAAAAGGTAGGTGGTTGAGTTTATATGGTGGGAACTTGTGGGTGAGGGCCTCTGACTGCCTCTGTTCCTTCAGTAAAATGCAAACAAGGGCATCTACTGATAGTGAATATGAAGGGGAAGCAGTGGCATTTTAATTTGCTTGGTGTTTTCATTTGTGTGTTTTAGATTTGGTTTTAAATCTATTGGGTCCTCTCTGTCTCTGGATCTGTTTTTGTTCATCAGTTTATGTTGTTCATTATATTCTACAAATGAGTGAGATCAAGCAGAGACAGAGAAGCATCGATCAGACCGTCAAACTTCAGAGGGTGGGGGTAATGGGGAGATATCAACCAAAGGACTTATATGCATGCATATAAGCCTAATCAATGGACACAGACACTAGGGGGGTGAGGGCATGAGTGGGGGTGTGGGGGGCAATGGGGAAATAAGGACACATATGTAATAACTTAATCAATGAAGAAAAAAAGAAAAAAGCTACAAAAAATAAAAAATAAATCTATTGGGTCTTGGATAGGATATCTAATAAAAGTGTGAAATGTGACAGATACTTTCCAAGAGGGTATGTGTACTTTTCTAAAAGTCTTCTCTGGATCTCACTGTTCTTAGACAGGAGGATGAGTGCATGGCAGCTTTTGAAAGCGTTCTCTTACAACTACCAAAGATGGGACTTGGGAGGCGGAAGACACGGGATCATTTCAGCCCAGTAATGTATTTACCAACATACATACATCCTCTCCCATTTACAGAGACAAGAGAGGGAAAATAGCCAGCTACAAAGTATTTAAGAGCAGGGAGCAAGTCTGAGAATTTTCAGAAGCCGTACAATTTCCCAGCTAATAACAGTTCCATTTAATTTGTCAGGGACATGCGCTCATCTGTCTCAAGTGATGAAAGATCGCAGAAAGATTTCCAGGCAGAGAAGGGTTTCCATTTAAACAATAAACTCTAGACACTCTTTCTAGGTAAATGACCTGAGATCTAGTCTATAATTATGACAAATAGGAGACAGCAGCACCACATGTCGAGCTCATCAGCACCCTGCTTCTCGACTGAGACAAAATGCAAGTGATCATTCATCATTTCAATTGTATTAGCCACCATTTGTCTGTATTATTTTAACATTAACCTTTCTCACCTAATATCTTTCAGCAGAATTTACTTTCAATTGCTCAGAGAGAGGAGGCGACTAATTTTTTTTTTCCCCATTAATGCACTTGGTGTGTGGGAGGGGCATCTTAAAGGACAGAAATTATTATTTAAGCTAAACGATAACCACTCAAAACTTGAGGATTACTTGTATCTGGTTGAGTGGTTGTAGGAGGAGATAAAGGAGACAACAGTAGCATAGATCGTATGGGGCACTTGCATATGTGTGTGTATATCATACACAAATTCCAATGGATAATGTATCCCAAATCAACACAAATGTGGGTGCACAGGCCAAAATCTAGTTATTGACTATTCTTTTCCCCAACCAAAGATAAAAGTGGCTGCTTTTGCCAAAATATGAACATTTTAAAATCTTTTTCATTCCCTTCATACGTGGTTGGGGAAGGAGTGACAGTTGGTTAATGGATTCTTTTCTGTTTTTGTTTTTTAATGTATTTTATTGATTTTTCACAGAGAGGAAGGGAGAGGGATAGAGAGTCAGAAACATCGATGAGAGATAAACATCGATCAGCTGCCTCCTGCACACCCCCCACTGGGGATGTGCCCGCAACCAAGGTACATGCCCTTGACCGGAATCGAACCCGGGACCCTTCAGTCCGCAGGCCAACGCTCTATCCACTGAACCAAACCAGTCAGGGCCTTTTCTGTTTCTTAAAGTATCTTGGAGATAGGCATTTCTTAATGCACAAGTACCCACTTGATGTCTTACTCTGGAATAAAACTCAAGCAAGAGAAACAGAATATAAATGTTTTCGGAGGCATTAGAATGCCAAGCTTTTGTTTCAGGGGTTGGCAAACTTTTTTTCGAAGTGGACAAATAGTAAATATTTTTGGCTCCATGGACCATACTATCAGTCACAACAGCTCAGCTCTGCCATTGGAGCTCCAAAGTAGTTATAGATAATATGTAAATAGATGGATGTGGCTATGTTCTATTAAAACTATGTTTACAAAATCAGGGGGTGGGCAAGATTTGGCTTATGGGTCACAGTTTGCTAACTCCTGTTCTATCTTACAGCAGTCTCCTCCTTCTCTGTTAAAAAAATAGTTATTGATTTTCACCCTAGGAGATATGTAACAAATAATGAAAAAAATGTGGTTGGAAATTCAAGAAGCTTTAGTAACACAGGTATAGATTATCTTAGTAAAAAAACAAACACAAAAAAAACATAAAAAATTACCCTTGGCCCTAACCGGTTTGGCTCGGCGGATAGAGTGTCGGCCTGCGGACTGAAAGGTCCCAGGTTTGATTCCGGTCAAGGGCATGTACCTTGGTTGTGGGCACATCCCCAGTAGGGGGTGTGCAGGAGGCAGCTGATTGATGTTTCTCTCTCATCGATGTTTCTAACTCTCTATCCCTCTCCCTCTCCCTTCCTCTCTGTAAAACGTCAATAAAATATATTTTAAAAACAAATTACCCTTGATATTGACCTCAATGAGCAAAATGGGTGTTTGTAAGAAATGTGGTTTCTTTACCAGCACCGAGTACTGTGTCCATCAAGGTGGTGGAGAGGGTTATTGAAGAATCCAACATTGAACATAACCGCTGTTTCCTCCTGGATTGACACTTAACCAGAGATTCGTGATGGGCCTAGGACAGCACACACACAATGTTAATTCTCCAGTGGACTCTGTCTCTTGAAGAGAACAAGGTCCAAAGGAGAAGGTGTAGTGTCTCCAGGCTTCTGCTGTCATTTGTGTCTGGGTGGTGGGGATAGGGAAGTTCAGAATAGATGTGTTTCTGCTATAATGCCATATATGCATGTGTGTGTACCAGTGTGTATGTGTGTGTGTGTGTGTGTGTGTGTGTGTATCTATAGCTAATTTTGTATGTTATTCCACATAATTTCTGCATTAAAGCCCACTAAAAACGACAGGGTTTATGAGGAAAATAGAATAGAGGAAAATCATTTAAAAATGTATGAAACTGTAACCATAGCTCTGGGAAATTATTGAGAATTAAAACAAAACAAGAAGGGGAAAAACTAGCACGGTTACATCTCCACTGTCACCAACCTCATTATCACAAGCATCTCAACCAGCTGATTTCTGTGCAGCCTTAGACTGGAGCGTGGGCTTTTTCCTTAGGAATGAGACCCTTGAGGTCATTTGCTTATAAAGGAGAAAAGTTCTCTAAAACTAAAAATCTAATGTGGAGTGTGGGCGTCTTCACATTCAATTATTTTAATCCTGGGGGGAATGTCTTTGCAGCTCCTTCATCTCTATTCCCAGGTTCCCCATATAATTTAACATGATGGAAAGTATGGCAGTTTTTCATGCCACTAAAACAATTGTATTTGTTTTCCATCGCTGTGTAATACATGATCCCAAGCGCAGGGACTTAAAACAAGGAACATTTATTAACTCCCAATTTCTGTGGGTCAGACTCTGATGGGCTAAACGGTGTCCTTTGCTCAGAGTCCCACGTGGCTGCAATCCAGGTGTCAGCCATGTGTTCCTTTTGGGCCCTGGGTCCTCTTCGAGGCTCTCATCCTTGCATCCTTGTTGGCAGAATTCGGTTTCTTGCTATTGCAGGGCTGAGGCCCCCCCCTCTTCTTGCTGGCTCTCAGCGTGGGGTGGGGGGGACTGGGGGGGGGCTCTCAGTTTCTGGAGGCTGCCATAGCTCCTTGCCATGTGTCTTTCTCAGAGGCTCTTACACACCCTTCTCACAACATTCTAGGGTGGGAGAGAATCTCTACTCCAGTCCACTAAGAGGAAGTCTTATAACACAGCCTCCAACCACATTCAAAAGCCAATGATTACATAAAGGGGAAACCGCGGAGGCCTCCTCAGGGTCTATCAACATACCAACCAGCCCCTGTGGGGACCAAAAGAAGGCATTTCTGTAGGACTTCCACCTTTTAAAATTTGTCCTTATATATTTTTCTTTCTTTTTTAAAAATATTTTTTTTTATTGATTTCAGAGAGGAAGGGAGAGGAAGAGAGAGATAGAAAGAAACATTGATGATAAGAGAAAATCATTGATTGAATGCCTCCTGCATGCCTCTTACTGGGGATCAAGGCCGAAACCCGGGCATGTGCCCTGACCAGGAATCGAACCATGACCCCCTGGTTCATAGGTCAATGCTCAACCACTGAGCCACACCAGCCAGCTGTCTTTATATTTTGCTACATGTTTCTCTTCACATGTGAGAAAACTTACCCTTGGATGTTTAAATAATTAATGTGTTGGGGAAAATTTTATACAAACCAACATTCCTCTAATATCATAATCACATTACTCTTCCATTTACCAAGAGGATGTGAGAAAATTTGGGTTAAAAAATGAGTTGCGATTAAATAGTTATATTCCTCTCACTGTGTACTACAAACAATTTCTGAATTCCCAATATAATAAGAGAGGGTGGGTGAAAACACTGAAAGATTATCAGGCAGTGTATTGGATGGGATGAGGTAGGATATGGCTCAGGGTTCATGGAGTTGGCTGAGATGAGGTAGGATATGGTTCAGGGTTCATGGGTTTGACTTGGGTGGAACTCTCATTATTACTAGGATTATAAGGATGTGGGGAGCTTTGGGGGTCAAGAAGTTATATTGCAGAAAGCAGGGTCATGTGATAGATAAAACATAAGAAAAATTTAAACATAAGGTATCATTTTTCAAAATGTCTAGTTTCAATGCCAGTTTATAGAGATTGGAGAAATAAATAAATACCTTTAATATTAATTCCTATATTTCTGGCTAGTAGTGTTAATAAATAAGCTAAGAAAATATCAGTTCCATTAGCCCTCCTTCCTCAATTCTCTATTGTGCATAGCTTTATGTAAAGCTGATGTTTATTTTTTCAATCCATAAATATCTGTCTTTGAAATGACGTTTAATTCCTATTCCTTAATATTGATAGGAACATAATTCCTAATATGTTTAGATTCAATTATACAAGACTATTTTGTTCTGTCCACTTAGCAAACTTTCTATTTATTTGGTTTGCTCATTTTCTTTCTGGTCTCTATTTATTTCTGTTGAAAAGTTTATAATTATTGTAATTATCATTTCCTTTAGATAATTTCTCTTTTTGTTTTCTATTGAGAGTTTTTTTCCTGTATTTTTATTCAGGATACATTGTTGTGGATTTATTAATACTTATCCTACTTGAGACTCCTTGTATCTCTTAGGTATGAGAATTCTCTCAATTATTTTTTAAAAACCCTAGCCATTGTCTCTTTGGTTTTTGTCAGAACATTCTCTTTCTATAACCCCTGTATCTTAATCTCTCTATCATACTTTTCTCCTCTTCTTAAGAAATTGTATGTAATTTTTAAAAATCTGCCTCTTTTCTTTTGTCATAATGTTTTTTATTTTTTTTTGGTTTCAATTCATTTTTTAAATTTCTGCAATTATTTTAAACAGAAATGTATTATATTCTCATTCAAATCCCGTATTCAGGATTAGATATCTCAAAAGAAAAAATTTTAGCCCACCAGGATTGTTCAGTGGTTGAGCATTGACTTATGAACCAGGAGGTCACAGTTCGATTCCTGGTGAGGGCACATGCCTGGGTTGCAGGCTCCATCCCCAGTAGGGGGTGTGCAGGAGGCAGCCAATCAATGATTCTTTCTCATCATTGATGTTTCTCTCTCTCTCTCTCTCCCCCTCTTCCTTCCTCTCTGAAATCAATAAAAATATTTTTTAAAAAAGAAAAAATATATTAAAAAATAGAGAAGATTCCTTGGTTAACCTGAGCTAGTAGGTAGACTTATTTCTCCCCTCTTTCTTGTAGCCCTTTGTAGATTTGAGCTTTGTACAGGATCTCAGTTCCAACAGTGCACCTGTAATATGCTCAAGGCCTTGGGTCCTGATCATACATTGGCACTGAAACCCCAACTCAATCTGATAGAGGCAAGGGGCCTGCCTTCCTTTCTTCCCCTTCTGTCCTGTTCCCAGGGCGGCCTGAGAGATACTTAGAGCTCTGGGTTAGTTTTCTCTTTATTTCAGCACCTGGTAATTTACTTCTTATTCTAAAGTGCTTTTTAAAGCCATATATATATATATATATATATATATATATATTTACCTATCCTGTGTAGGTATCTATAGCAGGAGCATTTTCAAATCATCATAGTGAGAACATTATTATTTTTTTTAACCCATGCTAACTCAAAGTTATATTTCAGATTGCTTTATGACCAGTATTTCTGGGAGGCAGTCCTATTTGTTTTGTCTGCTGACTTTAATATTAGTGTATATCTTCAAGTGCTTAGTAAGTTTCTGCAGTCTCCCCTTCAGCTAGAATTGTTTCCGAAGGAAGGTCTCAACTTGAATTGTGGGAATGTTCTCAAGTGTTAATTATGAGCTTTCTTCTATGGGAGCCTTATATATTTTACAAGATGAATTTTCATTTAATTTTAATCGAGGTTAGTATCCTTCATCTAGAGGTAGCCCAGGCTCGTGTTTCCAGGCTTTAGCCAAATGAAGGGTGTGTCTAGACACCTGGCTTTCTAATGCTTCCATCGCAATAGCTGTTATTGTTGTGTTCTTCCTGGTGTTTGTAGGGAAGAGGAAGACGGTTAGTACCTGTTCTTTACTACATCTGGCTTTCTTGTGGATATTTCATCCCAGACCCAGTCTGTAAATCTGTATATTTGTAATAAACTGTGTTCCTTTTGGCTTCATCTCCCTTTTCCAGCTATGGCTTACTAGTGGAAGTCCATCATCTCTACTGGTACTTTGAGTCTCCTACTTGCTTCTGAGGTTGTCTGTACATCTTGTGAATATTTTTGTTATGTTTTATCTGACAGTTATATGTGTGAGAAGTGTGCACGAGGCAGAGGCTTCCTGTTCAACTCAGTATGCATACTAGCCAAAAATTAAGAGGCAGGGAAGAGGAAAAAAAAGAGAGGAAAAAACTTCATGGACACAGCAGTGTGGTGATCACCAGAGGGAAAAGGGGTCAGAGGAGGTAAAAGAGGGTAGAGGGGAGTACATGGTGATGGACAGAGAGTGGACTTGAAGTGGTGAACACCCAATGCAGTGTACAGATGGGAATGTTGTAGAATTGCGCACCTGAAACCTGTATAATTTTGTTAAACAGTGTCAACCCAATAAGTTCAATAAAAAAGAAGTAGTGAATAAGGACAAATAAACATAAGAAACCACAAAGGAGGCTCCTGAGTTACAAGTAAATTGTTGAAAGTAGTGGCAGCACATCCATCCTACAATATCTAAAGGAGTCCCAAATCAATCTAAAAACTCAGCTATATCCCATTATTAAAGATGCCATAAAGATGTGAAAGAAAAAAAAAAAAGAAGTAAAAGCAAAGAGGACACCATGAACTAAAATTCTAGGCACCAAAGAACCATTCTGGGTGAGCAGAGATAATAAACCATTGGCCAAATTGGGACATGGATGGAGACTCCAGCTGGTCATTGTTCCTATGTCTTTACCATGAAAGCAATGCACTGGTAGAATTTTTAAAATACTAATGATTGTTATTATTTTATTATTAATTTTGTATTACTAATTTTTAGAGAAAGGAAAGAAAAGAGAGAGAGAGAGAGAGAGAGAGAAACATTGATGTGAGAGCAAAACTTCGGCTGCCTCCTGCACACCCGCTACTTGGGATCTAGCCTGCAACCCAGGCATATGCCCTGACCAGGAACCGAAATGGCCGTTTTTCAGTACATGGGGTGACACCCAACCAATTAAGCCATACCGGCCAGGGCTCCCTAGTAGAGTTTTGATTGCTGCATGGACTAGCCTGGCAGATTGAAATATAGAAGATGTTTTGTTTTCTCCAAAATGCTTTCTCTGGGGTCAGGTGCAGCATGGAATACTGGAAGCATAGCATTGACATACAGAGCAGATCTTTCTCAGGCTCCCAATATGGAGGCCACAGAGCCTCAGGAGGAGAGGGTCTGAATAAACATTTCAAGTGTTTTTCTGCAGAGATAACACCAGAGGTGAAGGGAGCCTAAATAAACCTGCAACCTAACTACCATCTGGCACAATCGTGCAATGAGTGCAGGTAAGCTGCCACTAATCCTCTCTTCCCAATGGAGGCAAGGGTGGATTCTGTGGAAGGAAATCTACTGGGTATTTTCTCTGACCACAGTGTGACTAAACTAGAAATCAGTATCTGCAACTAAGTTTGGAAAGTAGACATGCATTTCTAAAAACCTATTGATCAAAGAAGATTTTATAGGGAATTTTTTTAAATTTTGAAAAAGAATTATGTGTCAAAACTTAAGGGATGCAGCTAAAATTAATATTATTATTATTATTATTATTTTTAATCCTCACCCAATGATATTTTTCCATTGATTTTTAGAGAGAATGGAAGAGAGAGGGAAAGACAGAGAGAAATATCGATGTGAGAGAAACACATCAATTGGTTGCCTCCTGCATGTGCCCCGACCAGGGCATGGACCAGGGAAGAGCCTGCAACCAAGGTATGTGCCTTTGACTAGAACTGAACCTGGGACCCTTCGGTCCACAGAGCAATGCTCCATCCACTGAGCCAAACCAGCTGGAGCTAAACTTATAACTATAAATGCATATATTGTAAAACTGAAATACCAACTAGTTAAATTCCATCTTAAGGTGCTAGAAAAATAAGAGCAAACTGAATTCCAAAAATTGAAGAAAAGAGAAAAAAGAAAGGTAAGAACAGAAAAATAGAAGACACAATTTAATCAACAAAAACTAAAGTTGGTTCCTTGACAAATAATAAAATTGATAAGCACCTGGTAAAATTGATCAAGATCAGAGAAAGATAACACAAATTTCAAACATTAGGAACCAAAAAGGAGACATCACCCTAGGTATCTTCTAGACATTAAAATGATAATGGGAATGTGTTATAAACAACCTTATGCTTATTTCCCAAATGAGTTGGAAAAAATCTTTGAAAAATATGAATTTACCACTATGAACACAAAAAGAAATAGAATATATGAACATTCTTATACTTAAATAATTTAAGAACTTTTCTAGGTTGGGTGGCTACCCAAGTGAACTTTTCCAACATTTAAGAAAGTAATAAAACCAAATCTTTTATAGAATCATTCAGGAATAGAGATAACTCACTTTCCAGCTTACTTTATAAAGCAAGAATAATGCAGATATGAGAACTTTCTAAGGAAATTGCAAGAGAAGAATATAACAAGGTGATATACTTCAGAAAAACTTACAAATATTCTAAAAATGATAAAAATATATAATTTAAACAAAATATTGTGAAAGGTATTTACAAATATAACAGGACTCAAGTAAACATTTATTCCAGGAATTCAAGATTGATTTAACATTTGAAAAGCAATCAATGGAATTTACTACATTTACAGAATAAAGGAAAAATAAGTAGTATAACCATCTCAATTGATGCAGAAAATGAATTTGATATAACAATATTAATTCATGATAAAACTCCCAGAAAAGTAGTACAATTAAGAAATAAAAATGTTGTTCATGTAAAACTCCAACGCTTGAAATTCCTCTTCATTCTGGTGGAGTTGTAGAGGCATATTTTGTGACTGTTGATCTTTGCTTAGTACTTTGGTCGCCTCAAATCTCATAGCCTCAGTTATCCCATAGGATCCTGGTGGCAACCAAGCAAGTTTGTCCAATTCAGTTCAATTCAATCTGGTGAGCATCTGCTTATATCTAATGTGCAGCTCTGAGCTTAGAAGATACTTGTCATCAGTATAGGAAAGAAGGTAGAAGGAAAGCAAATAAATTAAAACTTTAACAATGGAAGTAAAAAATGTTTGTGCTTCAAGGACACTATAAAGATAATGAAGACAGTATGCCGAATGGGAGAAAATATGTGCAAATTATATATCTTATTAAGGACTAGTATCTAAAATATATGAAGAACATTTACAGTAGATTAATAAAATATTCCTACTTAAAATGGGTAATATTAGAACAGACATTTCTTCAATGAAGATATACACATAGCCAATAAGTACCTGAAAAAAATGTTCAACATCAGCATTAGTTATCAAGGAAACATAAATCAGAACCAAAATGAGCTATCTCTTGATGCCCACTAGGATAACTAGGATCAAAAAGTCTGATAATAATAAGTGTTGACAATAGGCCATAGAGAACCTGGAACCCTCAGGCACTGATGATGGGTATGTAAAATGGTGCACATGTTTTAAAAAACTACCTGGGAGTTCTTCAAATGACTCACCTCAATGCTACCTAATGACCCAGCAGTTTTATTCCTCAGTATATACCAAAAGAAATAAAAACATATATCTACCAAAATACTTGTATAATGAATGTTTATAACAACCTTAGGTATAGTCAAAATGAGAGTCAAAAGGTCTGAACAAGCCAAATGCCCATCAACTGATGAATGGATAAATCCCTACAAGTGGAATACAATCCACCCACGAAAAGCAGTGAAATACTGACACAGGTTGCAAGTTGGATGAACCTTGAAATGTTGTGCTGAGTGAAAGAAGGCAAAAGTCCACATATTATATGATCCCGTTCATATGATTGCCCAGAATCGGAAAAATCTATAGAGGCAGAAAGTACATTAGTGGCTACTTAGGGCTTGGAGAGAGTTGGGAGAGGGATCATAACTACCAGTAAATGGTGATAGCCAAAGGTTCTTTTTTTTTTTTCAGCCTTGTTGAAACAAGGCCACCAAAAATTTGGTTGCCTTCCCCCACAAAAATGGGGAGAGAGAAGAAAGATTAAAGCATTCCTTTGAAAGTGATAGAAATGTTTTAAAATTGAATGTGTTTTTTTTATGGCACACATCTATGACTGACTAAAAGCCATTGAATTGTATATTCTAGTGAATGACATGTTGCATGAATTATATCTCAATTAAGCTGTTTAAGAAAGAATGTCATATAAATGGAATCTTCAGGCGGAAAAATCCAAAAACAAGATTTAATATGAAGAAAAAATAATAAGCAATAGAATGAGTGCTGTATCTTATAACGAAAACAAACGCTGGCATCTGATATGAGCCCTATTGTGAACTCTCCTGATAGGTAGCTTTATGGCTTTAACCACCAGAGGTTGGTTTCTCATTTGGATAATAGAGATATCATCACCTACTTTAAAAGTTGTTTTTAGAATTAACTAATAAAATGTATGAATAGCATTTGCACAGGGCTTGGCACACAGCAAGTTCTTCAAAAAATGTGTTAATTTCCAACTCCACCTCCCTGTTCCATTATAGTCACGTTAAAATCGCCATGGTTTCACATGCAAGGGAGCAACAACTGGCAAACAGGGACCAGGAACGATTCCAGTGGGAAGGAGCTCTGAGGTGGGTTGAGGAATGAGAAGGCTTTAACCAGGAGAAATTGGTGGGAGATGGAGAGGGAGATGAAAGACAAAGCAAAAGAGCTCACTTCATCTGGAGCAATGAGATGAAAGTGTTTGATATTCAAAGTTGTACATTTCAATTTTACTTTTTAATAGTTTATTGATTTTGAGAGAGAGAGAAAGACAATCGCTGCCTCCTGCAGGCGCCCTACTGGAGATCCAGCCTGTAGCCCAGGCATGTGTCCTGACTGGGAATCAAACCAGCGACTGTTTGCTGCACAGGTTGATACCCAACCAACTGAGCCACACTGGCCAGGACTGTACATTTCAAGGTCAGAGGCAAATAAACCAAGGCTTAGAAGGGTAAGTGACAGATCAGTGTGCTGTGTTTGGTATGTGGCAAAGGTGAGGCATGACCATAGATCTCTTGACTCCACGTCTGAAGCATCCTTACAGTGAAAAATGGGGCTGTAGTTTCCTTTTTAAATGTATGTAAGTAGAAACAGTTGTAATTCATGACCCTATGATACCCTAATTCCGAGGTTATCACACTTCAGTCAGGGTGAGGTGGTCCTCGCTCCACATTCTCTCACAGATTCTGCTACCACATCCTCGGTGAGACAGGGAGCTTCAGAGCAGTAACTGTATCTAATTCAGTATCCAGCCAGACAAAAATAGCCATGATCAGAATAAAATGCGTTATTTAAGCAAAATGTTTTCAATTGTGGAAGGTATTAACGTAAATTCCGCATGTTCTTAAATCGTAAACATCCTGAAAATGCCTTAAAGAACAAATCATGTTTTTAAAGAGTCACTAGCAGAGACTCTTCAAAAGAGCAAGGTTATTTCCAAATATTTTGGGCAAAAAAAGTGTATAGTTTCTGATGCACTTAGAGAGGCAAGGCATAAAAAATAAGTGTTGGCATCAAATATTCATTGGGATATGTAATGCAAAGATTTCTTTTGCAGCAGAATAATATTGTAACTCCCCTCCTGTGACTACTCACAATATAAAATTCGGCAGCAATTCCAAGAGAAGCTCCTTTATAATAAATAGATGATGCCTGTGCTTGCTGTCGCGAGAGCACCTAATGGCAGTACTTCAGTTTTTATCCCTCTCTGCTGTCATAAAAAGCATATTTCAAACCTTTTGGGGCTGAAATGTTCAAAGGCACCTAACATCTTAATGCAAAAGTATTTAAAAATTATTTCCAGGAATAATGAAATCCCAAGCACAAGTTCAAGAAATGTATCTGTAGAACTTTTCTGCAAGTGTATCTCACAGATTCCACATGCATCCACAGATAAGCAGTAGCTATGATTGCACTCAAAGGAATATTGAAAGTGCATTACCCTTTCCATCTTTCAGAACTGTCACAGTATGAATATAGGGTGTCCCAAATAATGTATATACACTTGGAATAATTATTAATTACAATGGGTTCAATCTGAAAAGAAAGAAACATAAATTGAGCCATCAGAAAAAAAAGTTTGTATACATTTTTGGGAGACATCCTGTATATTCTTGTGCATGTGCGTGTGTGTGGGTGTGTGTGGTGTTTGATAGTGGTGTTTAGTAGGAACTGGAATCTTGAACTAGTTTGCTTTCTCTGACTAGCTGTATGTTACTTTTTTTTTTTTTGCCACTTCTCCATCCTTTTCTTTTACAAGTTGATAAGTATAGCATTCAATATTTAGAAATAAATTATAGCTTATGCATATTTCTATATGAAGTTATGTTTTAATGTTACATTTCAGTTAACTGTTGTCCGAATATTATATTTAAATGTTAAATTGGGTTTCATCCATAGTAGATGCAATGTTTACTGCCTTTGCAATGGATTAGTGTGCCCTTCCCTAACCTACTTAGTGAGTGTGGTAAATCACAATCCCTCCATTTTTTGTTAAAATTCTCCTCAGATGAATGAATATATCTCACGTTGGAAGTCATGACCCTCATTTACATGTGAGGCCAATGCCTGACTCAAATGAGTGTCCAGAGGCTGTCCCTCTTACCTAAAAGCAAGGACAACCAAGTCGCAAAATTTATGTTTGATGGTGCTTCACAGATTAGGCCAAGGCTAGGCTTAGTCTGAGATGCTTTTGCTCTGTTGCTCCCCTGTTTCTATTCTACTGCTTTCCTTCTCTCTCTCTCTCTCTCTCTCTCTCTCTCTCTCTCTCTCTCTCACACACACACACACACACACACACATATATATATATATACATATATATATATTCCCCCCCCCCAACAAGGAGCATCCCCTCAGTAAATCACTTATAAGCAAATTCCAATCTTAGCCTCTGTTTCTGGAAAAACGAACCTTAACACAATAAATGCAACTACTTATCCTATATAATAAAAGGCTAATATGCAAATCAACTGAATGGCAGAATGACCGGTCGCTATGATGTGCACAGACCACCAGGGGGCAGACGCTCAATGCAGGAGCTGCCCCCTGATGGTCAGTGCGCTTCCACAGGGGGAGCACCGCTCAGCCAGAAGCTGGGTGTAGCAGGAGCCTCTCCTGCCTCTGTTGCCTCTGTGACAGTGCTAAGGATGTCCAACTGCTGGCTTAGGCCCACTCCCCATGGGCTCCCAGACTGCCAGAGGGCATAGGCTGGACTGAGGGGACCCCCCTCAAGTGCACGAATCTCATGCACCAGGTCTCTAGTATCTACATATCTTTATCAGCATTTATCCAGTCATCATTCTGTGGCCAAGGACTGCATGAGTGAAATGCTAAAAGGAGACAAAGTTACAAGAACAATTCTACTTTCTACCTTATGTATTTTTTGATTGTTTGGATTTTTGACAACTTAGGCATATGTAGTATTTTTTAAACTTGACAACAATAAATAAGGAGGAAAAACGTGTTAAAGAATTTGAGTTTGAGGTAAACGTATGTTGTGGAATCTCTGATGTATTCTGATGTGTACTCTTTGGATGCATTCACCACCCTTGGTCCTAAATTGATTTTTCTCTAGGCTTTCATAATGTTGTCCAGAACTTGTATTACTCATTACAAAATTATTTCCTCTGAGTATACAGCTGGTGATATAGGAGAAGAATTAGCCGATATACATGCCTTTATGAACAGATTCGGGAGGCTAATATTCAGAACTGCAGTTCACCAGTTCACTTTTATTTCAAGTTAATGAGATTATGCAAGCAGTAATTACTTTCGTTCACATCTCTCTTTACCATTACTCAAAGCTAATTTAAATATCAAATTACTTTTTCTCTCTATTCCTAGGCAGTAAAAAAGGTGGACCCCCGCCTTTAAAAAGCACTTGAAATCTTCTTTCTGAAAACATTTCAGTTTATCTAGGCATGTGTCGGTGGGATTTTAATTGACCCCACCTGCTTTGTGCAAATGAAGCGGTTACCCATTTATTTTGTAGAATATATTTCTGAAGAATTGTTATGTGACTAGATTCCCACCACGCTCTCATTTTATTTTATTTTTATTTATTTATTTTATTGTTTGAAGTATTACAAATAGTAGTACATATGTCTCCTTTTTTTTCCCCCCATTGACCTCCCCCCGGCCTCCCCTACCCCCCAGTACATGCCTTTACCTGCCCCGCCCCCCAGTGTCTTGTATCCATTGGTTATGCTTATATGCATGCATACAAGTCCTTCGGTTGATCTCTTACAGTGCCCCCCAACCTCCCCTGCCTTCCCGCTGTAGTTTGACAGTCTGTTCAATGCTTCTTTGCCTCTGTATCTATTTTTTTCCCCATTTCTTTCCTTTAAAAAATCTTGCCACTGCAGACTAGAAATAAACATATAATAACAAAAAATGTTTGAGTCCCAATTTCAATGTCCAACAGTTCTGAGTCCCCGTTTCAATGTCAAACAGTTCCTTATGTGTACATGTCAGCAATGATATCTCCAATAAAATCTATTATATACACTACATTATAATATTATAATTTGAAATATTATATAACGAATATCTCTTGCCAGCTGAAAATGTCTAGCTGTGCCATGCAAGCTGGTCAGTAATGTTAGGTCTAGTTATCAGATACAAGATTTTTTGAAAGTTGAAAGTTTCCAAATTGTTGGTAATGTTTTAACTTCTGTTTTACTCAGACTTAATGTTCCTATGGTTGAGGCATTTCCTCAACAGTTTATGCATGTATGTGTGTATGTATGTTTGTGTGGATGTACACATGTATGCATTTATTTATTTGGGGGGACTCAGGATATTTCCAAGATTTATTTTTTTTCTATGCTCTGAGACAGAAGGATAAATGGCAGGGCAATTAATAAAAAATAAAACTAGACATTGATCAAATTTTAAACTATAATCCTTTAAATATATTTTTATTGATTTCAGAGAGAAAGGGAGAGGAAGAGAGAGAGAGAGGGAAACATCAATGATAAGAGAGAATCATGGATTGGCTGCATGTCCCCTACTGGGGATCGAGGCCACAACCCAGGCATGTTCCCTGACTGGGAATTGAATGGTGACCTCCTGGTTCATAGGTTGATGCTCAATCACTGAGCCACTTGGGCTGGGCTAGATCTGATTCTTTATCCTGCTCCTGCAGTATCATGGACCAAAAAATCCTTTGTCTTGATTCTCCTATACCCGTGGTCGGCAAACTGCGGCTCACGAGCCACATGCGGCTCTTTGGCCCTTTGAGTGTGGCTCTTCCACAAAATACCAGGGCCTGGGCGAGTCTATTTTGAAGAAGTGGCATTAGAAGAAGTTTAAGTTAAAAAAATTTGGCTCTCAAAAGAAATTCCAATCGTTGTACTGTTGATATTTGGCTCTGTTGACCAATGAGTTTGCCGACCACTGTCCTATAACAATCTTCTGTGTTCCCATTTACTAATATTTTAGCTCTGTATTTAACTTAACCTCCCAGATGTCATAATCACTATTTTCACATTTCATTTAGATTTAGCAATATGTTGCCTATTGTCATTTTCTTGCATTCCAGGCTCTGCTTTTGCTATCTCCTTTTGTGCTGAGGAAAATGTCTTCCAATTATTTAGTTAATCTGTGATTGGTAAGCATTCTCAGTCTTTGTGTGTCTGAACATGTTTCCTTTTTCACCTTCACTCTAGAATAATAGTTTAGTTGTGCATAAAATTCTAAGTTTATACTTTCCCTAAATGCTTTAAAGACAATATTATATTCAGTTTTCATTTTTGCTGAAGAAATGTCTTTTGATTCATGATCGTTCTTTTATTATAAAAGTTTGTGGGTTTTTTTTTCTCCCTCTGATAGCTTTTAATGTTTTCTCCTATCCTTTGAGCTCATTTACTTGTGTTTTCAATTTGAAAGATTATAGCTTTATGTCTAGACTTGCTATTTAGTACTTCTTAGGATATGCCTAAACCCTTTTCTTCTTCCTTTCTATCATCTTTTTTATTATCTCTAATTATCTGAAAGTCTCATTCGGTGTTATTACTTCAAGAGCTTACAATACAAATCCTTGTGTTTAAAGGGTTTGTCACCTCTTTCTTAGTGACCTTAGTGTTCTCGAGGAGCTTGGCTGTCTCATTGGGCTCATCGTCCAACCTGTGCCTCCCTACTATTATCCCTGTACTGATTTTGCAACTCTGAGCACAAGTTTTCTGCTTTTACCTCCTTGATACCCTGCATCAGCACCATGATCCCCTGCCTTGAACTCCACCATTATTGCAGACATACAGCCTCCGCCCATCCCTTCTGATAATATCAAACATGGAATCAGATATAAGCAGACCCCTTTGACAGTTTATACTTTCCAAATTTATGTTTTCATGGATGCTGTAACAAAGTGAACATGGAAATGTTTCTCTTCACTGAGATATTTCCCGTTATATGGAAACCATAATAGAGGGCTTGGGGCTCACAAAGCTATAAACATTTAATGGATATATTTAATTTCTTGAAGGCTCCTAGGTCATGAAGCTTTCATATAACATCTGCTAGACTCAATTCAGGACTACAACTGTCCTTTGAAACTCTGACTCTGTTCCTGAACGTGGCCTCATTCTCAGGGGCTGCAGAGAACTCATCGCAAATGGACATTTGTGCCACCTGCTTTGTGCAAATGGAGCGATTAAAACCTCAGGTCAAAAGATGTGCCTGTGTGTTTCAGGACAACTCTTTACCTAATTGGAATTCTTCCCTCGGAATGCTCTTCAAACTCTGTGTGTATTGCAATGCAAATAAGGGTTACTTTGAAAAATCTCCATGGGCCAGCAGTCTTCAAATATGTCTCTGATATTCCCCCTATTCATGAACAAAATACATTTTTTTCTCCTAAATTTGCTCAAAATCTTGTAGTAGAGGAAGACGGAGGCATAGATCTCCGCAGGGTTGTGTAAGTGTCATCGTGAAGACAAATATCACCTCCGGTCACCTGTGTTCAGGGTACAAAGGAACCACTCCTTTGCAGGACATATCTCAGTGGATGTTAATATTACATGTGTGTTTCGTTTTGTTTAGTAGCCACCTCAAATGACAGTCTCATTAAGCGAAAAACTCAAAATAAGTCATTTTAGAAATGTTTCACTTCTCCTCTACTGAGTACTCATAGCAGTTTTCAAAGGGGGAAATTAAGTAAAATAAAAAGAAATTTCTAACAAGTTCTTTGCTATCCTGTTTCAACTGTTACTTTAGTTTCACACATTTCTTGTAGCTTTTATTACCATTAGTAGTGAAACTTACAAAGTGGAATGAGTAACCTTTCAGTAATAGACAGAGGTCTGTTACAGATTGTAGTTTAATTCAAACAGGCATCATAACCAAAAGCAAAAATATGAATCTAGTGGTTTTTGTAAGGAAGTAACAGGCCCTATGAAAGACAGTACTTTTTTAAATTACATAAAGATCCTCAAAAAATGACAAGAAAAATAAAGTAGCTCTGATACCTGATATTTTCATGAATGAAAATTAAAATGGTTCATGCATATATATCTAATATAACTATATATGCATAATGTAAATTAATATATATATCTAATATATATCTAATATATATTAGATATACATATATATCTAATATAACTATATATGCATAATGTAAATTAATATATATATTTTTCTATCACTTTCTTTCCTGCTTACTTTTTTTCCCTCTGTGAAAGCACTGACTGACTAAATTCAGTTTTGAACTTAAAACCCTGGATTCCTTCCCACTCTGTTGTAGATGAGCTAATTGTAAGATTTATAGTACTCACCTGAAATGTTGTGCTGAGATTTTTCAGTTTATTTCTAGAATTATGAAGACAGTAAATATTTTCTTAATACCAAGTCTAAAAACAGCAGGGTATAATTAAGAATAGTATGTGGGTAAATATTCCTAAAGTCACCTCTAAGTGATTAATCTCTAAATGCTTTACATGGATCTTGTACCTGTCACCCAAATTATTGCTTAATATCACTTGTGGATGTTTGCAAAACATTCAAAACATTACTGAATAGATGGAAGTGTTCATTACACATCTATTTTGCTCATTTACATTAAAATAATAGCAAAGGAACTCACTGGGACACCTTTGGGTGACTTTATTCAGGTCTCTTTGTGCACTCAAGATTGAGTCTGTTTAGCAAATACCAACCACCTTCAAAAGAACAATTGTAAGAATTATTCATGGTTAATGCAGCTCACTCCCCCCCCACAGATCTAGAAGGTAGAAGCAGATAGATGACTGCACATGTCTATAAAGTGTGTCCGATTTCATCCTCAATCCTGGAGAGTCATTAGCTATAACAGTGAATCTCATATCTGAGCTTAAAAAGATTTACTTTAAACTCATCAGAATAGATAAATTAAAAAGACTGACATTACCATGTGTTGGTGAGTATATAAATCTAAAGGCATTCCCATACATCACTGGCAGGAGTGTAAATAGGTAAAACACTTTGGAATAAATCTTTGGCAGTTTCTACTAAAGCTAAATATATAAATTCCCTTTGACCCAAGAATTCCATTCCTGGGCATATAATCAAGAAAAATTGCGTGCTCATGTATACCAAAAAGAGTGTACAATAATGTTTATAGATTCTTTAATCATGATAACTAAAGGCAGTAAAATGTTCCATATACCCATTGACAGTAATATGGGTGAATAAATCATGACATATTGATAGAATATTACAGAGCAATGAAAAAATAGGCTTCTGATATACTCAACAACATGGATAAATTTCAGATATTTTATTGAATGAAAGAAATTAAACATAAGCAATACGGTCTCTATGAGTCTGTTTCTATAATGTTCAAAAACAGGCAAAAATATTCCAATAAAATTTAGAATAGTAATTAGGCTTGAGATGTACTTTTGGCGAGGCGGTGTGAGGAAGCTTTTGAGGAGACTGGAAATAATCTACATCTTGATTTGTATGATGCAGTTATATGGATGGCAGTCTATGAAAAAGGCAACCAATATAGACTTAAGGTTTGTATATTGTGTTGTATGTGAGCTTTATCTCATGTTCAGAATATAACCACATCAACCTGTTTTGGGACCTAGAGCTCCTTTCTCTTTTCTGGAAGTAGAGAGAGCTCTGGTCTGTAAAACAGATCAATGTGGTTATAGGTTGATGACCATGACCTATGACCATGACCTATGACCATGGGGTATAGAGTCTATTGAAACCAGCTGATCAGGAGGAGCCTAAAAACATGAAGCAGAGTAGAGAGAAGATCCGCCTGAGCAGTGAGGAAACAGGAACCAGGTTGTAAGCTAAGGAATGGCGATAGAGAACAGACAAAAGGGAGAATGTTCCTTGGGCACAGGAAGAGGCAAATGCTTATATAGTACCCAAGGGCAGGGAGACGGGAGCATCAAGAAGGCTGAGTCAAGTTAAACGCAAGATCTTCTCACCCCCTCTCCTGGGTAGAAGGAGCTATGCTTTCCCCTGGTTCACTTCTACTCTGGGCTTTCTGAAGTTTGGGGGCAGGCTTTCCTATATGTTCCCTGAGGGTATACTCAACAACACTGACAATATATATATATTGAGAATCTATCATATGCCCAATTCAGTTATCAGCATAGCATTAAGAGTTCAGCACCTCCCTCAAAGCTTTCTTAGTTTTTGCAACCCAGGTTACCCTGGTCTGTCACCAAAGGTAGAAGGTAGTGAACAAGATATTAAGGAGATACATGCATGAAATCTGAGCTGTTGCTAGAAATAAAAATAGGTCCTAATGTAAACAGCACAAGATTCTTGGATAGCAAGTATTATGTCTTAGTCAATACTGAATCTATTCCATTAAATATAGGCCAGGATCAAAGCAACTAATTCCCATTTCTTGTTTCTGGGGTGACTTTCCATGTGACATCGTATGGGGGTGAGTCCAGTTTTACATCTACTATCCCTGGGGTGACTTTCATGTGACATCGCATGGGGGAGAGTCCAGTTTTATATCAACTATCCAACGATAAACATTTTGCTCTCAACAGTATCTGGGTTTGGGTGATAAAATGTACAGTCATCCCACCTACCCTATAGGTCATCCTATTTATGTTTTTCACATATATAAATACATCATATTAATGTTATCGTGTAATACAGAAGTATATTGCTTTTCTGCTTCCTCTATCAGTGACAATTTCATCTTTGTACTTTTCATGTGTCTACTATTTGCTGAGTAGTCACAGATAAAAATGATTACTTCTATAGTTTTCTATGGATTACTTCTGTGGTTTAAAATGGAAAGTGAATATGAACCATTAATGTGGGGGAGGATTGTTTTGACATATTTTGAAGTGGCTGGGGGAGCAGTAGTTCAAAGGTGCAGGAAAACAGGTACCTACCCTGGGCATGCAGAAGGGGCATTTATTAGCTAAGTAGATCCTAATTCAGGAAATAAAATATCTCTTGGATACTTCAAGTTATATTAGGTAAAATTAATGATCAATCCATCGTTGTTCATCTATCTCTTTTCAAAAGTAGATAATTATACCATCAAGTTCAGGTCAAGTAGCTTGTTAAGTCGAGTTCATCCAGGATGGAAGTGCAGAAGAAGGGAAAAACCATCCATCACTTAAAGCTATATTAAGACAGTTAAGCCCTCACTGCACGTATGTGCTTCATCAGCATGACTGTATACTTTTCTTAACATTTTTAGCTTCAAAGACTCTTCCTTTAATTGAAACCCAATATGTGTTTATTGCTGACACATGTTAAAAATCTTGCTTATACAGTACATAGATCTCTCTCCAAAGCAATAGTCCTACATTGTTTGTTTCTTAATTAGCACAGACACTATATGAAAAATGCAAGAGACATCTGCTAGGTGGAATGCCTATCGGTTTTAATTGATTCTTTATTTTGTCCTGGGTAGATCAGAGGCACTGACAGTTTTGGCTTGTCTTGATTATTCTTTTAATGAGCAAAATTTCCAGGTGCATTTAACATAAACTAATTTGGAGGTATTTTTTAGTAAATTATAGATTCATTTTACATAGTGCTTGGTCCAGAGTTGAGCAGCAGCAAACATATATTATTACCTAGAATTATCTAGGGTTTGAAATGAAGTCAAATAGTATTATAGAATCCTGATATCAGAATTATCTAAGCTGCAGAGTACAGAGAATTTATTGCAAAATGTTCTATTGACTATGAAGCCTTTTAAAAAAAGTCATTAACTATTCTGTGGCAGAATTTGAGGTATAATATTCAAATAACCTTTAGATTTTTTTTTTAATTAAGGTATAGCCCAATCAGTGTGGCTCAGTAGTTGAGCGTCGACCTGTGAACCAGGAGATCATGGTTCGATTCCTGGTCAGGGCACATGCCTGGGTTGCAGGCTTAATCCCCAGTGTGGGGCATGCGGGAGGCAGCCTATCAATGATTCTTTCTCATCATTGATGTTTCTATCTCTCTCTCCCTCTCCTTTCCTCTCGGAAATAAATAAATGTACACACACACACACACACACACTCATATATATATAAATATATATATTTAAAATATTGAGATACAGTTGTTCCTGTGTTCTAGCTACTACCAGACAATTAGTGGTCTATGTACACACTGTATATGTGATTTCATGCAATACTCTCCCTATCTGTCCCCCACCCTACACACACTTTATATGCACCATCTTTACCCCTCTAGGCTAGCATTGCACACTGACTAGTCATTTACTTTTGACTTAATCTACTAAGAAGTCTACCATCTGAAATTAGGGCAATTTTTGCATTCATTATTGTATTCATATTTTCTGGCATAGCAAAGGAACTCAGTAAGTAATTGATGGATGAATAAAATCTTGGGCAAGCTATGATGAGCTCCTGTCCTCATCTGTAGAGTGAAGATAACCGTACCTAACCCATATTGCTTTTGTCAGGCAAATACTTCTCACAAAATATTTAGTTCTACTAGTATATCTAAAATGCATTATGTACATCAGAGAAATGTTATGTTTTGAAATAAATTAATGTTTTTCTTTTGATATTTTGTTTTATATGAGTATCTCTGAATTTACCTATAAATATACATGGCCTTGGTAAATATTAGGATTATTATAGCAGAAATACAAAAAGGAAAGATAGCTGATAATTTAATTAAAATGAATTTTTAATTGGGGATAGGGAGTGGTGATGATACATTTGCACATATGTCAAGATTAAATATATGAATTAATTATGTACTTATGATCAATGCCAATGTGAGGGGGATGCTGATATATATTGGGAGTCAACTCTATTCTAGTTACAGCAATGTCGGATTTGCAAACTTTCTCTCAACAAGTCATCACAACAGATTCTGAGTTTGGAATGATTATCTACATTTAACAAGGGAGGGCACGAAGGTGAGAGATGAACTCAAGTGCCAATAATGGATAATGGAAGTCCAGTTATCTGAGAACCACGTTCCTTAGGGACCCACAGCCTGAGATGGAAGGAATGGGGTGTTCCAGGCAGGGGCAAGGACTGAAGGGTCCATCAAGAATCCCGGACTATGTCTGTGAGTTGCCTTTTCTAGTTTACATTCTCTACAACCTTTAAGTCAAAGCAAAATAGAGTTAGACATGAATAAGGTCAGGAAGTTAGATCAAATTTAATGAAAGTTGGTTTCCTGAGTTGACTGCTGCAGGTTAAGGGTCAAAATTCTATTTTTATAGATAGCCTGGCCATTGTCAATTTGTGTATTTAAGTCTCTTACACTTCTCACCCATAGACAGCTAGATTGCATGGATTTCAGTACTTACTTGAATTTAGATCTGAGAAAGGCCACGGCTAGACATCTGCAGCCAATAGGATGCTCACACGAGAAATCAGAGTACAGGTGGTAAAATGAAAAACAATACCTACCTGCTCCTGGCATCAATAGGGAGCAGTTAGTAGCAATTCTAGGAAAAATAGGGTAGTAGTGATCCTGGACTCTAGTAACTCAAGAAGAGACAGCACTTTTCTGGTGGATCGTTAAAAAGGCTTCTTGGTTCCACGACAGTAACTGAAGACCTTTGGACCCTAGACCAAAATTGTCAGTCCTTCTGATATCCAGGAGTGATTTCCTTTTTCCAGTTCTCTGCCTTTTTTGTGTGTGCCCTAACTCTTCCAGTACCATGCCCTTCTATTAATAGTTTTTTTCTGATATATTTATATATGTAAAGAAAGAGAGGTGGGAGAGAGAGAATTTATTTCTGTATAGAGGGTTCTAACTAGTATATTATAGGTATGTTGCTCTGGGGCAAAGGTTAAGTTTTTTAAAATAAGACTTAAATTTCACTTAATATAAATAGAATTTATTAATATATTATATTATATTACGATTCATGACTAAACTCAATCTTTTCGGTAGAGTGTTGCCTAAGTAGGCAGATTAACAGAAGACTTGATTTTTTTATACACCTCTGCACTAAAAATCATTGTCTGTTTAAGGTTTTCAAATACCTTATAAATAATTACTTTCATTGATTTCTTAAGTATTGTTGGTCCACAAACAACCATGCTCACTCAGCAATGCAATCCATATTATTCACTTGGCTGCACTGGAAAACAAAAGGTTGTCTCTTTTGTTTCTTGATCATGCTTCTTGTTAATGAATCAAATACCCTTTTAGAAGATAAAGAGTTGTGCTGTTAATCAGCATCTTTTTAAAAGCACATCTACACAGACCTAGGGTTCTTCCTAAAATAAATGTCCCTTATAAAAGAAATTTAGATTTTTCTTTTCCTTCAAAAGGTATATTTTATGCTTGGGAAGAAAACAAATTCTCTCTCTCTCTCTCTCTCTCTCTCTCTCTCTCTCTCTCTCTCTCTTTCTCACCCCTTTACCTCATTATACAAGTTTTTCTGGAACTTAGTGAGTTTTCCTGATTTTATTTACATAAATTCAGAGTTCAATTCCAATATGATTAGAACAAGGTGTGAATAGAACCTAAGATAGCAAATTTTGCAGTAATCTTTCCATTAATAGAATCCAATCCCTGCACATGTTATCTTAGAAATAATGCTCGTATGACAGCAAAAGAAGAAAGAAACACTCATTTCTTTTCAGTCTAATCAACTTAGGGAAAACAAATAATCCTTTGCTAATTTCTTCCATCAGAGTAGGCATATGTTGTAAAGAATCACATTTAGAACAAAAGCCAGCTGCATTAAGTGCCAAAAAAATAATGCAAAGAATGGTTTGCTTTCTGAGTATGTTAGATTGTGAATGTTTAAAGAAAAGACTTATTTTAATGGCCTATGACATGTGAACTCTTTCTAAACAAACAAACAAAAAATTCTTAAAGTTGATCCCAACCTTTCTGTTTCAGATTATTTCAGTGTGATACTGACTTCTTCCATCACAGTCTATTATTGTATGAAAGTTGCAATATAAGTCAAGGCAATTGGATTGCAAAATAACCATTTTGAGGAAAGGTTCTTTTAAACTGATAGAAGTATCTTACAGTGTACAAGGTGATTTCTACTGCAAAACTATCCCTTAAACATAGTACCCTTGTCTTAGTCTGTTTAGGCTGCTATAACAAAAATACCTTATGCTGGGTGGCTTGAACAAGAAACATTTATTTCTCATAGTTTGGGAAGCTGGGAAGTTCAAGATGAAGGTGTTGGCAGATAAAATGTTGGCAAGAGCCACTTCCTAGTGCATATACAGCCATCTTCTTGCTGTGTACTCACTTGTAGGAAGGAACACGGAGCTCGCTGGGGTCTCTTATCAGGACACTGATCCTATTCATGAGGGCCCCATCCTCATTCCCTATTCACCTCCCAAGGCACCATCTCCAAATATTAACGCATTGGAGATTAGGTTTCAACATAATGAACTTGGGGGGCAGAAGCACAAATATTCTGTCTATGGCAGCCTTAAAATAAGAAACATGTATAGAGACCAGAGGTCAGCCAATTAAGGCTCCTGGGCTAAATCTGACCAGTAGCCAGTTTTTGTACAGCTCAAGAGCATTTTTTTGGTTTTCACATTTTTAATGGATTATAAACAAATGAAGAACATGAGACAGAGAAGGCACATGGCTCACAAAGCCTAAATTATTTATTATCTGGCCTTTTCCAGAAAACTTTACCCACCTCTGATATCGATCATGCTTTCTTTGGTCAGAGAATTTACATTGGGCTCAGCAGTGTGGTTCTTTGGTCTTTGCTAGGCTAGGTCACACATCTCTGGTCTGTTGACTGTCAGTTAAGTGATTCTGCTTCTGAGGATCACTGCCTGTTGGTGGGGTGTTGGGAGTACCTTGGCCTTATGTCTCTTATCATCCAAGAAGTAACCCAGCCTTGTTCACATGGTGGCTGCCAGAGCCCCAAGTGGCAGGACTAAAGTGCCAAAGCTCTCCCCAGGCCTGCCCTGGAGCTGCAGGTTCACGTCCTTCATTTTCTACGGGTCAAACTGAGTCACGAGGTCAGAGAGACAGGGGGAGAGGAGACATGGAGCTGTTTTTACAAACTATCAAACACGAAACCAGGGGCTTCAGCAGAGAAACTTTACCTGGAGCTGGAATGAGGAAGAGGAGAGCTTTCAGCCACCTGCACTGCTGACCCTGCCCTCAGGCTCTCTTCCTTTGATTTTCTTTTCCTTTTTTGTTTCTTTCTCTGTCTCTGCACCTCTTGCTCTTTTACCTCTGGTGTGGTCCTCACTTTCAGCCTTCCGAGGTCCAGCTTCTTTGCTTCTCTTTGCGTGAATGCCAAATGTGTCTGTCCCAGTCTGGGCATCATGAGCTCTTACAGTGCCTCTGGGGGAATTAGGAAAAGTGAGCCTCTTCTCATGCAAAAACACTGTTGGCAACTGAAGCCCAGAGTGGATTTCAGGGAAGATCATTGCACAGGGTTAAACCTGCAAGTTCCTTTTCAGGAGCTCTGGTCCCAGCCTGGTTCCAGCTCTCGATGTGTCTTCTCGTTTTGATTATCAAGTGAGACTGAATCCTGAGAGAGTCTAATTGCATCTAACTTCAAGTACCTAATTCTTTTCAAGTTATTTGGAGCTCATAGAGTGGCCAGTGGCATACTGTGTCCCACCATCTACCCTGGAAGAGGGCATTAACTGAGTCCCTGAGAAGCAGAACTGCTTTAAGAGATAATATAGAAAGGAAATGATTATAAAAGAATGGCTTGCGCTCATTAGTATATTTTATGCTGGAAGTTGGAAAAAGTCTGAGCTTTATTTTATACTTACCTACAAATTGTGGTGACACAAGAACACAAGAGCACATTATTATCTCTGTTGTATATTTTATGCATTGTGTAAAGTTAACATAAGCCATACCGAGCCTACATTAAAGCTTATTAAAGAAAAAGGTCTTGCTTCCATAACTTTTTCTTGATGGACACCTGAATATTAACATAATTATTTTAATTTTATTTTTTAGTCATAGTTGATGTAGAATATTATATTAGTTTCAGGTGTATAACAGTGACTAGATATTTATACAAATTTTAAAATAGGATCCTCACAATCCATTTATCATTATATCAATGTCTGGAGGGATGTAATACCTGGGAAATTTAATAAAAAGCACACAAAAAACAGTTAAATATTACTAGACATATCACCTTGCAGTTTGCTCAGGCATAATTACATATAATTAAAATGTATCATCAGTTCTGCTATAAATTTCGCTAGTGAAACATTTAATTACTTTTTAATAAGGAAAGAGGCTATATAACAAGTATAGATTTTTCATCTTTATCCAAATTCTGCTGGCACTCTTCTGAATGATCCAGGCTCTGTTTATACCCTTCCTACTGGTGTGGAGAAACCAGTACGTGCTCTGTGCTCACATATTACTAGCCTCAGTTTCTAAATGTATTATGAAGCCACACTGTGTAAGTAAACTATAAGTATTTACGTGGGGAATCTTATTTCTGGAAGAAACCAGGAATGACTTCTCAATCTATTTGCTCAGTACTATCTGACTTGCTGGGTGAAGGGGGAAAAGATATTCTACACTTCATTATCTCTTTAGCAAAAAGATCAATTGGTACTCCAGACCTATTTCCATAGTTTTGTACCCCTATATCTTTGGTAGCAAAAATTCAGAGATCTTACTCTTTTAGTATTCCATGTCCCATTGGCTGGGCTTGGGCCCTGTTCATTTTTCTGTGACTTCTATAATCTTTTCAAATCACTTTAAGGGTAAACTGAAAGGTGAGTTTTGTGGGCAAGCAGACTTGACTTTGAATCTCATTCCCATAAGTTACTAGTACAGTGGGGTCAAATGTAAAGAAGACACTTATTTGTTCTAAGTCTCCATTGCCACATCTGCAAAATGGAAGTAAAAATCTGCGTCTCATAATGCTGTTGGGAAGATTTTTAAAAATTCATATTAATCACCCTGTGCCCGGAACAATATTAAATGATCGGAAAATATGTTATTTTATATTTTTAATTCTCTCTGAGGAAAACTCTTCTGTCCCCATCATATTCATAGAGGTTAACTGGAGACTCTACTGCTGTTAATATATTGCTAACGGAGACTTACTGTGTGAGCATTTCTATACTCTGTGAGGGATTCACCTCTCAAATGCTGCACTTTTGGGATTCAGCCACAGGCAAATAAACACAACATATGTGGCACAACTCTGTACAGAGTTGATTTATTTTTTCTCAGATTACAAGGAATCCAAAAGGTAGGAGGTCTAGGATTACTAGTGTAGTGATTTCAACAATATTGCTTTTATCCTCTGTTCTGCCATCCTTCGCCCTTGGTCACAGGCTAGTTGTGTAACCTCAGGGCATTGTGTCTGCATTCTAGGCTGGTAAAAAGGATGGAGGGGGAAGCAAAGGCATGCCAACTGAACCTGTCATTACTTATCTGCACAACAGATCTCTTACATACCCTGGCCACTCAATTTCTGCTCATGTCACATGACAGTGCCTTTATATTTTTTTATTTGTTTCTTTTCTTTATTTTTAAGGTGAGCATGTTTCCTTACCAAATAGCTTTGGAATTCTGTTTGCAGGAGGGAAGTAGAATGTGATTATTCATAGGCAAATAGATCTCTACAGGCACTTCAAATTTAGCTTCTCCAGAAAAATGTTATCCCTCCCTTCTTTGGATGAAGATACAATGGTGATATTCTCCAAGTAAAATAATTCAGACTTTGGTAAATATAGTGTTGAGTAAATTTCTGCCCATGGATTGAGTTATGAGGGAACAGTAGGATGATAGGATGGTAAGGGATGGTGTTTTCCTAAAAATAATACAATTATTCCCATATTGTAGAAGTAAGCTAGGAAGTATGCCAGCATATGAAGACTAAGAACTGAAACATATTGTACAAGGAAAGCCAACTGAAATGAGCTTAAGCTTGGGAGTATGTTTCCTCTCTCATGAGGAACATCAGAGTAGGTATACTATTTACAGATTTTTTAAATCCTCTTTACTATCTCCTATGTATCATTAAAATATTAATTACTTACAGAGCTAATATGATGGTGTTTGAGATAAAGTCATGATTCAATACAAAGAACTGGCCTGTTACAAGTCTTTTCCCCTGTTGCTGACATTTGGGATGACTTAGCAGTGTTCTCTCTAGGGAACTGTGCACAGTAACTCCAAGAAGTGCCTGGTAGTGCACTATGAGGTGACTCACAGGAAGAAGTGATTATGAGGTTCTTTCAGGGGATGGGCTATAGCTAGGAAAGTAGTTCAAGAATTGAGAAATTGAGACAACTTCCACTTTTCCCAAGATATATACTAGAGCAAGATGTTTCTTGACAAGATGGAAGTTGATGTTGGGTTATAAGGGTATGAGGAGCAAGAATTTAGAGTCAAAAACTGGATACTAGACCCTACATTGCCATTCACAGGAATGTGACCTCATTTTTAAATATATATCCTATATAATAAGGAGGGAATATGATAATTGACTGTCACACCCTCACAAAGATGGCAGCGCCCATAGCCAATAAGGAGGGAATATGCTAATTGACTGCCACGCCCTCAAAGATGGCGGTGCCCACAGCCACAAGATGGCGGCACCCAGTCCCCTCAGCCCTGCTGGGGAGGCAGGGATGCGGCATGGCCAGGCCCACCCCACACACCTGCCTCCAGAGTCCCCTAGTCCCCTCAGCCCCCCAGCCGCCCAGGGCCAGCCCGAGGCACAGGCAAGCCTCAGATGTCAGCTGCACAGCCGCCCAAGGCTGGACTAAGGTGCAGGCAAGCCTCAGATGGCGGCTGCCCAACCTCCCAGGGCCACCCGAGGCTCAGGTAACCAGGGTTGGCTGAAGCTTGTGCTGCTGGCAGTGGCAGCAGCAGAGGTGTGATGGGTACATCGCCTTCCCCTGATTGCCAGGTTGCCTCCCGCCCCTGAGGGCTCCCGGACTGTGAGAGGGGGCAGGCCGGGCTGAGGGACCCCCCTCCAGTGCATGAATTGTCATGCACTGGGCCTCTAGTATATATTGATTTCAGAAAGGAAGGGATAGGGAGAAAGAGATAGAAACACCAATGATGAGAGAGAATCATCAATTGGCTGTTTCCTTCATGCCCATCCACTGGGGATGGAACCCAAAACCAGGCATGTGCCCTGACCAGGAATTGAACCCTGACATCCTGGTTGACCTCATTTTTATTGGTCACAATTTCTATTTCTGCTAAGTCAAGGTATTATACCAGATCAGCTCCACCTTCTTACCTGAAAAAATTTTCTAGGACTCTGACTTTCAACATAGGCTTAATGAACTTGGAGAGGGTACAAAATGCTTTGCAATAAGCAAGGTCTGGAATGAGCTGCAGATCACTTGCTCCAGTTTGTCCTCCAGCCTGGTCATGAGTGGGTCCAACTGGCAGCAGGAGAGAGCACTACATCTTTTTGTGCATGTACGATAAGTGGTGTTACTGCAAATGTCATTATCAAGAACTTGCCCTCTGTTTCCCAATGGAGACACCATTTTATTCACTCTGCAGATATCCATAATGAGTTATTCTAGGCAAAATTATGCTTACAGAGATTGCCAGAGAAAGCTGACTGGGAAATCATTAGTTATGGTATAAATTTTAGGGAAATTGCTACTAAAATGTTATTGAAGTGTAGCTAAAAGGAAATTATGTTTATCTGGGGGATTAAGACTTCATTGGGAAGGTGGCCTTTGAACTGAGCTTCAAAACTTGTGTAGGGATTTAATGAGTGCAGAAGGCAGATGGTTCATTCCAAGCTGAGGGAAGAATTATTTTTAAAATGGGGTTATAATTTAAAAGATTATAACAGAAAGGTGCAATGCCAGATCCATAGTGTTGAGTTGGAAAAAAGATTTAGAGATAGGAGAGAAACCAAGATGGCGGCATAGGTAAGCACCTAGGCTGCTGCCTCGCACAACAATTTCGAAACTACAACTAAAAGACAGAACGGACACCATCCAGAACCACAGGAAAGCTGGCTGAGTGAAAATTCTACAACTAGAAGGAAAGAGAAAAGCTCACAGAGAATTGGAGGTATGGCAAAGGGTCTTTGTGCGTGCAGAGAGGAAGGGCGGCTGAGAGCCTGGCTGACTTTCTCTGGCGGAAGGGGGAAGGAAGCCCCCGACCGCACTGAACCCCAGTTCTGACTGCACTGAACCCCAGTTCCAGGCGAGCCCCTGGGGACCCACGCTCTTGTGGGGGGAATCTGGACTCTCAGGCGGAGACTCGGGAGCCGGGGAAGGCAGAGGTCTGAAGGCGTGCGCATGCGTGCAAGGGCAAGGCTGACGGGAAGCCAAGACTGTCTGCTCCGCCCTGAGACTCCACCCCATCCAAGCTGAGCACAGAGGCTATTGCAATTTGGCAAGTCTAATCCTATAAGGCTGTCTCCAGCACTGAACTTCTCCCAGCATAGACACAGCTGATCCTTACAGCCAACTGGCCTGGAGGTCAATTCCTCCCAGTGATACCAACAACAATCAAGACTTAATTACAACAAGGCTGTACACACAGTCCACAAAGGGGTACACCAAGAGTGTCCACCTCAGGTTAACTGGGGAGGCTGACCCACTGGGCCATATAGGAAACCTAGCACACAAATCTACCCTACCAACTCAGGGAAGCAGTGAAAATGCGGCGTCAAAGAAACAGATCACAAACGAAAGAAATGGAGGAAAACAAATGACTGGATATAGAATTCAAAACCACAGTTATAAGGCTTTACAAAGATATCCTAGAAAAGGCCGATAAATATAACAAGACCCTCGAAGGTATGAAAAAGGACCAACTAGAAATTAAACATACACTGATTGAAATAAAAAATATTATACAGAGACCCAAAAACAGACTAGAGGAACACAAGAATCAAGTCAAAGAATTGAAATACAAAGAAGCAAAAAACACTCAACCAGAAAAGCAAAAAGCAAAAAAAAAAAATCCAAAAAGTTGAAGATAGTGTAAGAAGACTCTGGGACAACTTCAAGGGTACCAACATCAGAATTATGGGGGTGCCAGAAGAAGAGAGAGAGCAAGATACTGAAAACCTATTGGAAGAAATAATGACAGAAAACTTCCCCCACCTGGTGAAAGAAATAGACTTACAAGTCCAGGAAGTGCACAGAACCCCAAACAAAAGGAACCCAAAGAGGACCACACCAAGACACATCATAATTAAAATGCCAAGAGCAAAAGACAAAGAGAGAATATTAAAAGCAGCAAGAGAAAAACAGTTAATTACCTACAAGGGAGCACCCATACGACTGTCAGCTGATTTCTCAACAGAAACTATGCAGGCCAGACGGGAGTGGCAAGAAATTTTCAATGTGATGAATAGCAAGAACCTACAACCAAGATTACTCTACCCAGCAAAGCTATCATTCAGAATTGAAGGGCAGATAAAGAGCTTCACAGATAAGAAAAAGCTAAAGGAGTTCATCACCACCAAACTAGTATTATATGAAATGCTGAAAGGTATTCTTAAAGAAGAGGAAGAAGAAAAAAGTAAAGATAAAAATTATGAACAACAAATACATATCTATCAACAAATGAACCTAAAAATCAAGTGAATTAAAAACCTGAGGAACAGAATAATCTGGTGAATATAATAGAATCAGGGGCATAGAAAGGGAGTGGACTGATAATTCTCAGGGGGAAAGGGGTATGGGGGGTTCAGGAAGAGACTGGACAAAAATCATACACCTATGGATGAGGACAGTGTCGGGGGGGAGGTAAGGGCAGAAGGTGGGGTGGGAACCGGGTGGAGGGGTGCTATGGGGGGGAAAAGGAGAAACAATTGTAATAATCTGAATAAAGATTTATTAAAAAAAAGATTTAGAGATAACTTCCTTTCTTTTCTTTCTTTCCTTTCTCCCTCTCCTCCTTTCTTCCTTCTGTTCTTCCTCCCTTCTCTCCTTCCTTCACCCCTTCTTTCCTTTTCTCCCTCTGGTGTTCTTTTTAACAGATAAGTAAGCTGATTCAAGGAAGAAGAAGGAATCTATCCAAGGTCACATTGCTCATTACTAGCAACTGGGAATTGTGCTGATTCTCCTGACTCCCAGGCTGCCATTAAGAAATGAGATGGAGTCATATCATGAAGCACCTTGCTTTCTAAAGCAAACAATTGCACTTACTATTGTAGGCAGTCAGAAACCAACGCTGTAGCACAGCCTGGCTTGTGGTTTGGAAAGGTAATTCCAGAACTAGTGGGAAAAATTTGATTAGAGTTAGGTTGATGAGTAAGAAAACAGTGGTGATTTTCTTGGCAAGATCTGAGGAATGTCATTGAGAAGGGATGGGAGAAGTTGGACTCCGACACAATGAGGAAAATTGCCTAAGTGCTACTATGTCCCACGTATGGGGCCTAAAAAACTTTACCCCAATCAGCCATTCTCTATAGGCCTAGTTACCTATGAACATCTACAGTGGTGACAATTTATAAGATCTTAATGGTATAGAAAGTTGAATATGTTCCCTTTTCAGTTTCCATTTATGGGAGAGAAAGTTGGCATACAGAGAGGTGGTCTTGTTAGCTCAGAAAACAAATATTTGTTTTAAGAAAAAAGAGAAGCAATTGAATCATATATCTAAAGAGTACTAGTGACTCTGCTAATTGCTCAGCTGAGTCCTACATCATTTTATCGCCTGTCTAGCGTGTTATCTGCAAGTAATTTCCCCAAACATGTTTTCTATCCTTCAATAGCTGGTGCCATGCTTCTAAGCTTCTGTTTTATAATTTGGATGAATGAGTGAACTTGGCTGAGGGGATGCATTGTCAAAGCTGATTTATGTTGTTGTCAATCTGAACTGCTTAGCTCTGCAGCTAAAATTATCCTTACATGCCCATTGTTCAGAGTTCAGAAAAACACCGTCTGTTCTATTGTTCAGCCATGGCCAGGATACCGTTGTTGTTCTTTTCCCTATGCATCAAGCTTTCCTACGGTAATGGATGATCTACTGCAGAGGTGTGTGGAAGCCTCACAGGAAAGGCAAGAGCAGTTTTACAAATGGGCAGCAGTGCGCTCAGGTGATACACAGGAAAAATATCTGAAAGCCAAAAAATTGCCCGCCATTTTTATTTTCATAGAATACGTTCAAGCACTAATGAGAGAAACCAGTTTATTTTTTTCGTTATGGCATAAGCCTTCAAAACTGTAGTTTTTCTTTCTTAGGCAAAACGAGAAAATGCAGAAAGTCAGAAATACCATAAGGGATGATCAGTGATTATATGTATGAAGCCTGGAGTGATTTATCCAAAAGTAAAGAGTAGGCTTTTCTGTATATACCTTTGCTGCATCAGAGTCCAAATAGGAAACAAAAGCTTTCCTCAAATTAGAATAATTTGAGAAAGGCTTATTTATAAATGAATTGTAATTTTTTTTAAAAAAGGACAGTGCACTGAATTTGGGGAAACTCCCTTCTCTTATCACCCGTAGGCCTGAGTGAGTGGAATGGTTAATGGAATCTAGAACTAGAGAGATATGTGGAAGGGTCCACCTGGAGGGAAAGAGTGACTTCCGTCACAGAGCGCAACCAGCCTTAGCTGTGTCTCAAGAGGGAGCCAGAGGAACAGGCAACTACCTACCTATTCTTCATTTTTCACATCTCCTGGGTTCCCCATTGGCTACCCATAATTGGAAACCAGAGAACCAAGAATCCCAGTGCAGCTTCTAAAGTGATTACAAGTCAAGCGCAAAGACAGAAAGAGAGGAAGAACAGTTCTTTTCCAAGTGAATTCAATTCCTAAGATCATCCTTTTATTATTATACTATTAGGAGGCTTAACATCACATATTTTACCACAGATGATTGCTATATATAGCGTGTCGCACATTTTGGAGATCTTCCTTTGATTAATGACTTCATAGAATTCCTGGACCTATATGTGAGGGTCTCATTTTCTTGGCTGATTTTAGTAAGAACTTCAATCACTTTTGCTTTTAGCGATGCCCATATTCCTGAAGTAAGACCCTGTGTTTCCTCCATTTTGTATGGAAAGGTTAGACTCAAATTCAGTGTAACATTTTGTTAGCTTTAATTTGAGCACTTTGTAAAATATCAAATATGAACATTTACCTGGTAATGTACTGTAAGAATAGTCCCCCCTGCCCCAATTTTATAATATACGTTAAATTGAAGAAATTCATGGACTTTTCCATTTGTAGTTAGCTTTCAAAAGTTTCTCAGTAAAATGCATTTCAGAAAAAAATTCAGTGAAGCCATTTTTTAGAAAAAAAACTTCTTTCTTCCCACATTTGAGCTAAGGAACAAGAAACAATCACAGCAGTGAATTAATTACTCTAATAACATCTCTCATAATCACATTCTTTTTAGAACAAGGGTCCTTTTCCTTCTTGTATTAAAGAACAGCCAATCAAAACACAGAGATAATTGTTCTAAAAACTCCTGGCTCTCCCTTTTAATATAATTATTTTAAATATCTAGGGAGAGAAACGAAGGAGACACAATCAGAGGAGGAATTAATTACTCTATTAACTTTGCTTTTACTCAGCTTCATTTATTCACAGTTCTAGGAAGAGGCTTCCCCGAGGTCACCATTCCTTGAATCTGCCACCTGTCAGGGATGCTTCGAAACCATGCAGACAGATGGATCGCCTCCTAATGTTTTTGCTCCACTGTTTAGGTTTTTTTCTTTTTCTTTTTTATTATTCTTCTTTCTGTGCTTTTTGGGCTATAGTTATCCAGAAGAATAAAAAAATATAGGTGTACTTTTGTTTTCATTCTTCTCTAGGACCTTCTTCAGTTTCTTAAAGATAATACGCACTGTCAAAAGTGTACTTTATTTTCCTAACCGGTTTGGCTCAGTGGATAGAGCATTGGCCTGTGACTGAAGGGTCCCAGGTTCGATTCTGATCAAGGGCATGTACCTTGGTTGTGGGCACATCCCTAGGAGGAGGTGTGAAGGAGGCAGCTGATGGATGTTTCTCTCTCATCAATGTTTCTAGCTCTCTATCCCTCTCCCTTCCTCTCTATAAAAAATCAATAAAATATATATATATATTAAAAAGTGTACTTTATTAAATCTAGAACTTATTTTTGGAAAAGTAGCACACCTTCAAAGATACATTTCCATTTTGAAGATGTGAGCTAAAATACTGCGAGGTGGATGATGACAGCACTCAGGAAACACCTGAGCAGGGAGCAGAAAAAGGAAGAGGAGACCTGGGGAATCCTGCCTCATTCCCACTACTGGCCATAGATGTCATTTTCAACAGTGGCATTTATTGTTGAGATTCTCTTTGATTCCCTGCACATTTATCATCTCTTAAATATTCCCTTTAAACATTTTAAAGAAGATAAAAGTAAATTGTTCAAAATAAAATTGATCGTGCATCTCTTTGTCTAGTGCAGTAGCATTCTTTTGATGAAAATTGTAGAATAAGTGAAAGAGTCTGTCATTGGATAGAGGTTAGGTAAAACTCCTATTTACATTGTCTCACAAAAAAGAATGACCATTGCAATTAACCTTATGTCCATTTTCTCATACTTTCTCTTCAATATTTAGGAATCCAGAGTTTGGATTAAAGACTGAGTAGATGTAAATTGCAACCTCTAAGTTATAATACCTAGGACTATAATAATTCTGATTTTGAAGAATTTGGAGGCAGAGACCTAGGTCTCTGTCCAGGGACACCGTGTAGTTAGGGGGTTCTGTCTAACAGATTTAAGTAATTACCTATTCCATTGCCCTCAGGTATTGCCCTCTATGTATCTTTTGCCCTTGGGTGTGATTCTCCTGAAGGGTTAACTAGCAATACTACAGTACTTCAGCACTCACTTTTATTATGTTCATTTCTCTGTCTGAGCTCTACAAGGAGGTTATTTAAGGATTTTCAATGGAAAGCCAACTGGAGCTTTTCTGTCTATTGGTTTAAGTTGATTTGATATCAAACATGCTCACAAAATAATGGAAACAGCTACATCAGCTTTTATGAACAACACTTCAAAATATAGTGGCTTAAAACAACAGTTTACTTTAGCACAGTTGGCTGAGTTCACTGGGCGTTCCTTCTCATACATCTGTGGTCATCTGTAGGCCCTACAGCAGCAGTTCATCCGATGGCCTTAGACTCTACAGCAGCGGTTCTCAACCTGTGGGTCACGACCCACAGGTTGAGAACCACTAGCAGGGTCGCCTAAGACCATTGGAAAACACAGATATTTACATTACGATTCATAACAGTAGCAAAATTATAGTTATGAAGTAGCAACGAAAATAATTTTATGGTTGGGGGTCACCACAACATGAGGAACTGTATTAAAGGGTCATGGCATTAGGAAGGTTGAGAACCACTGGTATAGGGGGAGGATGGATAATCTACCAAGAATGACCTCACATGTCAGTTTGGAAGTCTGGTCAGTCTATGGGGGCCTTTCATGATCTCCCATCATCCAGCAGCCTACCCCAAGCTTCTTCGCATGTTGTATACTGCAGTGAATAGTCGTCCCCCCGCCCCCGAATTCTTGTTTCCCTGGAACCTCAGAATATAACCTTATTTGGAAATTAATTAAGATCAGGTTATACTAGATAGTGGTAGGTCCTAAATCTAATAACTCGTGTCCTTATAAAAAGGGGAGAGGACAACAGACCCACAACCAGAGAAGAAGATCATATGAAGATGGAGGTAGAGACCAGAGTAATGTAACTACAAACCAAGGTAAGCCAGGGTTCTGGTAACCACTGGAAATTAGGGGAAAGCATAGAATAGATTTCCGCACAGAACCCTACAAATAAACCAGCCCCACCAACATTGACTTCAGACTTTTAGCCTCCAGAAGGGTTGGTAGCATTTTTTTAAGCTACCAATTTGTGTCACTTTGTTATGACAGCCCCAGGAAACTAATAGTGATGGTTTCAGGGCCCGAAAGAAGAGAAAAGGAGAGTAAGCCCATATACAAGGGCCTTTCAAGTCTTTGACTCTCATTTGCTAATGTTTCATAGGCCAAAGCAAGTCACATGGGTAACCAGAGTCAAGGAATGAAAAAGAGTCCCCAGCTCTTGATGGGAGGAGCTGTAAGTTGCCCTGAAAGATTGAAAGGGACATGGACACATGTGGGGACAACATCTGTCAGGTTTCGGTTTTTCTTTTATTGCATTCCACCTCTGGCCTGTACCTTATGATCCGTGGCTAGCATATGGCTCAAGGATGCCCCTGAAGAGCAAGTTCTTTTGAAAATACTATGAAGGAAATTATTAGATTAACTGATAAAAAACATCAGCTTGAATTGACTCTAGGCTGTTGAAGTCACAGACCAGGAATATGGTCTCTTGCCTAATAATAAACAACAATTTAGAGTCCAGTGGGACATTTGGACTGGACAATTATGACCCAAAATTTTCATAGTAACCTTATTAACATGGAGATCTCTTAGAAAATAGAGCAGACCAGCAAGTGTCCTAAGATCATATTTCTGTTATTTTGTGTGATTTTTTTCCTTCTTTTACATAGCTATCAGCTTCATGGGAAGGCATATGTAACAGCTAACAGGGCCTCTTTGTCACTGCCAATTTCCTTGGTGCCCTGGGACATTAAGAAAAGAACTCCTACAATTTCTTATATATGCTTGTTCAGATGGTATGCACCTCACTAAGCTTAAATTTCAAAGGACTTGGTTCTTTTCAAAATGCTGTAAAGACATTATTAAACATACTGACAAAAGCGTTACATGGATGGTGGATTAGAGAAAAATACTTAATCAATATAAATCTATGAATGTGTCAACTCTACTGGTGGCATATAAGCAAATATTCCCATTCTTAAGAAATACTCATGGAAGTATTAGGGGAGGGGGCATGATGTATACAGCTTACTTTCAAATTGTTCAAAAATATGTAAACATACACATATAGGATATAGATAAAATATTAACACTAGGAACATATAAATAAAAAAGCAGGCAGGTGTTATTTTCACTATTTTTATTTTTGCAACGTTTTTTTTAGTTTGACATTACTTCAAAATGTAAGGCCTAACATAAAAAATATATATATCTTGGTCCTCTTTTACAAAATCAACTGACAACTAAGTCATGTCAATTCTAATTTCTCCTTGTTTCCTCTCTAATATTGCACAGTTGTTTTTTTCCTGGAAAGGAGGTGACTGCCTTATGTGGAAAGATTTTGATTAGGTCACATCTTCTTTGGAAAGGCCAAGTTCTTATGATTGTTTTACTCAGGCAGAGGGTCTAAGTAGGCAGCAATCTGTCTGTCAGGCTGTACCAGATGTCCTAGCTATTAAGTTGATCTACTACCCAGTGCCCACATTCTTTCAAAGGCAGGCTAATGGGGGAGAAAAGCAGGTAAGGGAAATGTCAAGGAGAAAGGCAGTAAAGGCTGGGAATTGTATTCTAGTCTGTTTTGTAAACAGGAAGATGGATAGAAAGTAGAAGCATTATGTTCAATGGCCCTCACTGAACATGAAAAATAACTTTCCTATATTAATAGATGGCATTAGGTATATTCATACATCCCTTTTATCACAACCAACTCAGTCATGCAGTCACAAACTCAATGATGAATAAGAAAAACAGTCCATGTCTTAAATATCTTTTATTCAGTTACCAGTGTATCAAGAAACTCACCGTGGTAGGGGTTTAAAGGTGAAATGGCTTTATTTTTCCATCACTGCTTTGTAGAATTTCACATTGCTTTCCATTAATGATATCGTGAGAATTCCACAGCTTTCCATTCACCAGCAGTTATTAAAATGTGGACCATGTTAAAGCTTTAAAAACCAAATCCATTCACTAGTAGTTATTAAAATATGGTCCATTTTAAAGCTTGAAAGTCAAACTCAATTTAAAATTCATTTTCTCACCGTTCTCTACATAATCCCCCATTCTCTTCCCCTCCATTGCTGCTGCCAATGAAAATCTGAGCTGAGTTGCTGACTGGGGAAGGAGAGAGTGAGGAGATTTCTGATTCTGAGACTCTTACCTCTTTTCTGGTCCAGCTCATCCAGAGAGCTGCAACTGAGTAGAAGAGGGGCAGAGTGAAATTTCTCATTAATTAACCAGACAAGGTTTGAATGCTCTTGGTATGGGCCACTCCTGTTGCTCTTGACCTTTGTTGTCCTCTAAATAACAGACATGTAAGTCCTGCCTCTCATAGAATACATGTTTTACTACATTGTGTGGTCTCCCAATTTACCTTTCCTTGAACCTGAGTTTGGCAATTTAAATGGGACCAGATGACTCAAGCTTGGCTACCATTTGACTCCTAATGAAATACTTAGGTGTAAGTCTAACAAAACATATATAAGACTTCAATTTTGAAAATTAGCTCTGTATCTAATATTGTATTTAATTGTTTATGTATCCGTCTTCCTCAGACTACAGTTCTTTAGTGGAAGTCATGTACAAACATTTCTATATGTTTGTATTAAGCATTCTTACTTTTAAATGGTATAAATGTTTAACAAAGGGATTAATAAATGAATGAAATAATGACAGGCATGCATTTGGAGCTTTGGAATGTAGAGATTAGTTTGAATGGAACGTCTTTTAATCAATGCGGAAGCCAGTTCGGGCAGTGAAAGCTAACACTGCCTCATGGAGCCTTTGTCATTGAGAAGGCTAGACTTCATTGTGATTAGAATCTTCAAATTACCTTAAATCTTTCTCCATGATACTTCCACTTTCTCTACTAAACATGCTTGAACTTTAGCTCTGAAAAAAAAGTTTGGATGTGTAGGAAGCCTGTGGGAGGAAAGGTAGATACAGAGATGTGTCTACTGACTCATTGCTTGCCTTTTCCCCAAAGATCTACCTGCTCATCCTAAGAACAGAAGAGCAGTTAGCTAATTAGTATCCTTAAAATCCCTCAAGGAAAGTATTCCAATAATTGGCCTTACTTTCAGTTCAAGTTCTTGATCTCTCTCTCTCTCCTGTGACTTCAATTTTTGTTTTGTTTTATGACAATTTCTACACTCTCACCTTCTAAATTATATGATCCTTAACGGTAAGAGTGTGGCATTATTTATATTTATATCCTTCACAGGTACATCACAGCCATAGGCTTTGCTCATAGTAAGTCCTCGGAAATATGCCAGGAAAGAAAAAACAACTGTTTATTTATTGCCTATGTGCAAGGCATGATGTTACATCATGGGGACACACCAGTGTGAACAAAACAGCTATGGAAGTGTAGAAGGAACATGTCAAAATAAATAATCATATATGCAAATGTAAACTTATAAAGTATTATAACTAACATTAAGGTAGATAATTGATTAATATAATATGACTGAGGTGAGAGCAGAAACTGTGCTCAGGGTCAGAAAAAGGCATCTCTGAAGAACTGACATTTACACTAAAATCAGGGCTAAAGATTTTATTAGATATTAAGATTTAAATAGAAAACAAAGAAAATAACATTCTAGCAAGATGGAACAACTTCTATGAAAGATAAGCGGGTCTTGAAGAATTGAAATAATCTAACAGAATTGGGATCTCTCCCTCCACCCCATAATCCTCTTTACTTTTCTTCCATATAAGAAGTTAGAAGATGGCCATCCCCCAAACAAATAAACACTTCACTAAGAGGCATCTCCATCTTGCTTGCATCTGAGATCTATAGCAGCTGAGAACTTTGCTTCTCAGTGAGATACACAAACATGTATCCCCCTTGTTACCTGAAGAAAATTTCTATTAAAAAAAAAGTCTTATTAGCACAGCCGGTGTGGCTCAGTGGTTGTGGTTGGGCATCAACCAATTGAACCAAGAGGTCGCTGGTTTGATTACTGGTCAGGGCACATGCCCAGGTGGGGGGCATGCATGAGCTGTGTCTGATGCTTCTCTATCATCAATGTTTTTATCTCTCTTCCTTCCTCTCACTCTTAAATCAATAAAAACATATATTCCTTAAAAAGTCTAATTACTCCACAAAGGTTGGGAGACATAAATAATCAGGTAACTTTGATGTAAAAACCACCGGTGTCTTCTTTATTCCAATGGTGTATTTGTCTTCAGTAGGTGACTGCTGACTTTTACTGCCCTAAGCTGCAGCCTAAATATTATTTCATGTCATTTTGAGAGGTTCATTTTTCCCATTTGACAATTCTAAATCAAGTGCTTTAAACACTTTTTAGATTTGTTCAAAGTAGAGAGGTAGTTTAAAAACACACCAAATCAAATTGTAGGAGACTAAAGTATGGCTGTGAAAAGGTCTTATATCTTTTGTCAGCGAAACTGCAGCTGTCCTACTCTGGCCACATCATGAGAAGGCAGAGTCCTTTGTAAAAGACAGTAATGGTGGGGGAACTAAAGCAGGAGGAAAAGAGGAAGAAAATAGGGGATGGATTGGCTCTGTAGAAGAAGCAACAGGCATGAGTCTACAGGGGCTGAGCAGGGCTGTTGAGGACAGGATACTGTGGATATTACTCATTTGTAGAGTCTCAGGAATCAGAGATGATTCAACGGCATGTAATGCACAAAGTAAAGATTTACTGTGAATGAATTTTATATGATTTGAAATTAATTATTGATGGATATACAGTGAATTGTAATTTTTCCACTTCCTTGATATTATCAAATCGGGGTGTGTGTGTTTTTTTTAATGACATTTTAAAGGTTTTATCATTAAGGAACGAAAATTTGTTGAAACCTTAATCAACCTTGATATATACTAAAATACCTATGCCTGCTATTATTATTAGCCACTGATGTTCCAAAAACTTAAAAGGAGAGAGAAGACTGTTTTGTCACAGTAGACCTCAATCAAGCCAAGTAGCATAAATAAACACTAGGTTAAAAAATTAGCATGTTCTGGAAGATTCTGAGTGGAGGTAATTTGTAGATTTTTTTCCCTTTTATTTCTTTTTGTTTTCTTTTTCAACTTGGAAAATTATCTGGACCAGTCTTTTGTATTTCCTATTCCAATAATTGTCAAGGAAGGCCCATAGCTTAGTATTCTCACAGAAACTGCAGCCTCTATTAACCATCTGTTGTTCCTTTAATTATGGTTTACTGTGATAAGTCTGAAAGAATAGAGATGAAAATTAGGTAGAGAGTCCTAAACCAGAAGCATTCATGTATCTTAGCCTAAGAAAATGATTTTATTAGACAACTTTATATTCCAAAATCCATTCAGATGTTATATAAGATAAATTAATTATATAATTTGACACTGGGTTTTAATAAATTTAGATTTTTTAAATCAGATTTCAGTAATGTTTAGGTATGGAATAATTAAAAGGACATCATAGGAAGAATATGGTAAATAAATAAGAGTGTTCTGTATATAATAAGTGTAACTATTTGAACCTCAATATTAAATCTACCTCTACCTTATTACATGAGAAAGATATCCAGGTAAATTCCTCTCTCCATTTTAAATCTAAAAGAAATTGCTATAGTAATAAATCAAATAAACACCTAGTTCCATCCAGAAAATTTCTGGGGACATTGTGAGCACTCAAGACTTCAATAGGGGACCTAGAAAGCACAGTAGGGCCCATACTTTGGAAATATCTAATTTCACATGAAATAATATGAAAATAGCTGCCATTGTAATCAGTATCCCTTAACATTCAGGCTGTGACTAAATCAGTCACACTTTGTAAATTTTCATTTCACTTTTTCTTCTTCAAAAATACTATTTGGGAGTGAGTTCTGGTAAAAAGGTAATTGGATAAAAATAATATAATCCCAACTGTGGCTGAAACATTTGATGGTTGTGAGATGCTAGGAAAGTTATTCCTACTCTTAGGTCTAGGTTTTCTCAACAATTAAAAACTTAAATATGAAACAAAAGTCATCGCTTCAAAATAATCTATAGTTTGCTCTTTTCTAACTTTAAAAAAAAGTCTGTCTTTATGAAGAAGTTTATTTTTTTTTATCCTCACTGAGGATTTTTTCCATTGATTTTTAGAGAGAGTGGGAGAGAGAGAGGGAAAGACAGAGAGAAATATTGATGTGAGAGAAACATCAATCAGTATCAAACCCGGGAACTTTTGGTCTGCAGGCTGACCTCTATCCACTGAGCCAAGTGGGTTAGGACTATGATGAAGTTGCTTTATGATGGGTACTAGAGGCCCAGTGCACAAAGTTCATGCACGGGGAGCGGGGGGTGGGGAGGGGGTTCCCTCAGCCTGGTCTGTACCCTCTCGCAATCCGGGACTCCTTGGGGGATGTTCGACTGCCGGTTTATCGGTTTATCAGGCCTAAACCAGCAGTCAGACATCCCTCTCACAATCCAGGACTCCTGGCTCCTAACCACTCGCCTGCCCACCTCATTGCCCCTAACCACATGCCTGCTTGCCTGATCTCCCCTAACCACTCTGCCTGTCTGATTGCCCTGAACCACTCGCCTGCCTACCTCATTGCCCCAAACTGCTCGCCTGCCTGATTGCCCCTAACTACCTCTGCCTTGGCCTCCACCACCGCAGCCTCGTCTGGAAGGACATCCAGAATGACGTCCAGAAGGTCGTTCAGCTGTCCGGTTTAATTAGCATATTAGGCTTTTATTATTATAAATAGTTATAATTTCCTTTTTATTTGGGTACTACAGGCCCAAATTTATTTTGGATTTGTTGGCCTTGTGGAATCTTCCTTTAGATGTTTTAGAAATTTTTTTGCTCTTAAAATATTGCTTTCATCACATTTTATGTCACTTTTCCTACTTGAAATCCATTTGGAGTTATGCTCAACTGTCTTTACTATCTCTAACTTATGCTTTCTTGTTCTCCTTGCATGACATTCTATTCACTTTCCTTTTGTTTTAATATGTTTAATTTAAATATAATTCATATACCATAAAGTTAGTAATTTAAAGTGTATAATTCAGTTGTTTTCAGAATATTTACAGAATTGTGCAAACATTGCCACAATGAATTTTAAAATACTTTTATCAACTTAAAAAGAAACACTGTGACAATTAATAATCACTCATTTCCCCCAAACTGACCCCTAGGCATAGGCAACCACTAATCTACTTTCAGTCTCTATAGAGTTCCCCAATCTGGATATCTGACAAAAATGTATTTAGACAATATGAGGCCCTTTGTAACTTCTTTCACTAACCATAATGTTTTCAGTGTCCATCTGTGTTTTATCATGTATGAGTACTGCCTTCCTTTTTATTGCCAATAGTATTTCGTTATGTAGATAGACCACTTTTAATTATCCGTGATGAACCTTTAGAGTGTTCCTACTCTTTGGCTATTATGAATAATGCTACTATGAATATTTGTTAAAGGTTCAATTGTACCTTCTCCCCCCCAAAATCTTTACATGTTGAAGCCCTAGCACCCAGTACCTCAGAATGTGACTGTAGTTGGAAATAGGGCCTTTAAATAGTAAAAATACGTTATAAGGAGTCCTTGGCATGGCTGTAATTGAATATGACTGGTGTCCTTGTAAGAAGAGAAGATTAAGACACAATGCAGAGTTATTAAGAATACCATTTGAAAACACTGAAATAAGATCATCTACCAGCCAAGTTGATGGGAGGCACATTTCAGAAATAGTCCTACTTATACCTCAATCTTGGATTTACTAGCCTGCAGAACTGTGAGAAAAGAAAAATAAAAGATATTAGTTAAGCCAGTTACTTTGTGGTATTTGTTACAGTTTCCCTGAAAAACTAAAAAAATAAAAATAAAAATCATATACTGAAGTCTGTGGTAAAGTATGTTTTCATGTCTCTTAGATATGTACTTAAGAATGAAAGTGTTGGGTCATATGATAACTATATACTTAAACTTTTGACAAATGGAAACCCTATTTTTCAATGTGCTTGCACCATTTAAGTTTCCATCAGTAGTATTAGAGGATTCTAATTTCTCCACATCTTCACCATCACTTGCTATTTTCTGTCTTTTTAAATTATTATAGGCATCCTAGTAATGTGAAGTGATATCTCATTATGGTTTAACTAGAGTCCCGGTGCAGGAAATTTGTGCACGGGGATGGGGGGGGGGTATCCCTCAGCCTAGCCTGCACCCTCTCCAATCTGGGACCCCTCAAGGGATGTCCGACTGCCCCTTTAGGCCCTACCGGGATCAGGCCTAAAGAGGCAGTCGGACATCTCTCTCACAATCCAGGACTGCTGGCTCCCAACTGCTCGCCTGCCTGCCTTCCTGATTGCCCCTAACTGCTTCTGCCTGCCAGCCTAATAACCCCTAACCACTCCCCTGCCAGCCTGATTGATGCCTAACTGCTCCCCTGCCAGCCTGATTGCCCCCAACTGCCCTCCCTGCAGGCCTGGGTCCCCCCCAACTGCCCTCCCTGCAGGCCTAGTCACCCCTAACTTCCCTCCTCTGCCAGCCTGGTCCCTCCCAACTGCCCTCCCCTGCTAGCCATCTTGTGGTGGCCACCTTGTGTCCACATGGGGGCAGCCATCTTTGACCACATTGGGGCAACCATCTTGTGTGTTGGAGTGACAGTCAATTTGCATATTACTCTTTTATTAGATAGGATAGAGGCCTGCTGCACAGGTGGGGGCTGGCCAGTTTGCCCTAAAGGGTGTCCAGGATCAAGGTGGGGGTTCTCTTGGGGTGTGGGGTGGCCTGGGCGAGGGGCCTGTGGTGGTTTGCAGGCCAGCCACGCCCCCCAGCAACCCAAGTGGAGGTCCTGGTATCTGGGATTTATTTATCTTCTATAATTGAAACTTTGTAGCCTTGAGCAGAGGCCAGGGTTAGCCAGGAAGCTTGGCTTCCTCCATCCGCGGGAAAACCCAAGCCTCCTGCTCGCTCCGTGGCTGCAGCCATCTTGGTTGGGTTAATTTACATACTCGCTCCTGATTGGCTTGTGGGCATGGCTTGTGGGTGTAGCAGAGGTACAGTCAATTTGCATGTTTCTTTTTTATTAGTGTAGATTTGTATTTCTATCATGGTTAATGATGTTGAGTGTTTTTTTTTCATGTGCTTGTTGCTATTCATATATCTTCTTTGGAGAAATGTCTATTCTAGTATTTTGCTCATTGTTTTTTGTGACTGAGTTATGTGACCTATCATTATTGATCAAATTTTTCTTATATTTTCTAGACACAAGTGCTTTATCAGATACATCATTTTTAAATATTTCCCCATCCTGTGGGTTGCCTTTTCACTTTCTTAATGGTGTCATATCCAAGAAGACTTTTGCCTGACTCAAGGTTGGGAAGATTTACTCTTCTAAGATTTTTACAGTCTTATTTTAAATTTAAGTATGTTGTGAAACATTTTGAGTTAATTTTTGTGCATAATGTGAAGAAAGGGTCTATTTTCTTGGTGTTGCATGTGACTATCCAGTTCTCCCACCATAATTTGTTGAAAAAACTGTTCTCTGCCCCCTTGTATTGCCTTGGTTCTCTATCAATGAACTATACTATGAAAGTTCGTTTGTAGACTCTGTGTTCTATCCCATTGTTCCTTTTGTCTGCTAGTATCCTTATGCCAGGGCAATACAGTCTAAAACATTATAGTTTTGTAGTACGTTTTGAATTTAGAAGTGTGATTTCTGCAATGTTTTCCTACTTTTTAAATAATGTTGTAGCTGTTCTGGGTCACTTGCATTTCCAGATAAATTTTAGATCCATCTTGTTAATTTCTACAAAAAAATAATAGCTTGGATTGCAACAAGAATTATGTACTAGACTTTGTAGATCAGTTGGGGGAATATCACCATATTCTATAGTGTTAAACTTTCCAATCTACAAACGTGGAATGTCTTTTCACTTATTTAGGTCTCCTTTAATTTATTTTAATGGTGTTTTATAAATTTCAGAACACAAGTTTTACATTTCTTTTGTCAAAATAATCCCTATATATTTTATGCTTATTTTGCTCAACTGTTATAGTGGTAAATCAATCCTCTGAGATCATAGCTTTGGGCTTGTGCATGGTTATCCCAGGACGACTTTGGTTTTAACAAGACTCTTTAGTTACCTCTTTCCTTAGTATCTCTGTTAAGCTGTCTGCCTCTGTTGGTATTATATGTAGCTAAGCGACTCCACTAATTACCCCCTGATTGCTCTATTGATTTTGACAATGTTCCAAGCCATAAATTGCTCCACAATTTGCTCCCATTAAATCCAGGCCCCTCTGCAGAGGTAATTTTTGAGGCCAGTCTTTGAAGTTTGTTCTCTTCTTAGCTGCCCCATTCCCCAGTTTTCTCTGATAACCCAGCTGGCCTACATTTTAGTTTGATGCTTTCATGAAGCTACTGGCCTCCACTTACTACTTAACACCTGAAATCGCCATTGTTTTCAAGAGCAACCTCAGTCTTAAACTTCTCCATATTCTGTATTAAATAAAGTCGGTCTGTTCATTGGAGGAGCGCTTCCGAGCTCTTTGTTTTCATGTCCTATATCTTCCCCTGGGCAAAATCTCTATTGTACTTGCTGGACTTATGGGTATGGATAGTGGTTGCTTCTCTTGGGTTGACACCTGTGCTTTAAGAGTTGGAGGCCACGGACACAGACAACAGGGGGGTGAGGGCATGAGTGGGAGGGGTAGGGGGGATAAAGGAGGGATAAGGACACATATGTAATACCTTAATCAATAAAGAAATTAACAAAACAAAAAAAGAGTTGGAGGCGAGGTGGGGACAGTAGCTCTGGTTTTCTTAGCATGTCTCCCCCAGCATGGGCATCTGTGCTCGGAGTGGACTGGGAAGAGAATGATTGAGGACCTAACATTCTAGTCTGTTGTTCCTGAAGCAGAAACTTCACCTGTAAGTTTAATCTCTGCAGCACAGAGATGAGGATATGGTGAGAATGGTCTTCTTGGGCACACCCACATGGAGTGGAGCTGGAAGTGGGAGGAGCAGCAGAGCAGCAGCTTTGGTCTCAGCTGCCACAGATGTTTGCTCTTCTCCCTGAGATATAGTAGGCTTTTTCTAAAATAAATAAATAAGTAAATATTCTGTATTTTCTGTGTGACCTTCTGACAATTTCTATAGACTTTAGTTATTTTTACATATAATTTGTACCAGTTATAATTGTCTCACTGGGGAGTGTGTCTATAGAGCCCTCATGCTGTCATTTCAAAAGCAGATTCTCTTTCATTTTTCATTTGTCTTCCATTTCCCTCGTTCCCTATTGAACTGTGTGCAGTGCTTCATTTTTAAAAATTTTAATTGCTGTGTGGCTTATTTCTGTAAGTTTTAGAGTTCATTTTCAAACCTCTAAGCATTTTTATAATTATTAATCTCTGCATTTATTTTCAAGTTTGCTTCTAATTTCCTTAAACTTTATTATAGTTGTTTATCATCTCTCACATATTTGTTTGTAGTAAAATATAAATAACAAAATATATACCATTTTAACCATTTTAAGAGTATAATTCAGTGGCATTGAATATATTCACATTGTTGTACTTTTTATTGTGTGTTTGATGAATAATTAACATAAGCCCTGGTTTTCTTGCAAACATATTTATGAGCATTGTTTGAGGCCTACAATAAAACTATGCTTCTCCAGAAAGATTTGTATTAGCATTTTCTGGGTGCCTAAGAAAATACAGAAGGGAGTACCTCCTGAGACATAGCCATGTGAAGTTAGTATAGTATGTGAGTTTTTTTTTTAAATATATTTTATTGATTTTTTACAGAGAGGAAGGGAGGAGAGGGATAGAGAGTTAGAAACATCGATGAGAGAGAAATATCGATCAGTTGCCTCCTGCACACCCCCTACTGGGGATGTGCCCGCAACCAAGGTACATGCCCTTGACCGGAATCGAACCTGGGACCCTTCAGTCCGCAGGCCGACGCTCTATCCACTGAGCCAAACTGGTTTTGGCGTGAATTTTTTTTTTGGATGATCTCTTATGGTAGGCTGAGCAATAGTGCTTGAAGATGCCCGGTCCTAATCCATGGAAACCTGTGAAAATGTAATCTTACTACCCAGGAAAATTTGTGAATGTAATTGATATAAAGATTCTGAGATAAAGTCATTATTCTCAATTATCTAGTTGGGCCCAATGTAATTACAACAGCCCTATCAGAGTGGGGTATGGGGGTCAGAGTTGTAAAAAGGGGATGTGATGGTAGAAGCAGGGGTCAGATAAGAGACAAAATGATAGGCTGCTGGCTTTGATGGAATCAGGAACTTAGGTGATCCTTAGCAGTTGGAAAAAGCAAGGGAAGAGATTTTTTTCATGGAGCTCGCAGAAGGACCCACAGCCCTTCATGTCCATTTTGCACGCACTTGGAGAATATTTAATTTGGATTCACTCTGCCTTGGAAGTTTTTGGGATTCTTAAGTGTTTTGAGGAATTAGAGTTTGAGTGGGCTCTGGGCTTTTACCCCTCCCCTCTGTACCAGCTGGACGTTAAAACAGAGCTCATGTTCCATTGGTTTGGCAAATACACTCAGGAGAAAGCTCTCTCTGGGCTTCCCTTTTCCTTTTTTTAAAAGTATTTTTATTGATTTCAGAGCAGAAAAGAGAGAGAGAGAAACATCAGTGATGCGAGAGAATCACTGATCGGATCCCCCCACATGGCGATCAAGCCCGCAACTCAGGCATGTGCCCTGACTGAGAATCAAACCTTGACCTCCTGGTTCACGGGTCAGTTCTCAACCACTGAGCCACACCGGCCAGGCATGGGCTTTTCTTTATTCTTTCATTTTATGCATTTATATAGGTGCCGGCCTCCTCTCTTATCTGCTTACTGACACTTTTAAAATATTCTGTCCTGCCCTAGCTGGTTTGGCTCAGTGGATAGAGCACTGGCCTGTGGACTGAAGGGTCCTGGGTTCGATTCTGGTCAAGGGCACATGTCTGGGTTGTGGGCTCAGTCCCCAGTAGGGGGCATGCAGGAGGCAGCCAATCAATGATTCTCTTTCATCACTGATGTTTCTATCTCTCTTCTCCCTTCAGCTCTCTGAAATCAATAAAAAATATATTAAAAAAATAAAATAAAATATTCTGTCCTTTTGTTGTAATTTTGTTTTTCTGTTTGATAATTGTTTCATCTAGATTGGTATGAGTAGCCTAACCTGCCATATTATCAAAACAAGACAGTAGTATTATTTCTTCAGTTTTACTCCACTCTGGTCTCTTTAAAGTAAATTCTTTCAAAGCCTATAATGAAATGAATAGTGGAACTACCGAATCTGTATTTCATATCACCTAATCCTTTTATAATTATAAACCTTATATTTTTTGTTGTTGTTTATTTTTAGCGGAATATCTAAATTCCTTTTTAAAAATTTATTATTTTGGCTCTTTAGGTAAGCATATCTTACGTATGTATTTAAAGATTCGGTTTTATAGTTACTAGGTTACATATATTTTAAAACATCCAATATTTAACTTACCTATCAGACTGCACAAAAATTTTAGATAATGTAATATTACCTACCATCTCCATACTTATTTAAAAGTCCTGTTCTCCTTGTCAGCTCAGTGCTGTGTTCTTGGCTGTAAATAGGTTCTTTCATTATTTGTTATCTTTTCCTTTCATGGGAATAACTGTCCTGGAATGGTTGTTGATTCTTTGCACTCATCACATGCTTAGGATTGTCAGTATTTGCTAAGAATAGCTGCTTACACAATAGGCCATTTGAGGAGCAATAAGTTATACTGCTGATCTGTTTCCCATGGTGTTGGAGAAGGAAAATGCATGCTGATATATGGGATTGCTTAGTGGATCTTTCCTGCATATTTGATTGCCCAGTTTAATCAAACATTAAAAAGTACCCATTTATTGATCTTTCTTAATTGCAACATCTTAACTCGGTCAATACCAAAGGGGCAACAGGGAGACTGTACCGGGGATAACGCACCTGGCAACCTCCTAGGGAACCCAGACTAAAGATTGTGTAAATGACCTCTGTGTCTCCTCCTACTCCCACTACCTGCATCTTTAAGAAGGAAGCAAGCATTTGTATGCATTAGTCAATGGAATCCCCTCTTCTCTCCATCTTTTAGGAATTTTGAACAATTCTTGACACACAGAGAAGTCTACTTTTTGCTTTCCAGCAGAAAATGGTAATAAACTCATGTATTTTAATAGCTTTTGGGAAATACAAGTAAAATATAGCATGTGTCCGGTCCAATATCTTAAAATCAATATATAACATATTGAAATTAGTGTAAATTAAGTATATAAACTATGACTCTGCAAATCAATGAGTTAAGAGTAAATTATTCAATAAATCATGTTGGTACAATCATTTGACTGTTGGAAAGATTGGAAAAATATTGTCAGATCATCATGTTTAAGAGACTCCTTTACTCATAAGACAAATGGGAAAAATGATAGATTTGACAATGTAAAAATTGAATATTTCATACAGCAAAACATGCAAATCACACAAAGAATTTGGAAAAATAAATATAGGACCTATGCTTTCATGTTGAAAATGCTTAAGACATATCCTATTTGAGAAAAAAATTATTCTTTGGAGAAAACAGTTGAATAAAGTGATATTGTATATTGGTATCAGCTGATGAAAATAGTTGAAATAACAATGGTAATTCAGTAATAGGTCTAATAATATTAATGTTTTAAATATTAACTTCCCTGTATGTGGTTTAATTTAATGTTAAACAAAGGAGTCCATTTGACCTAAGATCAAAGATATAAGTACCCAGTAAAAATATTTAAAAAGAAATATACAGGGTCCATATGAAAAAAAAACAAACTTTAATTTACCTGAGAAATATGGGTAAAATTAAAACACATTGCTTTAGACAATGAATAATATTATAAATATGTCAATTCTTCATAAAATTAAGATATTTACATTATTATTGCATCTACAGTACAATAATAATTATGATACCCACAAGATAAGAAGAGATATTGAGGGAAGAGTTTGAAAAATATTATTAAAGCCCTAGCCGGTTTGGCTCAGTGGACAGAGTGTCAGCGTGCAGACTGAAGGGTCCTGTGTTCAATTCCGGGCAAGGGCATGTACCTTGGCTGCAGGCTCCTTCCTGGCCTGGGTCCTGGTCAGGGTTCATGCAGGAGGCAACGAATCGATGTGTTTCTCTCACATCAATATTTCTCTCTGCTTTTCCCTCTCTCTAAAAATCAATGGAAAATATCCTCAGGTAAGGATTTAAAAAAAGAAGAAAAATATTATTAAAGATTATCCAAAAGGATATAAAACCCTGTAAAATATGAATAATGAAGGAAATCTTGTTGTACTAAATATAAAGAAGTTAATGGTACTAAAGACAGTCAAAGCAGATTAATGAACTGCACCAAAGTGTCTAATAATAGATACATAGGAACCTAGAATATGCACCTCAAATCACTATGGTAAAGAAATGTATTCAATTAATTATGCTGGGGTGAGGGACTAACTCTCTCAGGAAAGATGATAAAGCCAGATACCTTTACTAAAATTAAGTACAGGTGGCACCAAAATATTAAACTAAAGAAATATAGAATAAGCAGAAATCATTGAATAATCTTCAGTATTATATAATCTCTACATCCTTGAGGATGTTTTGAAACTTAGAAACTATAACAATGTATAGCTACATTGAGATACACATGATAAAGTGACTTACCTGGCAAAAATAGCATCACAAACTCAAATAAAAATTGAAAAAAAAAACATATAACAGGTAATGAGCAATATCTTAATATCTAATAATTCTTACATATCGTGAAATAAGCTTGCATTTACCAATGTAATATTGAGAAAATTATATATTAGACAACCTACCAGGCAGATATCAATATTATACAAAAAATTAATCAACTTTATTAAAACTTCAAAACTAATTAAAGTAATATGTTTAAGACATATCATTAAAAACATTAACAATTACAATATACAGTGGCACGAAAAATTAGGGAACAGAACAATTTCTCTTATTTGTACACGGTAAGGATGTAAATAGAACAGCCTCTGTGAATGGCTGTTGATTATTGCATATCAGGAAGCCTTAATGTAGTGAATTCAATTTGACCCACCAATTTCACTTTAATTCATCCAAAGGTAAGAAGCATTTTAGTTCTTTATTAAACAGCATCTATAGAGTATGTTCTATAGGCTAGTCACTGTGATGAGCCTGTCAAACATCACCTCATCCAACACTGGCAATTCTACGAGGTAGTGGGAAACTTTTGATATCCCGATTTTCACATGTGAACACTGAGACCCAGAAGAGAAAAAATCTATTTCTCAAATGTTGCACCGTTACTTTGATTAAGTAGCAGCTGCTTTTCATATACCTTTTGATATATATCATCGTGTATCATTTAACGACGGGAATACGTGCTGAGAAAAACGTCATCAGGTGATTTTTTCATTGTTCAGACATCAGAGTGCACTTACCCAAACCCAGATGATAGTCTACTGCACACCACGGCTGTCCGTTAGAGCCTATTGCTCCTAGGCTACAACCTTGCCCTGCTTGTTGCCGTAGTGAATACTGTAGGGCACAGTGAAAACACCGTGTAAAAGATAACAAATGGTACCTGTGTAGGGAACTTAGGACTGGAGCTTGCAGGACTGGAAGTAGCTGGGGGGTGAGCCAGTGAGTGAGTGGTGAGAGAATGCGAAGGCCTAGGACGTTACTGTCCACTACTCTAGACTTTGTAAACACTGTACACTTAGATACACTAAACTGATAAACATTTTTGATAATACATTAACAATTTGCTATAATGTTTTTGCTATATGAACTTGTAATTTTTAAAAAAATTTTTTTTGAATTTTTGTAGTAACACAGATTAAAACACAAACACACTGAACAGCTGTACAAGACATTTTCTTTATTATTCTTAGTCTATAAGCTTTTCCCTAGTTTAAAATTCTTTATTTTATTCTTTACTTTTTAAACTTTTTTGTTAAAAACGAAGACACAAACATACACATTAGCCTATGGTCAGGATCATCAGTATTGCTGCCTTCCAACTCTACATCTTTTCCCACTGGAAGTTCTTCAGGGGACAGTAACACGCAAGGAGCTGTCATCTCCTATGATAACAAGGCCTCCTTCTGGAATACCTGCTAAAGGACCTGCCTGAGGCTCTTTCCAGAAATATGGATGTGGTGGTTTGCTTGGTCTTATTCTTTCTTCCCTCATAGATTTCCTTGTAAACAGATAATGTGCTGTGAACATTCCTCTGTATTAATGAAAACCTCTCGGTGTTGGGGTCCATGTTTTTAAACTTTTTAATGAGCTTGTTAAGGTCTGATAAGCTCCTCCAAACGTTTTACTGTGCACATTCTTGGAGTTCTTCTTTTTCTTCTTATGTAGTTTTTTTTTTCTTGCTTCTTCTTCAGCTATGCATCCCTGTTTCAGTTCCAACCACGCCTCATTAGTCAGTTTCTCAGGAACCACCTCTAGGGGCTCCTCAATGTCATAATCATCCACACCTGGGTAAAGGTAGTTTGCCGTCTCATCCACAGCCTTGTTGCTATTTGCAACCTCTTCATCCTTGGTAAATCTGTTGAAGCCATGAGCTATGACAACATTAGGTGTTAGCAATTTTTCAATTCCGTTATAATCTTATGGGACCACTGTCATATTGGACATAGTTCATCATTGACCAAAAGATTGTTATGTGGCACATAACTGTATATGTCTACATATAAAAGTCCGACATTCCTGGAGTCCCTTGAAAGCCAGAAAAATGACTTTATAAGCAATGAGAAGCTTCTAAGGTTTTTTGAATAGACAAGTGACAGAGTTAAGGTGTGTGAGTATGTGGTGTGTGTGTGTGTGTGTGTATGACAGTTAATATGGTGGAAACACCTGTGATGAATTTGATTTATTACAAATTGTATGTGAGGAGAAATGCTCAGAGCTAGACATATAATCTGAAGTGTTAGAATAAAATTTGGGAAAGGAAGAGAGAAAGTCTGAAAACAGACGTGGTAATTTATTGATTCTGACATTAGCAAGATCAGAAGAATAAGGGAGGAATCAACACCGTTTACACCTGGGGTAATTACTGAGAAGCATCCTGAGAATATTCCTGAGCATCCCCTGTAATAAGTAGTGATTTGCTTTTTTCTGAAGACATACATTTAGCCAAGAGTAGAAAACAGGTGGGAACATTTTCCATGTTTTGTCTTATCTTTACAGGATTCTAATATTTTATTGCAAGAATAACAATAATTAGAGCAATGTACAACAATATGAAGGCTTCATTAAATTAGCAATTTAAACGTGTGCTATATTAGCATCATGTTGAATTATTACTCATCCTTGCTAATACAGCATTTATCAGAGAATTACACTGTCATGCCAGCCTAGTGTGAAAAGAAACCCTAATGGGGCATGATGTAATAGCTGTTATGAAATATACTCCCTATTAGGAATATATGCAATTTTTCCAATAATACTATTTTGGATTTTCCCATAGGTATCCTCACCAAAGTATGGGGCAGTGGTGGGCAAAGAATATTGACAATGGAGAAGAGAATTCATATATCTGAGTATTATCTTGAATAGTACTCAGCTAAATTATTTTTGTCATTCCTCCCTTAGGAAATGTCAATATATATTTTGAAATAGGGGCTTCTCTTAACCTGTTGACTTTTAAAATTTTTTCTTATTTTAAAATCAATACGTTATTTTTTTCTATTCTAGTGGCAAGTTTGCTAAAGGATTGTTCTTAAACTCCTTAGATGTCCCTAAATGTATGGTATATTCTTACTGTAAACAAGAAGTTTATAGTGAGCCAAATGTAGTAAGTGACCTAGAGATGTAGAACTTAGTTTGAATCTGTAGCAAATGATCCTTGGATTGCTTTCACTTACATGCAGGGCAGTTAATTTAATGTAGTGGCATTGGGTACCTGCTCATGCTACACAAAATAAGCTGTGGGCTCTTCCCAGGTGTCTAAACACGAAGACAGGCAATGTTTTATTTCTTTGGTGATCATTTAGTTTTGTGGATCTGTATGGATGAGAAATCTTGAACATCTTTTGAATAAATTTTTAAAAAAATCTCTTAATAGTTCAGGATTCAACTTTATTATTATACCAGAGGCCCGGCACAGGGGATTCGGGTGCGGGTACGGTGGCTAGGCCTGGCCTGTGATCAGGACCATCTTCCCCGTCCCCCGCTGCCACCTACCCCTGGTTCCCCGTTCACCATCGGGTGATCAGAGCCTGCTGGTAGAGGGGAGGGGCCGAGAGGTTGTCAGTGTGCCTCATAGTGACTGGCCAAGTGGTCATTCTGGTCATTCCGCCGTTAGGGTCAATTTGCATATTACCCTTTTATTATATAGGATCCTTAATACTATATCCTTAGTTCTCTTCCACACAGTGCTAAAGAATGTCATTCTCATGTCTCTGAATGTTTTTCTTGTGGTTTTTATCTGAGCCCCCCTCCCACCCCCCCATTCTTACAGTCCTTACTGTTCTCAGAGGTTGACACATAACTTGCCACTTTCTGGAAATATCATCCACCTCTTCCTTTTATGCATCTCTTTCTTTCTTTCTTTCTTTCTTTCTTTCTTTCTTTCTTTCTTTCTTTCTTTCTTTCTTTCTTTCTTCCTTTTTAAAATATATTTTATTGATTTGTTACAGAGAGGAAGGGAGAGGGATAGAGAGTTAGAAACATCAATGAGAGAGAAACATTGATCAGCTGCCTCCTGCACACCCCGCACTGGGGATGTGCCCGCAACCAAGGTACATGCCCTTGACCGGAATTGAACCTGGGACCTTTCAGTCTGCAGGCCGACGCTCTATCCACTGAGCCAAACGGGTTAGGGCTATGCATCTCTTTCAATAACTGATTTTAAATTCTATTTCTCCGAAGAGACTTTTGCCATTTCAGTTTATTTCTTTACCCAGCACCCATACCCTACCCCATCTTTCATTTGATATATAATATTTTCTTCTTTAGAGGCTTGTGCTTGTCTTAAAACTTGGTCCCTGGGTTTGCTTCAATCCATTTATGATCCCTGTGACTGACAGTGAGGTGAAGCCATTTGATACAATTGGTGAGGGGTAATGGGAGAGCTCCTAAGGAAAGAGAACACAAAATTATGAGTAAAATATTAGGTACAAAACTAAGTCCTCACTTTGAAAAGAAAATAAACCAGGAAAAATATTATAGTATTGTTATGAATGAACCACCTGCTATACCTCTATAATGCTTTTCCATGTATTTTTGGCTAAATATTCTTTAATTCTTCTATAGCATCTTCATATAGGTGGGAATCGTTTTTGTATTATCATCTGTAGAGAGAAGAAAAGGATAACTCAGTACTTTCTCTAGTATGGTTGCTTAGAATCTGTTGTAACTATTAGCAGTAGTCCTGATAGTAGTAATAGATGTAGAAGTATAGGGAAATTTCCCTTTCACTTTATTTATAAATAATGTCATTGTTAATAAGTGTTGTTAATACAACCTTTATCAAATTTCTTTCATATATAAGTTGTAAGATTGCAGTGCATTCAAGTTTTCTCATGTAATGACTTCAATATGTTTTGAAATGACCACATACATAACCAATTAGTTGCCAGTGTCTTAATTTTAGTGGAACATGAACATTTTATGTTATCTGCATTGATGTTACTATTCATATCAAATCAGCAAAAAACCTGAATTTTTTAAAATGCATTTCCATGTTTCATGCTTCTTCATTAGGCTTTTCAAACAATTTACGGATGTAGTCGTCACTTCTATTTCCAAGTGGTATTTTTCTCTTAATTAACCGCTACTTTTACTGATCTACTCATTTTTGTGGGGTTACATTTGCTTCTCTATTTAAAAAATATTTATAATTTTATTGTTTGGGGGGGGGCTTTATTTTATAATCCACTTTTATCTAAATCTTCTGCCTTTTGTTTATTAATTAAAGATGAGAAAAGAAGCTACTCTTCAGAAGTCCAAAGCAGAGTCTGCAAATTCTCAGTCATTTAATTAGAATGTTCACATCTTTCCATATTGTTGTTAAAATAATGTAATTCTAAATACATTCTAAATACCCATTCTGAATAATTCTAAATACCCATTCTGAAATGGGTCCCAGCAGTGTCCAGCGCTACTCCCACGCATACAAAGTGGCAACATCTGAAAAGAGACAATAATCTTAACTAATTCCGTTAAAATATTTTCCTTCACAAAAACCTGCAAGCACGCATGCGACCACATCACTGGGCCCCTACGAAAGCCTCAAAAGGGATTCATGCAAGTGAGGGGTCTGGAAGTGTGAGTTCTTAAGTGTCATCAGAATCATCTGCCTGTGGCTCTTCCCGTTTCATGTGATCTTACCTTGTGATCGGGAATAGAGAGGACAGGCATTAGCTGGGTGTAGATAACTTTAAGCAAACTCACTCATCTTGTCAAAAATCCATCAAAAAGTGTGTGTGCAGTAGACAAGCATATACTGGTAAGTGAGCATGTCATTAGGCAAGAGCATGAATTGGTGAGAGCATGTTTGCAACGGATTGAATAAATACCAGCGTGCAAAATAAGAAAATGACTAAGAGAACGGGAGTTCATGTGCATGCATTCAAAATGTTTTGTGAAAGGCTTAGGATTTGTTTGGGAGAATTTGAGAATAAGTCTGGGTGTGCAGGAGAGTTGGAAAGCATCAGAATTTGAATGAGTAACTGTATGGATTTACAAAAGATGCTGAGTGTGGTAGAATGTTGCTGTGGAATGAATTGAAACCATCATAAGTAAAATAAAGCAACAAATAGACCAAAACTTCTCCCTGCTGCAGAATTCATGTGTTCTGCCCATCACCCTGACAACTTACAATACATAAATAACATCCAAGGCATAATCAGGAGAGATGGAAAGTTCAAGATGCCAATGCAAACATTTCCTCTACTTGAATATGCTTTTCATCAGATTTTATACCTTCTTTTCTTCTTTTAAGATCAGTGTGTTTCATTTCACTATTTCATTATCCATGAAGACTTGATTATTTTATTTATTGTATTTTTTTTTACATTTTTATTTATTGATTTGAGAGAGAGAGAGAGGGAAACATTGATGTGAGAGAGAAACATGGATTGGTTGCCATGACCTTGGATCAAAGCTACAACTCAGGTATTGTCCTGACAAGGAATCGAACCAGGAACCTTTTGGTCCACAGGAAAAATGCTCAATCAACTGAGCCACTTTGCTCAGGCATTGATTGCTTCTTGGATGTTCCCTAATGGGATATTGAACCCACAACCTTGGAGTATCTGGACAATGCTCTAACTAACTGAGCTACCTGGCCAGGGCTAAACTTCATTTTTAAAAATTAATGCAGCAACTCTTGATGCCTTATCACTAAGGGTATCTAACATGAATAGAGCACATGAGTTCCAAATTATATAACATTTACATATTAAACAGAAGAGAGTTGCAGGTAAGTTATTCCAAGATAAAATGGAGTATTTGTTATCACTAAATATGCTGTAATAGAGGGCTGTGGGTATACCAGAAGACAAAGGTTGAATATGCTAAGTAAATAAATCACCATGATTTTGGTCTCCCCACCCTACACAAGTCATATTGAAGTTCTAAGACTCAGTTTCTGCTGCATATAGCAGAAACCCAACTATAGTTGCTTAAAACCGACAGAAATTTATTTTACTTCAACATAAAATAAATTCAGATGTAAGCAGCCCAGGACTAGCTTAGAAGCTTTAAGTCATCAGGGACCCAGACTTTTTTCAGCTCATCTCTTTGCCATCCTCAGGTCACCTATGGCAGATTAAAGGTGACACCGATTTTTTTGCATTTCTCCCATTGCGAAATGAGGCCTATGCCCTCACTCCTTGAATCTGGGCAGGATATGTGCCCACTTTGAATAATAGGATATGGCAGAAGTGACACTCTGCCAGTTTCCAGGCCCATGCCTCGGGGCACTGTCAGCTTCTACTTCCTCCTTCTGGAAACATTTGCTCTTAGAGCTCTGAGCTGTCAGGCAACAGACCCAACTACCCTACTGGGGAGAGGATGCAGACAGGCTCTGTGACTACATGGAGAAGGAGAGGGACCAGACATTCTTATCCAAGTGCCAGAAATGAGAGTAAGCTGTCATGGTCCTTGCAGACCAGCCCCGCTCCCCAGGTGAATTTTAATGAGATACCTCACGATGTTCTATGGATCAGAAGAATCATCTGCTATACAGAATTGGTCTTAACATTTAAATTTTTGTTTTTTTTAAGGCCACTAAGTGTTGGGGTATTTTTAATGTACTGGTAGATAATGGCATCAGCTTATGGTGCAGAAAGAGCGTAAGCCATCATATCATGGTTCAGGAAGCCATGCATCAGAAAGTGGAAAAGGACGAAAAATGTACATGGTCTCTACTTTTAGGAAAACTTCCCAGAATTCACATATAACACTCTATTTAACTACTAGAGGCCCAGTGCATGAAAATTCATGCACTGGAGGCAGGGGTGGGAGGGTGTTCCTCAGCCCGGCCTGCCCCCTCTCACAGTCCAGGAGCCCTCAGGGGTGGGAGGCGACCCGGAGATCAGGGGAAGGCTACACCCCCATCACACCTCTGCTGCTGCCACTGCTGGCAGTGTAAGCCTCAGCCTGCCCTGGTTACCTGAGCCTCAGGTGACCCTAGGCAGCTGAGCAGCCACCATCCAAGGCTTGCCTGTGCCTTGGGCCAGCCCTGGGCAGCTGGGCAGCTGACATGTGAGGCTTGCCTGCACCTCCAGCCGGCCCTGGGTGGCTGGGGGGCTGAGGGGACTGGGGGACTCTGGAGGCAGGCTAGGCAACAGCATATCTATATTGCATTTCCTCAATCATCTTATTAGTATAATCATTTTTTTCTCATTAATGTTTATTTTTAAGATTCTACTTTTAGAGTAGATTTTTGTGCACAGCAAAATTGAAGAGAATGTACAGACATTTTTCATATACCCTCTGCCCCCAGAAATGGGTAGCCTCCTCTGTTATGAACATCCCCCACCAGAGCTGTACCTTAGTTACAATTGATGAACCTACATAGACACATCATTAGCAACAGAAGTTTATAGTTTACATTACAGCTCATTCTTGGTGTTGTATATCCTATGGGTTTGGACAAATTGATCCGTGGTTACAGTATTGTACAGATTATTTTCACTGCTCTAAAATCCCATGTTCTATCCATACCAACCCCTAGCAACCACTTCTAGAAAAATTTGTAGACCTTTTTAATGTCTCCACAGTTTTGTGTTTTCCAGAATGTCATGTGGTTGGAAACATACAGTATGTAGCCTTTTCAGATTGGGTTCCTTCACATAATAATATGCATTTAAGGTTCTTCCATGTCTTTTCATGCTTAATAGGCATATTTTTAGCACTGAATAATACTCCATTATATGGATGTACCACAGTGTATTTACCCATTCACCTACTGAAGGACATTTTGGTTGCTTCCACGTTTTAGCAATTATGAGTAAAGCTACTATAAACATATGTGTGCAGGTTTTTTGTGTCAACATAAATTTTCAACTACTTTGGGTAAATACCAAGGAACACAATTATTGGAACATATAGTGAGAGTATGATCTTGTGTAAGAAACTGCCAGAGTATTTTACAAGAGGCTGTTTAATTTTGCATTCCTGACGGCAATGTATGAGAGTATTGCTCCCCATCCTTGTCATTTGGGGTTGTCGTTGTTATGGCTTTGAGCCATTCTGTTGTGTACTATTCTAAGGTGTGTAATGGGCATCTCATTGTTTTAGCTTGCATTTCTATGATGTGGGATATCTTTTTATATACTTAGTTGCCATCTGTTTATATTTTTGGTTGAAGTATTTGTTAAGATCTTTAATTCATATCTTAATAGGCTGGTTTGATTTTTTTGTTACATTTTAAAATTTCTTTTTATATTTTGTATAAAAGTTGTTTTTTTTTTAATGAGATTTGTCTTTGCACATATTTCCCTCCAGTCTGTGTCTGACTTCTCGTTCTATGGATATTTAACTTCATTAAATTTTATTAGGACTTTTAACTTTATTACAATCGAGCTTATAAATTATTTTTTCAGTGGATCACATCTTTAGTATTGTATCTGGAAAGGCATCATTTAGGGTTTTCCGTATGTAATCTTCTAAGAGTTTTACATTTTACATTTAGGTCTAATGTCAATCTCAAGTTTATTGTTATGAAGGGTGTAAGGTTTATGTCTCAGTTTTGTTGATTGATTGATTGATTGATTGATTGATTGCATTGGGCTGTCCAGTTGTTCTAACCCCATTGGTAGAAAAAACTATCTTTGTTCCATTGCAATGCCTTTGCTCCTTTGGACTGAAAACAAGAAAATCCACTGCATGGAAGAGTGAATGTATTTGCCAATGCTATTTCAGATAAGGGCTGAATCTCTAACATTTACAGGGAACTCATACAACTTAACAAAAGGAAGATAAACGATCCAATCAAAAAATGGGCAAAGGACCTAAGTAGATACTTTTTGAAAGAGGACATACAGAAGGCTGAGAGGCATATGAAAACATGCTCAAAGTCACTAATTATCCGAGAGATGCAAATCAAAAATGACAATGAGGTACCATCTCACACATGTCAGAATGGCTATCATCAACAAATCAACAAATGACAAGTGCTGGTGAGGATGCGGAGAAAAAGGAACCCTCGTGCACTGCTGGTGGGAATGCAGACTGGTGCAGCCACTGTGGAGAACAGTATGGAGTTTCCTCAAAAAGTTAAAAGTGGAACTCCCATTTGACCCAGTAATCCCACTTCTAGGAAAATATCCCAAGAAACCAGAAACACCAATCAGAAAGGATATATGCACCCCTATGTTCATAGCAGCACAATTCACCATAGCTAAGATTTGGAAACAGCCTAGGTGCCCATCAGCAGATGAGTGGCTTAAAAAACTGTGGTACATCTACACAATGGAATACTACACCACTATAAAAAGGAAGGAACTTTTACCATTTGCAGCAGCATGGATGGAACTGGAGAGCATTATGCTACGCGAAATAAGTCAGTCGGAGAAAGATAAATGATCTCACTCATATGTGGGATATAATGATCAACATAATTTGATGAACAAAAATAGATCCAGAGACAAATGGCAGGGGAGGTGAGGGGGGCTTAGAGAGCAATCAAAGGACTTGTATGCATGCATATTAGTATAACCAATGGACACAGACCCTGAGGTGGTGGGGGCTAGCCCCGGGGTGGGAAAGGCTGGAGGGGGGTGCAGGGGGGGTCAGTCAAGGGGAAAAAGAAGACATATGTAAAACTTTAGACAAAAAAAAAAAATCAGTGGACTTTATTTATGGAGATCTACTTCTGGGCTCCACATGATATTCCAGTGATCTATTTGTTGTTCTTTTGCCAATACTACACTGTCCTGATTACTCTGTCCTACAAACCTTTATCCTGACTTTTTATTAAAATGGTTCAGATTCTACTATTTCTATGACACTGAAAACTTTAAGCATGCCTTGGTGTATGTCTCAAACATTTAGCAGTGATCCTAAAAATGGGCATTTGATATCTAATTGTTTGCAAAAAGCAAAGACATTGCATTTGGATGAGGGGAGCTCTAGGAGATCTCTGCACACATAAATGGAGGAATTCAGAAAGAAAGAGAAGCCTGTTTATCAAGCAGTAATTGAGACATTCCTTTTCATCCCTTTCCTACTGCTTGAGCTAAACAATGAGAGGATTATTTTCTTTTTGAATCTAGATATATATTTTTTCAAAATGTTCTAAATATGTATTTAGATTTAAAACATTTACAATTAAATCGAATTGGCTGTGTGAAGAACTGGTTCAAAGTGCTATCTTTCTCTTTTTTAAAAATATATTTTTTATTGATTTCTTACAGAGAGGAAAGGGAGAGGATAGATAGTTAGAAACATCGATGAGAGAGAAACATCGATCAGCTGCCTCCTGCACACTTCCCACTGGGGATGTGCCTGCAACCCAGGTACATGCCCTTGACCGGAATCGAACCCGGGACCCTTCAGTCCGCAGGCCGACGCTCTATCCACTGAGCTAAACTGGTCAGGGCTGTGCTATCTTTCTCACTGGGTAGTTTGGGGGCATCACCCTAGCGCACAAATCCTATACTGGATTTCTACTGTACAAAAAAATGGTGTTGAGAGGATTGGATGAAAGTTACAGTGTATGTACTCAAGAATCTGAGAGTTCAACAGGAAAACAAACAGAAATGAAGCTAAGGTTACTTGGGTTGATTTGGTAATGGGCAGCCCAGGGACTATATTGAAACCTAGATGTGGTGACTCCAACCTTCACAACAGCGAGGGGAAGGATTCCTGAGAGCCGATAGCAGAACTAAGTGTTGAAGGAGTGGTGAGTCAGCAGGGGAAGGGGTGGTAGGGAAGAGAGTTTCAAAGAGAGTTTAAATTCTCTGCAATAAGGGTACCATAGTTTACTGTTTGGAGCTTACAGGGTGATCAAGTTTCACTTGAGGAAGCAAAGAGCAAACCGTTTCCCTCCTTGCAGTGTTTGTAGTTAAATCTGCACCCCAAAAGGCCAGGTTATCACATGGACTGCACGGGAAATGCTCACCAATAACAGTCAAGAGAACTCTGTCCTTGCTTTTGACTCTGGACATTTCTTTTATTTGTTTTAAAATTGCCTGATAAATATTGTCCTCCATGACTTTTTAAAAATGTCCACAACTGAAGAGTCGATCATGTACTTTAATTGCAAAGGGAAATGGAAGGAGAATCTTACTAAATCGAGATGGCACGTCGGTTACCTATAATGAAAAAACTCAGCCGACTGAACAATAGGACTTCAGTGGGTTTAGAAAACAATAGGTGGATGGGTTCAGAGTGTTGAATTGCTGCGTGCAATCAACTTTTCCGTGGGTCTGCTTAGAAACTATTTTTTCCTGGCTGTCCCTGAGGAGTTCTAAGTTTGTCCTCTCTTTGACTTTGAATCTCTGTGTGTAGTGGTTTTTAGAAAATTAGCTTTTATGTGATCAAACTGCTCGTTTTTGATTCTGGATTCAAAGCTTTTGTAATTGTGTTCAGAGTACAGTAAAAAAAAAAAAAGTAGAAATGCATCTTTAATGTATGGAGATTGGAAGATGAGCAGCTGAGTGAAAAACTCCTCCGTGAAGGAGAGAGTGTGCAGGTCAGGGGAACTGTTGAAAAGAATAGAAATGAGATCCTGTCAAAAGGGGTGGAAGAATCGGGCTCATCCTAAGAAAAGAGCTGTCCAAGGAAAATTTAATAATGCCTCCCTTTATTAGTGGAGGCAGAATATTAGACACTTATAAGAGTGTGGACAATTTAAAACGTGGCAAACACCGACCGCCTACTTACCCACCTCCCATGTCATGAGGAATCTAATTATTGGGCATTTAAAACATTCCTGTTGCATACACAGCATTTGCTGAGTTTTAGCAGAAATGTACAGCAGTTCATACGATATTGATGACTATCCATGACCGAAAAGGAAGAGGCGTATACAGGTAATATAAATTAGGTGATGAGAGGGTTTTTTTGACCTTCAAAAGTAAAAAAGCTGCATAATTAAAATCTCCTCCAATTATGCATGATGGTGTGAAAACCAACGTATGTCTAGGAGAAATAACTGTCTTTCACGTCGGATTTATTTTTTTAGATTTCTTTTAAAAAATGCACCTTTTTGCAATCACCCCCATGGCACATGCTCATTACCAGGGAAAATAAAATGGTTATATGACTAATTAGACTTCACCTTATCAGTTCGGGACGAGCCTGACAACCGCCCCTTGTTATCATAAATTAATGATGCCTCCCACATTACATGAAACGATCAGTGGTGGTTCATTACAGCCATGTCCTCGTGTTCTGTAAATGTCAAGAGATTAAAGGTGAAAGCTTCAGCTTCACATTTCTTGTCGATGGATTTTTAAAAGTTCAATGTGGTCAGATTATTTTAGGGCGACAGGGACAGTTTCTTCATGACACCAAAATGTCTAATAGAAAAGTCTAAAAACTTGTTCAAAAGCTTCTATTTGTTCTTACTTCTATTCATGTCAAATACTCTGTGTCATTGATTTTTTAAAATATATTTTATTGATTTTTTTACAGAGAAGAAGGGAGAAGGAGAGAGAGTTAGAAACATCAATGAGAGAGAAACATCAATCAGCTGCCTCCTACACACCCCCTACTGGGGATGTGCCCGCAACCAAGGTACATGCCCTTGACTGGAATTGAACCTGGGACCCTTGAGTCCCCAGGCCGACGCTCTATCCACTGAGCCAAACCGGGTAGGGCTCATTGATTTTTTTTTTTTGTGTGTGTGTGTGTATGTGTAATAGTCCACTGACAAGATAAGCCAATGATTAGAGTTGTGCAGAAAAAGGGCAACTTTTGTGTTTCTCAGAGTGTATGGTGAATTCACTTTGTGCACAACACAGCACTGTTGCACCCTCAGCACGCGCGCACGTGCACACACACACACACACACACACACACACACACATATACCCTAATGCTGGCACAGTTCCTTTAAGATGTTCACAGCTTTCAGAAAGTCTACTAGTTACAAACCTATTTGATTTACTTTAGTTCAGCATCTCCAAAGTTTTCCAGTTAAGGCAATCTCTGTGTATGTGTTGTAACTTCTTGTAGAATTATTGTTCCCGAAACAAACTATGGGACAAGCTCTGTTAGATGACAATACTGAGTATTTGTGACTCATTCAACATCTCATGGGAATAGATTTTTAGGATCGCGACTTGAAGAGTCATTGTAGCCCTATCACCAGTTTAAGGCTTTTGCTGTCCTAGAGACCCCTGTCCTACCCTTGCTCCCTAATTTTTCCTACTGGGATTCAGTAGAGAATTAGAGCTCTCGGGTGCACGTGATGGTTCTAGGAGTTTTTCCTCATCTGGAAAATGGGAAAGTTGGTTTAAACTATTTCTAAGATCTTTTGGAGCTTTAACTCTGATGCCTCAGTGACCCAGCCCTGTAACTGACAGATTAATGACAAAGGGATATCACATTTCCTATATGCTTTACTTACTTCATTATTATTTCTCAATATTCAACTATTTCAAAAAAATACTATAGGTTAAAGGACATGGAGCACACAGAATCACTGGACAAAATAACTGTAGTAAGAGAAAGAAAATAGTAATGTTTCCTGATACACATTTTCAGTGTTACATGATTATTTTACTTAAGCTGTATTAATTGTGGCTGGATACTAATCCTCATGTCACAGAGGAGACGGAATCTCAAAAAGTTGTTGTAAACTATTCTATAGCTTATTTTACCTACAAACAAGAGGGTTTGGATGCAAATCCAGGTCTGGCTAATTTCAGTTTCATTTCTTTTTCATATTATTATGCTGGTATTAGCATAGAAACAACCAATTTTAACTTGAATGAGAGGTAGGCAGTGGAAGAAAACGACATTTTAAGAGAGTAAAATATACCAACAGAATCTGCATGACCCCTCATATATGACCATGGTGAACATAAAAACTCTTTAACTTAGGACATGTTCATAGAAAATCAGAAATACACATCAAAAGATTGAGCTGAACACCTGATTTGTATCCAAACAATAAGATTTTAAGAGCATATTTAATTTTATTTTTCATGTTCATATTTTCACTTATAAAAACGATCTTAATGTTTGGGAAAGGACACGTCACAGGGGAATAAGAAATGTGTAATGGCTTTTATTGAATTCTGGAGAAGTATGGACTACTAATATGAGACTAAACCCACACAGGAGTAGGGGGGTTGTTGATCTGCAGAAATTTAATGTATGATGAAATGAAAACAATTACTGGGGAAAAATCAGTTGCTTGTAGTCATTTAGATAGTCTTTTTAAAAAGTTTAGTTAAAAAATATTAATGTCCTATAGAAGACAGTATTTTTTTTACCATACTTTTAAAGAAATTGCCTATAAATTTCCTCTCCATAAGAAAATTTTAAAAATTCTGTCAGTAATAAGGCAACTTTTCAGAGGAGAAAAAAAAGCATTTGTTTATGTATGAAGAAGAACCTAGATAACTAAATACTTCCCTTTTCTTTCTTTTCTTTCCTTTTATTTTATTGTATTGTATATTGGTTTCATTAATCCTCACCTGAGGTTATTTTTCCATTTATTTTTAAAGAGTGGACGTTGTGGGGGTGGGAGGGGGGGAGAGAAACATCAATGTGAGAAAGACACATAGATGGATTGCCTCTCACACGAGCCCTGACCAGAGATTGAGCCTGAAACCTAGATACATGCCCTTGCCCGGAATCAAACCAGGGACTTTTCAGTCTGCAGGCCGACACTTAGCCAAACCTGCTAGGACCTAATTTCATTTTTTACTAAGATATTATTTGTGTGCCTAGAGAAGTCATGATGATGGTCATGATGCAATGTGATAAAAGGGTTAAAATAAATGAGAAGCATTTTTTTTAGGAAAACACCCAGAGGGAAAAGAAAGCCACAAGAAAATAGATTCACTAATGAACAAGGAAGGGCATGAAATTAATGATGACTCTAAAACGGCTGAGTTATTGAACTCATTTTTTAAATCTGCCTTTAACAAGAGAAATGAAGCAAAGAAATATAGACAATTAGGGAGTAATGAAGACATTGCAAAAATTGATCTAGCCAACAGAAATATAAGGGGATGCCTTACTTGGCAATCACTGGGCAATCCCCATCACCCTGAGTTATATGGGGGACTGGTCAGCAGGTTCACCAATCCATGAATATTTATTTTTGGAAAATAAAAGACTGTATCATATCCTTGGGGCATATGGAGAAAGCAGACTCTTAGAAAAGTATCAGAAACTTCTGCAGCGGAAGGTGACCATCGGTACAATGTAGAGTTTAATACCCCTGAATATTATTAAGAAAGGAAAACTGGCAGAGTGCCTTCAATAAGAATAAATTTTTTTTTATCTGAAAAGTTGCCTTATTACTGACAATAAGAAGCATACAATTCATGAGTATTCCATCACCAGCCCACAAAAGAAACTGAAGAAAAAATAGGAAAATTCAAACATTTGGACTTCAGATAATTTCTGATTTGGTGAGTCACCCAATTGTGCATGAAAAATGAATCAGAGTGACTCAAAGAAAGGTGATTTAATCATGATTTTGGAAATAGGTTAAAGATCACCATGAGTGATGAAAATATATGCCAAATTTTATAAATGACTAATGGGGTTCAGTATGGGTTACTGTCAGTTCTGTTTTGTTTAGAGGTTTCATTATTTATGATTAGCAACGTGATTGTTTAAAAGAATTTAAAATGGTGTTATTCTCTTAAAGTCAGGAAAACTTAAAACAACCGAAGAGGCAAAGGATCAAAGAAGTACTATGAATCTCAAATAGCAAGATGTTAGACTCAAACTAAACACTAATTATTTTAAATGTAAATGGTCTACAATCCAATTAAAAGACAAAGTTTGTCAGACTGACTTTTTTAAAAAACAACAGCTATATGTTATATAAAAAAAGTACTATGAATCTCTAAATGGACTTTTACACTGACAAAAAGGAGGGAATAAGAGTTCTCAAGACCTCAAGGGTCTTCGCTAAAGAACTTATGCAACCTCTTGCCATTCAATGAAACAGAAGTCCAACAATGAGACCACAATACTGCTGAAGTAGGTCACTGCTTTTTTTTTCTCCTTGATCCCAGCTATCCTAAAATACTCAATGCTGGAAAGACTAGTTGGCATCTTTTCTTATTTACTCAGTAAGCAGCACACAAAACAATCCCTCCTGAGCACTGCAGAGTCATAGTTATGCCACGGGAAAGAAAAAGCAGAATGGACACAAAAGGGTTTGCAGATGAGTGAGAGGAAGGCACTCAATATATCAGATGACTCTGAGCACCTTAGCTCAGGGTTCCAGGTGCCTTTTGAAGAAATTCATAGAAAGTTCCCAAATTAAAGAAGATAAACATTTTTTTTGATTGAGTTGGTGCTAATATATTACTGACTAACGGAAACATGTAAAATAAGAAAATTTAAAATGGAACAAAGGGATAGAACAAGCAGTGATGATTTAACATTTCAGAGGACTAACTCAACAGGCATATAATGTACATTTGTGTGGGAAACTCAGATGTGACTATAATGACTTAACCTGATAGTGTGACTTGGTGGGCTTGTTTGCTCGCATTTCACTCATAAGATGGAAGAGTATTCTGACTGCCCAGTTCAAATGGTTTAAGAGTGCTATGGATGAAAGGCCACCACTTCTCAAAGGGGACGCACTATATATTTTCCTTCTTTTATATATAAACGAAACACTTCCTCTACATTAATGACAGCTCTACCCTATCACATACTTGCAATGCCTGACACACTGGTCATTATTACTACCACTCACAGCACCCGTCCAGGGCAGGCATTATTATCCAGGCATCACAGATAAGGAGAGTGACAACACCTTTACATGGCACTTCCAGTGTCACACAGCATGAAGGTTGTGAGGCTGGGCACTTAACCCAGGTAATAGGCTCCCAAAACTTTGCTCTTGCTCCATCCATTGCTCCACACCAAGACTGACTTACATTGCAAAATATTACGCCTCTCTCTCTCTCTCTCTCTCTCTCTCTCTCTCTCTCTCTCTCTCTCTCTCTCTCTCTCTCTGTAAAAATCTCTGCTTTCACCATTCTGGCATTGTCCTCAACGGAAAGGAACTGAAATAGGTTCTTGTCAGAGTTAGTGATCTTTATGGGATTGCTAGTCATGAAGACATTTCACTCCCCTGCAAGATCCGTGTTATATTAGCCTCGTGGTCACAGTTCTCACCATGGTCTCTGATGACCTGCCCATGATTCCAGGCATTTCAGCAGGCCTGTAAACACAGCCTCTGCCTGTAACTCCCATGGCAGGACAGTTGCAGTTTCTGTGAACAGCTATGTTTTTCTTGAATGAAACTCAAGATAGATAAGGTAGTTTTTGCCTTGTTTGCCTTTTATGGCAGGTCTGTATACACAATATATTACACAGGCATCTCATCTCGGCAGCCTGTGGTTTCACATTCTTAATTCAAGGTTTTGGGGTTCTGTGCCAGATGTCAGAATATTTGTTGATAGAGATTTAGATGCCATTAGTTTCCTTAGAAGTTCTGTGTCTTCCTGAGCATAGCGTCAAGTGAGAATATAATGATCATTAACTAAGTAGTTCATTCAATCATGTTACATACATGTGCTGAGCTCTGACAGTGCATCAGACACCCCATCCAGCCTGAGACACAAAACCCCAAGACAACTGTCCCTAAGTATCCTCATCCTCTAACTGGTGGATCTACTAAATTATGAGGCATTTCACAAAGGTTTCCCGTTATTTGTAGAAATGGTAAAGTTTACTGATGACTTACCTATTATATAAGGTAAAGTAAATTCAAAGTTTTCCTTTTAATAATGTAACTCTTACTCTCATGATTCTAATATGCTTTCCTAAATGTGGAAGCAATTGAGTTATTGAGTTAGGACAAGAAATAATTTATATTACTTAATATTCCCTCGGGAGTATGTTGCATAAGTGAACTTGGCCGTTAAAACAGAAAAAAAATAAGTTTAAAAACACTGGTAATTGGGAACAAATGTATATGGATGACAGTGCAACCACAAGCAACGTGTTATATAAAGCACTATTGCACACAGAGTATATTGAACAAAGTTGCCTACCAAAGATGGAATTGGAAGTGGTCCATGAAAAGGAATCAGAATGACTAACCCTACCAGTGCAATCGCATGGGACTGGGGAAAGGATTGGTGTTGTGGTTAGAAGCAATGGTTTTAAAGTTTGTGAGCAAAGCAGTGGGATGTGCTAAGTAAAAGGTGAAGGTACGTGGGGTTATTTTAAAACAATGCTGAGGGTATTAGAACTGCTTGCATAGTCATTAGCAAGCCCACATACATTCATAGGAAAGTTCAAGACATCCCCATTTTCACAAGGCTTCTTTTCAATTTGCACTTATGACCTAGGTCAGTGGTCGGCAAACTCATTAGTCAACAGAGCCAAATATCAACAGTACAACAATTGAAATTGCTTTTGAGAGCCAAATTTTTTAAACTTAAACTTCTTCTAATGCCACTTCTTCAAAATGGACTTGCCCAGGCCGTGGTATTTTGTGGAAGAGCCACACTCAAGGGGCCAAAGAGCCGCATGTGGCTCGTGAACCACAGTTTGCCGACCACTGACCTAGGTCTTCTGGGGAAAAATAGGCTCTAGGTTCTTTGAGAGTCAGCTCTCACAATCTGGACAATGTAAATCCCAGACCCAAAACTGCTACTACTTCAAGGGACAGTTGAGTCCAGTATACCACAATGTCCATCCCTCTGTCCATCATACACTGGTTCAAGAATAAACTCCCAGGCCTTCGATCTCCACCATCAACCCAAACCATTCTAGATGCTCTGCCTCACTCAGAGCCTTTGATGCCTTCTTCAACTTTCAAATACCTGTCTATGCCCTTGAGGCCTGCTCCTTAACTAGAAAATGCTCAGAGGTTCTTAACTCCTTCTCTGAATGTTTTTGCATTAACTGAAACATGGCTATTACCCAGTCTACCTTTCAAGCAGCCTATCTCACCTATTGTAGTGGAAGCCTGGGCATTTTGTCATGGGTCAGGTTTGCAAACTGCATAGGAGTTTTAAGCTGGTTACATTCAGCCCAGGTGAGATCAGGAAAGTCTATGGGGCGCAACCTGTATAGGAAAGCCAATGCATCAGAAGGGTCTAGAAATTAAGAAGGGAGATATTCTATAAGAGCCACAATAGTAAGCAGACTTGAATCTTAATTGCTAGTTATTAATGCTCTTCTTTTTCAGTTTCCCATGTTTCCATATAGAGTCTATATTTAAGAAGGTTTCTTTGGGGAGGGGAAAGAGAAACATGAACTATTAACATTAATACAATATAAAATCTGCTATATTTGAAGTATAAATAAAATGTAATATGAATACATAACCCCCAAAAAACAAAAAGGCTTTGTTTGTGTCCAAAGAGGTCCAGTTTGATCACTGAGCTCTCATAGTATTGGGTTTTGTGCTATAGCCATAGTGAATTCCCATCAATTCCCCAAAGTATCAAAATCTATGTTTTTCCTTTTCTTCTGTCTAAAATGTCCTTTCCCTTCCAACACCTTTACTCACTTGGCGAACTCCTGTTCACTCTGTAGATTGCAGCTTATGTTACTTCATCTTGACATCACAGACAATTTGTCCTTTCCTCATGTTAGTACATGTCATGCTGTCCTGCCACTGCTTGTTCCATACTCCTTGATTTCCAACACTTGGATTGGCACTTGGCATCATCAGCGTTCAATAAGTGATTGTTGAATGACTAAATTAGTTGAACAAATACATGATTGAATGAATTAATTGATCAAATCAGTGAATTGATGGATATGTAGATATTTGTGGCTGGCTTCTGAGTATGAGTCACATCACAGAGAAAATTATGGTGTATGAAAAGAAGTCAAGAGAACTGAGTAGCTGGTCAAGAGAACCATGCTGAAGTAATACTCTATACATTTCTGCGTCATTCATTCATCAAATATTTATTAAATGCCTAGCTGTTATATCAAAAATGACCCTTATTTTTTTAATGTACTCAAACATTTATTGGATGCCTACTGATTATGTAACAAATTATCTTTGCTTCTTTGCTCCAATAGTTTCTTTGTTGTTTTTCATATAATTTAGAAGCCAATAATGAGTTAAACCATGTTTAAAAACTGCCGGCTGTACATATAGAACACATGTTTAAAAGCTTGATAAATATTTTTCCTCCATTCCTTTGCAGGAATTTTAAAGCAAAGAATAATTGTCAAACTAGGCCCAATGTGCACCTTTCATGAAAAATTAACCTGCATATGCATATACAAAATAAGTGATTGCAAATGAATAGGGAAATTAGCTTCTGTTCTTGCTGTGTGGAGCTCCCATTGGTACTATGGTGATCAACATTTAGATCAGCTATGGGCCTGAATTCAAGTAAAGCTCTGTTGATACAGGATGTTCTATGAGCTCCAACACACACTGGGAACTACTTCAAAAGTTGATTTAAAAAAAAAAAATTAGTTGGGATTTATTTTTTTTAATCAAGGAGAAACTGGACACATGCAAAGAGGAATGCATAATTTAAATTAGAGCTGAGCTTCTGGATATGTAGTCAAACAAAGTATGTTGTCCTGACAGTGGAGGAATGTTTCTAGATGGGAAGAGGATGCGCGAAGGTTCCGGACTCCATTCCTTATAAATCCAATGCCTTGTGGCACAGCGCTGATATTCTCCTGAGCTGAGCGTTGGTTCACTCCCTGTCCACAGAGGACTTAGTGATAATGCATGCTGTGCTTACCAAGGTGTGGAAGCAAGCCGTTTTCATCCAAAAAACACTAATAGAAAATGTAAGTATCTTTGGGAATTTATGTAGTATCTTTATTAGTACAAGGACAGAGGTTAAAAGGGAGAGAAAGGCATGTAAAATTATTAACATGGGTATTGAGATCTATAGACTAAGGTAGATATGTGGATCATTACTGCTTTTAAATTAGATGATATTCTCTATTGCAATTAGAACCAATTTCCAGCTTCTCCCCCTTCCCCAGGTTATATTCCAGTTAGACTCCGCTTACTATGGACTGGGTAGTACATATAAAGTCTTTACTTGTCTTTGAATTATTTCAAGAGAAACATTTTATGTAACATCCTTCGGGAGGACCATGCTTATTTTCAGCAGTTCTTCTGCGTTTCTCGAGTAACATACAGAAAACCAGATCTCATGTGGATCAAGAAAATTTCAATGATGCCATGATGTCTGACAGTTTAATGTATAAAGGATCTAGAATGTCTGTAGCCTTCCTTAAAACTAAGTAAGACAAAACTAAAGTACTCCATGCAATATTTCACAATCCTGTCCTAGTTCTCCCTTCCATCACCATAACAACACATATCCCAAGCATCTATGACATTATTAGCATCTATGAGAAAATAAGCCTTCCTTTGTGACCTTTACCTCGAATTTGTGGATGTTTGTCTTTGGAGGTCTCGTATTTTTTTCTCTTGAGAGGCTTGGCAGCTTAGATCATTATGCACCTACTTAGGATCAGGGGAAATTATCTAAATGGAACAAGATGTTATCAACATTTTGCCATTATGCATATTAAGCTCTTCCTTCTATACAGACTCGATAGACCAGAAAAAACAAAATTAAAGAAAAAGTCTTTTATACTATCTAAATAGCTAAAAGTTAGTGGAGAGTGATCCAGGTTAATTTCTAGGGGGAAAGCAATGCAGACAAAAGAAGTCAAGAATTACATAAATTGTAAGAGAAGTGAGTACAAGGAATGTTTGACAAATGGCACAGAAACTTATGTGACAGGAGAGGAGAGAGCAAGAGGAGGACTTGCAAGTGGAGGCTTGGCCCAATGGGAACATGTACGTTTGTGAGGATTTTGACTGTTGCTCTTAGTGACAAGAGAACCCTTTGAAGCAATGTGTTTTTCATTGAGGTGAAACTTACATCATTTGGAACATTTCATTGTGAACTATTCAGTGATATTTTGTGCATTACAACTATTCTCAATTACTTCATATAAATGGAGTCCTACAACAAATAACCTTTTGTGACTGGCTTCTTTCACTTAGTACACTGCTTTTAAAGATCAGCCTCTTAATGGACTATCAAGGTCACATTGCAAAGTGGTATGCAAAGCGGGGAAGAATTGGTAGCTTGCTTCTGCTTCTTCTTTTTCTTTTTTTTTATTTACTTTTATCATCTATCACACCATGGAAATGAAGATATTGAGAACATAATTAGTTCCATGCTCCTGATGTTCAGGAGAGAGGATTGGGCTGGAGGTAAGTATATAGATTGATGAACAGGAGAATCTTTCCAAAGATTGAGCCCTGATGTTGTTCACTAATTTAAAAACCAATGAAATAAGGAGAAAACAGAAAAATGAATTAGAAGGATCTATCAGTGAGGTAGAACGAGACCAAGAGAAATTTGTATCTGCCCAGCTGGCATGGCTCAGTAGTTGAGCATCAACCTATGAACCAGGAGGGCGAGGTTCCATTCCTAGTCTGAGCACATGCCTTGGTTGGGGACTTGGTCCCTAATGTGGGGCGTGCAGGAGGCAACCGATCAATGTCTTTCTCTCATTATTGATGTTTCTGTCTCTCCCTCTCCCTTCCTCTCTCTGAGATCAATAAAAATATTTTTTTAAAAAAAGAAAGTTGTATCTAAGAAATTAAATTTGCAATTGAAATACACCAAAATGACAGTGCATTTGTTGTTTATGTAGTAGATCAAGACTTTTCTTACAATTAAGTAAGTTTGAAGTTATCTGACCAGTTGCTATCAGTGACTCTTCTCTCTAGCCCTATGCAAAGGGAGGGAAACTAGTTTATGTCAATACTAACATTCCTCTCTTTTAAAGCTCCCTAAAAGATCTGAACTTCCATTAATATCCAAGAAAACTAGGCTAGAAATCATCCGCAATGCTAATGGGAGCTATGAATTTAAATTTTCATTGACATAATAAGGCCAGGTGTTTTAAACACTGGCAAAACTCAGTGGTGAGGGCAACAGACAAACATTCAATGCTTTATAACCATGTTGAAACACGTAATATTTATTAAGCATCTTCTTATACACAAAACCATTCTAGGTCCTCAGAGTTATGCAAAGTTGAATGAAGCACTTGATCTTGTTTTTCAAATAGGTTGCCATTTAAATAAGACAGCATAGCTGAGATAATACATTTTATAAAATGCTAATGGGAAGGGAAAAGTGATCCAGTTCACACAGAGACATAGCAATGTAAAGCATGGAAAGATGCACTTAGCAATAGAGAACAGAAGAGAAACCATAGGAAAGAAAAGAATAAGCATCAGGGGGCCGGAGCCAAATTTCTACCAATTAGTAGCGTCTGTAAACAAATCTCTCAGTCTACGAAAAACCCCAGCTGCCGTTTGTTTTTTGTAATGTGCCTAGTATCATTTTCAATACATCCACATCCATTTACTTAGTCCTCATAGCAACCAGTAAGGCGGGAGACATTTTTTATTGTGTGCCTGTACCACCTTCAATCAACTTACTTGTGTCCAGTGCACTCCCTCAGCGCCTCCCCACAAATGGGTGCTACAGTGACTCTGCACTCCTACCTTTCAGATTGTCCCTAAAGCCTTACAGCCCTTACAGTGCCAATCAGCTTGCAGGCAGTTGCAGTTTGGGAGCAATCCTCAGTCAGTGGGGGAGGGGAATCAACAGATAAATACCGTGGCTTTCCTGGCTTTGGAGGGGTCATTCGTTCCCTGCAAATCACTGGGGTAGGGGGTCCAGCAAAGGGGAACATGGACTCGTGCACAGTGAAGTCAGGGTGACATCAGGAAGGTGCTTGCCTCTCCATCAGTCTAAGCCTGGGGAACCATGGATTGGCTAGGAAGGTAGAGCTAAGGCAAGGGCATGAAATCCTGCAGGATTCATTAGTGAAGCTCCTGGTTAAAATCCCCTGACAGAAACTTTCTCTCTTGTTCCTCTCCCGCTTCCTTATACTCACTTGCTCCATAGCCAATACCAACCTGCCATGTGGCTCTAGTAGACCCCACGTGCAGTGGGCCACAGCTAGAAACACAAGCCAACCTAGCAGGTGCTGGACTGGACTGGACTTTCGTATGGAGGAGGAACTCTCAGTAGTGGCTTTGATCTTAGCCCTGCTGAAGACAAAATGGGACTGGACCCATGGCTAGATGGAGGGACATGGGACTTTGGTGGGTAACTCCCTAAATGTTATATCATCAATAAAGCTTTCCACAATACCTCATCCTCCTGGGGGCGGGGGGAGGCGCTCAGGAAGTTCTTGTTCCCATTTCACCCCAAGAACTCCATTTCCACCAGCAACAACAGGTAGGGATACAGAGGACACCCTTCGAATAACACTACCTTCTTCACTCTGCTTTCTGCAGTTCCCTCCCAATGCATTCACTGCAACCAAATCCGTGTTTCAGGCACTGTTTGCAGAGAACCCAAACTAAGATAGGAACAAATTGCTCTGACACTATAATAGGTATAAAAATAAGGTTATAAATACTTCAGAAGGGATACAATCCAGATGTGGCCCCTGATCTTCAGATTAAGTAAACCTAATCTCTTGGAATTAAGATTTTCATTATTTAATTGTTATAGATAAATAAAATATGTATATAGTCAACTATGGAATCCTATGATTCCACATTATAATTTATTATGCATAAAAGAAGGAAAGAAATATTTTCCTGATAGGAATTTAAGACCTAGAACACTGAATATTCTGGGTAGGAAAAGTTCTCTTATCCCCCTACTCTTCTCACTATAAATTAGTAAAAGAATATCCTCATCGTTTAATCTCTGAATGTTTTATTTCAATAGACAATGCATTGGGAAACCCTGTGTTTGGTATTTTTTGAAAAGTGTTCATTGTGTTCTCTGACTCTTGGTTAAAGTCCTTTCTCCCAGCTTTATGGAGACTTAGATGACAGTTATAGCCTGCACTTGGATGGTGTTTTACTGTTTAGAGTGCTTGCACATATGCTCTTCCATTTAACTGTTGGAACTGTATTCCATGAGCTACATTCGAATCATTTTACAGATGAGGAAACCTATTGCATTGACTGCATCTTGCCCATGCTGATGTACTTGGCAGAACGAGGTAACAAAAACACATCTTCTTGTATCCAAGGCAGGCTTTGGCTACGGCAGCATCACCATTTATGAAGCCTTTGACTACAGCCAATGCAGAGGAAGGCAGTAAAGAATGAACTCTCTGGGTGAACCATGTGGAAAGGAAATGGTTTCAGTGCATTTATAAACAGCTAAAAGACATCAATTGATGTCTTCAGTTCTCTGCATTTCCACAGCACACGTAGATTCATGAAGAAGATGGATTCTAATAAAATTTATAGAAAAGAACTGTAGTGCTAGGAGTACCAAGGAATCAAGTTAGAGACCCTGACAGGACTAGGCAGTTATTCAGCTCCTCCACTGGTGATTCCTACCACTGATACCTCTTCAGTCTCTGGACCCGCAGTTTACTTATGTTTAAAGTGCTGCTGATAATCTAGAATCAAGTCAGAATATAAATGAACTTACGTGTACATTCAAATCATAAATTGCTGTGTGACCACCTTGTGCTAATTTCAAACTGCTGGCTCTCAGCACACTTGAAAAGGGGGAAAGGAAGAATCTGTGTGGGAGCAGTTAGCAATTTGCCCTTTCTTAAAAGTCAGGGAAACCATTTTTTTAATTAGTCTTTCTCCATCTGAGCAGTTTGCAAAGGGCAAAATTTTCTATGTTCTTCATCTCTTCATCCAGCTGAGGAGCAATAAATCCTTTAAATCTGTATGACATTTCCATGTGATCTTAACAAGTCAACAATACCTAACTCTTCTACCCTATCTGCAATGTCCCAAGCAAGCTCTGTTCTGATCTGTTGACATCACAACCACTTCCTCTCTACAAGTTGTCCATACTTTAATTTTTTATTGTGGCCAAAAAAAGGCATAACAAAATTTACCATCTTAACCATTTCTAAGTTTACAGTTCAGCAGCATTAAGTATATTAATGTTACTGTGCAACCATTCCCATAATTTTTTCTTTCTTTAAAACTATTAAACAATAACGCACCATTCTCCCCTCCCAACAGCCCCTGGCACTGACTAGTCTACTTTCTGTCTCTTTGAATTTGACTAAGTACCTCAATCATTATCACTATTCATTCCCATATTTTCATTCTTATTTTTCTTTAATCTTCACCTGATGATATTTTTCCATTGGTTTTTAGAGTGAGTGGAAGACAGAGGGGAACACAGAGAGAAATAGCAATGTGAGAGAAACACATTGATTGGTTGCCTCCCGCACATGCTCTGACCAGGTCCCCGGCGGGGGAGGAGCCTGCAACCATGGTATGTACCCTTGACTGGAATCAAACCTGGGACCCTTCAGCGCTCTATCCACTGAGCAAAACTGGCTAGGGCCCATATTTTCTTTCTTTAAAACCAACAGCGTATACATAGTAAGCAAAGTAAAGTATAGGGAATATAGTCAATAGTATTCTAATAACTGTGAGGTGTCAGGTACTAGACTTACCGGAATGATTACTTTCTAAGGTATATAAATATTTAATCACTATGTTGTATACCTGAATCTAATATAGTATGTCAACTGTAATTGAAAAAAAAAATAAAACAACTCTCTGTTTTTCCCTCCCCAAAGTCCCTGGCAACCACCATTCTATTTTGTTTGTCAATTTGACTACTCTTAAGTACCTTATGTAACTGGAACCATACAGTATTTGTCTTTTTGTGACTGAATTGTTTCACTTAGTATAATGTCCTCGATATTAATTTATATTGGAGCATGTAACAGAATCTCCTCCCTTTTTAAAGGATGAATAATATTATATTGTATGTATATGCTACATTTTCTTCATTCATCCATGATGAACACTTGGGTTGTTGCAACCTCTTAGCTAGTGTGACCAGTGCTACTCAGAACATGGGTGAACAATTTTTTTAATCTTAAGCTTTCAATTTTTTTGGATATACCAAGTGGAATTGATGACTTTAAGGTAGTTCTATATCAATTTTTTAGGAACTCCATAGTTTTTGCCATAGCAGTTGCATCATCTTTTATTCCCAACAATGATACACAAGGGTTGCAATTTCTTTGCATCTTCACCAATACTTTTTATTTCCTGGACTCTCAGTATAATGTTTTATAGTAGCTAACTAAACAGGTATCCACAGAGGTGATACTTCATTGTAATTTTGATTTGCATTTCCCTAATGATTAGTAATGTTGAGCATCTTTTCATATGTTTATTGACCATTTGCATATTACCTTTGGAGAAGTGTCTATTTAAGTCCTTTGCCCATTTTTAAGAATAGGGAATACTTTGTGAATTTATCCTTACTTAGGAGCCATGTTCATCTTCTCTGTACCTTTCCAATTTTAGTATACACTGAGTGGCCAGATTATTATGATCTCCTATATAATAAAAAGCTAATATGCAAATTGTCCCCTCGACCAGGAGTTCGACCAGCAGGCAGGCTGGCCAGTCACCCATGTCCCCTCCCCTTGGCCAGGCTGGCTGCACCCCATCCATGAGTGGCCAGATTATTATGCGTTCAGAGATCACAATAATCTGGCCACTCAGTGTATGTCCTGCCAAAGCAGGCACATAATAGAGGTTGTTTCTTAATGAGAATTTTCATTGTTTTATTAATACATTTTCCTCTTCTCAACAAACCATCCCCCAACTACTCACCTGTGTCCAATGTTTTCTCCTTTAAAAATATAGAAGGGGATTTGTATTTATTTTTAAAACTTATTTTTTGTTCCTCTTCAGGTCATCAGCTCTTTACATTGCTTGATCACTGATAGTCTTTGTGTTTTGGGGGGTTTGGTATGGTTTTGTATTTGTTCATGTCTCTAGATTTGGGGGAAAGAAAAATTTTAAGTTCTGGCTTAACTCTGCCACTTGAAACAACCTAATCAAGGTGGAGATGAGTAAGGAGCAATATTTCAACCTTGCATCGAAAGGGGACATAAATCTTGCTCTTTTTTTTTTTCTCATTTTAATCAGAAGTTCTTAATTTTCTCACCATTGATGTAAAAATCATTTATGCTTGCACTGCAACCAACATAAATCATTAACACAAAAGAATAGTAAGCAACCTTTAATCAATATTACTTCCTTCTGTGCGACACTGTGAAAATGAAAGAATACAATTTGTCATTGATCATAAGTCTCACAAACATTTAGCCAGGACCTGGTATCTTTCTAGCACTTTCTTTGCTCCAGCCACACTGGCCTTCTTTACCTTCTTAGGGCAAATAAAGGTCATTTCCTCCCCCAAAACTTTGCACATCTTGTTCTTTTTATCATTTTCCTTGAGATCATAGATTAATACCATCTCCTTGGAGAGGCCTTCCTGAAACCTAACCCCGTAGTGCCGCCTCTTGACAGTCACTTTCTATCACTGCATCCACTTTATTTTCTTCACAGCACAAATCGCTTTCTGGAATTATGTTATTAATTATTTACCTGTGTGCTTGTTTATTGTCAGCCACCATCAACAGCCACTCAAATATATGTCCCACGACTGCCAAGGCCTGTATCTTTGGTTGACCTTTATATCCTCAGTGTCTGAAACAGTGCTTGATTAATAGCATGTATTTAATAAATCTGTGTTGAATGAATACAAGTGATAAGGTCAATCAAGAGTCAGCAAACTTTTTCTGTAAAAGGCCAGATAGTAAATACTTTAGGCTTTGCAGGCCATATGGTCTCTGTTGCAACTGTTCAACTCTTCCACTGTAATTCCAAAAGCAATCAACGACAATAAAAAAGTGAATATGCATGACTGTGTTGCAATAATATTTTATTTACAGAAACGGGGGTTGGGCTGGATTTAGACTATGGGCTGGATTTTACTGCTGGAGTAGATAATCTTGTTATTAACTTTGGTGTCAGGCCGCACTTGGAAGTTGATTCAGATGCTAGTGTTTGCCAGAAATTGGTTAGTAATAATAAAGAGCCAAAGATAAAATTGGATTTACTTCAAATATATAGGCAATGATTAAGATAAAGAGAGCATTCCAGATTTTCTATATAGCATTATGACTGTACTGCACTCAGAGGCTTCAGTGGGAAGAGGAATATTGGCATTAAATATAATGTGTGAGTGGAAGAAAATATTTGAAATCATCTTTCATGTATAGCAGGGGTTCTCACACTTGAATGTGCATCAGAATCACCAGTCATTGTATCCATAGAGTTGCTGATCTAGTAAACCTAGGATAGTGCCTGAGAATTTGTGTTTCTATTTCCACGTGATTCTGCTGCTAATGAGAGAGAGGCTGGAAAGTGGAGAGAAAATGCATGTTAAGATATGAGTGAGGCCCTGGCTTGTTTGGCTCAGTGGATAGAGTGTCAGCCTGTGGACTAAAGGATCCTGGGTTCGATTCCAGTCAAGGGCATGTGCTGGGGTTGCAGGCTCCATCCCTGGTAGGGGGTGTGCAGGAGGCAGCCAATCAGTGATTCTCTCTCATCATTGATGCTTCTATTTCTCTCTCCCTCTCCCTTCCTCTCTGAAGTCAATAAAAATATATTTAAAAAAAAAAGGTGTGAGTGAGGAGATATAGGTGATAATAGGGTTTGTGGGAATGGTAGTAGGATACAAAAACAAGAAAAATTTCCAGAAGAATAGCATAAACATGGATTAAAGATCATTTGGTTGTACAGATAAGGGAAAAATATAAAAAGGACCCATATAACTATAACATTGTTATCTGGGGAAACAAGGTGAATGATCAATTTGTTCAATAAAATAAGGGGTCCCAGGAGGAGGTTTGAAGGAAAGATATGTTTTATTTTTGTATGTGCTGTTTGTGGTACATACACACATCCAAGTAGGATTGTCTAGGAGGCCTTTGGAAATATGGATGAAGCTAGAAATGGCTTCTAGACCAAGACATACACGTTTGTGTAGCAGTCAGGAAATGGTTGGTCACTAAATTCATGGGAAAAGGTAAAATGGCCCTTAGCAGATATGTGGGACAAGAAGAAGAGAAAATCTCAGGAAATCTAAACTATGCCGGGCTAAGTACATGTTGTTTTGTTTGTTTGTTTGTTTGTTTGTTTTTTACTTTAACAGAAGTACTAGACTGGTAGGCATAGAGCTGCACTTGATTAAGTATGGCATTTGCCAATACGTTTCCTGATATTATGTTGGATAAAATGAGATACCCTTTTTGACAATGTATGGTGTTAATACCTCGTTTTATGATTGTAGATAAAGTATATTAACACAAGAGCAAAACAATATGGAGGAGGATGACTAAGCGTGTATCAGCAGTCTCTTCCCTCAGCTGTATCTTCATTGATAGATTATGTCAGGCCCTGCAGAGGTGGTCTCTCTTTATCCTTCTATTTATACTTCTACACTGTTTGTCTAATTTCTTGGTTGCTAAACAAATTCAATAGCAACCAACACATATTAAAATCATCTTTTTCGACTCCTTTCCCCAGCTCAGTAATCATTTGTTCAGTCTTACAAATTATTGCAGATAAGAGTTTTATCAAATATTTTGAATTTGAATGACATGGATAAGGAGCTATTCAGATTGTTGTATGTGTTGTCTCGTCATCCTCCATTCAGTCACTAGGCCAACGCTGAATATTGAGAAATGTTTTCGCAATGTCATTCTGGTTCTGGTATTAATAACAGTAAGGCATGCTGGCTGCTGAAACAAACAATACAGAATCTCAATAGGTGTGTATGTGCATGTGTGTACATGCACGGGCCCACACACATAGCAGAGAATGAGGAGGTACAGAGAAAGAGAGGGAGATGGAAACTGGGAGCTCTGACCTGTACTGGTATCTCTGGGAAGGTGGATTTTAGAGGGCTGATGAAAGCTAAAAACTGGATCTAACTGCTACTTGAACTCTGCTGCTGCTTCCAGCTTTATTATTACTAACAAATTTCTGGCAAACACCAGCATCTGAATCAACTTCCAATAGAACCATAAGCAAACCAAGAAGGAGCTAATCTCTGTTTCTTCTGCCTGGTACCCTTACTGGCACAAGTAGCAGGAAGGCAGCTTCAATTGAGAAATATAATTGTAGATTCCCAGCCCCAGCATTAGAGATAACTCTAGGGGAAGGGTGGAATTTGAGTTGAGCAACAATAGTTTAATAAGAGGTGCAATGTTTTCTGACCTATTAATTGTACAGGTATTCTTGCTTCTTACCCCAGTTATGGCAACCGAGAACTAATAGCAACTCGTATTATTATACAAAGCATTGTAATTTAAAGATTAATGGTTTCTCAAATGAAATTCCTTGAATCCAGATCTCTAATTGCTAAGATGATTAGGACTGTGGTTACTCTAGGAGGAGGTTGTTGCGTTGCTTTTGCCAACACATACATTACCCAACCCTATCTATGCCCATTAGGGATGAATTTCATAATGTGGCTCTGATTCTGCCAGGTTATTTCCCCAGTGACAACCACTGGCTTGAAAAACCAAACACATGTGATTGAACATCATCTCATAAAAGGTATCATCTTCTGCTGTTGGACTGAAATCTGTTCATCTCAGAAGTTGGTTTTCTCCGAATGTCCAATTTTCTAGTTCACTCCTGAACAATAGATTTGCTGAGGAAAGTTAAATTTCCAAAAATAATTATATTTTTCAACTATTGGCAAAGTTGGTAAGTTCTGCTTAACAAGTGTTCCATTTATTTATTGCATTTAAAACAGCTACTTTCAAATAACAATTTTATTAGGTTACATAATTTTGTGGGTTAGGAATTTGGGCAGGGCTCAGATGAGCAGTTCTTCTGCTCCAAGTGTTATCAACCTGAGTTACTCAGTGCTATTTAACTAGAGGTTAGGTTTGTCTAGAAGAGAGTCCAAGATAGCTTCATTCATATGGCTGTCATCCTCTGGACTGATCTCAGGGGGAACCTCTCTCTGTCAATGGAGTTATAGGGATTCTTTATATTATCTCTCCAGCAGGATAATGGGGGCATTTTACATGGTGGCTCAGGTCTCGAAGAGATCAAGACAGAAACCATCAGTCTTCTTAAAGGCTCAGAAATGACAGTCACTTCTTCTATAATCAATGCAAAGGAAATATATTCTCCAAGTTGCCTGTACCTTTCATGGGAGATAATTTTGTAAAGGAGGCATATGGCCACATACATGCAGGCAGAATTAATCAGATTAGCATATGCTGATGAACTGACTAATTAGGCTTTCTTAAGCAAGTCAGCAATCTCAGAAACAGAAACCAAACAGAAAGTAGGCTTGGCAGCATGAGGTTCTGCTTTTCTGGTGATTTCACTTCAAACAATTGGAAAAATAAGAAGCATTGCCCATGTGCTCAGGCAGTTTCTCAAACAATGGTCTAAAATTATGTCTTAATTTGGAGATTGAGAAGTTGAGCAGAGCCATACATGAAACTCCACATGGGAGCAATCGAAAGGAAAGGCTGTTTAGTTCAGTCCTATGTTGAAATTGTGTGCCTTTTCCCCAACAATACAGAGAATCTGGGATTTTTAAAAACAATAATATACTCATGATCCATGGGGGCTCCAAAATCTTAAGTCTTTTACCGTGTATCTGAAGCATAAGCACCACCCACCCTTTAACTTGTAACACCCTTAACTTGTTCCTTGTCTCAGCTCACTAAACCTTCCTGATATATCCCCATCCTTCTTTTAAAAAACTTATTATTACCCTTATTATTACTTTGCTTTAGTAAGAAGTGGAAAAGAAGTCTTCATTATGTAAAATGTGATATATAAATCTATGGGGAGTGCTTCTAAAAGTAGAATGTCTGCCAAGTTCTCCAGCAACTTTACCAATGTGTAATTAAGTACTCATTTAAACTATAGTTTTGTATGTGTGAAGGGAGAGTGGAACTCAGAAATAGAAGTTGTTGTGGGGTAGTTTTTCTCTCTGTATTTTCAAATTATATGTTAGTCTCTGATTTTGACAGCTATGACTTCTAAAGGAACAAAACTTGATTTTCAGTTCTAGTAATATGGTGGCCCAGAGGACCAGAAAACCCAGCTTGATGCAGAATACCTACTAGTAAAATGTCCTAGATAAAATATATTAGCTAGCATGAAATAAGACAATCTTCAGAGGCTAGAGTTTGAGAATAAAAGCAAATGTAGAACAATACTTGGAATTGATTACAGGATATTCCCGGGAGCATCTGATGACTTAGAGCTAAATATTGAAGTCTGCTTTTGTGGTAGATGGGAGAGAAAGCTTGAGATGTGTGCAATGTAGGTGGGTTTGATACAAGACCCCAATACTAAGTTTGCATTTATGAAAGCCAAAACCAATGGTAAAGTAAAAGAAAAATAATGCAGGGAGAGATCGACAAGATAGCTGTGTGTCTTATCCTTGACTTTGAATGGAAGGTAAAGTAATAAAAGTATAAATTCTGTGTGTATATATATATATATATATATATACATATGTGTGTGTGTGTGTGTGTATGTGTATTTATTCACCCATACACATACTCAATTACTTTGAGAATTGCTTTTAAAAAGCCCGATCTTGTATAAGTTTAGACAAATTCATATATCTGTGTGATTAAAACTCACTCAAAAACAAACAATTTAGTTTAAGGTGATTCCTCATTGCTTAAATGCCTCCAAGTTAAGAGTAGAGGAATAAAAATATTCTCTGGTGAAACATAATTTAACCCCAGGAGTCAAAGATGTTTTACAGATGGTGTTTCAAAAAATGTGAACTTCTCAGTAGCAACAACAAAAAAGGATAAATTTTAAAAATCCAGTATACAAAAAAGCCACTATGAATAAAGATTATGGTGAAAGGAAAAAACAGAATAAATTAGATCAGATATATTAAGGCAGCAGACAGAAATATTTATTTAAACATATTAGTATGACTATTTAAAGATTGCATTATATTATGAAGAAGGAATAAGTAACTATCAAATTAACACGTGTATTTATAAGACCAGAATTGACCTTCTAACAATTATATATATAGTTGTAATTTTTATAAACATAATATGTACATAATTGGGAAATTATTGGACAATTTAAATAGAGTAAACACAGTAAAACAGAAAAGTAGAAAAGTGATTATATATCCGATAATGCAGCAGATTATGGATATATAAAGAGAAGGAAAATATATTAAAAATGCTAAGTGACACTGTTGAAGGGAAAATCTAAAACAGAGACAAATGGAGATCTAAAGAGAAAATCTGAAATGGAAAAAGTTAATATTTGGAAAAAATGAGGATTTTCCAAAATTTATGAGATAAAATAAAATTATCAGATTCAGGATGGCTAAAAAAATCCCTACATTAAAAATTGGGATAAAATAAAACAGTAAAAAAACCTGACCAATATGTCATAATCTATATATATAAAAACCCAGGGTCCGTAAAGACTGACCAAAGGCTTGACCAAACACCAGAAGTCAGTCCTGCAGTCAGTGCTGGGTTGCTGTGGTGACCCAGCACTGACTGCCCAGGGAGCTGTGGATCAGGCCCAGAGAGAGTCCTCAAGAGAGAGGCAGGGTCTGATCCACTGCCTCTGTGGCAGCTGTTGAGCAGCTGTTGCCTCTCTCTTTTTCTCCAGGCTTTGCCAGCAGCCACACCTCTGTTTCTCTCCGGGCCTCCGCAAGGGCTGCTGATCAGCCCTGCCTCTCTGATCAGGCCTGGAGATAGGCCTGGAGACACTGACTAGCATAGAAACTGACCAATCAGAACCAAATTTGGGTGAACTGTGAGGAGCCAATGGCTGCTTAGGCGGTGGAGCTTTTAACATTGACTGGCATAGAAACTGACCAATCAGAACCAAGTCTGGGTGAACTGTGAGGAGCCAATGGCTGCCTAGGAGGTGGAGCTTTTGACTCTGACTGGCATAGCAACCGACCAATCAGAACCAAATTGGCTAGTGGGGGAGGGCAGTTGGAGGCGAGATCAGGCCTGCAGGGGAGGGCAGTTGGGGGAGGGGGGGAGATCAGGCCGCAGGGTAGGGCAGTTAGAGGCAATCAGGCAGGCAGGCAGGTAAGCGGTTAGGACCCAGCGGTCCCAGATTGTGAGAGGGATGTCCAATTGGAGAGGGTACAGACTGGGCTGAGGGAAATCCCCCCGCCCCTCCATGCATGAATTTCATGCACTGGGCTACTAGTTTAAGTATAACAGACAAAAGCAACAGAAAGTATAAGTAGCCAGAGAAAAAAAATAGATTTTTAGGAAAAACAATAAATAAATTGAGACCTGGCTTCTCAAAAACAAAAGGAGGTAGAAATCACTCTAACAATATCAAAATATGGACAGGAAATAACCCAATCTGGATATATATTTAACCTTAGGTTTGGGTAAAATTATGACATTTAAAAAAACAAAATATGTTTGCTATTTAAAGACTCTCATTGATGAACTATCTAAAAATGTGTATCTCAGATAAAAGGATTGTTAAGCAAAGAAGATAATAAATATATGGATAAATTTAAAATGTTTACAACAGAAATGCATCATTTTGTGTGAAAAAAATTAGGTAAATTTTAAATGTACAAATTTCATAACAGTAAATAGGAGGGGATTTAGTTAATAGTGACAAATCCAAGATCTTTATTAGAACTTTTGACTTGCCTAAATGTTTGAGTTCTGATCTCTTTTTGCATTCTTTTTCTTCTATTTCCATTTGCACATTTTCCCATTGAACTGTCTTCAGTTTTCCTAATAGTGCCCTCTACTGTGACCAGTCTATTTTTAAATATATTTCTCAGCTTGGTTATGGCATTTTTCATATTTGGAATCCCCATTTGATGTCTCAATTCTATATTGACATTTATTCATGTTATCTAATTTTCCCTAAATGTTCTTTAACATAATGATCATATTTTTAATTGGCCTAGGTATATTATTAGTTCTTTCTATCATACTTATGTATTTTATTCCCTTTTTTCATGTCTAGTAATTTTTTAAAATATGTTTTTATTGGTTTTTAAAGAGAGAGGAAGGGAGAGGGAGAGATTGAGCCTAAAACCCAGACATGTGCCCTGACCAGGAATGTGACCTCTTTGTGCATCGTCAGATTCTCAACCAATTGAACCACACCAGCCTGGCAATATCTAGTAATTTTTAATTTAATGCCAGACATTGTAATAAGAGAGTCATTGAGGCTATAATTGCTGTATTCAATCGATGAAAGTCCTCTTTCCTTTTGTTAGGATAAGAGTGGGAAAAGATGATAACATTCACCCAATTTACAATGAACCTGAGTCAGGGGTGGGTTATAGTCTAAAAGACCCAGTCAGTATTTATTTATTTATTTATTTATTTATTTATTGTTTGTTTGTTTGTTTGTTTGTTTGTTTGCCTAAACTCACAACAAGGATGAGCCCAACAAGGATTTTGAGAGTCTGGTTAGTTTCAGTTCCTTGAGCTTGGGGGCAGGAGAAGGGCAAACTGTAGGAGACAGTGATCTATCACTTAGACTTTTCAACTCAGGCTCCAGTCTCTTAATCCATGTAACATTAACATATAGAACAGTTTTGAAAGAAAACAGAAATTGTATTTGATGGAGGACTTCTGCCCTGTAGGTGTTTGTTTCCTGAGAAGCACAAGATTTTGACTTAAATCTCCAGCTTCCCCAGCAGCCACAGGTCCTAGGAAATATCCCCTGGGTAAAAATGACCATGGTCTTTGTTCCCTCAAATTTCTAATTTGTTTTGTTAGTGCCAATAATTGTTAAATCTTAATTTGCATATTTCTGCTACCCCCAGCAGAGCTTATCTGCCTGAGCTAGACCCTCACCTTGCATTCAGAAACAGAATTACCACCACCCCTCCTCCAAATTTAAAAGTTGTAGATTTTTTTTAACTGAAATCAGAGATATTCTCTCCTCTCCAGAATTTTAATTTCTTTTAGATTCTTTTCAATTTTCTTCTAGGTATTTGGTTATTGATATTCTATGTCTAATTATATCTTTTAAATTTATTTCATGATCATTATTAAATATTAAAATATATTAGTATTTATATTTTCATCAAATTGCTACATTCACTTAACTATAACACTATACCTAAAGACTTTTTATTTTCTATATAAAATTATATTTGCAATTAATGGCAGTCTTCTTTCTTTGTTTTCAAATCACATATTTTAATTTTTCTATTTGCCTCTTTGTACTAACTCAGATGTAGTCCAGTGGTGAACAGACCATTCAAAAGCATGTTTTTGTTGGTCATTTACAGCTACTCTATATAAAATTAAGAAACTACTCTTTCATTCCTGGTTTTCAAAGTGTTTTTTTTTTTTTTTATAAATTGCTGATAAATTGTATCAGATACTCTTTTTATATCTATCAGATGATCATATTATTTTGCATTCATGGGAGAGGTTGATCTATATTTCTCTTCTTTTCTAATATTCTTGTCAGGTTTTGAGTATCGGGGTTCTGCTGTCCTCATGGAGTCACCTAGGAAGACTTCCTATACCTGTTGGTAGAAGTTACTACTGAAGGTATGTAAGCATGGAGATTTCCATGTTGGAATGACTCAATGAATCTGTTAAGTAGTTGGAGAGTAAGTTGTTATTTTATTTCTTATACTAGACGCCCGGTGCACGAAATTCATGCACGGGTAGAGTCCCTAGGCTTGGAGGGCTATCAGGGCTGATCTGTGAGGCAGCCAGCAGGGCCATCAGGGGAGCCCCCACTGGCACCCACCTTGGCCGGCCTGGGGCTACCCACTTGCTGGCCCCACCCCCCACCGGCACCAATCGCCTCCCTCTGTGGGGCGACTAGCAGGGCCATTTGGGAGTGCAGGGGCTGGAACCTGGCTTGGCAGGCCTGGGGCCTGTGAGCTGGGGGCAGCTTTTGCATTGAGTGTCTTCCCCCTGGTGGTCAGTGTGCATCATAGCGACCGGTTGTTCCACCGGTAGTTCCGCCTTTGGGTCTATTTGCATATTAGGCTTTTATTATATAGGATTAGTTCTTAGAATTTATTGGTCAATTTTCAAAAGCATTGCCATGATTCATACTATTTTTTTATCTTTTTAATCTCAGAAGAATCAATATTCATGCCTCTTTTTCTTCCAGCGATCAGTCTCTTTTTGTGTCTCTTTTTGTAAAAGAAAATCTCTCTTGCTACTGGTTTATGACTTTTAGTAGTCTTTTGAAGTAGAATCATTTGGTTTTGGTGGTCTTTTCTAGTGTTGTTCTATATTTTATTAATATCAAATTCCATATTATTTTCTTTCTGTTTAATTTGCTGTTCTATTTCTATCGTCTGTAGATGACTGATTTTTAACCTTCTTTTTTTTGTAATATATTAGCACATCACCATTTTATAAGTATAGTATTTTTCTTTCACTGAATTTAATGTTTTAAAATATTGTCTAATTTTTATCATTGATCTTTTATCCATTCATGTCGCGACCCACAGGTTGAGAACCGCTAGCAGGGTCGCCTAAGACCATCGGAAAACACAGATATTTACATTACGATTCATTAACAGTAGCAAAATTACAGTTATGAAGTAGCAATGAAACTAATTTTATGGTTGGGGGTCACCACAACATGAGGGACTGTATTAAAGGGTCGTGGCATTAGGAAGGTTGAGAACCACTGATTTAGAAGAATGTTTTAATTTCACATTATTTCTGATTTTTTTATGTTTTTTTGTTATCAATTTTTCACTTGGTTTGGTTTTCATAGGGGGAATCTCAGTATATCAGTCATTTGAAATTTGCTTTGTGGTATAGATTTTAACGATTTTTGTAAATGTTTTATGTGTGCTTGGAAAAATATATATTCTACTGTTTTGAGGGGTGGTGATTTATTCATCAATTATATTTATTAATGTTGCTCAAATCTAATACATGACTTAATGTTTTACATTTATTTGATGAGTTAGATTTGTGTTAAAATCATCCCCTCTCTCTTCACTTGCTATGGTCAGAAGGAGGAGTGACAAAGAGCTACAATTAAACTTTTAGGAGAGATAGATAAATGTTTATGATTGTCTCAAGAGTATATATATGTGTATGTATATATATATATATATATATATATATATATATATACACACATATATATATATGTGTGTGTATATATATATATATATATATATATATATATATACATATATATATACACATATATATGCATATGTTAAAACTAACAAAATAGCCCAGCCAGTATGTTTCAGTGGTTGAGCATCATCCTATAATCCAGGAGGTCAAGGTTCAACTCCAGTCAGGGCACATGCTTGGGTTTCAGGCTCAATCCCTAGTAGGGAGTGTGCAGGAGGCAGCCGATCAATGTCTCTCATCATTGATGTTTCTATCTCTCTTTCTCTCTCCCTTCCTCTTTCTGAAATAAGTAAAAACAATATTTTAAAAAGTTACCAAACAGTACACTTTTAATATGCCTAATTTACTACTCAAAAAAGAAAGTAAAGAAGTAAATACACATGATTATCTTGATATATGCTGAAAATCATTTGATAAATTACTACATTCATAAGAGAATATATTAGTGTATTAGTATTTGATAGAAATTTCTTATTCCATTGTAGAAAATAGTATATCCCTCACAATCACATACATCTACACAAAATGGCTATCATGATAACTAGTGGTAAAAAATTCAAAACTTTCCCCAGTGAAATGAGAATGATTTAAAGTCACCACTATTGCTACATATATCAAACATAGTACTATTTAACCTACATACAGTTGAATCAATACACAAAATAGAGGTTTTATAAATATTGATAGATGAATAAATAAATGCATAGGTAAAGGGTCAGACAACTGTATTTCTAAGAATATTTCTAATCTTCAGCAAACTTTTCCAGCTGTGCTTCTTGGGAGAACTATGCTTTTATGCCCTAGATTATTTATTATGTTTGGTGAATGAACTTCTGTGAATCTAGACTGGCAGTAGTCTGTGCCATCCTTAGGAGAACTTAAAACATTGTCACTGTGATTATTTTCTATGTTCTGAAGCTCAGATGGAGAATTCTGATGGAATAAGACTGACAGAGGCCATAATTCAAGATTCTACTAAATTTGTACAGATTTCTTAGTGCTGTGTCTGGGAATTGAACAGGGGTTATGTTTAGTGACTCTTCTTCAAAGGTTGACTTTTCTGAAGAATTTTCTTGATGGCAGACAAAACATAGTGCGCTGACATCTACTGTATAAAATAGCTATCATCACCCTAACCGGTTTGGCTCAGTGGATAGAGCGTCGGCCTGCGGACAGAAGGGTCCCAGGTTCGATTCCGGTCAAGGGCATGTACCTTGGTTGTGGGCACATCCCCAGTAGGGGTTGTGCAGGAGGCAGCTGAATGATGTCTCTCTCTCATCGATGTTTCTCTCTATCCCACTCCCTTCCTCTCTGTAAAAAAATCAATAAAATATATATATTTTTTAAAAATAATAAAATAAAATAGCTATCATCCATTTCACTCAATCTCTTTCATCTGCTCAAAAAGCCTTAGACTTTTTGTACTGCCTTCAGTAAGTGTTAGCAACAAGAAAGAAACTTTATAGGTTACTGCTCAAATGCAAAATTAGGTATTTTTCAATTTAATGTCAGTATAAATTAATTTATCTCTGTGTAGGTAGCATTAAAATTAATAACCCTAAAAAGGATCAAGATTAGAAAGCAATGCTGCCAGTAACAAAGCTCACTAAGAGCTTTTATCACTACAAGTTGATGAACTACATCTAATATAATTGGCCTAATTATAACACATTTGTTTCTTTAGCCAGGTATTCTTCGCTTCACTCTCTATTGATTACTTATGGGTCTCAGTTTGGCCAATTACATTTCTCTTTCCACTCCATCCATTTCTAAAACTGATAGTATATAGATGTCAGTGTGCCTGTGTTCTGTATAGTTACGAGCTGCATTAAGGAGACAAGAAATAGAGAGGCAACAAGAGATAGTTTTGTCCTAGAGAGCAGGTCATAAAACAAGATGCGGAGTGAATAATAGTTCTTTTGGATTTCCACCTATTGCTTTTAAGCGGAGTTGCTGGACTGTATTTAAAACCTAAGTATGCCATAGACCCCTGATATATTCTAGTTGATTCATTCCCACAAAACACTTTTAGTTATTTTATTTTCATGACAGATAACAGAGCACCCAAATAAAAGAAACTTAGCAGTAACAAAAAATGTTGCTGTTTCTTTTACATAAAACATAGTCTGGACTTAGAGAATGTCACATTTGGGAAAGTAGCTAATGAATATCTTTAAGAACTCTGCTTGGCTCCTACGCCACCGGCCACTGGATCTCAGGTGTTGTTATTTTTTAATTTATTTCTTGTACCGATTGGCTCCTGTTGTTTTCAGGTGATTTCTATTCAAAGGCTAGAAACAGGGTAGAAACTAGGACAGTGAAAGTTAATTATCAAATGATCCTCTCTTCTATTATTAGAAAAGAAAAATAGTCACGCGGCCGTCTCTTACTTCTTTCTCATTGGCCAAAAATTGGTAATATATTCATGTCTACATAAAAGAGAGATTGGGGATATTCCTGGATTTTCCATTGTTTTTAGTAAAAAAGCCATGGATATAATAGCTTTTGAGTATCCAACTAAAAGTGTATTTAAGAGGAAGAATGTCCCTTTTCTGGTAAGTGAAAATCTCCATGGCATTTTATTTCTCCTTATTTATCCTGAACAACTGTGTAAATTTCATGGAGGGACAAATTTGAATTCATGTACTTGGAGTTATAACAGTATTTCCAGCTGAGTTCTAATTGAACAGTAGAATCCTATATAATAAAAGGCTAATATGCAAATAGACCGAATGGCGGAACAACCGAACATCCAGTTGCTATGACATGTACTGACCACCAGGGGCTGTGTGCGGAACATAGCAGGTGTTGGCTGTGGCGGGAGGGTGGAGCAAGTGAGCGGGGGTGCCAGACCAAGGCAGGGCACCAGTCGCTGTCATTAGGGCGAGCCTCTGGTGGTTACTGAAAATTCTTTGCTCCCGCGTGTCGTGGTCCCATCTGGTGCTCATACCTGCTGCCAGTGCTGGCCCCGCTCGCACACACTGCCGGTGGCAGCCCCACTCGCACCCACAGCCAGCGCCAGAGCCAGAGCTGCCGCTTGCAACTACTGCCAGTGCCTGGTGCCGGTCCTGATCACTCGGCACCATCAGCGAGTGCAAGTGGCAGTTGCCGGCCCTGATGGCCCCTGCAGGCTTCTCCACCTCCCCCTGCTCCTGAGGGGTGATTTGGGCAGCAGCTGCCACTCACACCCACTGATGGCACCGGCCCCAATCACTCCGCACCGTCAGCAGATGCAAGTGGGGTCAGCGGGTGGGAATGGCGGTGGTGGGAGTGGGGCTGCTGGCAGACAGGACCAGGGGATGCGGAGGATGGGCCGAGACCTGCCCTTGGGCCTGCCGCAGCCTCATGGTGGTGTTGACATAACTTCAGACTGTAATACCAGGAAGCCTGTTTCTCTAGGAGGGCCCAGGAGGGGATTCTGCCAAGGCATCGGTGGAAGGTCTAGTACAGTGGTTGGCAAACTCATTTGTCAACAGAGCCAAATATCAACAGTACAACGATTGAAATTTCTTTTTAGAGCCAAATTTTTTAAACTTAAACTTCTTCTGACATCACTTCTTCAAAATAGACTCGCTCAGGCCATGGTATTTTGTGGAAGAGCCACACTCAAGGGGCCGAAGAGCCACATGTGGCTCGCGAGCCACAGTTTGCCGACCACAGGTCTAGTAGCATTGTTAACTCTGAAACTAACTGGAAAATTGGGATGAGGAAAGGGAGGGAGGTACATTCAAGTGTTATTGCCCTGAAAGGGATGAAGTTGATCACCCTGAAACTTTTGAAATTGCTCCTCCTAAGTCTTGGGTATGGTTCAGGAAATTATTAAACTGATAGTGTTTGGCCAAGTAGGTTGGAGAATGAAGTGTCATAGATAAGTAACCAGTGAGAAGTCTAATAGTGTTTCAAAACACATGCCGCAATGGGAGTGGGAAGGAAGACAAACGTGTGAAGAGACATTAGCAGTTTGATAAATGGATTTATTTATCCAACCCAAACTGCATATTTCCTATAGCAAGTCTCAGTATTCAGTGAGCTAATACGACAGAGATAGAAAATGATAGTAATAATAATCATCATCATCAAAACCTGGTGCCTCTCTTTCAAGAAGTCACAAACTGGAGTGGATAAAGCTATGCCAACAAATAATAAGACTACACCAATGACTTCCATTTGGTAAAAGTGGTGTTGGGTAAGAAGAATCCAAATATGATAATGAGGTTTCCAGGCCTCATGCTGAGAACTGTCCAGGCAAAGAAGCAGGTGTTCTGTAGCAAGATATAAGGGATTGGCATTTGTGTGCAAGTTTAAGGTACTGGATCAGTGATGGGTGTTAAGAGTGTGATAAGAGGAAAAGACGTAAGTAGGATGGACCTAAAAGGTAAAATCAACATAAAAAAGCCAGGAAGTTTGTTTTTAGCTAATTTTAACACAACATACTGCATTTTAAGTACCAGGAAGAGGCACATGTTTATATCAGTATCTAGTAGTGAGAAGGAAATATTTATGACATAATAAATGCCGTTCTAATGGTATAGGTTGGAACCTAAGAGAAATTGCTTATCAACTTTAAAATTTAATTTAGAAATCATGAAATAAAGGGTGTCAACTATACAGTTTTGGTGAGTAAGGAAGTTAAATGTTACTTAGGAAAAATAGGCACCAGTGGTGAATCCAAGCTGGACCACTTGCATGTTGTGATCAGAGAGGATGCATTTCTCCTCGATGGCATCCTTTTCTACCGGTCTTAAAAAACAAACACACAAAACCAGAAGTGGGAACCAGTGCAGTCGCCATGATCCTATGGAACATCAAGAACTTTAAAAAGTGTGTAAGATTTAAAAAGCAATGTAATTACTTAGAAGCATTCTTTTAAACTGAAAATAGTTATCTCTTATATGGTAGGCATTATACTTAAGCAGTGGGCATTCAAAGTTCAATAGAACACAGTGCAACTCTTCAAAAGTGCAACTGAGAATAAAAACACACACACTGAAAATTATGTATTATAAAGCAAAGAGTTTTATTAACTATATTTGTCTGTTTCTAAAAAAAAACCTTTTTCATTATTTCATTTGATTCTTTCTAATGCTGAGATAGCAATCTAGTATTATTAGATTTGTTATTTCTATCTTAAGATACAAATCATGAAACTGAGTCATAGACAAGTTTATTGACTGAACCATGGTTAGAATTTTGCAGGACAAGAATCCAGGTTTTCTAACTGTGAATGACTGATGTTTGCATTTAAGTAATAATAGTTTTCCAAAAAACATATGGATTTTCCCCCTACTGTTGCAATGGTGACTACACAAAGCAAGACACCATGTCAATAGAAAACCAAAAAAATCAATCATACCAGCCAATGATCCCATAAATTACCTGGAAAAGTTGTCCCCATGATGTTCTTTATCTGCACTGTCCGCCTCATTTACTGATTTGACCAAACATTCTGGCATGACCTCAACATAGACTCATCGCCTAACACATTGGAAAAGTATTTCACCCAATGCCTCAAAAATGTCACTTACATAACCTTCCCAGATTGCCTTGCTGCCACTAACACATTTTTCTAAAATGAAAACTATCAGACGAGGGCAACAAGGACTGCATGATTCATGCAGATGCTTAGTAAATCATAAAGATTAGGTGTTATCCACTATTATTTTCATTTTAATGGTGGTGGAGAAGAGTGAAGGTAGTGAGGGGGTGAAAGAGGCAACTAGGGGTCTCCACAGCCATTTCCAGCTGTGCAAGTCCCTAGTTTCCTGGAGGGATGCTCAGATATGTGTTACGTTGGTTGTTCTTTGTGTAACTTTGGACAACCCTTTTTTTCATAAATCTGAAGATTGATGGTGGGAAATGCTACTAAAAGTGATCCTCAGAATTGACAACTTCAATGTAAAGAGATAAAAAAGAGATAATGAAATATATTTATTAAGTGCCTGCTGCATGTTAGTCACTTTTACCCATTTAAAACATTGCACTATAAAGGTACATCTTCAGAGATGGAATCTGAGTCTCACAGAGGTTACACACACCTGTGACCAAGCTGTAATGAATGGTAAAGGAAGTCCTCCCTTAGATCTGGGCAGTTCTTACAATGCTAATGTACAAAATGCTTCTGAAGAGCCTAGTTGAGAATAATGCTCCTGAAAAAGTCATTAGGATGAAAGCTGACACTAAAGAGGCATGAATTACCTGAAATGGTGAAGAAAGAACAACTGGGTTATAAAAAATCAGCTTAGGAGTCAGGGTTAGATGGTGATGTGTCTTCGTAGTCACAAATTCAAGGGTTGAATATAGTTCAACATTTGTCCACTAAATTGTGATTCAGCTGGATTACTACCTCTACTTTAGGCTTCTGTATTATTTGACATCACATCTGTTCTCTCTCGTGCCACACCTCACATGGTCCAAGTCCTCCTTTATTTCATCCATTGCTGCAACAGATAACTTAATGAAGGGTGAGTTGACAAAATTTGCAGCTGTCCTAGTGTGTAAGTTTTCTTCCACGGGTGTTCTCAAAGACATAGCCAGAGAGCCACAGGAACTCATGCACACAAGGGGATGTGAGGAATAGAACACCTCTTGCGGCAACTCTGACCAATGGGGCATGAGAGCTAGCAGATAAATGCTTCATTCCTTTAGCAGGAAATTGAGACAAGTTAGACATGAATGTTTAGAGGAACCCAGAGGATTAGGTGCCAGGTGCCAGAGGCATAATAAGCACAATATATCTTTGTATTTGCTTTTTGTCTTTTCCTCTTTCATACTTGCCTTTTCCCCTTTCTTGTTCCCTTGAATTAATTCCTAAAATAAACTACATTTTTTGTCTTTTTTTTTTTTTTCTGAGAAGCCCAGCCTAAGACAGGGCACTCATGGGCCAGCATAAGGAGAGATACTTTCTAGTGCTGACTTAACCTGCAGAGTGGCCTCGAGGTTTTCTATTCTCAATTAATTGTGTCTTATTAATCTCTAATAGACTTAGAACTTGACACAGACTTTAATCCCATAAAAGGGATTCATGAAGTGTTCATGATGTATCCAGTGAATGGATGGATGCATAAACCAGTGGAGTAAATGTGGCCAAGATTAATATACTCTGAATTAATGTCTAAGGTTGAAGAGCCCCAAGTAATGTCCTCCAAAACTAGTGATAGGCAAAGTGGAAAATATGAAGAGGCATAGGGTTCATGCAGTCCCCATCCTGACACTTGAGGACTCCAGTAACCTGACTCTAGTACAAGCGTCAGTGAATCTGTGTTGTTGATCACAAGAATACTGATATTTTTATATTGAATATTTCATTTTGAATGCATATTTTAAGTGATGGACTCAGAGACTGGTAATGACATTTTTAGAGTTGTTCTCTTTGGATATACAAGCTGACACAGGAAAAAAAGAGTATCAGTAGGGATATAAGAAAACTGTAAGAGATAAGGTAAAATTCTTGGGTGGTTAACACATATGCCTATTTATTTCTATCTGAGAAAGTCAATTGCTAGTTTTGGGTCTATATGTAGCTATATCTGTGCTAATCCTATTGAGACTTGGGGCTGTGTTATGAAAAGATTTCTGATCTTGGCACGTAGAAATGTGCCGACTAAGCAATTGCCATTTACTGTTGGGTTGTACATCTACCAAATGAAGTAAATGCAAAAAAAAAAAAAAATGTATATTCAAGATCCTAGACTCCACTTAGAGGGACAGGATTCACTGGACTTTGAATCAAAATATTTGGTTTGAGTAGGTGTGTGTCTTGGACTAGTCATAGCATTCCCAAGGTCTTGCTTTGCTATTGATAGAAGAGGTTGTTCATTCTTGGCATACCCATCTTAAAGGGTTGAGGATGGCATCAGATGAATAAATATGTGATAAGGATTTTTAATCATACAATACCATGTATAGTTGAAGTATTATTGCTCATGTAAGCAGGTCAGGCACAATTTAAATCATACACTATCATATGTATTGGAAGTATTATTGCTTATGTGAGCAGATCAGGCACCATGCCTGATGTTCATATTTTCCCAAGCACCTGGAGCAGACTACTGTAGAAATGAAGCTTTTTCAATTGAGTCCTCAGAAGATTAAGAAAATAATTCAAAGGCTGAAGGGACTGATCTACAGGGCAAGATTAAAGGAGGACCTGTAGTTCATCATTCTGTAAGGCAATGCCTAATGGAGGGTCAGGACTACAAAGATATATTTCAAAGGGGTAAACACCAAAGATGCAGAAGAGTTATTTCAGTTGAGACAAAAAAAAAAATAAGTAAGACCATTGAAAAGGAAATGTAAAGTATCTGGATACCAGAATATGATCAAAGTTCTCTTATTTGGAGCTTTTCAAGCTAATCTGAGAAAAGCCTAGACTTTTCCCTCTTTGCTCCATTTTATAATGTAGGTGGTCTCCAAAGTCTAATGTAGATTTCCTGATATCACTGTCCCTCTCCCCATATTAGATAGACAATCATCCTAAAACTATAACTTACCTTCTGAATTCAAATGCTCATGGGAGAAATATCATAATAAAATATATGTTTTTTTCCCCCCAGAATGCCAAAGTCTTTTCCACTGGCCTTGTTTTTCTTTTCTTACCCACCATGAACTTTTCATTTCACAGTTTCTTTTGGGAATGCTTCTGTGACTGTACGAGTAGAACTAATTGAAAAGATCATATTTAATAGAATTTAAACTTACTAAAGGGGCAGATGAGTTTAGTTGCAGGAGTATCAGGGGAAATGTGACAAGACCCAGTAAGATCCTAAAAAACTGCTCCGGCGATGCTGAAAAGGCAGAAGGCAGTGTTTATTTACGGGAAAGAAGACAGACGTCATTCGACCTAATTTGTAATACATTTCCTCATACAAAGGGGCACACATCAGTATTTTTTTTTTCTAGCAAAGAAATTTGATCCAAAGGTAAGAAGAAAAAAAAATTAAATTCCTTCCTTTCTGAAAACAGCAAGACTATGTGTTGTTGTTTTTTCTTTGTGTCTAATAAGAATTGGCATTTCACTAAAACAAAGCAGTTGTTTATTTGATCTTTTTCAAAGGATGAACCATAAGCATATTTGTGCCATTGGGCAAGTTTGTCTTCAAAATTCAAAATCATTTAGAATAAATAATCCTGAGTTGGTGTTGAGCTTCATACTTACTTTTTTTTTTTTTTTTTTTTTTTTTTTTTTTCATTCCTCAGAGTCACTTCCTTAGATTTCTGTTTAGACCTGATCTTACTGGGCAGGGCCTGCTGATAATAAATAATGATGAGGTCTTGATCTACAGCGTAGAGCAGGCCCATGTATATTTTATTTTCTCGGCAATGCTAGGAAATTTGATTCCTGATCCAGAGGTTCCTCCCCCTCCCCTGCACCTCAAGTCCTCATGTTCTGGTTCTTTCTATCCTGACACTCTCATTTCCATCGAAAGTAGCCATTCTGTGAGTCTTTTCATCTGGGCACCGTCATCCTGGATGATGTAGAGATTTCATCTTTAATTCACAACAATAACCAGTTGTGAATTCTTGCTTCACTTAACTACCCTCTTTGCAAACCCTGTTTGTTGTTTGTTTGTTTTTTCATTTGTCTAATAAAGATGACCTCAAACCTATCACATGCCTTAAATCAGGATTTCTCCACCTCAGAACTGTTGACATTTCGGGCTGGATAATTCTTGGTTGTAAGAAATGACCTGTGCATAGTAGGATATGCAGCAACACCCGTGACCTCTACGCAGTAGGTGCCAGTAGCAAACAGGACCATCCACAGACATGGACAATGTCTCTAGACATTGCCAGTATTCTCTAGGGGGCAAATCACCCAAGTCCAGAGCCACCATTCTAACTTCATATCAAGAAAAGCATTTTCTCCTGCAGCCTGCTGACATAGGTTTTGTGGTTATCTTGAGGACATTCCTTAAGCATAAGCTGACCTACACTATTAATTCCATATTCAGTAGAATCCCATTGGGCCTTTACCGATCCTGCAATCCAGCAGATACTGGCTCTGCTCTCTACTCTCTGTTTAAATGCTGCTTCTGCGTCACCAGATGTGGTCTGATCAAGGCTCCCCTGACAGCGTGCGCCCTGAGCCAGCCAGCTTAGCACAGCTGGTGCTGCTACATTCAGTTACTTGTCTCTTTCTGTGGCTGCAAGCAGGTGTGTGCCAGTGTCTGTCTCTGTGACATCTGGTTGTGCTCCTCTCCTCCCTGAAATCCTATCTGCACACCCACCTCCCTTACCCACCCCATCCCCCACATAGCCCCCCCCACCCCCCCACACACACACCTGAAAGAAGTTTGCAGTTTCATTTTTGTGGTTTACCTCCCCCCTCCCCTGCTGACAACTGGTGACTTGAGAGCAGCCACATCAGTGAGGAACTGTTTCTCCACCTGGACTGTGTCTGGGCTGAGAGCGACCTCGCGGCTGTGTTCCCTCAGTGTCCACAGCTCTGCACGGTGCCAGTTGCAGAAACAGGTGTGAGTCATAACCAGTACCTGTATAGTCTGACGCTATGAAGGGAAAATTTGAACATCCATGCCTCCTGTTTACACACTTTTTGGTACTTTAATTCCAGGCATGCTCTATGATGCCAAAATTAAAAATTATACATAATCATTATTTTCTATATTTGCTCATAATAACCACACATTGATTAGAAGTTATAGTTCCTGTTGAAGACATTTAACAAAAGTGTTTGTTTCCATTTTGCCAACAGCACCAACCCTTTGGACTCTTTAAATAATCACTTATTCCCTTAGTACAGTGGTCGGCAAACCGCGGCTTGCGAGCCACATGCGGCTCTTTGGCCCCTTGAGTGTGGCTCTTTCACAAAATACCACGGCCTGGCCAAGTCTATTTTGAAGAAGTGGCATTAGAAGACGTTTAAGTTTTAAAAATTTGGCTCTCAAAAGAAATTTCCATCGTTGTACTGTTGATATTTGGTTCTGTTGACTAATGAGTTTGCCGACCACTGCCTTAGTAGAAACCTGTTAGGGGGATGTTTCCTGTGCTTTGCCAGGGAGTAAAATTGTGTTGCAAATGTAGTCTCTGGAAACATGATGCTCACAGATTTATTCAACACGACAATCAGGCCATGAGGTATTTCCGTCAAAAGAGATCTCCACCTACCTAGAGAATTGCTAAATTGTGGAACCTCTGACATGCAGTAACCTCCACTCCACACGCCCCCGTTCCTCTAATATCTCCTCTCATTTTTAAATTGGATTGTCTTGTTGTTATTGAGTTGTAGGAGTTCTTGATATTTTCTGGACACTAGCACCTTAATGGATGCATGATTTCCTTTTTTTTTTCATTCTGTAGGGTATCTTTTCTTATTCTTAATGATGTACTTTGATGCACAAGATTTTTAAAATTTTGATGAAGTTTAATTTATTTTTTTCTATTGAATAACTTTTAATAAAGCCAGAGTTAAACAGAAGATGTCACAGGACTTCTATATTCTGTACTTTTTGAGCAATGTTATTGTTAGGGTACTGTTCCACCAGCTAATCAAAAATAACTAAAGTTTGTGTTGCAGTAACCCATGGAAATGTGAGGCTATTTCCCAGCCATATAACCCAACATCTTATGCTTATCTTTTGTTATAGAAATATTATTTAAGCATATCAAGGGATTAGGCACTGAAGGAAAAATATGAATATATAAGGTATTAACCCTACTCTGAGGAAACCCACAGATTAGCAGAGGGGATAGATACATAAACAACCTTCTCAAAGCCAAGGGGTAAATGCTAGGATTGACTTTTTACAAAGTACAACAAGAACAGACATAATAAAATAACAAATGAACTCCCCACTATTGGGAGGAGCGTAGAAGTGACATTTTTAAAAGGTCTTTAGATTACAAGATGGACATTAGGGAAAGGACATTTAAGCTAACGGGGCCAGCTTGAGCAAAGTCTTTGATTACTTTAGAGAGATTGGATGAAGCAACTAATGTTGATGCTGAGGAAGCAACACACCTTTTGGGCTTTTCAATTTGACATCTTGATGGCTATTTTTTAAACTTATTTGTTAATATATAACTCATGTTTCAGAAAATCCATTAATGTGCATAATTTTAATGTGTCTTAGTACATCCAAAGGGCTTTGTAATCATCATCAAGAACTAAGTTTAGAAACCAAGATGGCGGCATAGGTAAACACCTAAACTGCTGCCTCGCACAACAATTTCAAAACTACAACTAAAAGACAGAACGGACACCATCCAGAACCACAGGAAAGCTGGCTGAGTGAAAATTCTACAACTAGAAGGAAAGAGAAAAACTCACAGAGAATTGGAGGTACGGCAAAGGGGCTTTGTGCGTGCAGAGAGGAAGGGCGGCTGAGAGCCTGGCTGACTTTCTCTGGCGGAAGGGGGAAGGAAGCCTCCGACCGCACTGAACCCCAGTTCTGACTGCACTGAACCCCAGTTCCGGGCGAACCCCTGGGGACCCACGCTCTTACGCTCTTACGGGGGGAGTCTGGACTCTCGGGCGGAGACTCGAGCTGGGAAGGGCAGAAGTCTGAAGGCGCACGCGGGCCAGTGCGCACAAAGGCTGCGGAGGTTGCCACAGGCTTTCCCTAGTGGAAGGGAGTCAGAGGATCCTGACTGCACTGAGCCCCAGTTCTGACTGCAGTGAACCCCAGTTCCAGGCGAGCCCCTGGGGACCCACGCTCTTGTGGGGGGAGTCTGGACTCTCAGGCGGAGACTCGGGAGCCGGGGAAGGCGGAGGACTGAAAGGGCACGCGCGTGCCAGTGCGCACAAAGGCTGCGGAGGTTGCCACAGGCTTTCCCTAGTGGAAGGGAGTCAGAGGCTCCTGACGGCACTGAGCCCCAGTTCTGTCTGCAGTGAACCCCAGTTCCAGGCGAGCCCCTGGGGACCCATGCTCTTGTGGGGGGAGTCTGGACTCTCAGGCGGAGACTCGGGAGCCGGGGAAGGCGGAGGACTGAAAGCGCACATGCGCGCAAGGGCAAGGTTGACAGGAAGCCAAGACTGAGACTCCACCCCATCCAAGCTGAGCACAGAGGCTATTGCAATTTGGCAAGTCTAATCCTATAAGGCTGTCTCCAGCACCGAACTTCTCCCAGCATAGACACAGCTGATCCTTACAGCCAACTGGCCCGGAGGTCAATTCTTCCCAGTGATACCAACAACAATAAAGACTTAATTACAACAAGGCTGTACACACAGTCCACAAAGGGGTGCACCAAGAGTATCCACCTCAGGTTAACTGGGGAAGCAGACCCACTGGGCCATATTGGAAACCTAGCACAAATATCTACCTTACCAACTCAGGGAATCAGTGAAAATGCGGGGTCAAAGAATCAGAACACAAACGAAAGAAATGGAGGAAAACAAACGACTGGATATAGAATGCAAAACCACGGTTATAAGACTTTTTAAGAATATACTAGAAAAGGCCGATAAATATAACGAGACCCTCGAAGATATGAAAAAGGACCAACTAGAAATTAAACATACACTGACTGAAATAAAAAATATTATACAGAGACCCAGAAACAGAATAAAGGAACACAAGAATCAAGTCAAAGAATTGAAATACAAAGAAGCAAAAAACACTCAACCGAAAAAGCAAAAAGCAAAAAAAAAAAATCCAAAAAGTTGAAGATAATGTAAGAAGACTCTGGGACAACTTCGAGCGTACCAACATCAGAATTATGGGGGTGCCAGAAGAAGAGAGAGAGCAAGATACTGAAAACCTATTTGAAGAAATAATGACCGAAAACTTCCCCCACCTGGTGAAAGAAATAGACTTACAAGTCCAGGAAGCGCACAGAACCCCAAACAAAAGGAATCCAAAGAGGACCACACCAAGACACATCATAATTAAAATGCCAAGAGCAAAAGACAAAGAGAGAATATTAAAAGCAGCAAGAGAAAAACAGTTAATTACCTACAAGGGAGCACCCATACGACTGTCAGCTGACTTCTCAACAGAAACTATGCAGGCCAGACGGGAGTGGCAAGAAATTTTCAATGTGATGAATAGCAAGAACCTACAACCAAGATTACTCTACCCAGCAAAGCTATCATTCAGAATTGAAGGGCAGATAAAGAGCTTCACAGATAAGAAAAAGCTGAAGGAGTTCATCACCACCAAACCAGTATTATATGAAATGCTGAAAGGTATTCTTAAAGAAGAGGAAGAAGAAAAAAGTAAAGATAAAAATTATGAACAACAAATACATATCTATCAACAAGCGAACCTAAAAATCAAGTGAATTAAAAACCTGAGGAACAGAATAATCTGGTGAATATAATAGAATCAGGGGCATAGAAAGGGAGTGGACTGATAATTCTCAGGGGGAAAGGGGTATGGGGGGTTCATGAAGAGAATGGACAAAAATCATACACCTATGGATGAGGACAGTGGGGGGGAGGTAAGGGCAGAAGGTGGGGTGGGAAATGGGTGGAGGGGAGCTATGGGGGGAAAAAGGAGAAATAATTGTAATAATCTGAATAAAGATTTATTTAAAAAAAAAAAGAACTAAGTTTATAATTTACCCCCCCCCCCCCCCACAAAAAAAATGCCATACCCATTAGCAACAACTCCACATTCTTCTCATCCCTCCCATCTAGCCCCTAGTCCTTGGCAACCACAAACTTACTTTTGGTCACCCTGGATTTTCCTAAATGGAATCATACAGTTATGTGATCTTTTGTGACTTGCTTCTTGCGTTTAGCAGAATGTTTTCAGGATTTATCCTGCCGCAACGTGAATCTGTACTTGATTCCTTTTTACTGCTGAATAATTGCCCATTCATTTTTAATGTTATAATTGATTTGGTTGTATTTGCATCTGCCATTTGCTTTTTGTTTTGTATATATGTCCTGTTTTATTTATTCCTTTATTCCTCTTTTACTGCTTGCTTTTGTATTGGTGGGTGTTTTATAATTTAACATGTTAAATACCTTTAATGATTTCTCAAATATATTTTTAAGTTATTAGTGATTGCACAAGAGCTTTCAATATATATGTTAACTTATCAAAATCTACTTCAGATTTATACTTTTACTAGAACTCTTAATTACTGGGGGTTTTGCTTGTTTTCAGTCTGGAAAACTTCCTTTAGTATTTACTATGAATTAGGAATCTGATTGCAACCACTCTCTACAATTTTGTTTTTTTCTGGAACTGTTTTTATTTTGCTTATTATTTTGAAGGAGACTTTTTTTTTAAATATAAGATTCTTCACTGAGTGTTTTTTACATTCAGCATTTTAAATGTGCCATTCCACTGCCTCTGGCCTTCATTGTTTCAAATCTGAAATCAGATGTTAATATTATTGGGGTTCCTTTGTGCATGCTGAGTCATACTTTTCTTAGTGTTTTCCGATTTTCTCTATCGCTGGCTTTCAACATTTTCATTATGAGGTGCCTGGGTGTGAATCTCTTTGTGTTCATCCTGCTTGGAAATTACTGTGCTTCTTGTATGTGTTTTCTCATTAAATTTCAAGATTTTTTGCCAGTATTTCCTTGAATATCTTTTCCGTCTCTTTCTCTATCTTTTCTCTTCTTGTTAAATCCATTACAAATATGTTGTTGTGCTTAATTCTATCCCAAATTTCCTAGCATTCTGTTAATTTTACCTCATTTTCCCCCTCTGTTCTGCAGATTACATAATCTATATTTAAGTTTGTTATTTTTTTTTCTCCTGCTACCTCAAATCTATTGTTTAGCCTCTTTAATAATTTTTAAAATTTTAGTTATAATAGCTTTCAACTCTAGAATTTTCTTTTGAATATAGACATGGCTGTAGATGTATAGATATAAGTGCAGATATAGATATATAGTTTTTCTGTCTCTTCCTTGATGCTTTCTATTTGATGAAGCATTGTCATTATACCATCTTTTAATTCTTTAGACATGCTATTTGTTAGTCCTTTTAACTTATTTATAAAAGCTTCTGTGAACTCTCTGTCTGCTAAGTTAGATATTTGCTCTTGCCTCCCTTCCCCCGTTGTAGCAAGCTTTATTGCTTTCTTTTGTTACTGAGTATTTGGCATAATTTCCTATTTCTTGGCATGTCTTTTAATTTTTAATAAAAACGGGATTTTTTTTTTAGGAAAAATAGCAACTCTAAATAATGATTCCCCAACCCCTGCCTAGGACATAGTATTTGTTAATCTCAATATAAAAAGCAAACTAAAGGGCAACAAGTATTTATATGTGAGATCCAAAAGAATAACTATTCCGGAAGCACTGATTCAGGCAGAGAAACCCAAATAGTATTCAGATTTGGAGATAAAGGCAACGGGTGTTTATGAGAAAGGGAAGGAAACACATCAGTAGAAGACTGGGGTTTCTATAAATGAAGATAAGCTAACACCGTGATGCTAATTGTAAAGAATATTTTTACATTTTCAGCCTGGCAGTCATTAGTCCGGGAGTCACTAATAACTGCTTTCTCATTATCTTTCCGAACAGTAGCTTGAGGTACAATGTTACTTTAGGCCCAGCTCAGACATTTTTTTTTTTTTTGCCCTGTTTTAACATTCCAAAGGTTTGAGGAGTAAGATGTACAAAGCGGTTCCTCTCGGATGGCAGCTCCAACTTCATTTTAAAGTGGCTTCATCTATATATGAAGTAACTCCGTGAAGTTCATTCCCCTCATTGTAGACAGCCTCTGATATCCCTGTTCACATTCTGTTTCTTATTTTCATCTTCTAGTCTGGCTACCTTGCTGTTACCCCTGGGCCAGCATAAGCCAGTTGTTGAAAGGTTGTCCTTGAGTCTGCTAGCTATTTATTTTTTTATCTTTTAATGTTGGATGTGTGGGGCTTTGAGGCTGCTATCCTGTATTATGTATGTTCTTGCCCCATGTTCAGCCAGGGAATAGTTGCTTGGAAGTTTCCTCTTTGATTGCTCCTGAGAGCATATACTGGGGCACATGCCAGGTCTTGCAGACTGGTGGGAATGAGTGTGATTTTTTTTTAAAAGTCTGGCTTTCTAGAAAGTTTCAGTGGGTAAGAGCAGCTTATTATTCAGCCAGTGTTTGATCAAAGGCTGTCTCTAAATTCTGTGTCAGTGACGCTTCACCCTGTGCTGATGCATCTGTGTGTGACTCGGGGAATGCTTGCAAGTCTGCCCAGGTCTTGCCCTGATTGCATCTGAGTGGATTAAGCCTCACACAAGTGCACAGCCTTACCAATCTCTGGGGTTATCTTGATCCCAGGAGGGCTTTTCTTTGTGATGTCTTTCTCTGGTTCTCTCTGCTAAACTTCTAGCTGATCTGCCATCTTACATGTTGTTACCTCTTAGTTTCTCCCCACCAAGATATATCTCTTGTTTGACAAGGCCGCCATTGCGTAGGTGTAAAATTCTTGAGATGTTTCAAACAAAGGCATTTCCCTAAGTAAAGCTGCAAAGCCCTCCAGCTTTAAGAACTGCCTCTTGCCCTTGGGCACAATCCCTATGCCATTAACCAGAGCTGGGAGCATGAGGAGTGAACCCTGCCCTTCAAGTGGGTATTAGGTTCTGCTCTTCTCCATTTGCCCTTCCTGGAATGAAAAGCCTTTGCCCTAGTAGGTACCTGCGGTGGGGGGCACTCTGGGCTTCAGTATCCTCAGCCTGCCATGTCTCAGGAGATCTTTCACCTTTGAGTTGGGGCTGTGCAGGAGAAAGGAGTCTGTTATGTTATCCGTGCCCTCCAGAACAGAGCTTCTGCCGCAGGGAATAGTGCTGGAGAAACACCAGTGATCTGCTTCTCCGAGGTTGAAACTGCATAGCCCTAAACTGGGAGCTAAGGGGAGAGGGAGCACCTGTTTTCTGAGGTGTTCCCACCAGTTTTCATTCACATGAAGCAGGGTTGGGGGTAAGGGACAAGAGCACGGATGTGCCTCAAAGGCCACAGATCCTTGGTGTTGTACTGAGACTTAGTAGATTTTCTTGGATAAGTATGTCTCTATTTTCTGTGTGCTTTTAGGAAATTTTTCAGAAATGTTAAATAATTGTTTTGCATGCCCGGCCTGCATGGCTCAGTAGTTGAGCATCAAGCTATGAACCAGGAGGTCATGGATCGATTCCCAGTCAGGGCACATGCCCGGGTTGCGGGCTCAATTCCCAGTGTGGGGTGTGCAGGAGGCAGCCGATCAGTGATTCTCTCTCATCATTGACGTTTCTCTCTCTCTCACCCTCCTGCTCCTGTCCTTTCTAAAATCAATGAAAATATTTAGAAAAATAATAATTGTTTCATCATGTGAATTGTTGTTTTGTTTGATAAAGATTCTGTAGAACACCTCACTTCTCCATTCTGGAAGCCCCACACCCTCAGTTGGTTGTTTCTAACATGTAGTCAAAGAAAATTATTCTGCTTAATTAATATCTTCTCTCAATATCTAATTTCATCCTGACCTCACTGAGGACATAAATAGCATGGTCATAAATTTGGTAGATGCCCATTCATTTAGGCTTCTTATCTTGGCCATATTGCTCCCAACCTTTTTATTTCTACTTTATATATTATTTAGATTTTAGTTTCCCTAGTTCCTTCACATCCATGTTAATCTTCTCTCTGATTCTCTAAAAACAGCCATAAGGATAGTGTGATGACTTATGCTTTCATTATTCACTACTGAAGGGATCATCATATACCCTGTCAAAGGAGCTCCATATCAATTGTTCTCAAGATGAGCATCTTCCCCTTGTCTGGAAGGGTTTTAACTAGGGGATCTCAAATTCTATGGGGAGGGGACCTCAGTTGCATTTCAATTAACTTGGCCTTCAAATTGGTAATCATTTATTAAGGTGATAAATTTCTTGTGAAAACAGACAACATTTTCAGTAATTTTGTTTGGATAAAAGTGTTTTTAGCAGACATTTGCTGGTTATTCTTGTGTTTTAAAGTTTTCCATCCATTAGGAACATCCTTAAGATATGAATAAAATTAATAATGATAATCTTCCTATAATAATTGACATTCACAACTCTCCATCAGGTATTTCCTCCACAACAGCTCTATAAAGTATATGGCATACCTTTTAATTTCTGATGAGAAAACGGAAGTGTAGATCACTTCCCAATCTTGCATACTGCTGGCAGAAGTTTGTCTGAAGTCTGTCCTCTAAGTCTGTCCTCTTAAAAACTATATTCTCAAGTGATTGTTACAAAAGGACCTTGCCTGCACCATTTTGTGCATCTAAAAAAAACAGGCTGCATTGCAGCCATTTGCTTGTAGACAGGGGCCCTGGAGGCCCAAGCAAGGCATCAGACCCCTGGCCAGGAGACCTTAAATATTATCACCGGTCTGTGGAAACTCATTCTTTTAGAAAACATGTGACCATTAAGTAATCAATTAATTCAAAATGTGCGCCACAAGTCACCATCTCTTCTCTCCCTGTTGTCGTTGGCCCTGCCCTCTTCACCGGGCAACATGTGCCTTCTTCACATCTCCCTCACTACTCCCTCCTCTGCTCTGTAGGTTTACCTCACAGTATTCACCTTCATGGTGCTGATCACATGACATCGGGTTTTATGTTCGTTGGTTCCATGCCTCTTGTGGACTCTGAGGTCTGGTAGGACAATCCCTGAAGTTAAATTGACACATAGTAGGTAATCAATACAATTTGTTCAATAAAACCATAAATAAAAATATCTGGTCACATGAACTGCTGAAGACAATTGCTGACCTCCTAAAGTTCTCATGTCTGTAGGAACCCTTGCAACATGTTCTCCTTTCTCCTTATTTTCCTTTCTAATTTTCTTTTAACCTTTCCCTGCTTTCATATCTTAGTAGTGAAGTTATCTGGCTTTCCTTTGTTAAGCATACCTCTTTGGTTAAACATAGTAAATCATGGAGATGTTATAGATATCCCTGCCTATCCAGCTCAGTGGATTTGAACTTAGATTTTAATGATGAGTATATAATCTTTTCTCTCTTATACTTACCACGTATCCCTCTGATTTTTTTGGAATGTAATTCTGGAAACCTTTCTTTTCTCTTGTATTTATTAATAAACACTCATCTTTTCAGTCCAATTTATTAATGGCAATAATGTGAACAGCACTTCGGTTGGTGATTCTGGTGATTGAAAAGCAAGTAGGATATGCACATGTTCTCCAGGTTCTTACTATCACAGGGAGACCAGACAAAACATACATTTCACATGCACAGAAAGCTCTTACACGTATTCTAAAAGATGTAGAAGATGTTCCCCTGTAAAACAAGATGCTCTGTGATCTAACATGAAAATCCTGACTCTGGATCCCATGCACAGTACATGATGGGAAAAATATGTGGTTCTTGGCTCCAGGTAGATATGTCCTGAGAATATCATGACCTCTGGTAAACAAAGCAAAAGTTGCCTCCCACAGAATATTTACTGAAGCGAAGTGCGGCAGGGTAGAATGTTCTGGAGACTGGGGAAGAAAGGCCACTTTCTTTTTTTGCCATACATTTTATGTATCTTCCTTTTTAGCGGAACTCCATCCTCTCTACCAGATACTGTAAAGGACATTCCCAAAAGAATAATAATTATCTATAGGCTTATGGCAAAAACTTTGTAGATCTTTACTTCCTGCTTTGGAATTCTGTGTCTCATGACATATTTCTGTGCTTTTTGTTGCTTCAGTTCACCTGTGTGTTCATGAAGCTTTCAACGAAAATGTTATTTGGACTTGGGTACATTCAGAACTGATGCCAGCCTTTCATTCAGCTCATTTTCCTCTTAGCCCACTCCTCCATCCCTCTGGGGCACCCATCAGAACATCTGGAAGGAGGGTTCCCAGATGTACTTGCATATTTTCAGGGTCAGTCTTCTGCCCCGTGTATGGGAAATATTAAAATCTAAGCCATTTCTTCAATATATATAGTAATATTCAAGGATGGTTCTCAACTGAAATTTCCAGGAAACACATATTGAAATGTTAAAAACAAAACCATATAGAACTAAGTTTAAATGTTAAAGGCAGCAACCATCTTTTCATTGCTCTTGGGTTTCTTGGTTACCTACTTAGTGTTTTAAAATTATATACAATCTGCTTCTCAGATGTCAAAGCCCTGTTTTCTTCTTGTTATTATGTTTTCTGATGCACAAAACAGATCTTTAGTTTGATTTTCTCTTTTCTACATTTAAAGTCATATTTCTTCAGTTCAGCTTCATTGATTGAATCCTAAATGTGTCAAGAGTATGTTTTCCAAGAAATAGGAATTTTCTATTTCTCTCCCTTTCTTAAGAGGTATTGCATATTCAGCATTGAGATTCATATTTCTTTTACAGCATTAAGTTCAATTTCACTCCTATTTGAGTAATAATAAGTTGTTTTTGTTGTTGTTAAAATGGAAAAACTTGAAAAATCCCAGAACTAAATGTTTCTATCAGTGAACCTTTATCTATATCTTGAAACTTCTAGGTTTAGAAAGTTCTCAGATAGTATTTTACTTTGAGAAATTTACTCTTTAATTCATATGTTGCGTTGTATTTGCTTCTTTAATTTGTAAGTTGAAATTACCTCTCAGTGTTCTTACGGATTTATTATAGATATTATCTTTAGGCATACTATGACCTGTAATATAAATAGAAGAATAATTTTGCAGAGGGCTGTAGCTCACATTTTTATTCAGTAGAATCTCGGCCCATCAAAAGTGCATATCATTAGCAGAGAAGAAAACCGTCCAAGTATATTTCAAGAAAACTACTAAAAGGGTAGACGAGAGCTTAAATTTATAATTTTTTCCCTTCTTCCCCTACTCTGCCTCAACCACATGTCACTGTGTTGCTCATGTTTAACACAGAAGTAGTGTGCTCACCATAGTATGTACAGTTCCTAAATGTGTGGCTTACTCTAGAGCAAGCATGTAAAACTCAAAGGCTAACACGGGCCAAATACAGGAGGCATGCGGCCCGTGGGCCAGGAGTTTGACATGCTTGCTCTAGAGTGACACCCCACTGCTGTATTTAACCTGAGTCCCAGGTGGCAAGAGGTTTCAAAAGACAAAGAAGATATACCTGCAGGCCTCATGGAAGGGAGGGTCCCTCAGGCTTGAATCTCTGCTATTATGTAAAAGGAATGCAGCTTATACTGTTGATCCCTAATTCTTCTTTTACATGAAGCATGATACAAAGAGCTATTTTTAAAGAAATATTGCAGAGTAGTTAGCAACATGTTAACGGAATCCGTCGTTTTAAGCACTTGAGAGTGCTGAGTGATGCCATTTCTTGCCTTGCGAAGCATGGATAATACACAGAATGCTGACGAGAATCCTGCCAATCTGGTACCTCCAGATGGTTGGGAGATAGGAATTTATCAAATGGATTGCTACCTTCACCGAATACGTCATACATTTTCTCGTCATTTTTTCTCCTTACCATATGCCTAATTAAGTGACATGTTTTAAAGAGGCTTGGATAAAATTGTGCATAAGCTGGTATCCAGGTGTCCAGGATAACTTGACTCAATTTCCCCATGAGTCTGATAAATTCATCTTCTTGTGCAATGTCATTAACTTAAAATCGTTGATATTTTTATGCCCTAAATCAGACACAGCTATAAATACATGCGGCTTGTATATATGGAATACAGCAAAAGGTTTGGTTGACAATTACTTGAAGTAACTTTGGAAATTTTAAATAAAGTAACGCAGCCACAGCACATAAGTACATTATTCTCGTCCTACTGCCCAATAATTAAGTGACATAAAGTGACTGTGACATAAATTCAAGTTTCTATTTGTAGCTTAATATACCATGTGCTCTCACTCCGAAGGAGATGGATGAAAGTGAAACTGAACTTTGAAAGAAATATTATGGCTATTAAGTTTCCTCATGAAATGTGGAAGAACTGACCATCACACATCATGATGAACTTTCTTCTAAATCTGGTTCCACAGGCTTTGAATTCAATCTTCCAAAAACTTGATTCAAATGACTAATGAGTACATCAGACCCCTAATATTATCAGGTATTTCCCTGGGACACTCGAGATGAGTAATGAATGTCCTTTTAAGAGAAACCAACAGGGACTAGTGAGGCATCTTGGGGTAAGCAACAGAGGGAAGCAATTGTCAAACCTAAGCCTGATGGGATGAGTGTGAAGAGGGTTGCTAGAACATATAAGGAGAATTGTAAGGCAGGGCCCCTGGCAGGACAGGTGACCTATAAGAAGGAAATGCATCCACTGCCAATCCATGACCTGCACAGAAGAGCTCCAGGAGAATGAATGCCCAAAACTATGTCTTTCACTCCTTCTGATCCCCTGCTCTGCCTCCCATTGGCTGCACACAGCCTGGAGTCAGACAACAAGGAAGTGTCACTCCCAGATGGTAAAGAAGAGTGGGACATGTGAAAAATAGGTTTGTTATTGGAAATTCTCTACGAGAGTAAATCCTAATCACAAGTTGTTGTTGTTGTGTTTACTATGTGTAGTGATGGTTTATGTATATATCAAGCAATTATGCTGACATATTAAATTTACACAGTATGGTACATCAATGATATATCAACAAAACTAGGAAAGAATAAAAGGGGGGACATAGATTTGATTGTTAAATGGGGAATAATACCCAGGCTCAGGTTCACTACTGACACACAATCCAAGATGTGGCTGGCATGCATCTTCCACATTATAGTCATAAAAGTAAATTATGTCGGACTCGTATAGAAAGTCCATGTATAGGTATGCAAAGGTGACATCTATCCCTCAGGCCAACATTCTGAAAGCAAAAATTGGGTTACATTAGCAGCTGCAAAGTAGATTTTTTACAACCCACCCAAATATCCATACTGCAATATCTTTTCCATTGAAGTATCTCCTACTTTATGATTTATGATAGATCAACTTAGCTGAGGCAAATGAGGCTTGAAAGGATAGCAAAATTCAGTAATCAGGATAATTAATACCTTAATCCAATACCTTAGAGCAATATTTTAAAGTACTAAACAATGCAAAAATGTATAATGAAAAAACATCATAATTTTAAATTAGATATGATCCAACCCTGCTCTTGAACAATGCTGCCTCACTTGCATTACCCTAATCCTTGTCCAATGACACAAACATCTGTCTTCTTATTTTCCCTAAACTGCACCGTAATGGCAAAAGTTTAAGTATGAAAACGAAACAACTATAATTACCAAAATCATTTAAAATATAGCACATGCGTTGAATAAATGCATTTTTAGAGCTGACAATGAAATTATTTATTTGAAAGATGAAAACAAAACAACTATAATTACCAAAATCATTTAAAAATATAGCACATGAGTTGAATAAATGCATTTTTAGAGCTGACAATGAAATTATTTATTTGAAAGGTAAATTCAGTCATATTCTTAGGATCCAGGTTAAAAAGTCAAGGAGTACCTGTCAGTGGAATTCAAATAAGCTCCTGCATAAAACAACTTTGGCTAAAACCCAGGTGCTTAATAAAAGGAAGTCAGCACTTCTGGAAAGCTCTTTTCTAACCCTGACTCAGAAACCCAGCCTTCTTCCATCTTGGTCTCACCATCTTCTGGCTTCCAAGTTGCATCTGTCAGCTTTCAGATGAAGGAAAAGAGAGAAGAGGAGCTGGAACATGGAATGCTTAACATCAACTTGCAATGAAAGGGGCACACATAACTTTGTTGACTGCCCATCATCCAGAACTCATCCATGTGGGCCCTACTGACATAAATGGATGTTAGGAGATGATATTTTATTGTGTTTTGATGAAAAGTAAAATGGTTTAGTGACTAGATAGTGTTGCATCTGCCACAGAAGGAGATAGATAATTTGAGAGAGGAATTTCGAGGAATAGGGGAAATACCCAAGGAGTCCATATCCATCTAATAAAAGAAGTCTATGTAGAGAGGAACAGAAACAAATGAAAAGAAGAAATTAGAAAATAAATTAGAAGACAGTGTTTTGAAATGAAGAATCAATTATTTAATTGTCATAGTGACTGGAAACGAGGATTAATGAAGTATTGTCCACATGTATGCCCATTGGCATTTCATACCCTCAGAGACAAAGATTCTCAAAGCTCCCAAAATGCAACAGAAAGATATTCACAAAATGTGTACAGACAACCACCTGTTTTCTCAACAACACTGGACACAGAAGAAACTGACAAGTTCTTAAATTCTGAAGGGGACAAAAACCTAGAATTTTATTCCCAACCAAATGTGATTGCAAAATTAAGATGTTTTACCCATCCGATATGTTCTTACTTTCAATATCAAAGTACACTTTATAAATATATTAGCCAGGATGTAACTTTAGCAAAATTAAAAGTAATTGAACACAGGAATGACATGAACTAACGTAAATATTGACAACTAAGCATGATGCAGAATAGGAATTACAGTGTGCATACCTAGACTGTCTATTCCGTCTTTCTATTAAAACTGCACAAATCTTACACCAAAAGTGAAGGAATTCAAATGATTTCTAAAGTTGCATAATATGTGCAGTTCAGAGAATGACATAGACCATTACAACAGGGTCTCACATTTAAAATGCCTTCAGAGCCCAGCTGGCCTGGCTCCTATGAACCAGGAAGTCATGGTTTGATTCCCAGTCAGGGCACATGTCTGGGTTGCAGGCTCGAGCCCTAGTATGGGGCATGCAGAAGTCAGCCAGTCAATGATTCTCTCTCATCATTGATGTTTCTTTCTCTCTCTTCCTCTCCCTTCCTCTCTGAAATAAATAAATATATACATATATATTTTTTAAAATGCCCTCTGAGAAGAATGAATTTTTTTTGTTCTTCTAATGAAGATTAAGGAATTAATTTGTCTTAGCAATAAATGTACCCTGCAGTAGTCCTGAAATAAACATTTATATCTACCTGAAATGGATACTTTGTGGCAAATTGTAGATAAATAATACAGATTCTACTACCTAAGGGATACCTATGGAGCTCAGTAGAATACAGCGATTGGGTTGTATCATTTGTACACAATTTAAAGAACTGGCATTTATCAGCTTCTGAAATTAAATGCATCTGATTAATAAAAAATATGATAATACTGTAAAGCTTCATATATTTATGTAACACACATGCAACATGATATAATGCATAGAGTAAGTGATATATTTCAAAATCATGGCTTGGTGTGTGTGTTTTGGTTTGCTTGTTTTGTTTTTTGATGGGGTAGTGAGGTAAAGTTGTCAGAGGGAATGCATTTTAAAGAAATCACAGAAGAAATTCAAGATTGAGTTGCTAATAAGCTATACCATTGGAGGAATACAAAACAAACCCTAAGCACAAAAATCAATACATTATATACCGCACAGTTTTGTCCAAAATTTTATCATGACCTTAAACATGAATACCTCAATTAGGTTTGCAGTGAAAAATGAACATGTAACATTTAACAAACCAGGCCAGTGAATGAGGAGAAGACTGAGAACCCCAACTTTCTGAAGAAAAATCAATTGAGCTTTGCTTTCAGAAAACAAAAACAAAACACTGTAAAACAGATTATACATGCATTTGCCATTGTTCTATTGGGTGGGAATGTGTTGTGAAAACAGGGGCTAGAATACACAGAGATTTGCATAGCAGATTAATTTAATTCCTTCGAAAAATTGCTAGTACAATTAACAAAACTCAGCTATTGGAATCTAATCTACAAAGTATTTAAACAACATATGGCTAGTTAAATTATACATAATAAGCAGAGATTGCATTTCTTTTCAAGAGACTACTAACCATTCAGTTTTAAGAGACCTATTAAGATATTGCACCATTTTAATGGTTTGAGGTGGGGGCGGGGGTGGGGAAGCAATTACCTCCATACATATGGCAAAGGTATTTGATTAAATTCAACATCCATTCCTGATGAAAACTCTTAAAAGTAAACTGTGACTATTTTAACAATAAGTTGAGGAGTAGGAAAAAGTAGGTTTATATTTGTTCCTATGGAAAAATACTCACAGAATATTATTACAATAGTTTTCTTAATTCTGTGGTTTTTGTACTCCCAACTGTAAGCCTACCCCTGTATGTATGTTAAGCCCACCCCTGTATGTATGTTAAGCCCAGACATGTATTTCAAGGTGAGAGTCAGCATCATGCTTAGGGTTACATAAAGGAAGCATTCTTGTTAAATGCAGGACATCACCACGGATACTGAAATCTAGGAGTGTGTCCAGGGCAGATATGCAAGAGAAAAATGCCAGCTTTGGTAGAATATAAGCTCCATGAGAGTCATGGCTTGTCTTTTAATGAGTGTATGTTTATTAAATTAACTATCAAAGGATATAAATTAAAAAGAAAAACCAACATTATCCATATTTGCAAATTACTATGAGAATTTCAATGCCCCAGAGAAGCAACTAAGAGATAATTAGATCTAAGAGGAGAAATCAATATATTGGTTGGTTACAGAGTACAAATAATTAACAAAAACCATTTATAATTAATATAAACTCTATTTTAAGATTCTTTGAAGGCAAATAAAGATATTTGAATAAATGTATAAAAGACATAATTTAGAGCTAGAAGATATTTATATTTTTAAAGTAGCACTTAATGAATTAATTGATAAATTTGATATTTAACTATTTAAAAGGAATTATTAGTTACATATGAAAAACAGAATAAGTAAAAATGCCCCAGAGCAGGGTATATTCTACCAGCTAATGAAATATAAAGTTGCAGTTAAAAGAATTTGCTAATGCCCAGCCAGCATGGTTCAGTGGTTGATTGTCATCCTATGAGCCAGGAGGTCATGGTTTGATTCCTGGTCAGGGCATAGCCCTGGGTTGTGGGCTCGATCCCTAGTGTGGGGGCGTGCAGGAGGCAACTGATCAATGATTCTCTCTCATCATTGATGTTTCTATCTCTCTCTACCTCTCCCTTCCTCTCTGAAATCAATAAAAATATATTTTAAAAAAAGAATTTGTTAATATTTCAGAAATACATTCTTTAAAACAAAAAAGAAGCACAGAAATAGACTTAAGTAAAGATAGAAACATAACAAAATGAGACTTGCAATTCAAATGAATAAAATAAATGCACTAATTAACACACTGAGGCACACAAACTTGAGAACAATGAAAGCTAATTTACCTTCTTATAAAGAAAGATTTATGAAAGCATGAAAATACTAAGAGAAAATGTGTTGAGAACTTAGAAGGCATAACAACGTGAGAAAGTGAAAGATGACTACATTGTTATTTAAATACAAGGCAATAAACAAAGTCAAAAACAGATGATGAAATGGGAATATAGCAGTTTTCAACACATATGCCTTACAGTGGGTTAATTACAGCTTTATATTTATATTCATACATATTCCTTGACAAATAATATGAAAAGACATTTTTACAGAAAGTAAGATAAATAAGTGAATTTGTATAAATTAAAAATAATTTGGCCGAAACCGGTTTGGCTCAATGGATAGAGCGTCAGCCTGCCGACTGAAAGGTCCCAGGTTCGATTCCGGTGAAGGGCATGTACCTTGGTTGCGGGCACGTCCCCAGTAGTGGGTGTGCAGGAGGCAGCTGATCGATGTTTCTCTCTAACTGATGTTTCTAACTCTCTATCCCTCTCCCTTCCTCTCTGTAAAAAATCAATAAAATATATTTAAAAAAAATAATTTGAATGTATAGACAATTAAACAAATGTATATTAAAATAATAATAAGATAGCACTTTTTACCAAAAAGTTTAGCAAAATATAAAATGTTGATTATACAAGTGCTGGTAGGTGTGTGTGCAAACTTATTTTTTCACCTAGTTTTGGTGAGAATATAATTTTTTTTGAAAATTGGCACCAACTATCAAAATTTAGATTGCGTACTCTCTTTGACCAAAATTTTGCTTCTAGATGCCAAAACTGGTTTGGCTCAGTGGATAGAGCGTCGGCCTGCGGACTGAAGGGTCCCAGGTTCAATTCCGGTCAAGGGCATGTACCTTGGTTGCGGGCACATCCCCAGTAGGGGGCGTGCAGGAGGCAGCTGATCTATGTTTCTCTCTCATCGATGTTTCTAGCTCTCTATCCCTCTCCCTTCCTCTCTGTGAAATATCAATAAAATATATTTTTTAAAAAAAATTTTTGCTTCTAGAAATTTCTTAGAGTCTGTTTCCTGTGTGAAAGGCTGTATGGTACTTAGCAGAAGGGACTGTTAATGTAAACCACTCTAATGTAATTTTATCTTTTAGTGCAATAATATACCTTGAGATCTTGTTTTTTAATCAAACCAAACCTGTTCCACAAAGCATGCATTTCTTGAAGAACTTTAAGCTAGGACCAGGGTGGGTTGGGGAGGCAATTTGGCATTTTCTTACTGCTAGTGACCTCAGAAAATTCACTCTTAGAAGTGAAAATTCCCTATTAAACATTTAGGAGATAGAAATTGTCCTATACATTATATATGTATATATGTTGCTTCTAATTCTCCCATTCACTCATCAAATGAAATAATCTTATCTGCATATTGAATGTAAGGAAGTTTGCTTTTCATGAATAAAAGAGAAAGTTCGGACCCCAAAGGGGAGGAGAGGTCATAAGATAACACTGTGGCATATTTTGTGTAAGTAGGGAGAGGAGAGAATTTGTATTCCTGCAATAGCTGATGTCTATTTCTGAGTCTGGAGAGGGGAACTAAGTATATTGCCTTATGGTAATCTCTAGGTCAATGCAATTAGTTTCACCCTGAGAAAAAAATTGCTTTCTTTAAACTTATATAATTTAACACCAGAATCTAGGAGTCAGCAGAAGTTAAATTTAAATTTATTGAAGTATTCTCTTAATCACCATGTGGCATAAAGAAAGATAAGCTTAGAGAGGCTTTTACATGGAAGCTGGGCAGAAGAAACTTCTCCTGCCCAAGAGTGCTCAAGGCAGTGGAATATTTATGTGAAGGAAATTTGGTAATTCCTACTTGTGAAAGCCTGGATACCAATCAGGGTACTTACAGGTACAAGCACCTGAAAATCCAAAAGACCTGGCTTAGCAAATGGGAATTTTGTAGCCTCAGGTAACAAGAAGTTGGGAGGCCGAGTAGGTGCAGGACCCACGAATGGACTGGTTCCATGATGTCAGAGCTCCTGATCAGCTTCTCTGCGACATTGGTCTCATGGTTGTGCGATGGCTGCCAGCTGCAAAGCATCATATCCTAAAAATAAGAGGGGAAATCTTAGATTCGTGTTTTCCTCTTTTTCAATTCATTTTATTGTTGAGAGCAGTACAGATGTCCCTTATTTACTTGCTGTTCCTCCCCTCCACCGCGCTCCCACCCCATCCCAGGCCTTTACCTGTCTACTGGTGTCCATGGGCTATGACTAATTTGTACTTCTAAATCCCTTCACTCATTGAGTGATGATAACTTCCCAGAAGCCCTCATAGCATGTGTTTTATGTCTCACTGGCCAGAGTTGTGTCTCATGCTCCTATCAAAATAACCACTGGCCAAGGCTTAGAAATCCCCAGTGGTAGTTCACTTTAATCAACAGTCAATATATGGAATGAAATAGAAGCCCACACATCACCTATGACCAAGGCTTAACAATCAGTGTCTGCAAAACTATTATTAAATTACTTTTAAAAAATGCAGACAAAGCAAGGAATGGCTCCTCAAAAATTTTTTTAAATGACTTTTATATTTTCCATTCATTTTTCATGCAAGCTCTTGTCCAAAATTTCCCAGATTTTGGTAAATTTCTTTACTTTGGTCCATTAAGTTGTATAAATATACTATATCTTGTAAGTATTTTTATAACTATTTAATTAGTTTTCTAATTCTGATTTCTTTGCCAATGGGACTAAGATTGCTAGCATCCTTCCCAAGTGAACCACGGTTCAATACAAAAGTAACTTTCATAGTTGAAGTGATACCACATCTTAGTCTGTAAACCTGTCATTTAAATAAATAATGAAATATGATTAATCAGCCTTTTCACTCACTCATTTTTTTTCAAATGAAGTTTTAAATTCAGGTGCTTCTACAGCCTCAGTTCATTTTAAAACCTCAGGACTGAAGCAGCCCAGTAATTTGGGGGAAAAAATCTGTGGATTTATTTTATTCCTACTGATGGGATTATATTGGTTTTCAGAGGAAATGTCTTTTGGTTCCAAATTATGTATATTGTGCAGCTTCTGTATGTATTTTCCAAGTGATTTAAATGAATTTGAATCAGCTCATTAGGTTCCAGACTGGTGCTAAACATAATGACTCATTCCTAAATTAATATTGTCTACTCTGAACTACTCCTGTCTAAATCACTTTAATCACTGGAAACATTCATACTTTTCAAAAGGACGGCCACCTTCAAATGAATTCTGCGACAGTTCATTAGGTAATGATGTCATTTATGTTTCCTGGGTCAGCAAATGTGTTCCTGCCCGGCTTTAAAAATGGACTGACTGTGAGCAGATACACAGGTACTCTGTATGCATTTGACATTCATACGTGCACAGAAGGGAGGCATTATGTTGGCATAAAATGTTTCAATTTGGGACTTTGCTATGTCTCAGATTCAGCCTCATTTTTTCCTTTTCTTAGCTTGGCAGCTTTATTAAACACATGTTCCTCTCTTTGAGAAGCAGTTAATGTGTCAAATGCTTTGTCACATCTCCCTGACACCAGCTCATTAAAAAGGAGGTTCTAACTGGACTGTAGCTTGGGCACCATGTAAAGCATGCTTTTAGAAAGAGCATCATGCATGATGCGAACATTTGTGCTATTCAAATGAAGGCTGCTGCTTTAGGAATGCCTGCTAGCAATAGACATGATTACAGTCTTATGGCACAGCAGACTTCCCCCTGCCACTGTCCCTTGAAATTTAAGAAAAAACAAACAAAACAAAACAAAAAAAACTTGGGAGTTGAATGTGATTAGCATCTCGCAGGGGTCCTCAAACTACGGCCCGCGGGCCACATGCGGCCCTCCAAGGACATTTATCTGGCCCGCCGGGTGCCGCTGCCTGTCCTGCTTAGCAGCCGACTCATCCCGGGCCCGCAGTGCGCATAGGAATTTGTTCATAGTTTTTTTTTTAAAACTATAGTCCGGCCCTCCAACGGTCTGAGGGACAGCGAACTGGCCCCCTGTTTAAAAAGTTTGAGGACCCCTGATATTGAAATCAGCTTCTCAAGTGGTTCTTGAATGTGTATCCAAGAATGAATGTCAGGTGGATTTCACACAAATCACCAGGGAAGAGTGTCCTGCAATCTCCTTGGAGGTTCTACTTCAGGGTGATGCCTCAAGGAACGAGTAACTTATCATAGTTCACAGCACTGGAAGTAGACAGAGCTTGAACTGTGATTCTAATAGTAGATTCACTAATTTACTAATTTATTAATCCATTCAAAAGCACTTAGTATGGGGGACATCTATAGTGCTCTCAACAATAAAAATATTTTTAAAAAGCAAAAAAACAAAAGCATTTAGTATGTAAATATCTACCTGTTGCATGCTTACTGTGAGGTGGACATGACACTAGGATTTTTCAAATATTGTATGTAATTTAATCTTTATTACAATTCTGTGAAGTCAGAGTCTTTTTTTTTTTAAATATATTTTATTGATTTTTTACAGAGAGGAAGAGAGAGAGATAGAGAGTTAGAAACATCGATGAGAGAGAAACATCGATCAGCTGCCTCCTGCACACCTCCCACTGGGGATGTGCCTGCAACCAAGGTACATGCCCTTGACCGGAATCGAACCTGGGACCCTTCAGTCTGCAGGCCGATGCTCTATCCACTGAGCCAGACCGGTTTCGACAGAGTCTTTTTTTAAAAAATATGTTTTTATTGTTTTCAGAGAGTGAAAGGGAGAGGGAGAGAGAGAAACATCAGTGATGAGAGACTCATCGATCAGCTGCCTCCTGCAAGCCCCATATTGGGGTTCATGCCCGAAACTCTGGCATGTGCCCTGACCTGGAATTGGACCGTGACATCCTGGTTCATGGCTCGGTGCTCAACCACTGAGCCACACTGGCTGAACATTTGATCCTATTTTATAACTAGAGAATTTAGAGATATCAACTAACCTCCTAAGCCCTTAGAAGAAAAGTAAGAGGCAGAAATGGGATTCAAACCCAAGTCTGTCTAATATTACACCATTTTCAGAAAGAAACCCCAGACCCATATGGTCTCAGCAGTGAGCTCTTCCAAATATTCAAGGAAGAAATAATACCAACACATATTAAACAAACTCATCCAGAATGAAGGAAAAAAAGAGAGAACACTTCCCAACTCTTTAGAACACCTAGGGAAACCCAACGCCAAACCTTCACAAGGACATTAAAGGAAAGGAAACTTCCAGACGAATTTCTTTCAGTCATATAAATGCAGTGATCCCAAAGCCAATTCCAGAAAATCAACATATAAATAGCATAATACATCACGAAACGTGTGGTTTATTCCAAGAATATAAGATGGGCTTAACATTTGGAAAATGTATACATATGTTCACCAAAAGATGTGCGCATGAATATTCATAGCGGCAGTCTTCATAAAGCCAACTTGGAAGCTACCCAAAGGCCTATCAGCAGCTGAATGGATAAATAAATGGTGGTATATTCACACAATGCAATCATCTACAGCAACGAGAAGGAACAAAATACAGCCACTCGCAAATACAGTACTGAGGAAAACAATCCAGAAGGAGAAAAGTGCCTATTTAAGATGCAGTTTGCAGAGAGCACAGAAATAGGCCAAGTAATCCAGGATGTCTGGATAATGGCTCCCCTGGGGTGGAAGAAAGACCATGATTAGAAGGAGGCATGAGGGAGGCTTATGGGTGTGGGTACATTGTGTGCTACCTTTCCTTGATGTATGAAGCTGTACACTTATGCTATGTGCACCTTTCTATGTATAGTCACTCCTATACCAAAATAAGGAATAAATGTGTTCTAAATGTGAGAGATGCCTCACTTTCCTGGATGGGCAGAAAAAAAGGGGGGGATTTATTCCCCTCTGCCACCCCATCTTGCCACCTGTCGAGTTTGTTATTTTAGTGACAGCCCTGGAGAAAACAAGATGCATGTGAGGTTGTGGTATGTGAAGTATTGGGATTGTTTATGATTCATTTTCTTAAGGGACTGCCTTTGCCTTTCACAGATGATTATAGGTTTACATTTTCTTCAGGCAGAGTCGTTCCCTGCAGGATGAAACCGAAGCTATCCATTGATCGAAAGTACGAAAATAAAAGATATGGTTGTGGAAAAAACCCTCTCTAGTAGATCCATTAGATAAGTAGTTTCACTTTGAACAGCATCATTTACAGAATCAATCTTCTAATTTTCTCTTTTGGCAGATTTTCAAAGTTTTCAAAATATAGCTCGTTCTGTAATGTAAGTCCCACAGCTGTGGTGCTGAGTTAATTTTCTAATTTCTTAGTAAGAGAGTCAATCTGCATAATCAGTTTCTGAAACAATGGTGTGTGTTTCCCCTGCTAAATAGCTGCTTAAAGGGGAGGATTCTTTGATCTGTGACTTATAAGGGAGAAAGATAGTGAAGTTAACTACAGTCCATTCCAATCATCCCATATTTAAAGGCATATATATAGTGTGCCCAGCCCAAGCCTTAGAAGTGTGATAGTTAATGTGTTAATAATGGCTACTAATTTGTAAATAAATCAACGTAGAGGGTGAGGGAGATGGGGCCAACCAGCAATGACATTAATATTCATTTCTCAAGTAGGTAAAAATAAAACTGGCTTTTCTAAAACAAACAAACAGCATTTTGTAAAGTATTGTGTTTTCATGGAAACCTAAGAAGGATAAATGGTGACCAATAGAGATATAGTTGGCGATTGGGAGTCAATGGTCAGAACACTATGGCTTTGTGTGTCACCTCGTAACCAATGGGCCCTCAAGCAAGGGTTTTCAGGACTAAGCCATGATTAGATTGGCCTTTCGGTCAGAGGACTCAGGCAGTAGATGATAAAATGGATCTGAGATGGTGAGGAGCTGATCAAGAGTAGCAGTGGAAAACCCCTTGAATGAAATGCACAGCAGGGTAAAACAAGAAATAAAATTTGGGTGCCAAGTTCTCAGGTGCATTCTCTTTCTTTGTGTGTTTGTTTCCATTTGTTTTACTGGTTGACAAATTATGGAGTCCTAGTTTCAGATATGGGAGTGAAAATATCTGGAAATCCTTTCAGTATAGCTGTAGTCTTCTTAATTTAAAAAACTTAGTCACCTGTGCTTTTGATGTGCCACGTAAATGCCCACATGAGATTTCTGTACACAATTGTAGACCCTTATGGGTGTGCATTCCTAAGTATCCTAAAATATTAACCCTTCATGGTTTGAAAGCCATAAGTATGAAAGATATCTATCTATCTATCTATCTATCTATCTATCTATAGATATAGATGTAGATAGATATAGATATAGATATAGATATAGATATAGATATAGATATAGATATAGATATAGATATACTAGAGGCCCGGTGCATGAATTGTTGCACCGGTGGGGTCCCTCGGCCTGGCTGTGCCTCTCGCAATCTGCGACCCCTTGGGGGATGTCAGAGAGCTGGTTTCAGCCTGATCCCCACAGGCCAGGCTGAAGGACCCCACCAGTGCACAAATCTGTACACTGGGCCTCTAGTATGCATGTAAGATCTTTGGTTAATCTCTTCCCACCCTCCCTCCTCCCCCTTTCCCTCTGAGATTCATCAGTCTGTTCCATGTTTCCATGCCTGTGGTTTCCGCTCCTGCGTTGCCCATCTTCCCCCTGGTGGTCAGTGTGCGTCACAGCTACCAGGCGATATATATCTTGAACTAACCATTACTCTCTTGGCTCCTTTGCTCAGCCCCACTGGACAAATACAGTATCTATAATAATAAAAGCTTAATATACTAATTAGTCCGGATAGCCGAACAACCTTCCGGACAACCTTCTGGACCAAGCTGGGGCTTCGAGGGCCAAGGCTGCTGCGAGGGCTGAGCCCCTTGCACAAATTCCGTGCATCAGGCCTTTGGTCTTTCATAAGGAGCTCAGTATTTCAAGAACCTGGCACAGGGCTGGCCACCTGGTAGAGAGCCAGTGCATACTCACTGAACTGAACTGATTGGCAGATCTTTTAACTTTAACATATCAGGAGACTTTTTTGTGGGGGGGGGCATACTAACTAGAAGGATTATAGTTAACTTTCCTTCTTTTACAAATTGGTCAAGAGCTAGCCCTATTCTGATGTGTGTGTCATAGTTTCCTGAACTTAAGCTAAAACTTCATGGGGAGCCGTTGTGTCACAATGAAGCAGAATATAATACAGGGTTATGAAAATCAGAATTTCATAGTTGAGGCTATGCAAGATTTGAGTTGTCAGTGGCTCTTCTGACCCTTAGGTTTGCCATTTAAATCTGACATTCCTACCTGTGAACAACATTTTACCGAGAGATTTCTGTGAAGGGTAATGTGGTTGTTAATAAGATCCTTTGAGATTGTTTGGGGAAACGATGTGACATGAGAAATCTTATTGTTTTCTTAAATCAGAGAGCCAAGTGGAAGGTTCAAGAAATTATCAGCAACATAACACTCAGAAATATTCAAAGAGCAAACATCTAGGAATGGTATGTGGGATGCACACCTTCCCCCTATTTTTAATACTTACTCTTGGATAGGCTGCAGTAGTAAAAAAAAAAAAAAAAAAATACAGCTCTAACAAGAAAATATCCTTTAAAAGTTGTTGCTTTTGCAAAGCAAGAGAATTTTATCTAGATCATTACAATCAGAGAGTTTGCTTTTGGTAATGGTAAACATTAAACACTGAAGACTAATTTCTATGGTCCATATTTATTTTTTTCTCAAAATGATGGCAAAAAATTGCTTCATTTTTCTGATTGTTGTTGAAGTCATCTTTATGAAGATACTCCTTTCAAATTATTCTTGAGGTATTAGTTTAATTGCATCAAATAATTGAACTATTTTGCATACACAAATAGTATTCCGTCATTCGACTATGATATGGCTCCTATCTTTGTTGAATAAAAATCCATTATACTCTAACTGAAACAGAGATTAAATAAATTAGTGTTAATTCCAAATGTTAAAATCAAGGCACTGTTAGTGTTTTCTAGATCAGATATTGGTTGGCCTACCAAATATTCATTACTTTTCAGATGTCCAATATATCTAGAAATTCACTGCTTCCCTTCTCTCCACCTTCCACCACTGTATCCAGTTACTTTTATTATCATTGACAATGGAGTTTAGGTCTGCCACCTGCTTGTTATGCCACTCTGCAGGATTGGATGTTGGGTTTCCTTTTTAAAATGCAAGGAAATTGAAAGTGCAGGAAAGAGAAAGGAGCAAAATTTGCCTAGCCAGTAACATGCTGTGTAGTTGAGTCATATTCTAGAATTGCTGCTTGTCCTCAAATGTCTTGAGCTAACACTTGCCAGAGGACATACAATACAACACTGGCTTATCCTGTTGATTTTATTTTTCACAAGAATCATTGCCTTATTATCCCAAATATCAGTGCTGACACAATGATGATGATGACGATAATGATGATGATGATGATGATGATGTGCTTGAGTCATAGAGTTTCCAGCCACAAATTAGCACAATTACTAAATGCTTTTGAAAAATGAGCATGCACCAAACGAGTTCACACATTAGAAGAATGAGACTGGGGTAGAAACAGTGATATAAATTGCAGTGCAACTTATGTAATGTGATATAATGTAAATATTAATTTTAAAGTGTATAATTTGGCGTTTAACAGCTGTTGTTGAATTTGTAAGTACCCTCTGGGTGCCTGCAAATTGCAGTGCTTCAGAAGTGGAATGTGATGGGTCCTTTCAGTTTAGATATTTTGTTGCAATAACTCTCATCTGCCATCAACAAAATGGGCCTACAGATGAGAAGATGGCAGTACCTAGAAGCCAGTTGATAATGTGTTTTGGGCTTTGGATAAGCTGCTTATTTTGAAGAGTTGCTGCCAATATCTCTTCCCACCACCAAGCTGTCAAGAGCATTTTGTAGTCGTGCTTAGAGTAGTACATTTATGGATTTATCTGCCTGGGTGGTTGGATGATGAGATCACAGTCCTCGTGTAACTTGAGTAAGAGATCCGGGTAAGAGTCCTGCTTTGCTAAATATTAACTAACATTAGTGTTTAGGGGATTTTTTTTTGGGGGGGGGAGGGAAAAGAGGAAGGAAGAAAGGAAGGAAGGAAGGAAGGAAGGAAGGAAGGAAGGAAGGAAGGAAGGAAGGAAGGGAAGGAAGGAAAGAAGACATTTCATGACTGTATAAGACTTCCTTGGCTATATAAATCCAGATCATTCCAAAGCAGTATTACCCAATGGAAATATATGCAAACAATTTTTGTCATTAAATTCTTTCTGGTAGTCACGTTTAATAAGTAAAACAAATGGGCACAGTTTTTAAAAATATATTTTAGTTAATCCAAAAGTTATTTCAATATGTAATCAATAAAAAAAATTAATGAATGTTTTACATACTTTTTGTGTTGCGTCTATGATCTGGTGTATATTTTACCAGAGCAGGTCTCAACTGGCGTTGATCACATCTCAGTGCTTAATTGTCACATGTGGCTAGTGGCTACTGTATTGGATACTCAGCTCCAGAGCTCCTTATAAGATCAGGCTAAAGCTAGTCCCCAGCTGAGACCACATCCCTGCTTAGCTTCTACTACCTGTCCTATCTTGCTCTTCTCTCATTTTTCCCCCAAGTACATCATTTGTACAAAAGTCCTCATCTCAGGCTTTGCTTCTAGGAAAATTGACCTAAGCCAGTGTTTAATAACAGTTAGTACTTCTTACTTCTTGATGATTTAGACAGATTTCTTCTTGATACTACTCCTCCTTGCCATACCTCCTGACTCCTTGTTACTCAGTGTCTACTTACCTCTTTCCATATTCCACTTGCACTGGAGAATATATATTCTGTAGGAACTTCCACAGTCATTAGCAGTCACCTCTTAGTAGTCATTGAAAAGAAGATACTTAATCCCGTGGTAAGGTAACAAACAATTAAAACTCCCGATCTAGACTTTGTTTCCCAACTTGCAACACTCCTACCTCTGGAGTGGGCTTTGCCTGTTCTTAATTTCTCAAAATGTGATCCCAGAGTGTTCAGTCTGAGTGATAGATGCAAAGTCAAAACAAAATCGCTTTTTAAAAGTCAAGAGTCAAAAAAGAAAGGTTTCGACAATTGTCTGTGAGATGTATTTGAATATATCTCTTAGTTTATTTTTTTTTTTAATATTACTCACTCAAATTCCATTAGGAGAAACAAGCATTTGGTTCCTCTCATCATTTGGGAGCAAAATAAAGACCTTTACAAATGTTCTCTTTTTGTATGTAGCCCAAGCATAGTGATGGATGGATTGCTAACTGTTCCCCAAAGGGCAGAATATTGGCTGTCATGAAAAACTGTGCATCCTCAGACAGCCCTGACTCTAGGATAACATTGAAGCTATCTGTCTGTTAAATAGCTATGCAATTTTATTTCACTGTACCCTTCTTTCTGCTTCTATTTGTTATTTTATATTTTAGGCATGATCAAAAACAAACTGGCAAATTGCAAACTTGCTGACTGGCAAGTTGGTGAGGATATTAATGACACTTTAAAATCAGTTCACTTCAAGAAAAACTCTAAAGTTGAGAGAAAGGAAACTCAACAATCTAGGATTTAAACTCCAAATAGTTCTGCAATTAGTTCTAATTCATTCTAATTAACGGTGATCTCAAATGCACTTTTTCTCAATAATTCCTCAGACCTGTTCATAATGGGAGAAAGGAATGTTGGTGAATGCAAATTTTTGTTTGTTTCATCAGTAAAGATAATCTATTAAAATAGAGGATAAAGAATGCAAAATGGAAAAAAAGAAAAAAGTTATCTATATTAAAGTAAACCAAATTGTTAAATGATAGGTAAAATATCATTAGGGATGAGTGTCTTAATCTGTCCAGGCTGCTGTAACAAAATACCAGAGACTGGGTGACTTAGAAACAATGGAAATATAATTTTCACAGTCTGGAGAGTGGGAAGTCCAAGATCAAGGCACCAACAGGTTCAGTGTCTGGTGAGGGTCTGCCTCCTGCTTCATAGACAAGCAGTGGACTTCTCCCTGTGCCCTCAGATAGCAAAAAGGGCCAGAAAGCTCCCTGAGGTCTCTTTTATAAGGACACTAATCCCATTCATGAGGACTCCACTCTCATAACCGAACCACCTCCCAAAAACCCACCTGCAAATACCATCACATTGGGGGTTAGGTTTCAACATGAATTTTGGAGGGCAAGGATGGAAGGACACAAATATTCAGTCTATTAAATATATTCGAATATAAAACTCAGAGAAGATTAGAGTTATAGCTTTAATATGTAACCCTGGGTAAAATTTTGAATCTCTTGGAGCTATAGTTTTCATCTTTAAATAGGGTGATTTATTAAATTCCCTATCACTACTATGGTTCCATGTGGTTCTAAGTCACCTTATATATAGATGCTTGATATTATACTTCTTCCTTTGCCCTGATTCCTGGGTCAGTAGGTATGGTGGAAAGAGTTTTGAGAACAGATAAATCCAAGTTTAAATGCCACACCTACCACTTAACTATATGACCTTGAATAAATTACTGGCTCGTCTGAAAAACAGAGATAATAATAACTACTTCCCAGAATTTGCTGATGTCCTTGAGCAATGTCTGGAATAAAATAAGCTTGAAAAAAAATCTTCCTTTTCATCTCAGCTACTGGGAGGCCATTTTTTTGACACGTCTCTCCTGTATGTGAGAAAAATAGTTCTCTGCAGGAAATTGGCTTCTTCCTTAGCCTGTGCAAAGCAGTATGGGTAAGAGGGGGAACTGGGCCTCAATCCATCCTAGGAAACAACTTCTGATGCTCCAGGGGATGCCATGCCTCATAAAAGATCTCCCCAGAAGGCCAGAGGAACCCAAGGGGACCAGATGGCCAGTTAGGTAAATAAGCAGAGAAATACAAAGAAATGTTTCCTAAGACTCAACATATAATAAAAGCGATCCAGAGAAATAATGCCAAACACTGCAGGGGAAGGGTAGGAGAGAGAGGGGAAAACCTGACTTATGGATCTGTCTGCCTCTACAGCAGGAATCTTGGCAGCTTTTTCTTGTGGGCACAGGGCACAAGTGACTTTCAGCAAGGTTGGCATTTTGATCCATTGGCAAAGAAAGAATCTGGGACTTTTCCACATCCAAGTTGCAAAAAATAAAAAATTAAAAAATGCTGCTTTGTATTCCTTGTAATGTAAAATAAAGCCACTGGCATTGTGGCCCTCTCCTCTTACACCTTTCTTAAGTGAATAATAAGCATAGTAGGTTGTGATGGTTATGTTTTTGCATGATATGTCTAAATAAACAAAGCTATGTCACATATCAAATCATCATTATGTCTAATATCTCCTGTTTAATGTGTCCAGGAACATAATTTTTGATGTGAGCAATTTGCATATGCATATTGTCTCATTATCTTAATATAATACTGTTTGGGAAGACTGATTCTTAAATACATACTGGGAATACAATTACCCTGATGAGGTCTGGTTTAAATTATCAGAAAGCTTTCTAAATATGTTTACATTCTGATTTGTATAAATTAATCATTAAAACAAAAATTAAGGATTTAGCAGGAAGGTGGTATGGTTTCTTAACTAGGCTTTCTTCTTACCGCTTTTACACATATAGGCTGAGTATTCGCTATTAGCTTAGATGTTTAACATGTACTATAAACTGCTGGAGGAATAGTAATCAGTGAGGACTAAAGGAACGTAGACTATACACTGAGTGGCCAGATTATTATGATCTCTGAATGCATAATAATCTGGCCACTCAGTGTATATCTTATATAATAAAAGGCTAATATGCAAATTGTCCCCTAGACCAGGAGTTCGACCAGCAGGTAGGCTGGCCAACCGCCCATGTCTCCTCCCCCTGGCCAGGCTGGCTGGACCCCACCCATGCATGAATTCATGCACCGGGCCTCTAATATATATATATATATATATATATATATATATATATATATATACACACACACACACACACACACACACACACACATACATATATACATATATATATATACACACACTGAGTGGCCAGATTATTATGTGTTCAGAGATCATAATAATCTGGCCACTCAGTGTACATTACCCTATATGATCATTCATTCATGCACTCCTTTATTCCAGACCACATGCTATATGTCAGGCAGAGAGATAGAAGCCAAGAGTATAGTGAGAGTGATGACACAGCCTGTGCCCTCCAGGAACCCCCTGCTTAGCTGGACAAATAGATAAATGAGCAATGACCATTGACTTCTGTCTGGCTCTAAGCTGAAGAGCAGGCCCCCTGCTGAAAGCCACGGAGCTCTCCTGGTCATAATGAATGCCCCTTGCCCAAATGCATACAGATATCTCAGTTTTAAAACCTTCTTATATCCAGAAAGACATGACTATGCTGCACTGTCATTGAGATTTGTATTTTGTACAACCTGTATCCTTACCAGTGCTGTTCCCATTCCATAAAAATACTAAATAAATTCAATAGAAGAGAAGAAGGGAAGGTAGGGAAGGGAAGGGGAGGAGGAAGAATCATTCTCTTATTGTGTAGTTTGAATGTGCAGACCATAGGGTCGGAAATATACAGGATTTAATTCCTTGTCATCAATTTCTAGTTCTGTGACTTTGAAGAAAAAGCATTTAAGCTTTCAGACTCATTTCCTTACTTATACTATAAGGAAGAAGATACCTATGCCTTCCTACTGTGGCTGTAAGAATTGGAAAAGGTGTTGTATGCATGAATACTAGCAGATTATATAATACTAGAAATTCATGCATGGGTAGGGTCCCTAGGCCTGGCCAGCGATCAGGGCCGATCTGTGGGGCGACTAGCAGGGCGATCTGGGGGGCCCCCGCTGGCACCTGCCTTTGGCCAGCCTGGTGCTGCCAGCTCGCCAGCCCTGCCCCCACCAGTAGCCTCCATCTGCGGGGCAACCGGCAGGGCGATTGGGAGGGCCCCCACTGGCACCTGCCTTGGTTGACCTGGGGACTGCAGGCTGGGGGCAACTCCTGCATTGAGCGTCTGCCCCTTGGTGGTCAGTGCGCATCTTAGCGACTGGTTGTTCCGCCATTCAGTCGATTTGCATATTAGGCTTTATTATATAGGATTGAGACATAACAGAGAAGGAGCCCTACATTAAAAAGGCACAATCCAGCCCAGCAGATGTGGTTCATAGCATCAACCTATGTGGTCATGGTTTGATTTCTGGTCACGGCACATGCCCAGGTTGCTGGCTTGATCCCTAGTAGGGGGTGTGCAGGAAGCAGCTGATCAATGATTTACTCTCATCATTGATGTTTCTATCGCTCTCTCTCCCATAGTGTCTTCCATAGCATTGAGCACGTAGTAAGTACAATAGGTAGTACTTAGTTGATAATGATCCTGAACTTTTCTAAAAACATCTTTGGTGCTGTGGCTAAAGAATAGTTCTTAAGCCTCAAATATACTCTTTGAAAAATTCACCCTATTGTTCACAAACAAGGAAAAGAACTATTAGCACAGCAAGACTAAAAGTGTATTTTAAAAGCCATACCCTAGTTACCATTAGTGATGACTAAGTAATGGCATAAATGCAAGAGCCAGGAACATGCTCTGCTTAAAGTATACACCAAAGCCAGAGTTTTTTCTTATAATGTGAAAATGTGTCTGGACTTGGATTCACATGCAGCATGAATCATTTTTCAAATGAATTACATTTTTTCACTCACATCTCAATACCTCCATTTCAGTGATAGCATGTGTGTTCTTCACCGATGGGTGTGTCAGTGTCTTTTTTCAAAGTTGGGAGTTGTAAATTCAACAGATACTGAGTTAATCCTAGGATCTTCTCTATCAAAGATAATGGGTTGATACAGTCTTTTATTTTACAGTTTCTCTTGTGAAAATGTAGGAGCTTTTGATTGCCGAGCCCTTTGGGGAAATTACAAAGATACGCTGTTGGCAAGCTGACCTTTGAAGAAGCTGTTTGGGATTTAACAGTTGCTCTCACACTTAGCCTCCAAATCACCCCTCTATTTCTTAATATTGTAGTAAAACAGCTTAATATCAATGTTTAAAGTAATATATGCAGTAATAACATGCTGTGATTAAAAGTTTACTATTAAACAAGGGATCCAGCCTAAAAACTTATTCTAGCAAGAGATCCATGAGTTATTCAAATGGGATCTATTCGACCATCTTTGATGATTTCTGATAATGGCTCATGCTTATACTTCTGGGATAAAATTCACAGTCCTTGGTATGCCAAGCAATGTCTTTCATAATCCATTCCTAATTTTCCAGTTGCCTACTTTCTCCACCTACTGCGACTCCGTCCTAATTATTCATCCCTGAAAACTAATAAAACCTGATCACTCTTTGAATATTCCAGGCTCCCTGATCTCTATGTCTTTTATTATTATTATAACTGGAATGTCTCCTTTTTCTTTGGGTTATCTGTTAAGTGCTGTAAAAGATATCTGTGTCCCCAAGGAAAAAAATACGTATTATAGCTCTTCTTATATTAGGTATACAAAATTGGACTAATTATAATGTTTGATTATACACAAAAATAGACTCTTTATTCTGCCATTCACTTGTGTTAACTGAACCCTCAGAGTGTTGAAGTTCCAAGAGGTACATCCAGGCATATCTTGTAAGAGAAAGTACTCATGATTATCTTCTTATTTTTAGGGGAGAAAATAAAAATTGCTCAGAGCCCACAGCAAATACCCCATCATATTCCTATGAATAGAATTGTGCCTTATGTTCCTCATTCCTGAAATGAATATCAGATTTTTAAGAATTCACATAGTCTAATTATTTGAGGTGAATAGATATTGAGATTCCACCACATTATCATTTTTCAATCCCACGGGATCCTAGAAATAAGGGCAGAGATCATTGAAATTATTTGGTTATAATCTTTACATTTCAGTATCCAGATCCAAGGATAATTTCTGGTTTTCTGGGCCAATTTCTAACTATGAGGAAGAAAGCAAAGGCTTCATTTGATTGCCCCACTTACTTATTGAGTGGTTTTAATCAATTAATTTTGTTCCTCTGGAACTTGTTCTTTTGTGTTTACACTAAAGGATTTTGTAAGAAATTATGTTCTCTGTGGTTATTGTGTGAATGGTCTATGATTTTACATCTATATCTCTGTTAAAATTAAACTTTAATAGATATATTCAGCTATGACAATGTATGTTGTGGCTTTAAATAAATCAGGATAAATACCAGTGTGCTATTTAGGAAACCATGGAGACAGTGGAAATAGTTCTGCTAAATTAATTGATAATAACCAATTTATCTAAGTTAAATTACTAAAAAACAAAGGCAATCAGCTGATTTTGTAACTAAAAGGGAATAACATTTCTAAAGAAGCACAAAACAGAGGCCATTAATACCAAATACAGTATAAATGTGTTTAATGAGAAATGCCCTAATAGTGCTGAACTGTATCTACTTGTTGCTGGAATGTCCTGGCAAGATTATTGAACCCCCAGCATCAGTTTCAACATTGGTGGAAAGGTAGTTGGTATACTGAAAACCAGAAAAAAAAATGTGTTTCTTATTTCTCTCATTAGATTTATAGGCTCTGTGATCTTGGGAGAGTTACTTAACTATTTTAAAGTTTTCCCAGTTATAAAGTTACCTGGCTCACATACAATCACATGAGGTAATGCCTGTAAAATGTGTTTTCTAAACTTTAAAATAAGGATATTTCCAATATGGTGATGGTGATGATGGTGATGATGATGATGATTTCCTGGTTGATCTATTCAATAAACAGTTTCTGAAAATCTGTCCTTTATTAAGTACAATGAATATCATCTCTTTCAACATGTATAATTTAATAGACCCATGAACAAAAGTTTACATTCATGGAAAAGTTCTAGGAAGTATCCAAATACTAATGTTAAAAAAAAAAAATAAGTGTTTGTGACCTAGCAACTTGAAGGACAAATCAATCTTCTATAGAATGTAAATATAATGTTCTATAGTACCTTATATTATTGCTAAACAAACATAATGAAAGTTTTGCCTACAGTTTTTCTTTCTACCCATATAAAATCTTCAAATCAGCCTTGACCATATCATATTCTTTATTTCCAAAATAATGACTTCATCCATTCCTTTCAAGCATCGCTGTAACTCTTTCATTATCACTCATTCAGATTACGTATTTCTTTCTGGATTTTCTTTCTCCTATGATTTCTTCTTTTGATCTACCTTCCCAGGATTTTCTGGATGGAATTCACTTTCTAAAATTCAAATATGTCATCATTTCCCTCCATAAACACTTCGATTGTTCCTTAAGGACTGTGAATAAACCCAAGTTTCTTAATTGGCCTACATTATCCTTCATCTTACTTCCAAATCCATTTCTACAATTCTCCAACCAACCAGTCTGCATTATCCAAATATTGCAATTTCCCTGTGAACAGAATTTGTTTGGATATTCTACTCCCTCTTTCAGAGCATCCTTCATTACCACTCTTGACTGAAAAAACTTTTTTCATCAACTCTTAAGTGAACATAATCTCAGTTATACTAAGCCTTCTCAAAATAGAAGTAATCTATCCCTCTTATAGAATTCTCTTTTTAATGTGATCTTAGTTCTTAATATTTAGTACTTCCAACAAATGACTACAAAAATCTCCCTAAAGTCCTCAATATGCAAAGAACTTAAGCTATAATAATAAAAAATAGCACACTTGGTATTTGGGAGCAAAAGGTCCAAATATGCATCCTCAAATTACCCTTCTACTGGCTGTTTTGTCTAATTATCATTTAAGCCATTAGCAGGCCTCTATGAGATGCCAAGTGATTTCTTTATAAATGTTTCACAGAGGACAACTAGGGAATTGGTTAGGATAATGATTCTGTCATTTTTACACATGCAAGTGCAGTATAAACAACGAATAGCATCATCCCAGTGTTGCAATGCTCAGTCATTTCAATTTTAAAAAGTAGTATGTTAATCTGGCTGGTGTGGCTCAGTGATTGAGTATTGACCCATGCACCAATACGTCACCCGTTTTCAATTCCCGATCAGGGCACATGCCAAGGTTGCGGGCTTGATCCCCAGTAGGGTCATGCAAGAGGCAGCCTATCAGTGTTTCTCTCTCACTGATGTTTCTTTCTCTCTCTCCCTCTTCCTTCCTCTCTCTTTAAGATCAATAAAACCATATATATTTTTTAAAGTAATATGTTAGCCCTGGCTGGTTTGGCTAGGTGGATGGAGCGTCGCCCTGCGGACTGAAGGGTCCTGGTCAAGGGCACATACCGGGGTTGCGGATTCCATCCCCAGTGGGGGGCGTGCAGGAGGCAGCAGATCAATGGTCCTATGCTTCTCTCTCATCATTGATGTTTCTCTCTCTCTCCCTCTCCCTTCCTCTCTGAAGTCAACATATATATATATATAAAGTAATATGTTAAATTTTACCAAAAGTTTTGCCCAGTGCTTCTCAAGTAGGATCAATAAAATAAATGCAGTTCTGGAGTTCTATATCAATCTGTATTTGAGTTAAGACTGTTTCAGCTAAAAGATAGATTTGCATTTATTATTTTTTACCAGATTTGGAAAACCTACATTTCTTTTCAAAGGCTTGTAACTTAAAAACGACTTCTATATTCAGTCAAAGTTTTCTAAGAGGAAGTTTTCTTCCAGCTAGAGATTTTACAAGAAAATGTTCAAATGAAAAAAAAAAATAGAAAAGAAAAGGCTTTTAACAGGAAGTTAATAGGGTGGCCTAAATGGAACCTGAAATGGAAGAATTCACCCCCTTAATGTGATTCTGTGTGGAACTTCAAAAGAAAAGACAGCAAGACAAGTCTTCGCTAAATGCAAGAATGAGGGTGGGCTGCAGTTGTCATTAGCCAACTATGGTTGCTTCATTTTCTAATGTATTTTCTCTACAACTGAAGCAGTTGCCCATGGTATTTAGATTATTTAAGCACCAAGACAGTCGCTGGCTGGAAAATTAGAATGTCTCTCTGCGGACTTTATTCTCAGCTTTGTGGAGAGAACAATCATGTTGAGTTGTCATTTTTCATCTTAAGGAAAATGTGCTCCTAAGAACACAAGATATTAGAGACACATTTTTATACTCTTAGAAAAAGAAATGATAGTGTGACATTTCCCATTCTTTTCCCAATCATTGTCATGAAAATGAGAGCTCCAGATGTGAATGGATATTGGTTATCTAAATGCCAATGATGATATTTTACATTTATAAAAATGAATGTTGATGGACTGTTTATGTGTTGTGTGAACAGTGTAGCTCTTTGCTTGGTGTGAGGTGACACTTGGAATATTACTTCAACTTGAATTAGAATTCATCCTCAGTCTTGACCAAAGTCTGAGACATAAAGTACTATTGAGTATCTACATTATTTAATCTACCATTCTGGGTTTGTTTTGTTTTTTGTTTTGTTTTTTGTTTTAATTTGACTTTAGCTCCATTCAGAGTTGAATAGTTTTGTATAGGAACACAAAATGCAGAATTTAATAACCCAATCAAGCCTTTACTCAGAACAATATTTATGAGCATTGGATTCACATCCAAATGTCTAATAAGGAATATGTATGTCCAAGCTATTAATGCCTTATTCCCGTTGTCATCTAAATTACTCTTAATGGAAAAACTTGGAAGAGATCAAAGCCAAGGTGAGGTGTCAAGGCCAAGGAAAGGCCATTTCATTGATCAGGAGCAGGAAGATATGGAGGCTCAGTGAGATAGGTCATGGGATAAAGAAGAACCAGATCCTCTTTTGGTCCAAAGGACAAGAACAAGGCCAAGACAGGAGGCCTCAAAGCCAGGAGGAACCAGGAAAGCAGACATATAGAGAAGGGAGGTGATCAGGAGAATGTGTATGACTATCAATTGTATTGATGACATACAGTACTATCTGAAAGGGCACAGGGATGGAGCAGACATAGACTTCTTTATTCAAACAATTGTTTGGAAAAGAAACAACTATATGTGAGGGTGTCAAAGGAGCGAAGATAGGTTGAGATATGTGCAAGATAGCCTTTACCAATAAGTACAGTGCAAGCCATAGAATTCAACTGCCTTGCCGGAACCGGTTTGGCTCAGTGGATAGAGCGTCGGCCTGCGGACTGAAGGGTCCCGGGTTCGATTCCGGTCAAGGGCATGTACCTTGGTTGCGGGCACATCCCCAGTGGGGGGTGTGCAGGAGGCAGCTGATCGATGTATCTCTCTCATCGATGTTTCTAGCTATCTATCCTCTCCCTTTCCTCTCTGTAAAAAATCAATAAAATATATTTAAAAAAAAAAAAAAAAAAAAAAAAAAAAAAAAAGAATTCAACTGCCTTACAGTAGTCCTTCCAAAAGTGAGCTTGCTATACTGATTGCAAGTTTGAATTTCATGTGAATTATGTACTTGCAGTGTGACCTCACATGAAGTTGCTGCTTCTTTATTTTTCTTTTTTAATATCTCTTTGCCTCAGTTTTCTAGTTACCAAAATGGGAATAATAATACTATATCTCTTATAGTGTTATGATCCATGTTAAGTGAATCAGTACTGTGATTATGGATCATATTTCCCAGGATTTTGCTAGAGTAAAGGTGGAAGCATCTGAATTGTAATGGCCATTTGGGATGACAAGAGGGAGTGAAATCTGCAGTCTCCCCGAAAATAGATCTAGTTCTTCCTGCTTGTCTATTCTGTCCTGCTACCTGGCATCACAGGAGGGGGGTGGATCTGGGTGGGGCATATCTATAAGCTATAAGCTTAAGGAAATCTCTCATAGTCATGTGGTATTTACATCCTAAACACCATCAAGAGGAAGAGCCTTAAAATCAAAACAAGACAGATTCACAAGAAATATATTAAAAAACCAAATGTGAATTGAAACCAATTAAAACTATATGCAGCTCAAATCCAGCTCAATACCTGAAGAAAGCAAAGGGAACATTCCCTCTCTGTAGTTTCCTGACAGTAGAACCCACATGCCTCCTTCGGTGAAAAATAATATTAACTCTAGTCTCTATTATTTTTGTTTAAATCCAATGTCCAGAATACAACAAAAAAGTGTGAAACATGTAAAAATATCTGAAAATATGACCTACTGGCAAAGTGAAAATATACAATAGAAGTAGACCCACAGAGATTCTGGTATTAAAATTTAAAACCAATGTATTTAAAGTAAACATAAATTTGGTGAAGGGATTATAAGAAAAATTGACAAAAATGGATCAAATGATGGAGAATTACAGCAGTGAAAAATGAAGTAGGAAAATAAATATATAGAAATATGTATGCATGTGTATATATACCATTATGTATGCATTATATGATAGCAAACATATAAATATTTAAGAAAAACTATGAAACCCTGATGTGTGAAATAAAAAAGAACAAAATCCATGGAGAATTATTCCATTTACATGTTAAAGAAAGCTCAATATTTTCAAGCTGTCAGTTCTTACCAAACTGACCTATATAGTCAACAAAATCCCAATCAAAATTCCAGCAAGTTATTGTGTGAATATCAAAAAATGAATTCTAATGTTTATGTTGAATGATTAAAGACCCAGAATAGCCAACACAATATTGAAGGAGAAGAACAAATTCAGAAAATTGACACTTCCTGACTTCAAGCAATTCTATTAATCTCCAGTAACCACATAATTGGTATCAATAAAAGAATAGACAAATAGGTCAAAATGGAAATAGCCCAGAAACAAACCCACACAAATATACTCAGTTGATTTTTATAAAGAAGAAAAGACAATTCAATAAAGAGAGAATAGTCTTTTAACCAAAATGATGTAGAAACAACTGTATGTCCCATGCAAATTGTTTAAATCTATACACAGAATTTACATCTCTCACAAAAATTACATCAGGAAGGATCACGGACCTAAATGTAAAATGCAAACTATAAAACCCATATGAAATGACCTATGAGGAAATCCATGTGACCTCAGGTTTGTCAATGCCTTCTCAGACACAACACCAGAATTCATAAATTGCCCTTTAGTAAAAGTAAAAATGTCTGCTGTGCAAACATTCTGTGAAGGGCATGAGAAGACAGGCCACAGACTGAGAGAAATTATTTGCAAAATATATACCTAATAAAGGACAGGTATACAAAATATTCAAAAACCTTTAAAACCCAACAATAAGAAAACAAACAACCAGATTGAAAAATGGGCCAATGACCTTAACAGACAATGCTCCCCAAAAGATTTACAAATGGCAAAGAAGCATGTATAAAGAGGTTCCCATCAGTGTGGCTCAGCAGTTGAGCATCGACCCAGGAACCAAGAGGTCACTGGTTCGTCAGGACAGGAGCCCGAGTTGCAGCTCGATCCCCAGGTAGGATGTGCAGGAGGCAGCCTATCGATGATTCTCATCATTGATGTTTCTATCTCTCTGTCCCTCTCCCTTCCTCTCTCTCTAAAGATAAATAAAAACATTAAAAAAAAGATGTTCCACATCATATAGCATTAGGGAATTGCAAATTAAAACAACATTAATATATCACTACATACACAGTAGAATAGGAAAAATCCAAAACACTAATCACACCAAACGCTGATGAAAATGAGGAGTCATGGGAAGTTTCATTGACTGAGAGTGGGAATGCGCTATGATGCATATAGCTATTTTGGAAGACAGTTTGGCTATTTCTAGCTAAACATACCCTGGCCATATGATTCAGCAATCATGCGCCTCGGTATTTACCCAAATAAATTGAAAACTCACATCTACACACAAACCTGCACATGCTAACGTCCCAATTAGTTTAAAAATCATTGTGGACAGTGTGTGTAGGAACCAGTTTGTAAGAGTCAATTATGTGCATTTCTTCCTCTCCTGTTTTAGTGATTTCGTGTGGTTAGTGAAAGCCTGCCACGTGGGGGATTTACAGCAATGGGAATCAGCCAATGCTACAGATAATTATTTTCTGTCCTTGGGGAGCTAGATGTTAAATATCTTCTAGCACACCACTGATTATACAGTTCTGTTGCAGAAAGAGAAAAATCTAAATTGAAGACACAGTAGAGAAATTGACACTCATAGGTCACTTTAATTAAAAGGGTTCAAAGTTACTTAGGCCAGTGATGAAACTCCAAATTTATACCAAATAGGAAAAACAAGAGTATGTTTTAAACATAGGTGTTCATGTTCTTAAGTAGCGTTATTTATTCTATCTCGTTGCTAGGGTCTAACAGATTCGTGAGGCATAATAATGACGAGGTCAACAATAGACAGGCTGACCAACTCTTACTAACCCAAATCGATGAAGCAGGAGTAAATGTTGGACTCTGGAGTGTGGTCTGTTTCATTTGTCCATATCTGTCTTCTCTCTTGGCGCACAGTGAAGAATCAGGAATGAAAGCCAAAATGAAAGGAAGACCAAGTTCTGCGTAGTCTTTTCCTCTTTCCTTGTGTTCCTCGGTTGTTTCACTTCTTAGCTGCCGCATGGAGCTTTACCTCCCAGACCTCCATTCCCATTGTTTTATGTGACTGTTTGTCTCTCGCATTTGTGTCTTTGGAGTATTTTTAACCAGATTTAGTAACAACATGCATATGTAGTGACAAACGTCTCATGAGGCGGACTGTGTTGCGCTTCCACACGAGAGAGCAATGCAGTTCAATAACACCATTCCGTGGTGTACCTCCTGCTGAGCAAAAGCCTCTCCATCACTTTAACCTTCCAGAGGGTTCTTTCTCCAGACTCCACCTTTACTGTTAGGAAAGCCAACACAACTAGATCTTGAAAAAAGAAAATAAATTTATGAGGAGAATTTATCCACATGTGTGTGTTGTTTTTGGTTTTCCTGCTTAGACTTTGGGCCCACAGAGTGCCAGGCTTGGTCACAGCACGGTCACTTGCTAGCTCCAAGTCCCTTAATGTCTCAGAGAATAAGTTTCCTTTCCAATAAAATAGGAAGGCAATACCTATCTCAAAAGTCATTAGGGGATTAAATGAAATGCCCAATAAGCACTAGACACCTAGAGAATGCTCAGTGAACCATAGCTTGTATTATTAGAGTTGTTGTTGCAATAATAACGCTACAGAAAAAAAAGTCTGTCTCTGTTAAGATTCACGTATTTTTGGTAAGAGCTGAGCCTCAGTCAAACGCAAATTACATATTAAGATTCTTTTTTAGAATTGAGAGGGGGATGATGTTAATTATAGTCATTTTAAAGTGTTGATGGCATACAATCTCTTGGGACACTTGGTAAAAATGCGGGTTTCTGTGTTCCAAGCACAGAGCTTTTGATTCATTAGATCTGCGTGGGGACCTGAGGATCTGTGTTGTAAGGAGCAACCTTGGGATTCTCATGCAGGGAATTCCAGGGACAAATCTGGGGAAATACTGATTTGTTTCTACGGTGGGCCATGTAGTCTACATGTGTTATCTTCTTTAATCTTAACTGTACACGTGTGAACTTAAATTGGAAAAAGCAAGTTGAAGACTTTAGATTTATTTAAATATATCCATAATAGAGGATGTGTTTCAAACATTGCTGAGCCTACTCACAGATTGGTATAGAGCAGTGTGAGGCCTGGTAGGGGGTCACACATCAACTTGTATTTGTTTAATTCGGATCTTCTTGAGCCCTAGTAGCTCCCAGGTGCTCATGGATGACTATCTAGGGATGCTAAGCACAGAGCAGGCTTCATGGCCACGTGACCCGTGCAGCCCCACAGGGCTCTGCAGGAAGAAGGCCCTGAACTTGGTCTGATGCTCTGCTGTCATAATGTAAAATATTTCAATAATGTTTTTCAGGAGTCTCACATTTCATTTGGCACTGGCCCCATAAATGGGTAATTGAGGCAGCTTGGTGATATCAAAAACTTAAACCACTCTCAGCCAATAAAGTAACAGAATCTCAGCTATGCATTCATTTGTCCCAAATCACACTGGCCACAGTTAAGAGCCAGGATTTGAATTCAGGTTGGTGATTGATTGGCCATGAGGATTTTGCAAGTAACTGCAGAAGTCATCAGTCATCAGTAATGGTAGGCAGCACTAAAATTAAAGAGCCTCAACTGAGTGGGCAAGGCAGGACATTCTTTAAGTCTCAGTAACTAGTCCTACAGAACCACAACTAGTGACCCAGGGCCCTCCTCTTTGACTTAATCATGCTCAAATTCTTCCTGCTGCAGGGTTAAGGCTTTTTTTTTTTTTTTTTTTTTTTTTTTTTTGCACAGAGGGGGGTGGGGGACTGCTGCCCCAGGAGATATAAAAATAAATAATTTCTTCTTGTGCACCCCTATTTTAAACTTTAAGATATTAATTAAATTTTGTTCTACTCGCATTTTGAGTAGAGCCAAAAAAAAAATGTATTATTCCTTTTTATATGCTCCTCCTGCCTCCTTTGTCTTACATTTGACCTGCAAAGCATTGTAGAATAAGCCCCATCTTTCCCTCCCTTCTTCCTCCTCAATGGCATTTCCCAAGGGTATTTTTAAAGTGAGGAAGAAAAAATAATACAGAGGGACTGTGGAAGAAAAAGAAAGAAATGCTAAGTGATTATGAACTGTTTCACCTTTTTTCCAAGATCTGTATCTGACACAAAAGCATTTGGCTTTGTTTCATTTATAAATAGAACTGAGCAAACTCAGGAGCATCTATAACTTTCAAGCCCTAAGTATCTGTCCCAACCAACCAGAAATACAGTACAGACCTTCCAGACAAGACAAGAGGCTCACACCTGAGAGGCTGGGAGGTGAGAGGAAAGGGCAGCAAGAAATTTGCAGCCAGGTAAACGTGGGCTTGGTTTCCAGATTTGCCTTTTAAAAGAATATGTATGTTTTTACTGATTTCAGAGCAGGAAGGGAGAGGGAGAGAGGGAAAGAAACATCAATGATGAGAAATAAACATTGATTGGCTACAGGGGATAGAGCCCCAAATGCAGGCATGTGCCCTGGCCGGGAATGGAACTGTGACCTCCTTGTTCATGGGTCGAAGCTCAACCACCGAGCAACACCGTCTGGGCCAGATGAGCCTTGGACAATTGCGCCACTCTGGGAGCCTTTTTTAGCTTCTCTGTCTCAGTTTATTCATTCCTGAAATAGCAATTATGAGATGCATCACAAGGTAGATTCTAAATTTAAATAAAAATGGATTGAGAATGAACAGAAGAGTTTTAGAACCCTTTCTGGGAAATGGCTTCTGAGACAATCTGCTGAGTCAGGGCTTGTGTCCATCATGACAACGGGTGGAAGGAGTGATGGCAAGATGGAGGAAGCACGCAGAGCTGAGAAAGAAAGAAAGAAAAGAGACCAAGATAGTGGGAGAACCAGTGGAGAAGGGGATGTAGGCTGGTCGCCAAATGAGGAGGAAGCCAGGGCAGGAAAAGCTGGTGGAGCAGAGCCAGGGAGGTAGCACCTGTCACACCTGTGAGGAGATTGAAGGCCCAGGAGGGGGCAGGCACAGGGTTATTTGCCCACTAGCAAGCTTTGCCCCTCACTCCCACTTCCTGGTTCTTTAGAAGTTCTTGCCAGTCCTTTGCAGTTTCAGATGAACATTGCTCAATTAGCTAGAGAAATATACATTGAAGAAATAAAGACATGGAAGGGGACAGTAGGATGACTAGGCTATGACCTTAGAAGCCATTTTTCCTAGGGGCTTTTTTCAAGATAATGATTCTTTTTATTTAAATATATTTTATTGATTTTTTACAGAGAGGAAGGGCGAGGGATAGAGAGTTAGAAACATTGATGAGAGAGAAACATCAATCAGCTGCCTCCTGCACACCCCCTACTGGGGATGTGCCCGCAACCAAGGTACATGCCCTTGACTGGAATCGAACCCAGGACCCTTCAGTCCGCAGGCCAATGCTCTATCCACTGAGCCAAACCGGTCAGGGCAAGATAATGATTCTTAAACTGTAGTTTGCATCAGAATTGCATGGGAAGGTTTGTTAAATTGATTTCAGTATTTACCTCCAGGGTATGTGATTTAGTAAGTCTGGGAGAAGGAACATGTCTATAGGTTCTCGGGTGATGCTGATGCTACTAGTCCAGGGACCACTGCTTGAAGGGAATAGTCTAACTGCGATGGAAAGCCATTGTTGGGGCTCCAAGATTAGCATATTGGTGATGATGTCTCGTCTTCAAGTCTCCTATTTTCAGTGTCCAGCTCCAAGCACCATCAAACTGCCATCAGAATTCACTGGATGCTGCTGGTCCCCCCCAAAATGTAGTCCTAGAGCTGGTATCAATCTTCCAAGTTTGAAATCCTTTTTTATGTCATAGGTGTTTGATTATTCCCCACTTCAAAGGCCTATTTTGTTTTGCTTTCAGCAAAAGTTTCTTAGAGAAAAAGGGGTAAAATCTTTGCATGGGAGTAACCTTTCAAAAAACCATTACAGAACACAGCTGAGCTTCTGAAAGGTGCATTAGGGGGACAGCTGTGGAGGAGGCATTTTGTGGAAATCTCCAAGCCTGCAATTTGAAGGCCCTTTTAACCACCTCCTGTGTCCTAAAGACTTCAACTTTCATTCTTACAAAATGATGTTTCCAGATTTTTCCTTTGGTCGCCTAAGACTTCTGCATACCAACACACGAACCCATATATTTTTATTTTTATTTTTTTTATTCCTAACTCCTTGGAGATGTACTCAGAGTTAGTTCTAGGCAGTCTGCTGCTGATGTATATGAACATGGCCATCTTCTAAAGAAAAAATAAGAAATCATTCATGTGACATTGGGAATAAATCAGTGGGTGAAAAGAGCAGGCTTACCTGGAAATGGGTTAAAGTTTGAGTCCATATTGATATTAGGCTGTGTCATAATAGATAACTAGGAGGAAAAAATATGAGTCTACATGTGAGGTTCTGTTGGATGGAATTTACAGGATAAGACATTTTTGGTCTAGGTAAGATATCTACTCTACATCTCGCCTTCTATCAAATGGACAGGCACATCCTCCTCTGATTCTTAATAGATTCCTGGGGCAAACAGGCAGAGAAATGCAATGCTGGCCACTCGACCAATTTAAAAAAGGGCAAGAGCTTCCAGAATGTTATTTCTTTAACAGCTTTTCCAAACTGTCAGATTATCTGTTGTTTTTTTCCTTCATACCTTGTGAGCACCACAGCTACATACATTTACACTATTTAACAGCATGCACAGCATGGACAGGAACCAATCAAAATAGATCTGGCCATACACAGCTAGTATGACTCTCCTGGTTTGTATTAGCTGCATCTCTACTCTGATTAGAGTAATGCTAAACCAAAGAAAACACACAGCTAGGCAAAAAAACCAGAAGTGGTCCCAAGAAGAAAGAAAAGATGAAAGTTCTTATAGTAAAAAAGACATCCCTGAGAATTATCAGTCCTGCATTCTTAGCTCTAGGTTTGGTCCAGGATGGCTTCCAGTCAGATGTCAGTCAGACTGAGGATGGGTGCCAGGTGGTCCAGAAAATGGGCACCCGATGGTCTGGCTATGTTCTGTGCTCTGGTCATGTCCAGTAGTTTGGATGATGCATGTCAGATGGAAGTATACAGGGTATCCCCCCAAAATATATATGCACTTTGAATGATTATAAAGTCAATGTGTATAAATACCGATATTATAAAGTCAGTTCATTTTCAAAATTTAAAAAAAAAATCTACAGAAGTGAATAATTTTTTTGCCAATGCCTGTTTTCAAACTGATGACAGTTCTGGTCCAGGCACTGCAGATAATGTGAAGCAATGGAATAGCAAACATCAATAATCATTTTGTTCGGTATTTGTGTGCCCTCAGTTCGTCAACTTTTGCCAGTTTTGTACTGTAAACTTTATCTTTTATGTATCGCCATAAAAAAGTATAATGGATAAATTATCTTTGTTTAAAGCTTAGTCTGGCTTCACCCATTATTTCAAATCAGTTAAACCTGTAAAGGAGTGAAAATTAAGTGAGTTATCAGCTGAATAATTGTAAAGGCAGTGATTGTACTTCAAATGTGTTTTCAAACTTCCAGTCGCATTTTGTTCAAAGCTTAGTCTGACTGAAAAGAAAGAAACATCAATTGAGCTATCAGCTATTAAAGTGTGTATACGTGTTATGGGAACACCCTGTTTGTGAGTCCTTCAGGGGGTAATCAGCATGTTGTCTGGAGGTCCAGATGTATATCCAGGCATTGACACAGGACTGGAAAGTTTAAAAAGTTTAAGTTCTCAGATTAGTTAGAACAAGAATGGAGTCTTTTCTCATGCCTTAACCTTCATAATGTTCTTAATTTTTGCTTCTTGAGTCCATTTTATAAATTCCCTCTCTTCACTCTTTCCTCACCAACTACATGTTTGGGAAAATTGGAAAAGAGGGAAAGAATGAAACAGAACCTTGTCACTACAGTTGTCCCTCAGTATTCTCAGGGGGTTGGTTCTAGGACCTTCCACAGAGATTAAAATCAATATGCTCAAGCCCTAGCTGGTTTGGCTCAATGGATAGCACATCGGCCTATGGACTGAAGGGTCTTGGGTTTGATTCTAGTCAAGGGCATATGCTGGGTTGCTGGCTCAATCCACAGAGTGGGGGGGGAGGGGGTTCAGGAGGCAGCCAATCAATGATTCTCTCTCATCATTGATGTTTCTCTCTCTCTTCCTTTCTCTCTGAAATAAAAATAAATAAATAAATAAAAATATGCTCAAGTCCCTTATATAAAATGGCATAGCATTTGCACAAAACCTATATTTACATGTAGGCTACAGCAGGGTGTGCTTGCACATCATTTCATTTGCATAGATTCAGGATCATTGCAAATTCAAATGTTGCCTTTTGGAACTTCCTGGGACTTTTCCCCCCAAATACTTTGATCAGCCGTTGATTGAATCTGCAGATGCAACAACCATGGATGTGGAGAGGGACAGAGACGTTGAGAATAATTCTGAGGTACCTCAATTTCTTTAACTCTTTTTTTTCTGATTTTAAGAGCCTAAGAGGCCAGATTTTAAGTTTAAATATCCAAGATAAAATGTTCATCCAAGAATGAGGGATTTTATATCTAAAACCCCACACATTTTATAATGCTTTAAATCTAAAAAGAAGATTATAGTAGATCATCTTCTCTGGAGGGCATAGGTTTTGGGTGGGGCTAGAGAATATATATAAAATGCATTTGCTCTTTGCTGTTGTATTGACAACCATATGTAGGGGACCAAAATTTGCCACCCCCGAGATGTGTCTCTTTGGCATGAAGATTATTTTAGGCTGATTATTTTTAGGGAACAAAAGACTCAAGAAGAACCTTAGACCTTTTCCCGAATTGTGCAAAAGAATTTAGATAGATGGCCTGCTCAGGGATGGGAGCTGTCATCATAGACAACTGTAGTCTTGTATGAAGGAGGTGTGATAGACAGGGAGGAACCCCGCAAAGCTCATTTCATCAAAGTCCTCTCTGTGTCCCACTGTTTCAGTGTGGCCCAGCAAACATTTGTTTACCAAATATTTGCACTTTTCATCTTCCTCTAAATGACCATCTTTCCCCCTTGAAGTCCCAGACTCTTTCCCCTTCTCCTATTCAGAACGACATATGAACTCTCAATCCCTGACTGCCTGAGGGCCTCCGATTTCTATGGAGCCCCCGTACATATGAAATCAAATTTTATTTTCTTCTTCTAATATATCTTATGTGAATTTGAGTATTGGACCAGCCAAAGAAACCAGAAGGGTAGAAGGCAAAAACATCCCTCCCCTTCACATATAAGGAGGAGTATCTTGCATTAGAAATACAGTTAATCCCCAGAAGGAAGCTGCTATAAGTTCTCAGTGCCCATGTCCTTGCTCTCCTCCGTGGCTTGGTTTGGTTGGTTTGCCGGCTCTCACTGGCTTTCACCCATTGTCTTGACTTTTTAAATGCCTTGTTCTCATAGGCATTATTTTCTCCCATCGGACACCTGGAATGATAGTCATTGGTAACCATGAGAATGGGTTTCCTGGGACCCACCTCCAGTTTGCTGGAGTCCTATGGAAATGCCAATCAAAGTTGCAGGCCACAGGGGAGGAAGACGTCCCGGGGGCATTGCTATTCTGAAATGGAAATTATGCTTTTCCTTGGCTTCCCCTGCAGTCTTTAAGATGTCCTCCTCTCTTTGTTCAGAAACATGCTCCGTGCATCTGGGGATGCTATTTCCAATTAACAGACCAATCTGCAAGGAAGGCAAGGAAGACTATTAACATTCTTAGAGTTAAGCTGAGAGCAGCAATTTTCCACCTTTTTCACCTCATGGCACACATAAACTAATTACTAAAATTCTGCGGCACGCCAAAAAATAGATGTTTTGCTGATCTGACAAAAAAAAAGATTAGTATGATTTTGATTCATTTACACCAGACAGCTATTGTTGTTTTGGCTGTTGTCACTTAAAAAAAAATTTTTTTTTTTTATTTGACTATCTAAGGGAAAAGAGGTCGGTGCCCCTAACTAAATAGTCAGTTTTAAATGTTTTAAAAATTCTTGTGGCGCACCAGCGTGCCTGCCACAGCATATCAGTTGAAAATCGCGGGCTTAGAGGTTTGTCTTCCCATTGACCATGTCAACTTTGCAGTAACTTCAACAATTTGATGGTTTAGGTGGAATATGACAGATTCAGAACAGAATACAAACTCAGTAGGAATTATGCTTATTAGAGTTTAGGAATCATGATAAGCAACCTGTGCCAGCTCATTTAGGTGTGTCTGCCATCATATTTAAAGAGCATTTTATAAATGTAAATAGATAAGAATCCATTTTGTGATAAAAATGGTCACTTTGAAGTATCCGTTTTTCTCTGACTGACATTAGTGGGGTTGATTTTAATATCAACTTGACTGAAGTCATGCCAGGCTTACAACTAAATTCAATTACCAGCAATGTACAGGCTGGGGCAAAAGTAGGCTTACAGTTGTGAGTACACAAAACAGAGAGTTTATTCTTGTGTCATTATTTCTTAATTATTGTATTGTTTCTCATATGGACAACTATAAACCTCCTTGTGCCCCGCCCCGTACATTTCTCTTTGCAGTGATACTCACAACCAAAGGGCAGTCCACAGGAGGAGACTTTGTGTTAGTTCTTTAGTAAAGTGAGACATTTGTTTGACATCATAAAATGGCAATGTAACCACACCCATAGAAGTAATTACATTGCATTTGTCCAATGAGAAAACAAGTAGATAGAAAGAACGTAGTATGCAGTGATCTCTATGTAACAAATGGACCACGACGTGGAGCACCAATGATGGTTTCCCAACCGATGGTTATAAAAAAAAGAGAGAACTTAAACCATCAGATAGGACCTAAAAAGAAGTATGCTAGCCTCAAAATCACATGTGCATTAGCAAGCAACCCATATTCACATCACAACCAAAAATCTTCGGACCAGAAAAGATCACCTCTTCCAACTTCACTGCAGCCACCCTGATCACCAGCAGCTCCCACCTACTTCTGCCCCTGTTTCCTGTTATGGCTGTGCTAAAACAGAACTCAAATCAGGTCACTTCTCTGCTCGGAGCCTGCCAACGCCTGCCCATCTCACTCAGAGTAAAGGCATCATTTCTTTCAAGGGCCTCCAGGTCTGTGCAGAATCTTCCTCACCGCCTGCTCACCTCAACCCCACTTCTTAGCACTCTCTCTACCCTGAGAGTATAGATCACACTCCAGACAATCAGCCTTCATGGTGTTGGGGTGTAGGAACTTTTGTTTTTGCTATTCCCTCTGTCATGCGTTGGCTTCCCACATGTATCATTACTGTTGACTTCCTTAGATCCTCCAGGCTAAATAAGTCATCTCCTCAGTGAGGCCTCTCTGACCATCTTACTTAATATTAAAAATCACCCCCTTTCACTCATAACTTGTGTCAATACAAAATATCTGTATGATACATTATACGGATTTATTTTGTTATGATCTGTTTCATTCCCACAAGAATATAAGTTCCAGATGGGCAGGAATTTGGATCTATTGTGTTCACTGTGGTAATTTCCGAACCCAGAACTGTGTCTGCATGTAAGAGATGCTCGATAAATACCTGCTGATTAAGTAAGTCCTTGCTTATAAAATGGTGAGGGTTGGATGCGATCATCTCTGTAAAAGGTTTGGCATTGTGTCTTGTCATACAGAAATCTCCCAGCAAATGGTGGTGATAATCATGTTTCTTTTTCTCATTGAAAGTCAAATGTAGGTGATGATGTTTGGAAGAGAGAAGAGTGACTTAAACTTAAGAGACAGACATATTTTAAAGTGTTCTAAATAGATCTCTAGCAGACCTGATGAGTTTTCAAAACTATTTAGAAGCTTTGGACTTAACTTTATAAAATAACAAATTTCAAATTCAATTAGATCTCTCTCCATTTAAATTATCAGGAGAAAATAAATACAGTGACAGATGAAACGAATGTGATGAAAGGCTTCCATTTTTTAGTACTTCTCCTTATGTTCAAACTCAATAAAGAGCTGACTTGTCTCTGGAGTCTTTGCCAACAAATAAATGCACTTTAATTTTTTGGCTCCCCTTTCCACCGGGTGCACTAGCTCTGCCTTGCTCAAGGCCCTTCAGTTTTTCTTCAAGGTTCTGCCACTCAATGAGTTCACTACTTAAATGCTTTCAGCCATTGCCTGTGCTCAGATTATAACCAATTTTCCCTGGTTCCTCATTCTTTTGTCAGTTTTTCATTCTGTGCTACCACTAAAATATTTTTATATCTAAACATCTGAACTCTACTAGGAATATGAAAGTCTCTCATCAACATGTCAGCTGCCTTAAGTGACTCCTTTATTTTTGTTTCCTTGGTCTGCTTCATCAAAAATCTGAACTTTTCCCCCCCTTATCATAATTCCTGTATCTTTTTTTTAATATATTTTATTTATTTCAGAGAGGAAGGGGTTGGGAGAGAGAGAAATATCAATGATGAGAGAGAATCATTGACCGGCTGCCTCCTACATGCTCCCAACTGGGGATCAAGCCCACAACTGGAGCATGTGCCCTCACCGGGGATGGAACCATGACCTCCTGGTTCATAGGTCAAAGCTCAACCAGTAACCGTGTTAGCCAGGCATTACTGTATCTTTTCTTTCCCTTTTCCCTCTGTAGTTGTAGTTGCAGTAGGAAGTATCAAAATAAATTTTTATTGTTTTCTGTTTATTACTATCATTATAACATATTCCTGCTATATAACACATATTGAGACTAGATACATAAAATATATATGCCTACCCCTCAGGTGAGAAATAAAACAGAAATAAAGTCAAAGCTCCTTGTATATTCTTCTACAAGCATATTCTATCTTTTCCACAAATAATAACTGATCTCCTGAATTCATTATCTTTCCCATGCATGAATTTTCAATGTAAACCTAAACTTTTGTTCATATTTGTTTTCTTAAACAGCTAATTTTTTAACATTTTACATTTTATGTAAATGTTATGCTGTTTTTCTCTCAGCATTATGCTTTGGAGATTCATCCATAACCATGTGTACAGTTACAGTTCATTCTTTTTCACGGCTGTATAGTATTCCAGCATATAACTATGCCACAATTTATTTGTACAGTTTATAATTGATCCTTATCTGTTCTCTTTGTTCCTATGCTCTTTAATGCCCAATCCACCACCCAGTTGCTTAAATAATCTTTTTAATAGCTTTCCTAGTCAATTCTCTGCCCTGCTGAAGAATGCAAATAAACCCCACTGCCTGTAATAGCAACACTAGTTCTCTTATGGCTAATATTTAAGATAATTCACCAAAGTGTTTTTCCAGTATCCCCATTCTCCCAAATATTTTCCCCATTCCTTGGTAAAACATATCCTACTTTCATTTTCTAATAACATCTTCAAATATATTCCAGAAAATTAGCCACTGGAATAATTTTTCTTCTTCTGTCTTTTTATCTGTTTTCTTATTATTTTAAAACTTGACTCTAAAATATAGTTCTTCATGACTTTTGCCTGATTTAAACCTGTTTCTTCTACTTTAATCCCTAACTCCTTCTCACCTCTGTCAAAAGTACCCATTCTATTAAATAAATATTTATTGGGCATCCACTGGGAATAGGTGGGATGTAAAGAAAGATACAGAATAAAACCTAACCCCTGTTCTTGGAGACTCTAACTAAATGTACATCCATAAATAAGCACTGACAATTCAGCATGGTGAACAGCAGGTTCAGATTTTAGGTAGGGTGCTGTGTAAGCAGACAGGGGCTCCTTGCCTCCTTGTTGAAGAGCATGAAAGACAGGCTTTTGGAGAGCTAATGATGTGTCTGTAATGAGTTTTGAAGATAAATAACTAGGCAAGAAGCTGAAATATGCCAGGCAGGTGAAGGAATGCCAGGCAGATGAAGGAATATTAACAAAATCTCCTGAATGATAAGCCACATCACATATGCACAACATGCTATGGAAATGGCAAGTTTTGAAACTTGAGAGGAAGGCAGTGATCAAATAGGAGTGTTATGAGGATCAATGCATTAATATATATATATATATATATATATATATATATATATATATATATATTGCTTAGAACAGTGCCTGGCATTCAGTAAATACTCTATAATTGTTAGCCTAGTAATCAAAAGCCTTGAATGTCAGGTTACAGCACTTGAATGGTGGAGAGGGTTCAACTGGTTTTAAATGAGGAAACGGCATGGTAAGCTTTGATTTTAGAACAATGTGGAGACCACAGGAAGGGATAAGACAGGAGGCAGGGAAACTAATGAACAAATGTTGCCGTTTCTCCCAAGAGCTGGCAAGGCTACGACAGAAGTAATAGTTACAAATATGAGGAAGAGATGAATCCAACAATGACTTAAGCTATTGATCTGCTATTGACTATGTTAATTGAAGGAGAAGAAGGAAGACTCATGGTGGTAGATCAGATGGCTGGTTAAAGAAGGTTCCATTAAAAAAGAGAGCATTTCCTGTGCATTCCTCATTAAACCATCTAATAGACACTTCTCCATATTGTGTATGCTCTGCAAATATAGCTAATTGTGACTGAGACTATGAAACAATGTTTTCTAATGAGGGGTATTATGACATATGACATTAATGGATCATGTACATTAAAAGCGATTACAGCAGTGTTTGCCCAGTAGAATGGGCATAGTGTTTGTTACCTAAAGAAAAGACAGGTATTAATCTTCAAAAACAGGCTTTTGACAATGGTTCCTGGATTGAGACTGAAAGCCATTTGTTTTACAATTGAGAAAATTTTGCCTCCAGTGTACTGTACTAATTGTGGCTGTCATATTCTTGTTCTTTCATTGTTCTGTGAGATTAATGTATGTCTTGTAATGATAATTTCATAAGTTGGCTTAAAAGACAATAGGGAATATATTATGACAGTTTCTTAACATGGAGACCAAGACCTAACTAGCCATTTTAATTCACAAGTCACTAATTCAAGTTTCTTTGCCTTTCTCCGTGTGTACCATATGCAAGGAAGTGTTTTAGGACATGGGGACATAAGCATAAGAAATGATATTTCTGTCTTGGATAAGGTCACGGTTAAACAAATAAACAGTTATAATAGAAAAGAACTGATTATGGCAGAAGTGTGCATAGGACATGAGGATATTCTGCTAAGGGTTTATGATCCAGGGAAGAATGGGGAAGCATTGCAGTGTTTTAAAATGGAAGTGAAAACAATCTGAGATACATTTTTAGAAGAGTCTCTTTGCTGCAATGTAGAAATGGCTTGAGCAAAATCAATATGAAAGACAGAGGGATACGATATATGGCTGTTGAAATGCCCAACTGAGAGAGAATCAGTACCTTTAACTAAGGCAGTGATATAGGGTATGGAGAAAAAGAGATGGTGGCCAAAGGAGGTTAGGAGTAGACAGATGTATATGAGAGCAGTGGTCTATTGAACAAGTGACAATGTAGGCATATGATTTCCATCTAGCACCAATTGGGTAGAGTTACTAGTATTTGCCAGGAGGGGTCATATGGCATGGTGGGTAAGAACATACTGGGCCTGAATGTGAATCCTGAAATTGCCACTTATTTAGCTGGGTGTCCATGGGCTTCTTAACTGATACAAGCTCCTTATTTTCAAGACACAACAATGACCAAAGACCTTCATTTCTAGAGGAAATAAAACAAGCCAAGTCACATCAGTTATCACCCCTGGAGTGTTACTTCTCTAGTACCTACCCTACTGCTTTATTGTGAGGCTTCAGCAGCTTAGAATTAAAAAAAGTGATTAAAATAGTGGCTGACACATCAGAAGCCTAATGTGGGTGCAGTCATCATTATCTTATTCCAACCTCCAGGTACCCGGTTCTAGTAGCATCATGATGCAGTTACGAGTATTTCCAGATGATGTACATCTCGTACGTTCTAAAAGTAGATGGCACTTTCTTGCCAGAGGAGAGAGCGGCACCTAGGGACTTGGCATGGTTCTAAATAGCCAACCTTGCTCCCACTCACCAGAACTTCCTCCCTCTTAATTAAGGCCTTGCTGGGCATCATTCAGAAAAGTCCCTCATGCTTAATCTGTGACTCATAGTCCGACCATTTGAATGGTACAAATGTTTCCTCAGCAGGAAGGAGCAGATGCTCTGGTGGAAAACAAGTAGGGAGTGGGTGGGGAATAAAGCGGGGAGCCTCGTAAATGCGGTGGAAGTTGGAGCTAAAGACATCACAAGTTTCCATAGGCGCGTGAGCTTATACAAACCCCTTATTTTTCTTGACACAACTATCATCAGAGACCTTTGTCTTCCAAGGAAATAAAACCAGCCTCAATTGCGTCACTTGCCATGCACAGGGCCAGAGAGGCTTCTCTCCAGGTAGCAATAAAAGAGTTATCAACTCATTCTGATACTCCCCTGGGACCAAAAAATCATCTAAGTCTGGCACCTAGGTACTTTCCTAAGTTGGTTGTCATGGCAACAGGCTATAGCAACTGTTTTCAGGATTCTAGGATCTTGGCAATTCGCATGCGTTTCTCTGCCTCAGCTTCTATGTATGCACAGACATATGGACACCAGAACTGGTGCCAGAATTGAGAAGAGGATTTGAAATTGACGCCAGGATTCCTCTGGGTTGCACGGGACCTCAGCTGACCTCGCAGAGTTTAGCTTGCTCTGCATCACTGCTGATAGCATGACCCATCTGGTTCCATTGCCTGCTGGGACTCAGTTGCTCCGGCTGTAAAATAAGGGGATTGGACTCAGCAAGCACAAAGGTTAATGTCAGCTCCAGAATGTTTTGAATCTCAGTAATTTTATAGAATTTGCTTCCAGGGTTCTTCATGGTTGAGCTTGAATATGCTGTTGTGAGAAGAGAAAATCACCTCCATTAGGAATATTGATGTAATTATTCATCCCTGATTGAGTACTTTATTGTTATTCAAAGGAAGCATTTAGCTTAGCTTAGTATTATATATAATATAACATATATAATATAAAATATATTAGACATAATATATTTAAGGCTATATATACAGTTAAGGCAATATATATATATATATATATATATATATATATATATATATATACACACACACAAACATATATATATTTGGAGAGAGAGAGTGAGTATAAGGGTATGAGTATGACCATCTCTCTTATAAAAAGAATTTAAGATTTTTTAAAAAGCCACCAACATAGGGCCTCTGAGAGAGTAGAGAGGCATTCCAATATTCTTTTTTTTTTTACTAATGATTTCATTTATTTGATTTATGACTACATGGCATGCAATGCTGTATTAACTATGGATGAGTGTGTGTATGTGCATGTGTGTGTGCGCGCGCGTTAGAGACTATATATGCAAGTAAGTCTTCAGCTTGAACTCGAGGTCTATTTTTCCCCCAGAATTTAGAAAAGGCTGTACTTTTTATGAGCTCAATAATTGTGTCTATCTTTGCACACTGTTTTATCCTTAGCACTTTCAACAGTACTTGACAAATGGTAGATGATTAATAAATATTTGGGGAATAAAAGAATGAATATATCAATGAAATAGTTTAGACCTACTTGAGTTTCTCTACATCTGCCTTTACAAGTGCCTCTTAAGAAAGAACACTGTAAGTGTTCTAGCTGTCTATTGCTGTGTAACAAATAACCAAAGACCACAGTGGGGGAAATCATTGAGTATTTTACGCTCGTAAACTCTGTAGATCAGGAATTCAGGAAGAGTACAGTGAAGTCCTATTTGTCCCATAAACCTAAAGCCTCAACTGGGGTGACTATCTGCTAGGAATGACGCGAACAGCTGAGAGCTAGAAGATCTGAGACTAAGGGATCCAAGATGCCTTCTCCACTCATAAGTTTGTTGACTTGAGAGGACTGCTGAAAGGCTAGGCCAGCCGTGGGCAAACTACGGCCCGCGGGCCGGATCCGGCCCATTCGGCTGTTCTATCCGGCCCGCGGAGCCGAAAGAGCAGAGGGTTCTCTTGCTCTCCCCTCCGCTCCTTCACCAGCAGCAGTGTTAACATGGCAACGTTGGGAAACAGGGCCGCAGCTCCTTCTTCTGAGTGGGCGGATTTATATCCGCCCATTCAGTAGAAGGAACAACCTCTCAATCTTCCAGAGGCTCCTTGTAATGCCCGCGGACACGTCCCCCGACATCACCCTGGGAATGCGTAGACACGTTATCGTGGTGATGTAGGGAGACACGCCCCTGGAGAGCACAGGATCAGAGCATTAGCTAAAAAGGAGACCAACCACACTGTTCCCACTGAAGTTGATGTTTTAAAGACCGAAAACCTTTCAACCCAGTCTACATTGCCATCTACATCTACGTCCTGGGCATAATTTGGAAGTTGCACTAAAGAAAATGTTTAACTTACTGTTTACACATTTTGTTCTTTTCTATTTGTTTTAGTTTTAAATTATTTTATTATATTTAATTTGAAAGGCTTTTGTACCTTTCCTTTGTTAGGCAATTTTATTTTGCCTTTGCCATCTTCAATATAAGGTATGTTATTGTGCTATGATTCCTTCATTTTTTGAAGTTTCAAATTATAATAATTAGTATTTACATTCTTCTTGTTAAAATGTTTGAAATGAATAAAACTATTGAAATAAAAAAAAAAGACCATACCCTTTTATGTAATGATGTTTACTTTGAATTTATATTAGTTCACACAAACACTCCATCCATGCTTTTGTTCCGGCCCTCCGGTCCAGTTTAAGAACCCATTGTGGCCCTCGAGTCAAAAAGTTTGCCCACCCCTGGGCTAGGCTCACCTGGAACTCTCAGACCTCCTGCCTGAGGACTGGCTTTGAGAGGAATGATTTGGAGCATGCTCAGAACAGAAGCAGCAAGACTTCTTTGGACTTAGCCTTGAAAGAAACCCTGTCACTTCTGCCATGTTTTATTGGTTGTAAGCCACTCAACTCAGTTCTGACTCAAGAGTAAGTGACAGTGCACAATCCCAATTGTGCTGGATTGAGTGACCGGAGGTGGTAGAGAGGGTGGCAGAGCATGAAAGGCTCTGTAAAAATGTATGATGCCAATCTGAATGTTTTCCTTTGTACTTGGTCCGCCTCCTCCCTGAAAGCTTTTATAGTGTTCTTTGTGTCCTTTATATTCTGGGGTTTCACGTCATTATGTTGAAACATGCATTTCTCTTTATTAGTCTTGGTTAGCATCCTATGATTCACTTCAATCTTGGGCTTTTTATCTTTAAATATGGGAAATTCTTTATCAAGTGGTTTCTACCTGTTTTTTGTGTTTTTTTTTCTCCTCTGGAATGTTATGCAGTTCAGGACACTTCTATTTCGATTCTCCCTAGCTTTCCTTCTATCCTGTGCTACTACCATCTAAGAAAATGTTTTCATCTCATGTACCCAGAGTTCCATCTGTGCCCTTTCCTATATTTATACCAAATACTCTGTTTTCTCAACTAAGCATTTGATACCAAAATATTTCTACTTGTTTCCAATTTCAGACTTCTCCCCCTGACTCCCTATTGTCAGTATTTTCATCCTTTTGTGGATATTGATTGTACTTATTTTAAATAGTCATCAGATTGACGTTTTCCTTTGTTTGCCAAGTGTTTGTAGCTTTCAGGTGTCTAGTCTTTTGGCCTTGGTACCACCTCCATGATAATGTATAATGTAATAAAGAGGTCAAGGTCTGGCCTTGGGGTACATCTCAACTGGGGATGAGAGATGAGCCTGAGACACCACGCACCACAGAATGACTTTGAATATTCCTCTGTATTGTCACTCTTGTGGACTGTCTGCCATCTTCCAGTACAGAAATCACCTTTAGTGTTTAGATTATATTATATATTTTATAATATAGAAAATGAAGAGATTTTTCTATATGTGTGTACATATATATATTTAATATGTATAAGATGAGAGAGATTTCCCATAGCTATAATCCTCCAGCGATGGGAATTAGAAGGAAGGGGCTAAAGTAATGAATACTTGAGAGTTGCTTTTTTAAAAAAGTATATTGTTATTGCTTTCAGAGAGGAAAGGAGAGGGAGAGAGAGATAGAAACATCAATGATGAGAGAGCATCACTGGTCAGCTGCTTCCTGCATGCCCCACACTGGGGCTTGAGCCCGCAACCCAGGCATATGCCCTGATACCTCCTGGTTCATAGGTCAATGCTCAACCACTGAGCCACACCGGCCAGGCACTCAAGAGTTGTTTTCATCTACCCTTTACCTCAGTGATTTTTTAAAAAGTATTTTATTGATATTTTACAGAGAGGAAGGGAGAGGGATAGAGAGTTAGAAACATCAATGAGAGAGAAACATCCATCAGCTGCCTCATGCACACCCCCTACTGGGGATGTGCCAGCAACTAAGGTACATGCCCTTGACCGGAATGGAACCTGGAACCCTTCAGCAGTCTGCAGGCTGACGCTCTATCCACTGAGCCAAACTGGTTAGGACTACCTCAGTGATTTTATGCTGCTTTCATACTGACCTTTCAATACCAACAGCCAGTCATTGCAATTTCTATGGAAAAAGATAAACAAATAGCTCCTTAAATGCCTTGCTTCTCTACTGCCTCAAGTCCACAGCCTATTTCTCTCTCTCTCTCTCACACACACACACACATTCGCACACACGCGCACACACACATGAACACACATGCACATGCATCAGAGGATGATGATGGCCTCACATTCCTTTTTCCCCCCAACTTTTTAGGGTGGTTTTAAGGCAGGAGGCCAGCAGCCCATGCTAATTTTCCACCTCAGCAAAGATGGAAAGCTCCTCCAGTATTTTTTCTAATTAAATGCATTTTTACATAAGAAAAGAGTAACAAAATGTCATTTTTTCCAAATGCTCCAATCATATGTGTTCTAATGATATGCCCAAAAGACATACATGTTTAAATGAAGCTTTCCTTAGAATTTTACTTTAGATATAATAATGATTATAATTATAATCAGCATTATCATCATAGTCATCATTGTAATCCTTATTACAAATGTTCAAACCTACTCATTATTTCTTATATGTCATAGCCTGTAATAATCACTTCACATAGGTAGTCATTTGAGATCTAGGACCTCTGAATGGGTTCCTCAATAAGGTCATACACAAAGATTCAGAATTCAGCACTCTAAAATAAAACAAAATGAATGAGGAACCCTCAAAGAGTACAAATGGGAATTCTGCTACCCCCTCTTCTCACTTCCTCAGCTCTTGGCCTTCCCACATTCTCCAGACTCTTGTCCTGAACTCTCTTCCCACCTCTACTGTTTTTTAGTTATTGACCTAATTTCTTTGCTAAGTTCTTTCCCATTTATTCCAATTCTTTCTAGCTTATTCTGCTTCACAAAAGATTTCTCTGGAACAACTAGATTCTAGGAAAAGGGTCTGAGCCTGGAAGATTGGATTAGCAACTGAAACCTCTTTGGTTGACTGAAGCAGTGGAACATCTCTGAGTAATTCCTTATTAATAGCCTTTCCATCACACATGTGTGATCTCATTCATTTCTCTCAATATTATGGGTTAGGTATCATAACTTTTAGATATCACATCTCACATATTTTTTTATGTGAGAACAGCAAATCTTAAAGAGGTCAAATTGCTTGCCCAAGGTTATAATAGACTGTCTTGAACGTGAAGAAGTGAGGATTTACCAACAGATTATCTGATGTTGATGCCCAAGCTTTGATTACTCTACAATATTGCTAGACTACCTCCTATGGTACATTTTCAAAAAGACCATCAAGGTCTAGACTCTCATATAAACTCTCCTCTTCATCTGAACGTCTGCATTGAGGGAGATACTGTATTGAAAAGAAGCTGTTTGAGCTCTGATTTTGCTTCTTGCTCAAGTGTATCTGCATTCCCAGAGAACTGCTCACCTGAGGTCAGCACAGCAATTTTAGCCTACATAATTTAATAGACCTGGTACCAGTGTAACAGCTCTTAACAACCCATTAGTAATCATTCAGGCAAGGCTAGACAATCTTTTGTACTAAAGCTCTTATTGTGGAATTTTAAGTCATTAGATGAATAAATAATAAACTACCTACCGGAGATATTCAGTATAAAAGACTGCACTTGAAATGTCCTGGCAAATGTTATTAAATAGAATTAAGTTATCCAACTGTGGACCTGAAGCAGTATTTCTCAGAATCTTGCCATGCCCATGACCTTACAAAGCAGCTCAGGAAAGCCAGTACTTTTCCCTGAAATTAGGATTCAATTTCCAGTTGCCATGAAGTTGAGAGGGAGGTGTGTCTACTCATTCAAAAGACACCCCTGCAAAATGTCAACAATCATCCTACTTGCAGAAATCTTGTTATATTTGGTAGACTGAAGGACGAACAGGAGACAGGTGGGAGCTTTTCAGACTGGATGCTTTATTTGTAGCTGTGGCCAAATTTCTAATAGCAAAGGAAAAGCAAAAATTTGTATAGTCACCTAGAGAATATTTTACCTGCCTTCATAATCCATTGTAGACAGTGTGTACCAGAAATTAACCAGCTACAATTTCCTTTCTGAAAGGAAAAGGAGAATTGAGAACACTTAATTCAATGTTCAGGATCCGCACATCTGTGAAAATGTAAAGTCCAAAAGTTAGGCTATTTATTTCTCTCTTGCAATATTCCAGATCCAAAACAATTGACTTCCTGGGTCTCAGTAATTAGTAATGAATGAACTGAAGAATAAATTCACCTTTTTATTTCTGCCATGTTTTTGGAGTTTACAAAGTGTATTTGCTTATATGATGTAATAAGAAATGGCAGGAATCAGTGCTATTATTGCCTTAAAAATAAAAGAAAAAACAAGGCATACATAAAAGAATGTCATGGAAAAAACAAGAGTTTTGGAGCTAAGCACTTGTAAATTTTACCTCTGTCACCACGTTGGCTTTTTGTTTGGGTCATACGGTCTAAGCTCAGTCCCCTCAGCAATCAAATGGTAATAAAGAGATCAAATTTTGGAGTCACCATGAAGTTTAAAGGATTATGTTCAAGGAATAATAAATATCTAACAAATCTTCCTTCCTGTCTGCCCCACCCCCTAGCTTCCCTTATGGAAATCTTGAGTGTTGATCTTCTGTAAGGTGATTAGAAAGGTGTTATTCCATTACTAATTTTGCTCTTAGATACAGCCTCTTAACATTTGCCAAGCTTGAGAAATATGAAAGTCTGATGGAAATTCTCCATTAATTTTATCTGTGGACCTTATCTCTCCTGGTCACTCACATGTTCCTCTTCCACCCCACAGTGCTGTATCGAGCCATATTAGAATCCAAGACAGAAGGAAAATTCATTAATGCTGATCTTGTCTTTACATTTTGATATTTCATTATGAATTTTTCTACATTAATTTTTATGTTTAACATATTACATTGAAATTCTGTTTACCTTGATTCCTGAATTTTTTTGATTCTCTCTTAAATTTTGTACCCAAGTTGAATGCCTCAATTGTCTCACCCTGGTCCAGGCCCTACATCCAACTCTCTCCTTTCAGATCTCACTTTTCAATCTCCTTTTTCACCTAGTATAAGGTCAGTATAAATCTGACTCAAGCTAGCTTCTAGGATAGTGTTCAAAGAATGGTGAGGCTCTGACATGGGATCTTAAAGTCCCCAGAAGTAGAAGATCCTTCTACTTTACCAAGACATTGAGAACATCAAGACAGAGCATGAGGGATTTTAAGCCTGGAGTTTAAAGTGGGAAGATTTTGTTTGGTTTGATTGTTTGCAGGGTTATTTGTTTGTTTGCTTATTGTTTCTGTTTATTTTTGCAGCAAGCTATGATCCATCACAATTAGGGGTTGAGGAGATAAAGCTGTTCCCTTCCCTGAACTCTGACATCTGATATTGACGTACCAATCTCTTCCCCAGAGCTAGGACTTAAAGACAATGGATCCAATGAGCTCCTTTATTATCTCCTTACCCTTTATCTAGAGGCCATAAGAACTGAGCTTCTCAGGGTTGTCCAGAATTCTAGACATCTCCATTTTCCCAAAAATATCAGCTTAGACACATGCACACCGAGTAAAGAGGGACCTGGGTGACACTGCAGGAGCTGAGCCCTGTGTTTCCTGCCCAGGATTAGCTCAGCTGGATTCAGAACATGTTATGTGTGTGGCTGGGTTCACAGAGGGTCACTGCTTTTGCTACTCTTGCTGCTAAAAATTAAGTGCCCAGCTTTGTATTGATAACAGACTTTATTTTGCCAGAAACTTTAAAATGAGAAACCAAATTGACTCAATGCCCCCCCAAAAAGGAGAAAGTGTGACCAGCAAGATTAATTTGGTTTAGCACTTCCCAAAATATAGTCTTCCATAGGAAATTAACAATAATTAACATTTATTGCCTGCTTCTCAGTAGCCTGGAGCTGTTCTTGGTTCTTTTGTTATATTTAACTGTTGCAATGACCTTATAAGATAGTCATTATTTTTAGACTTGCAGAAGGTCATGCTGCTAGGTCTTGAGCGCTGGTAGACTCAAGAGTCTGTATTCTAGGATGATATATGTTTCTCAGACTATAAAGGAAAACCAGCTTTAGGAAAATCTAAACAAGTATTATTGCGCAGAATCTTGGTTAATGGGAACTGTTATGAACTGAATGTTTGTCCCTCCACCAAAATTCATACGTTGAAGCCCTAAACCCAATAGGATGGTTTTGGAGATGGCGACTTTGGGAAGAAATTAGGTTTAGGTGAGGCCATGGAGGTTGGTCCCCATAATGGGATTGGTATCCTTATAAGAAGAGACATCAGAGTCACTCTCTTTTTACCTTGTGGGGACACAGCTAGAAGGCAGCTATCTGCAGGTTAAGAAGAGAACCCTTACCAGGAACTGAATCTGCCTATACCTTTATCTTGGATTTGTCAGACTCCAGAACTGTGAGAAATAAATGTCAGTTTTTCAAGCTACCAAGTCTATGATATTTTGTTATAGCAGCTTGAGCTGACCAAGACAGAGGCTAGGTATGGTAGGTATGTTGAAGCATGTGTATGTGTTTTGGGGAGCTGTCTGTGGTGAGGGGAGAACTCTGAGGTCAAGATTTTGGAGGACAATGTCAAACAGGTTAAATAGGTTTTTAATTGTAAACCTTTTCAGAGCCTTTGATAGGCTAAGGTGAACAATGATGCTCTAAAGAGAGGCGTTCCTAGTATAGGTTTGCCAAATGTACTGGACTTGGAATAAGTCACTGCTAGGTTGCCTCTCATTTGGCCCTGGCATCTTAGTGGTTAACAGTGGTTGACTGGATGGCAGCCAGAAGTTCACTACCAACCACAGGTGCACAAATGCCACCACAATGTAGAATTCAGCCTAGTCCCTAGCTGTCATACCAGCCTCGGTTTGAGTGAGGAATGTTTAGCAAAGTGTGGCTGTGCATTCCAGCCCCATCCCTGAGAGACAGAGCAGGCATGCGGCAGGGCTGGTGAGGCAGCCAGCTGAAAGAGACAGTGATGACTCAGGAAAGCTTATAGAATCGCTGGGGTTTGGTAACGGGCCCTCTCTGCCCTGGGGAAGGCGGAAGGAGAGATTTAATGGAGCTTGCTGGGTCTGTTACTGCGTAAATCCCACCTCGGGGGAAATGACTAGCACAACAATATCAGGTGTCAGCACTGCAGACATTTGGCAGATGTGGCGTTGTCCTATTTACCAGAGTGAAAGCTGTGCGCTGAAGGCCAAGTGCGTGAGCCCAGGAGTATGCGTGGTGGGTCGGGATTGATGTGAGCACATGGCATTTTTTAAAATCCACTGCCCACAAGCAGGAGCAGAGTTTAAAGGGGGTGAAATTTGACATGAGGTTTGGTGCACAATGATAGAGTTTAATTTTTACAGCTGCATTTTTAAAGCAGCACCCCACATTTACACACTCTCTCACACACAAGTGAAAGAAATCAAATTGCCCGTGGCACCCATGGGAGAGAAGTGCTATTAGTCGGCTTCCAAAGTGGTTGTCAGATCCTTGGAAATATCTTGAACCAGCGCTTCGCCTTTCATGTGACAAGGACTCTTAAAAGCCTCATAGCTTGTTCTAAGGAAAAAGCAAAAAGTGGGCAGATGGAACTTATTTGAAGTTAAAGTTGAGAGAAAAGGAGAGGCAGAAGATTTGTATTAATATGTGATATTTTATCCTTATTCTGCATCCTTATCCTCTGTCAGGCCAGGTATAGCCCAAAGTAGGGCTGGTCTCAAAGCAGGTGCTCAAAATATTGTATTGAATTGAATCCAATTGAATCAAATTAAATCAAATAGGTTCCATAAGTGTTCACTTCTGTCCAAGGACTGATCCTGGATATAAGAGAAATAATATTAACCCCTAATGTGGTACATGAAGCAAGGGGGAAATGAGATCTATGTGTTGGGTGGGCAAGAGTTTCTAGCAAGCACAAGACAGTCTTAGTTTTTAAATCCAGAGCAAAAGCAAGATCAGAAGCAAAGTTTCAGACCAGAAGCAGAGTTGACTGAGAAGGTAATTCGGAATCTGGAGCCTGGAGAAAGTCCCAGAAGTCCCATGTTCAGAGCCAACCTCACTGGGGTGCAGGTGGTTATTAGAGTAGAAGGACTCCTGTCTAGTCTCATGGTCAGGAATGGGAACAAGATGTCCTGGCATTCAGAGTGCGCAGCACAAGTTGTAGCCCATAGTGGTGACCAATGTTTTCTAAACTTCAGGAGCAATGGCCCAGAGAATTGTTAGGACTGATGAAATCCGAACAAGGGGTGGTTTGGGGCCCTCACCTTGAAAATCCTCACCTCTCTCACTACACATAAGCCAGAACATTGCAAAATGGTTAGATTGCTTCCTTTGTGTGCATATATGGGGTTGAAGCCCATAAGCCAAGAAAAACATCTATTTACAGTTAATTAGATAATTTTCAAAAATAATTGCCATATTCATTTTGCTATTTGTTTTCACATTTAGAAGAGAGAATTCATTTGAATGTGAGAAATGGTGCCACCTTGATCTTGCCATAAGTAAATCACAGAACCAAAAAGTCTGGCATGCTCTTGAAAAGAGAGTGAATCCATCCTTCAAACTCAAGGCTTTGTGGTATGGGCCCCCCGAACAATTAATTAGAAGTGTGCTAGAATCATTTAAAAATCTCCAGCACCCCACAACCCTGTGCTAACCACTCCTTAACCTTCCAAACCTTCCATTTCCTTACTTGTAAAATTTTGCTAAGAGTAATTGCCACACCTAACCAGTGCTCACTCTATGCCAAGTACAGTTCTAAGTACTAAATGTGAATTCACCCATTTTAATGCCCAGTCATTCAATCACTCAAATGGTAGCTCCAATTTAAAGCTGAGAAATTGAGGTATGGGAAAGATAAAGAACTCATCATGCTGCTACTATCTGAGATCACCAGCATTTGCACCAGGTCATCTGGTTTCTCAGTCTATTTATTTAACCAGCAAATGATGCTTCCTTCCAGGGAAAATAAATCTTTTGTAATATGAATACAATAAAGGTGAAATGCAAAATAGACACAGAGTAAGATCCAACAAATGTTGTCCTCTTGTCTTATCCAGCATGTACCTCCCAACCTCACCCCAGACTATGGGCGGGGGGAGAGGGAAAACACAGGGATTTAACTTCCCAGGTTATTTTGATGAAACTCCAAAATTGAGATCCATTATGTTCTGTGAACCCATTTCATGGTTTTATAACACTCATTCTCAGGAGGTTCCTCCCTGACTTACGAACTTAATTCGAACATGAGGGACTGTGAGGTGTTTTCTTCTTGTTCTGTTAAGAATTTGGTTTTACAGCACTCCTAGGAGTTTATGATTATGTCAAACATGTCACGTTTGTTTGGTATAAAATTGTTTGGCTCTCTGAGGGCTCTATTTTCTTTCAACATTTACTTGCACAATCATGGCATAGCTATATCAGTGGATATCTCGTGACAGCCAGCACATTCGGCTTCTTGAGTCTCTGACTCTTTCAAAAAATAAGGTCTGAGTGCAATGTGCTGGTACATTCACATCCATCCATCACTGCTGGCTGAGTTAGACTCATACCCTCCATTTCTGTGTGTTCCCCTTCTCACCATCCTGGGCATCCTTATAGCGATCTTGGGCATTAATTGCAACCCTAACAGACATCTTAAGAGTATGAACAATGTTAGACCAATCTGGAAGCATTCAGAGTCCCCACAAACTCTTATGGGTTTAAGAGGTTGGATGGCTTTCCTTTCATGATCAAAGATGGGAAATATACTTAGAAGTGCCATCATTTTTTTCACACCTCTGTGAATCTAACTTCTGTGCAGGCTTATGAAGCATTTCAAAGCAATTTCAACGAGTGAAATAAAATAGGATGACTATATCTATGTGGAACTTTAGGATTCATGTTTGATTAAAAATAAATAGGAAATAGAAATTCTGTAGCATTTTTAAGTCTGAGATGAATACTGCCCATCCCCCAAACCCCCATGGATTATGAAATTTTCTGATGGACCTTGGAGGATCCATGAACCCCTAAAATGGTAATCAGAATTCTATAATTTTATTATGTGGAGAGGAGATCCATGGGTGTTCTTTTTAATTTTTAGAGTCTTTAAGTGGCCTATGACATAGTGAATTAAGGATACAGAGCTAGAAGAAAATAGATGTCAGCTCAATGTTCATGTCTATTCTAAATGAAAATTTGGCCTACATGTATCTTGTTATATCTTTAAATAGTTCATTCTGAGTCCTTTGCTGAATTTCTAAAGTGTGCCAAGCACAGTGCCAGGTGCTAAGAATCCTATAGAAGTTCAAATCCCCTTCCTTAAGATTCTAAACTGTAAGGGGAACTCTTTGCCAGCCCTGCAGTGACTCCTCCCTGTACTTGCCTCCCAGGCTTGCCATCTACCCTAGCCTCTCTACTTTCTTGTCACCTGAAGCAAGTTTTCTAATACTCACAGGCCCCTCACTTTTCCTGGACTCCACTGAGGCTAAGGAAATAATGAGATGTCTTTTGATATGTTTTTCATGTCTAGGAAGAATCTAGTTGCTCTTCTAGCATAAGATACAGGAATTATAGGTAGAGAAAGTCAATCTTCACAGTACAAAATCTCTGATTGTATTTTTTATAATCCTGTATGATTTCAGAACTCTATGAAGACCCAAGGTCTTGCATTTCTTTATTCTCAGATTTTAAAAAACCCAGTTCCACCAGGAATTAGAAATAGACATGACAGATATGATTCCTATCTTATTTTGAAGACCTGGAACCAAAAGAGTTGGATTTGGGGACTGTAGTGAAGGAAGACACAGGTAAAGGTAGGGGTCCTGAGAAGCAGTGTGGAGCCCCTCTTTTGACTGAAGCAGGTAGCCATAGGATGTACCTCTCATGATCTAGCGTGAAGGTCCTGGGCCTGTAGAGAAAGCAGAGTTCACGTATGTTGAGTAGGCAGAAGTCATTTCAAAATCTCCACCATACAATGGACTACGTGTAGCTTATAACTTAACAACATTTGCACCTGAGCTTAAAAACAGGTTGACCATTTTCTAGGAATCTATGTGGGCCCAACTGCCAAATAGAGAGTTGGATAGAAATGGTACCACTCTGCTCTTTTAGGATGTAACCACACAATTCAATAACATTCTCTTAAGGTGTGAGAGTCAGCCAACATTAGTAATCTGTGTACAACTGATTAAATAGTACATTGACCAAAGTTAAAGAAGCACGTGACTTATAAAGGAAGGGGATGGGCATAATGGTACCAGAAAACCCAAGCTTAAATAGGTATAGCAACTACCAGTTTAGCGCTGAACTTTGTGGGAGAGAGAATGAACAAAACAAACCATGAAGATATTTAATAGATAATTAAGGCCACTGCACAGCATGGGGGAAGAGAACTTAAAGGGAAAAAATCTATCCCATCCATTTACCCTGGTGAAACTGTGAAGTTAGCTCTGTGATTGAAGTTAATTGCAAGGGAAATTTCACATTATAAATCAATTTTTCCTAAATATTTCTCTATTTAATTGGCTCAGAAATATTTAAATATAATGCTTATTTTTGCTGAACACTCCGCAGCTCACGGAGGTAGGGCTGCTGCTGCTGCTCTCAGGTCTCATATCGCCCCAGGTCTCCTTACTTACTCGGCACAAATTCTAAACTTGGGCGTTGGCAGGGGGAGAATCTGTTTAAGCAAGCTAGCAGTTGTCTCTAAAGTGAGAGTCGATGCTTTTCTGTCAAAGCATTACTTTTTACCCTTAAGATATTCTGCAATGGAATAAGGAAAGGTTTCTCTGATTTTCCAATTACATAAAATAAAGCAGTCCATATTGACTCAAGATGCCATAATCGATCATTTTAGCCAAGAATGGAAAGATTTCTATGTATTATATAATATCCTTGCAATGTCTGTTTGGGAGACAGGGATATATTTGGGGAAAACTTTATTTCACCTCTGTAGAATCTCTAAGATGCTTGCCATTCCTTAGGCTGCCATTAGGTAGAACAACATGGATTAGCAATTTAGTTTTTAATCCCTAAATTGTGTCAATATAAAAAACATCCCCATTGGGTCAGTTTATGTGATAGAGATCCAGAGTTACTCTCATTCTGCAAATCTGCTTGGCAAGAAGGTCCCATGAGTCAAGGAAGTGCAAACTCGCCTAAGAAGAAGCTTGACAGAATTGAAAACATCTGAAAATCATTTTCCTGGATCATCCTTTAACATATCTGCCATAGGAATACTTGATTCTCCAAGCCAAGATTAAATTCCCAAGACCTCAGGATATACCTGAAACCAGATGAACATTCTAAGTTCAACCTGGCTAAAAGCCATCTAAAACTGGGCCATTTCTCACAAAACAGGGACATGGTTCCCCAAGATCAACTTTTGCCCTAGGCTGGCCCTCAGTATGTATAGTGAGAGGTTGCATTTTAATTTTAAGGAATCAACTTTGATAGGATTATAGCTGCATTTTAAGAAAGTGACCCCCAAATCTCTGTCCCTTTCATGCCAAGCATCACTATTCCTTCAGGAATCTCAGGAAAGTGACATATTTTAGGGAGGCTCAGAATTCCACCTTGTAAAATGCTGAACAGGAACCTCATACTTCAAAGCAGATCACTAAATAAAGGCTCAGTTAGATCAAGGTACTTAGACTTAAAAGCCTAAGTGGGTCATAGACTTCCATACTGCTTCATTCTCTTCTTCATTCTCCACATTACTCCTGCCACAAAGGAAGGGAAAATAAGCAAACAAGGAAACAAACCACATACACACACACGTGAAAAAAACAAAAAACACTAAATCTAAATTTGGAGGCAGGAACTTCAGCCAGGTATTCAAAGACAGTTGGCTTGGATCAAAGTGGGGCATAAGTCTGTACTGGCACAATAGCTTCCAGACTGGAAAAGAGAGACAAGAGCATTGGCTACCTTTCCCAGTGAAGGCATTTGGTCAACATCTGAAGCAGGAAATTCAAGAGAAAGGGAGAAGATGGCTTCCATTCTTTTTTTTTTTTTTTTAATATATTTTATTGATTTTTTTACAGAGAGGAAGGAAGAAGGATAGATAGTCAGAAACATCGATCAGCTGCCTCCTGCACACCTCCTACTGGGGATGTGCCCGCAACCAAGTTACATGCCCTTGACCGGAATCGAACCCAGGACCTTTCAGTCCGCAGGCCGATGCTCTATCCACTGAGCCAAACCGGTTTTGGCTGGCTTCCATTCTTTAAGGCACGGTAATTTCACCCAGTAGGAGCTCATGATGAACCCAGGCTCTAAAAATAAAACAAGCAACTCTTTCTGTTTTGGAAGGAGAGCAAATGCAGGCCGGATATATGAAGAGAAAGCAAATTAGCCTTGCAAAACAACAACAACAACAAACCCTTTCCTTTTCTTATTTTAATCCATTTAGCTTAACACTCAAGTCTGTATGAAGCCATTCAGCCACTGAAGGGAGTGGCAAGTGTATCCCCAATTTGTATCACTTGACTTTTTTGTACTTCCCATTGTCCTACATAGTTCAATAAAGAGCAACCGTGCCAACATTGCCCAGATGAAAGACAAAACATGGGAGACAGTCAGATTTCCCTTTCACATGTCTCGTAAAGACAGCCAGAACCCCCCTGAGATTTTAGTTGGACTAACAGAGACATCCTAGAGACAAACAGCAGGAAATAAGCAAATCCGTGTCCATGAATTCTAGACTGAGGTCAATGGCCTCAATAAGACTAGAGGACTCTTTAGGATTATCTGTTCCCTGCTCTGAACACACCCAGACTTGTCCTTTAGATTCCAAGATGCCATTTCCACCCGTGTTGCCACCTCCAGTAAAATTCCACTCTGGGGAGTTATATATAGGACATAGCACTGCAGTTAGCCTTCGCCCTTATTTTCAAATCTGACTCTTCATCTTTCATAACCAAGCGCACTTAGCATCAGCACATTTGCTCTAACTTTTCCTGTCTACTTTTTTTTCTTTTTCTTTCCGAAGCAGTAACTTTTGTACTACCTACCCTAAAAGACATGGAGATGCTGGAAAAATAACAGAAGTTGCTATTTGCTTCCTTTTGTATGTAAATCTCATTCCTTCTCTCTTTACTTATATTCTTCACTCATTCTTCTATCCTTCAACTCTTTATTATTTTTTACAAATGTAAATGTCTTGCTGGCTATGATTATGTTTCTTCTTTGAGGTTCTTCCCATAGTAATCTATATTGAGAAATGGAGAAGGAGGGTAGCTAACATGAAAACAAAAAAGAAGCTCTGTATCGATGTTTCTCTCTCATCGATGTTTCTGACTCTCTATCCCTCTCCCTTTCTCTCTGTAAAAAATCAATAAAATATATTTTTTTAAAAATTAAAAAAAAGAAGCTCTGTAGCTCTTGCTACATTTCTCATCCTACAGTCATCTTTCTTCCCTACCATTCAAGGACATGTTTCTTCTTTTTCTTTTATTTTTTCCTGGATATTATAACACCTATTTTTTACTTCCTCTTGAGACGTAAATCGGTTAGGCCACATAATAAGTCATGCCAAAACTTAATGACTTAAAACAATAGCCATCTGTTAGGTTCACAATCCTATGCGCTGTCAATGTGCACTAGCTCAACTGAGCAGTTCTGCTGATCTGGCCAGGGCTGGCTGATCTCAGCTGGGTTCATCATTTGTCAGGAGTCAGCTTCCAGACTGGCTGTGGGCTAGCTGGTCAAAGGTGGGCCAGATGGAATGGTTTGTTTCATCCGCCCTCTCGTTCTGCAGGCTAGCCCTGGCCTACTCACAGGGAGGCCAGGGCAGGATACCTCAGCACTGAGAGGAAAGGTTCAAGGTCTCTAGAGGCCCAGCCTCAGCACTCACAAGGTAACGTTTGGCTGCATTTCATTGAAAAACTCAAGTCAAAGATTGGAAGGGGGAAAGAGAGATGATTCTAACCCTTGATAGGAGGGTTACAATAATCCACCAGAAAGCAACAGAGGTAGCACAGGGTAGCTCTGAAGTTTAAATTTGGAGTCAGAATATCACAAATCCCATCTTGTACAATTTATTAGTTATATCCATGTTCTTTACTTTTCTGTGGTTCCATTTCTATATGTGAAAGGTGATAATAATAGTATATATATATATATATATATATATATATCATAAAGTTATTGAAGATAAAATAATATATTCATATCTATAAATTATAAACTTAGTACAGTGCCTGATACATAGTAAAAATATATTTGAGATATTATTATAGTATTGTCATTTTTATTATTAGGGTTTTAGGCCTAGCTCTTCATTTATATAGGTTATGAATAATCTGTAACTTTTCAAGTCCTTGTGAATTATATTATCCCCACAAGCACCTTTTTTGTCTTAAAGCGATATTACTCTTACATTTGTTAACCCCTTGCATATTTGACCTTGTGGTGGCAGATGTGACTCCATTCTTCTTCTGACTCCATAACAGACACAATTCATTGATTTTGGCAATTTTTCCCAGATATTTTGAACAGGCATTCAGAAAGCCACTACCACTTGATCAGAAGTGGAATGAGAGATTAAAAAAAAATGTTCTTGCTTTACTAGAAAGGGGGGCAGAAGGTAACAGGACCCTCATATCAGAAGAACCTATTGGTCAATCTAAAAAGAAAAAATAAATTGCAAAAACAATGAAGACTGCTTGGAAAGGATCATAAGTCTTTATGAAAAGTCAGGGCAATTATGAGGAAGCCTGTGGGTGAGACAATGGACAGGCTCCTCTTCTGGAAATTAGGTCATGGCTTTACCTCTCCCCACACCCCTGACACTTTCCCTGAGTCCAGGTCAAGCCCAGCAAATAAAAAATGCTTGGTATAATTTTTAGAAAATTTAACAATAAATGTATAAAGGAGTGACTTTCGACAAGCCATGTAAATGCCCTGGATCTTATTACTCATCTGTTCAATGGGAATGGTAAATAGAGCTGATAAATTAAGAACTAGATAGGAGATATAAAGAAACTGATTATGGTACTTGTAAGAAATAAAAGAGTAGGAACCCAATTCAACTGTGTGTCTATAAAATATTTCGATTAAAAATAATGTTTCTAATTACTTCAGAGCCATACATCTCACAGCTTATACCACAAGCCACTGACAGAGCACATTCTCAAAGGCAGCTGTTCTCCCACACTCTGACCTTAGTCCACAATATCCACTGCTTAGGAGAACATGATCACTTCCTACGTTTATCAATGTCATCATTTGATTGCGAAAGTGTTAGGTGGTTGCCTAGATAAATATTCTCAACACAAAATCCTCAGGGTAGAATGTGGTTAATATTCCATTAGAAAAAAAAGAATTTGGGTATTTTGTTAACTTCAGATTTTCTTGTGTTGACTTATATTTAATATTTATTAATTTGATACATCAAGTTATATGAATAAAGTCAGCATTAAGTCAACAGTAAGTAGGACGAAGAATATTCTTTTGTTCATCAATTTGATGGAAATATTGGCTTTTATTCTACAGGGTTCCAGAACACTAAAATTATATAATATAACATGATGATGATGGTGTTTATTACAATCACTGAGCTTCTATGTGGCACTTTGGAATTGCAAAATGTCTTTATATCACACATTATTTTGCACAGCAGTCCCATGAGTTAAGTCAGTATGATTTGCACTTTACAATTAGAGAAACAGAGATGCAAAATGCCAAAAAGCCCAGTAATTTGATGTTAACTCCCACCACCCTTTAACATACACTTTAAGAAATACAACTATTAAGAAACAAAAATAACATTAATTTATCACCATTTCAACTACTATATATAGATATGATAAAAGAACCAAGAGGGTCTGGAAAACATTAAATGCTTAAAGGAAGATTTATTTATTTATTCATGACCGATGTTCAGAGTCAGGTTCTAAGGATATAGAATGTGAATAAGAATAGATGCCTTGAGTCCCTGGTAGAGTGTACAACCTACTAGGTCATAGAGAGATTGACAAAACCTTACCACAATAAATAAATATAAATTTTGAAATACAATATTATGGGAATTTGTCTTAATTCCTGGAAGTAGGAATGAAGGTGGGAGTGAAGTACAGGATTAGAGAAGTTCTGATGTAAAAAGAAGCATAGATCAAGAAAATGAGAAGACAAGTCACAGACTGCAAGCCAATCTTTGTGAGAGACATCTTACCTAATAAAAGAGAAACATGCAAATTAACCATCACTTCGCTATGCACATAGCCAATCAGAGTGAGTATGCAAATTAACCCAACAAAGATGGAGGTGAATTTGCATATGCAGGCATGGAGCAGAGTGAAGCCTGCTATGAGAAGAAGGGGGGCGGCGGAGAGAGCTACTGTAGTGGTACTTCAGACAGAAGCGAGGCCTTGTGGCTCCAGGCGGCCTGGGAGCGAGGAGGTGCCGGCTCCTGGGCAGCCAGGGAGCGGGGACTTGCCGGCTCCCGGGCAGCTGGGAGTGAAGCCAGAGGAAGGAAGGCCTATTCTTGCACAAATATCATGCAACGGGCCTCTAGTATCTGATAAAAGACTAGTATTCACAATATACCCTCAAAAATGTCTTAAAATTCAATAAAAAAACAAACAACCCAATTAAAAATAACCAAAAGATATGAACTGCTACCTCACAAAAGATGTACAGATGGCATAGCTAAATAAGCACATGAGAAGATGCTCCATATTATAGTTAATTAGGTAATGGAATATTACTGCACACCTATTAGGATGGCTAAAATCCAAACACTGATAACACCAAATGCTAGCAAGAATTTGGAGCAACAAGAACTCTTATTCATTGCTAGGGGAATGCAAAATGGTACAGTCACTTTGGAAAACTGGCAGTTTCATACAAAACAAAACTTACTCTTACCATATAATTCAGCAACCATGATCCTATTTTCCCAACATGGGTAAAAACATATGTTCATCAAAATACCTGCACAGGAATGTTTATGGCAACTTCATTCTTAATTGCTAAAACTTGGAGGCAACCAAGATGTTCTTTAGTGGATGAATGGATAAACAAACTGTGGTACCTCAGACAGTGGAATATTATTGCATTAAAAAGAAATGAGTTATCAAGCCATGGAAAGACATGGAATATGTACTTTATTAAATAGGAGCAGTAAAAATATGTGAGATTAACAGGGATCAGAGGGGAGAGAACAACAAATAGAGAAAGCTCAGAGGATGTGGGGAGCAGTGAAAACTATTACCTATGACACTGTAATTGTAGATACATATCCTATCTAATAAAGAGGCAATATGCTAATTGACCCTCACACCATTGCAAAGATGGCGGCGCCCACAGCCAATAAGGAGGGAATATCTAATTGATCACCCCGCCCTCAAAGACGGGGGCGCTCACAGCCACAAGATGGCGGCGCCCAGTCCCCTTAGCCCCTCTGGGGTGGCAGGCATGCAGCAAGGCTGGGCCCACCCCCAGGTAGGCCCGGCCTTGCCACGCGCCTGCCTCCAGAGTCCCTCAGTCTCCTCAGCCCCCCAGCCACCCAGGGCTGGCCTGAGGCTCAGGCAAGCCTCGGGTGGCAGCTGCCCAGCCACCCAAGGCCGGCCCAAGGCACAGGCAAGCCTCGGATGGCAGCTGCCCAGCTAACGCCCAAGGCTCAGGCAAGCCTCAGATGTTGGCTGCCCAGCCGCCCAGGGTCATCCAAGGCTGAGGTAACAAGGGCTGGCCGAGGCTTGTGCTGCCGGCAGTGGCAGCAGCAGAGGTGTGATGGGGCGTCGCCTTCCCCTGATCACCAGGTCACCTCCCATTCCTGAGGGCTCCTGGACTGTGAGAGGGGGCAGGCCAACTGAGGGACCCCCCCTCCAGTGCATGAATTTTCATGCACCAGGCCTCTAGTCATTATATATTTGTCAAAAGCCAGATAATGCACAACATTGAGAGCAAACCTAATGTAAACTATGGACTTCAGTTGATAATGATATGTCCATGAAGGTTTATGGACTGTGTAACAAGTGTACCACTCTGGTGTGGGATGGTTATATTGGGAGAAGCTATGCATATAGCAGGGAGTATAGATAAACTCTCATATATCTTATTTTGAATTTTTCAGTGAAACTAGAAATTATAAAATATATTTTAAAAGAAACAGAAGTACAAAGAATAACAGCAATTTTTTCTTTTATTTTTTAACTGGGGAATCTTGGAATGTTTAAATGCATGGAAACAATACAACTAAAAGGAAAGAATGACTGGAATAGATATATGGAGATTTGTTATTTAATCCTGGATAATTGTACTATTTACTACTAAAAATAGTGCACTATTCCATGGATGGAGAGTTAGATACTAAATTAAGCTAAGAAATCTAGTAGGACAGCTAGGCAGTGTTGCATACCCACGTGGGATTAGTGATCATAAACTCGTAATAGAATTAGTCTATATTGTTAGGTGGATTTCTCTAAAAGTGCTCATATTCTTATCTGTAGCCATAGAAAAGCTGAATATTTTGGTTTATGAAGAGCTGGCGTTTTGCTAGATAAGTGAGAGGAAAAGACCAGTAGATCACTGACTCTATGATAAGTTAATATCATACATAGGTGCTTGAAGTTTAGTTACTTGATTTTATACACTCATTCATGAATCCATTCCATTTTTATTATCTACTTACTGCATGCTAAGCACTATTCTAGGCATTGGGGATACACTAGTGAATAGAGAAAACATTTAAAAACTTCAGATTTGAAGAGTTTTATGAAAAAATAAAACTGTGTATGGAGGATGTGGAGTGTTTGATACTTTGTTAGACTTCAAGGTTGACATACATTGCATTCCGTGCATTGATGGCCTCCTGCCATGCGATACTATGGCCCTGATAGTACAGGCATGGCTATTTTAAAGAGGGAAAGGTAATGGGACACAGAACTGTAAGAAAGTGAAGAATGGATATAGGGGGAGATCTGGGAGAACATTCCAGATGGAAGCAATAGTGACTACAAAGTTTCTGTGGTGAAATTGTGCTCGATGTTTTCAACAAGCTGCAAGAAGTATAGAAAGGGGTAAGGTGAGGGCAATAGTATATATTGTAGAGAGTCTTTAAGACCACTGTAAGGACTTTGGCTTTTACTCTGCGTGAGAACATGCCTTCACTTCCGTATTATCAAAACCTCACTGGCTGTTATTGTGAGAATAGACTGGTGGTGTAGGAGGTAATGACTGAGCAACCAGCAGCTCTAATAGACTAATTAGGCAGACAATGAGGCAGATGAGAAGTGATATAGGCTTGTTCCAAGATGGTAAAGGGAAAGATAACAATAACACTTCAGATTCTTGAAACATTTTAAAGCATAGAGCCAACAGGATTTGCTGATGGAATATTTCTGTTGTTATAAACTGTGTATACTATTATGCCAGTGAACATGGCTCCCCACCCTACCCCAATGCAGAGCATCTGTTTTTTTAATAATAAAATTTTGTGCAAGAAGGAAGTAGAACTATTTTTATATGGATAAAGTTTGGAGTCCAAAACCTTAGGTTTGGATCCGGCTGTCTCAGCTGTGCAAACCTGGACTATTTCATTCTTTTGTTTTATAGTTTTGTCATGAGGACTAAATGAGAAGATGTACATATAATGCCTAACACTGTGCCTGTCACATAGCAGATGCTGGACACATTAATAGCTACTAGACTTTTTTTGTTATAAACCTGCCCCTGATTGGTTCAGTAGTTGATTGTGAAGTAGCTGATACTTGAATTGAAATTGACCAAGCATCACTTGGGACCTACACACCTTCCATAGGTTCCATTTGTTTCATATCATTGTTCTTAGTTCTTCAAGGTGGTTGAAGAAGGAAGATGTAAAGCATGGAAGCTGTGACCTGCCATGCTTTTAGGCATAGGATGAGAGCCACACTGCAGCAAGAGGACTGGACGTCACTGCACAGTAGAGAAGTGGAAGTGAGGCATGGAAAGAAATGTCACTTCTGCCAAAACCGGTTTGGCTCAGTGGATAGAGCGTCGGCCTGCGGACTCAAGGGTCCCAGGTTCGATTCCGGTCAAGGGCATGTACCTTGGTTGCGGGCACACCCCCAGTAGGGGGCGTGCAGGAGGCAGCTGATCGATGTTTCTCTCTCATCGATGTTTCTAGCTCTCTGTCCCTCTCCCTTCCTCTCTGTATAAAATCAATAAAAATATATTAAAAAAAAAAAAAGAAATGTCACTTCTGCTTGTTTCTGAGTCATATAATCGGCCTTCCAGAAGTTGGATTATTTGTTTTCTGAAAGACTCCTCTATCTATACAGGATATGCCTTAAATAGGATCGAATATAATAATACTTCTAATATTACAATAATGATAACAATTGTTTTTATTTGCCTCCCAAGAAGTCCTACGGGATACCCCTACCTCTTTTAGGAGATTGCATTTCATATTGTACATAATGGGGACATATTGAAGAGTTATATTCAGAGGGATGCAATGAATAGATTTGCATTTTAGGACAATTATTCTTGTAACTGTGTGAATGAGAATTTTGAGAGGAACAAGACTAGAAGCAGAGAGACATTTTTCAGACTTCCATGGTAGCGTAGGTAAGAGATCATGGGGACTGGACAGAACTGAATGTTGGGATGGAAAAGAGAAGATGGATTCCAGATGTTCATGAATGATATCGATATCAAGATTTTATTGTCACTTGTTGAGTATCAAAGAGAAATTGAGACAGGATGAGGCCAAATTTTTAAGACAAAATTTATAGTCAAGATGCCAATTGGGCGGATTTTTTTTTTAAAGAAAAATCAGAATTGGAGTATATTGAGTCTGAGATATTGACATTTCTGTCATTATTTCCAGTGGATAGCCTAAAATGACCTGAAATATGGGGGTGGAGGTGGGAAAGGAATGTACTGGAATTAAAGATTTGGGAGTTATCAGCATATCTGTCATAGCTACATTCATGAAAGGCATGAGAATGCCCTTAGAGATCATGGAACAGTTGGATGAAGAACTGCAAAATTTTAAAGCCAGATAGCAGAAAAGGATGTCAGAAGAATCAAAAGAGTAATGTAAGAAAGTTAGAGGAGGAAGTCATCAGCTTTAAAATTCAAAGAAAGATAAACTAAAAAATATAATATTTGGGAATTTATAGTTAGAACACTGTTGAGTGCCTGGAATTAGCTCAGAATGTATATTTAATTGGACGAATGACTGTAACACAAACTTGCAGATTAAACCATTCAGAGAAATGTTCCCCCAACATGTCAGTCCTCCCCCTCAGATCATTATTAGGAACTTCCCCCGTGATGGAGATGCTTATAAAAGTTGAGACACAAAGCCTCAAACAAAAGAAATTAGGCTTCAAACTCCTTTCTGCCTTGTCCTCACGTTTAGAGTTTAGTTTGTGTTTAGCGAGAACAAGAGAAAAGAAAGTGGGGGAGGTGTTGTCTAGGGACTTTCTTTAAATGCTAAGGTACTTGCGAAGCAGTTTGTTATTTGGGTCACTGCAGCCCTGGGTCTGTAACTCGGCTGTACTGGTCAGGAAATCTGAGGTTGTCCTGGTGCTAGCGCTGACTCAGAGGAAGTGACTATCTTAACTGAGCTCCCAAATGGATTATAAACAAACAAGGAAGCTAATTTAATTCCCAAGGCTTTGAACTGACCCAATTTCTTGTGTCCACCAAATTATATACCTCTCTGGGGTAATCAGAAGCCATATTAGACCAGAAGGCATCTGGCAAGTATGACATCAGGGCATGGGCAATAGGGAGGAAGGTTTTAGGCAGGACTCATCAGTTCAAAAGCTCGCTGAAATGTTCTTGTCACACGTCAGAGTTTCTATCCAGGACACAATGTTAACTGCTTTGTCCAGTGGATCTCCCTCAGACAGCCTTCCACGGTCATGGATTACTTCCTTCTCTTTACTCATCTTTCTCTGAGCACCACCCAGACTGCCTTCTTTATAAAATAAAATGTAAGTAAGTTTGGGAGTCAGACAAGCCAACATTTCCTTATGACTTGGAACTAGTTAAACAACTTGATTACTTTCTTAGCCTACTTTATTATATGTGAAAAGCAATATCCAGTCTTCATTTATATTGTGAGGATAAAGGAGATAATACATCTAGTCCTACATTTGACACAGAGCAGACACCCAAAAAGGACACAGAGGCTCGCCCCGGCCAGGTGGCTCAGTTGTTGGTAGAGTCATCCCTGCACCACAAGGTTGTGGGTTTGATTCCTAGTCGGGGAACATACCTGGGTTGTGGGTTCTGTTCCCACTTGAGGCACAGCATGCTGGAGGCAGCCAATCAATGTGTGTGCGTCTCTCCCTCCCTCTCCTGTTTGTCCCTAGATTCAATTACACATGGCTTTCATATGGCCATTAAACCCAATAAACATGCAAACTTCCAATGATCATGTTCTGATATTGACAGATGGCAAGTAGGAAGCAACCCTAGGAATTTCATGCATTTGAGTGTTATTTACTCAGTTTTTTCAACACATCAACTATTTTAAAGTGAATTGAAATAAAAATGGGAAATAACATCAGATGGATTGCTGGCTGAGCATTTCTTCATGAAATCCATTTACATTTTAAGAGTTATAAAAGTGTATAAGAATTCTAAGAAACTCTAGAAGAATTTCTAACAAAGGGAGCTAAAATAGACCGTAACTCTCAAAAGAAACTATAATCACAATAAGGATCAGAGAGTTATGAAAGAAAGAAAAAAACAATTGGAAATCCAAAGCAAATGAAATAATGCAGGTTTAATCAAAGAGAGATGCTAGGTATGAATAGTCAATAAATTATAATCAACATGGAAAAACCAAATATGAGAAAAGTGTACTACAACTGTAATACAGTTATAGTATTAAGAGCATAAGTTAATAAAAGCAAATAAGTATTTCCACTCAAATCATTCATGTCTGATATTTGGTCTATTATGAGACACAGTTTGATGTGAAACAAATCTATAGATAGTGTAATTTAGTAGAAGTCACTGAGATTAATTTATCTCCAGTATCTAATCACAGATAACTCTGTTGCTCTCACAGGAATTTAATCATGTACTCTGTAAATTCAGCATTTGAGAAGAACAGGATTAATTGTCTTTATAATTTAAATATACAAATAAATTCAGGGTCTTAATATGTAACTTTATTAAGTGATAGTAGATCTGTGTATTTGAAGCTGGATAGAACTAGTTGTTGTTCATGTAATTAATGCCTTTTAATATCTTAATATCATTGCTATCAGTGATAAGGAAGTACTGAGGTCCAAATCGATTATGAGTATATCCATTTTATCCATGTATTATACATTTGGTTAAATGATAGCCTATTAGTTACAATGTCAGATATATTGGTAAATTTTACCTTCCTGAGATTTTGCACTGAGCATTTTACCTGACCCAGGCATCGCCACATTAAATAATAAAGTTGATGACCCTTCCTAAGGGTAGGTTGTTTTTAACAGATTGCTAATTTAATTCATATTTTTTCTGTATTTGCCTTGCTTACCATTCTGTGGTTAAAATTATTTTTACATGCTATTAAAACACTCCGTAATCCATAATATATTCTGGCAAATATGGCTGATCTAAATAACCTAAGACTGTAAGGCAAAGTTTATTAGATGAGGAGGGTCAGATTTTTTTTTTTTTTTTTCCAAATTGTCAAAACGGCTGTTTCTTTTGCTTTCCGTAAAAAGAGAATTGCAATTAGTTTAGTTACATTGTCCTCAATCGGGAAGAACACATATACATTCTCCTCTGGAGGAGCAGGTCATTTTGGAGGGAGGACTATTTAAGGCTCATTTCCATATTTTGTGATGTGAGCCTGGGGGCTAGCTTCACCTTGGGAAGGCAATTTACAGAATATGGAATTCCATGCATCACATTCCAAAGCACTGCAGGATGTTTCCACTCGGTTTACTGAACTTTACTGCAAATTCTCTTCCTTGCAAAAGTTTTGATTTTAAAAGTTCAGGTATTTTTAAGTTTTAGCTGTGTGAAAAGCACATTTTGAATTTCTTTAGCAGAGTCTGCAGGCCTGTTCGGTATTTATGTCACCCTTGTATAACTCAAAAGTAGCGGAACAGATTGTGCTCAGATTGGCAAAAGTAATTACCAAACCCTCAGACAGGGCTAGTCATGGTCCTGGAAGATAATTTTGGGGAAAGCCATGATGGCACATAAATATAGAGGTATTAAAGGTTTTCATTGACAGCTTAGCAGCGTGGTGTTTCTAGCACAGATCTCAGACGGGTCCGCAATGTCACTTGAGAAACCGGGAAGCACTCTTTACTCTGCACATGAACTTTGGTTTTGCATATGCTCCTGGCTCTATGCTCATTCCAAATTAAAAGAAACTCAGTAATAAATGCTGCTTCGCACTTGATCATGATCAAGGTGCTTTCATTATTTCGTCTTCCAATAAATCCTCCCAGTCCTATGTGTCATGGATCATTTTTCCTTCTTTTTACACATAAGAAAATTGAGTTATGCTGAGAGCAATAAGCCAGTCAGAAAAAGACAAGTATCACATAATCTCACTCATATGTAGAATGTAATGAACAAAATAAGCTGATGAATAAAATAGATGGAACAGAGACACAGAACCATGGAACAGACTGAGGAATCTCAGAGGAGGGGGATTAACCAGGGGACTAGTATGCATATATGCATAGCCCATGGACACAGACAATAGGGTTGCAAAGGCCTGGGGGGAGTGCATTCAAGGTGGAGGGGGTCAATGGGGGAAAAAAGGAGAGATATCAGTAATACTTTCAACAATAAAGATACTTTTTTAAAAAAAGAAAATTGAAACGCATCAAGTTAAAAAAATGTTCCAAGGCCACTTCAGCTCTTAAAAGGTAAAATCAGGACTCTAATTGAATTCTCTATTTGTTCAACATCCTATATAATAAAAACCTAATATGCTAAGTGCCCGGTCGTCTAGTTGGCCATTCAACCAATCAAAGCGTAATATGCTAACGATATGCTAAGGCAGCTCAACCGCATGCTATGATGTGCACTGACCGCCAGGGGGCAGACAGTTTACTGGCCGACCAGTCGCAATGACATGCACTGACCACCAAGGGGCAGATGCTTCGACCAGTAGGTTAGCTTGCTGCTGGGGTCTGGCCAATCAGGACTGAGCGAGATGGGCTGGACATGCCCTGGAGCCATCCTGTGGTCCCTCCCCTGCTGGCCAACTTCCCACATCCCACCCAGGCCCCACGCAGGAGCTGCCCCCTGGTGGTCAGTGCACTTCCACAGGGGGAACTCCACTTAGCCAGAAGCCAGGCTCACAGCTGGCAAGTGCAGCAGCGGTGGCAGGAGCCTCTCCCGCCTTGGCTGCAGGAGGGCGGTAAGGAGCGAGGGGTCCGGGACTTCAAGAGCCCCGGACTGTAAGGGGGATGTCTGCCTGCTGGTTTAGGCCCGATTCCCAGGGGGATCAAACCTAAGCCAGCAGGCGGACATCCCCCAAGGGGTCCCAGACTGCGAGAGGGCACAGGCTGGACTGTGGGGACCTCTCTCCCCAGTGCAAGACTTTTGTGCACTGGGCCTCTAGTTATATCATAAAAGCCTACTACCTACTATGTGTCAGATACTGAGACTGGCAAGGGAGATGCCAGGGATGAACAAGACAAGCAGAGGAAAATGTACAATCCATGAAAGGAAATGCTCAAGGAAATGAGCATAAAATCCCAAGTAATTATACTGTTACAAGTCGTAATGTTTTAAAGGCAAAATTCAGCACTCAGAGTGGGAACGCGGGCCCTGATTGAGACGAGGTGGCCTCTATGAAGATGCTGCAATGAAGTTGAGATGAAGAGTTATAATAGGCTACTCCGCAGCTCACTTTTCAACATTATACTCGGCCTATCTTGGAATAATCTGACAATAACACAAAGAAAGTTCAACATTAATAAATAAAGTCTTCATCTTTGTATTTATTTAAAAATAAAAATTCTCTTCATCTTTACCAATATTCAGGGGAAAAGGCCAGAATATAATGTCACAGACTTCTCCAGAAAGCACTTCTGGATTCTGAAACCAGATGTTACTAGTCTCCGAAGCCCATGTGACACCTTGTCTAGTCTCCTTTTCAGACACGAACACCTGTCTTGGGTGTAATTAGTTCCGCCAAGTTCCACTGTCCACAAGGGCAGGGACCATGACGTTTCCACATTTGCATTCTCAAAGGTGTGCTATTTCAACATTTGGTGTTTAATTGGTGGATGGAGATACAGAATCTGTGCAGCAGCATAGTGTAGCATAAACGGGGGACTGTGGAGTCTGGTTGATCTGGGTTCAAGTCCTTATCCCACTCTTTCTGACCTTGCTTACCTAAACATCTGAGCTGTAGATTCCCTGTCTATAATATGGATACTAACATCTCCCCTATAAGGCCCTTAGGCTGATGTGGAGAGAAAACACATCTACATGAAAATGAGATGGATTTATTAAACTGCTCAAAATTGGTAGCTAATATGTCTTATAATTTTCTTTCAGTTATGGTTTATGCATATCCTATTGCTGTCTGGGATTTGGTCAAGGAAAATCAGAGAATAATTTTGAGTATTAGGATATAGATCAGGGGTGGCCAAACTTTTTGACTCGAGAGCCACAATGGTTTCTTAAACTGGACCGGAGGGCTGGAACAAAAGCATGGATGGAGTGTTTGTGTGAACTAATATAAATTCAAAGTAAAGGAGCGGAGGGGAGAGTAAGAGAACCCTCCGCTCTTAAGGCTCCGCGGGCCGGATAGAACAGCCGAACGGGCCAGATCCGGCCCGCGGGCCGTAGTTTGCCCACGGCTGATATAGATATTTGTGACATATCAACACATAATCGTATATAATAAAAAGCTAACATGCAAATTGTCCCCTCAACCGGGAGTTCAACTGGGAATTCAACCATGGGGCAGGGCCAGTTGGCCAACTGCCCGTGGCCCCTCCCCCTGGCCAGCCCTGCCCCCGATCAGCCCCCTCCACCCCCCCAATCAGGGGCGGGGTTGGCCAGCCAACCTTCCACATCCCAGACCCCAACCGTGCACAAATTTGTGCACCAGGCCTCGAATAAATGATAAAAGGTATTAAGACATTATGATCTATTAAGAAAATGATATGGGTATTTTCCTCTGAACAACAATTAGCTAATATAGCATTCTTATCCAATCAAATTTATTATATAAATGATATTGCTTCCTAGATGTTCTAAGTTTATTGTTAGATATATCTGAAAATAAGTACAATGTAGTAAGACTACATAAGCCCCAAATCTGTAAAAATCTCTCTATATGTTCAATCACTTTTCCATGGTTCCTGAAAAGGCCTCTTTAATACCCAAGATCCTGGATTTGCAACTGATGAGAGTAAACAAACCTGCCTGCCAATCCCCAACCCCTTCTCTGACCCACAGAGAGAAAGGGAGTGGGCACGGTCAGCAACATGATCAGAGGGAGAAATGTGAGTTCCTACAGTTAAGCCAAAGAAGGGATGTTGACCCCTAAAGCGCACGGAGAGAAATTAATGCAGTCAAAATAATAATAAAAATACCCATCGTCTCCCCTTTTTCAAACTCACCAAAGATAACACGAGCAAGAAAGAACATAAAGGGACAAAGAGCACCTTTTCAGTAGCCCAACATTGTCCCTTTAATACCAGCTATAGTTGCTCTTGGAGACGAAAATCAATACTATAGACTTATTTACATTTAAATTACTTCTAGTTGTTGATACAATATCTTCACTTAAATGCTTCCTGTCTGGAATGTAGCAGACAATGGTCTGGTTATTATTACTAGCATCATGATTCATTCTTTTCAATCTCTCTCCTCTTGAGATAGCTACCCTCTGGGATCATATTCAAGTAAATGGGCGATCAGATGTTTCCAGCCGTCCCTGGGCATCGGCTGTCTCCCTTGTCACACACTGATGGCCCTCAGGGCAGAGCTCTCTTTCTGGAGTGCGTAGATTTGTACAGTTCATACGTTTGGGTGCTCTGAGCAGCTTTTGCTGGTAGATCCCACTTGGTGCTCAGCTGATAACCACAGGGGAAATACGGAGGTGCCTTTTCTATGCTCAGCTTCATGAACTGTGACTCCTCTCCACTTGGCGGATGCAAAATCTGTCCATGAACATTTTGGAAGACATTCATTTTCTTCGTTTGTCGGCACCAACAGTTGAGAAGGAGCGTGAAGTCCTAAATTCTGATGGCCTGTGACTAACAAATTTTAGGGAAAGGCTTCAAAAGTGGGGTAGTATGCTTTCTGAAGCCAGCTGGGCCAAGATGTTTACTTTGAAGGCACCTGATTCATGTCTTTCCTCTCTGCAGTGACCATGGAAACCTCTGTGTCCTTTGTGCTCCGTGTGTGCAGTGGGCTGAATGCCGGTTAGGAATACTCAGGCAAACAGAACCTTTTAAATTTTAAACCCCAAATTTTGACACAGGCCTGACACTGGATTTAATGAACCTAGAAACGTGCCCTTAAAATAGATTGCAATTGTTCAGTGGCATTGTAGCCAAAGTGGTTCAGGCTCAGAGTGGTCTGGGTTACACATATCTATTGTAACTCTTCAAGTGGACAGAACAAAGAGCAGAGCACTTTGTGAATGCTCAGAGATTCAGTGCTGCTTCTGTGTGTGTGTGTGTGTGTGTGTGTGTGTGTGTGTGTGTGAGCATACACACCCTTACTCTTGGTGCTTGCATTGCCTTCCTCCCCAAATGCCCTTCCTTCACCTCTGCCTTCACAGCAAACTGTACCTGTCTTTTAAGGCTAAACTGAAACATCACTTAACTCTATACCGTTAACCTAGCTCTTTTCAGCTAGAAGCAGTCCTTTCTTCTGAATCCACAGAGCATTGCATCTGGTGTGATTCTCTCTACGGGCCTTTTTTTGTTTTGTGTTTAACTTAAGAGTGAACATAGTTCACTTATTTCCCAGTAGAGCCAACTATGGTAACACCCATATCTAACACATTGTTGGCCTGAAGAATATGAATGTTAAATGAATGCAAAACACTAATGAATATCCTAATGTAAGTCAGGCCCTAAAGTGTGTGTGGCACAGGTAATAGAAATCGATATACCATATAAAGTTACATTGCTCAAGATTTTCTAATTTCCCGAAAATTCTTCAAGTATGAACAGTGTTTCAACCGAGGACTCCATATGTACTCATCATCATCTTGGAGACACATCAGCCCAGCTGGTCATTTTGCATTCCCTGTAACTCTGTCCTCCTCAGACCATGTACCAAGACTCAGGGAAGCCGTGTCTTCACTTGAGTGGGAATTCCAGTAACAAATAAACCATAGGTCAAATACAAAGGCGAACTGAGAACAAGACTTTTTTATTCTAAATAGTTATGGCTACTTAATGTTGACATTAGATATTTTTATAAAATTGGTTCAACAAGCCCTTATTGATAACTTTGATGGGTTTTGTGAGAGAGTAACAAACAACCAAACAAAGGCTGGACGTACACATGGATATCATCTAGCGCCTTATTATTTTTTAGGGCACCACTATCTTTCAAAACAATCAAACGCTAACCTAATAGTTAATGTTATTTAGTCAACTTCATTTGTTTAGTGGTCATATTCAATTTCATATTCTGCCCATTTATTGGCTTATTTATGACTTTTATTCATTTAAATACTTTAGCAATGGATTTGGGGGGCTTGCATAATGCATGAGGTCACACCGGGAACATGTTGTATTGTCCTTTCTATAACGTTCCTGCTACATTTCTCTACAAAATGAATTTTTTTTCCCCTGGATTCTGAGCTTTGGAACTGATCTGAATGTCACTTGGTCCAGGTTTCTCCTAGATCAGTGGTCGGCAAACTGCGGCTCACGAACCACATGCAGCTCTTTGGCCCCTTGAGTGTGGCTCTTCCACAAAATACCATGGCCTGGGCGAGTCTATTTTGAAGAAGTGGCGTTAGAAGTTTAAGTTTAAAAAATTTGGCTCTCAAAAGAAATTTCAATCGTGGTACTGTTGATATTTGGCTCTGTTGACTAATGAGTTTGCCGACCACTGTCCTAGATGGATAAGTGCCCTTTTCAGGAAGCATCTACACTCCAATCAATATGGACACGGCAGCCTCCAGGATCAGGAGCTCACTGCATCCCCATGTAGCAAACAGCAAATTCTCTTCTGGACAGCTTCCACTTTAGAGAGTAGTGTGCTTATTTCATTGGCTGTATTTTGTGAATTTTCATTATTTATCTATCTGTTTTGTTTTGTTTTATAAATTCTGACTTTATTTTTTAGAGCATTTTAGGTTCACAGCAAAATTAAGGGGAAGGTAACAAGATTTCCCATATACATGCGACCCCCACACTTGCACAGTCATCCCCATTGTCAACAATCCCCACCAGAGTGGTACATTTATTACAATTGACGAATCTACATTGAAACATCACAATCATCCTGGTTTACTTTAGGGTTCTCTCATGGTGCTGTACATTCTATGGGACGTGTATCTACCTTTATAGTATCAAACAGAGGAGTTCCACAGAATAACTTTCTGGAATTTTTATTGGGGTTGTATTGAGTGTATAGATCGATTTGGGAAAAACTGACATCTTGGCAGTATTAAGTTATCCTGTTCATGAACCTGGAATATCTTTCTATTTATTTCATTTTTAGATTTTTTTTTTATCAGTGTTTTGAAGTTCTCCTCATATAGAGTTTATACGTATTTTGTTATATTTATACCTAAGCACTTCATTTTGGGAGGTGCTAATGTAAGTAATACATTTTTTTTCAAATTCTACTTGTTTATTGCTGGTATATAGGGAAATAGTTAACATTTGAGTTAACTATTAACCTTGTATCCTACAACCTTGCTATAATCACCTATTAATTCCAGAAGTTTTTAAAATTTGTTTGTGTTTTCTATGTAAACAATCATGTCATCTGTGAACTAAGACAGTTTTATGTACTCATTCCCAATCTATATACTTTTTATTTCCTTTTTCTTTCAATAATTCTAGTACAAGGTTGAAAAGGAATGGAAAAGGGTGACATCCTTACTTTGTATCTGATATTACTTGGGAAATGGTAGTTTCTCACCATTAAGTTGACATTAGCAGGAGGTTTTTAGTAGATAATCTGCAGCAAGTTGAGAAAGTTTTCTTCAATTTCTAGTTTACTGAAAGTTTTATCATGAATGTTATGGATTTTGACAAATGCTTTCTCTAAATCTACTTATATAATCATAGGATTTATTTTCTTTAGTATTTTGATGTGATGGTTTACATTAATTGATTTTCAAATGTTGAACCATTCTTTCATACCTAGAATAAATTTTTACTTGGTGGTGAGTATAATTATTTTGATGTACTTTTTATTTCATTTACTAATATTTTGTTCAGGATATTGGCAATTATTTTCATGAGAGATATTGACTGTAATTATATTTTCTTATGTTATTGTCTGATTTGGGTGTTAAAGAAAATCAAGCTTATCAAATAAGTTAGGAAGTATTCTTCTACTAGTCTTTGAGAGAGATTTTAGAGAAATGGCATAATTTCTTCCTTAAATATTTGGTAGAATATGTTATCTATTTTTATAATGAGCTGCAGTGGAGCTGATTTCAGGACTGGACTTGTACTTATCTATATACAATGTATCTCTAGTCAACTATGCCAGACTAAGAAAAGAATGTATTAGAACTCACAGTCTATCTGAATACACACTGGCATGAGCAATATTTGGATGTCAAATGTTATTATTAATTTGTCCCTTTGTGGCCCTTTACGTGTCCCAAGAACATTTGTCCGTGGAAAGTTTAAGGAAAGCTGCCTCCAGTGTCTTATTGAGGGCTGGCTTTCCCTGTGTCTATTCTGATACTCCAGCCTGTTTCATATGGCTTTCTGCTTTGTCGTCCACTTCCATAGATTCTAGAATCATCGCTAGGCTGTGACTGGGGGGAAAAAATCTTTTTGTTTGGGGCTTATTGATCTGTACATAACATTTGCATTTAAGAGGGACTCACCCCCTGCCCCCACACTCCCAGAATTGTTAGAAACATGAGGATAATCACTCACAGCCAGAGGCCTGAGAGGTCTCTACTCTTTGCCCAAAGGGCCATCATGTGGCACACATGATGATAGGTCCATGTGTTTTGCTAGAAAACACTCCTTCCTGTACTTCAGCCTACTCTTTTCCATTTGAAATTCAGCGAGCTTGGAGATAACAACAGATCCTGCCCCTAATCGGGCATCAATATGAATATCACCTGTCATGTAATTGAAGAGGTGGTGGCATTGGGAGACCCAAGTCTCTGGCCTATAACCTCCTATCACCTGTGCAGGGAACACTGAAGAAAGTACATTATTCACTGCAGCAGCTAAATGAGGGGAAGTGTGTATAGGATTTGCTGGTGTAGGGGTTTTCATTTAATTAAATCTGCATTTGTATCTGCCCTGGGGACCTTATTGATAAAGGGAAGGTGCTGAAAAAGCTGTGTCGGTGTTTAAGTCCCGCAGTAACTTTTTCCTGATATAATTAAAGTCTGTCCATTGATTTTATTGTCAAGGAAGGTTATTGTTTTGGAGGCAACACTGTCATAGCTACTTTGCATATATAGAACAGCTTTATTAGTCCTGTGAACTTGTGCAAGTCACTTAACCCCTCTGACTTTTGGGTTAAAGCAGAGTTATTAATGTCTACTAAACAGAGCTGTTGTCAGGATACACGAGATAATGAGTGCGGAAGGGCCTCATTACTTAGAAAGGCAGTCCACCTGCATTATCTCAGTTCATCCTGACAATACCAGTGGGTGCAGGATAGGCCAGTGTGGGGGTGGGGGGGAGGAGGGTGTAACCCTAAACTCCAGATGAGCATTCAGGTTCAGAAAAATTAAGTTAACTGTTTATCATTGCAGATCTGGGAAGGTAGCAAAACAGAGATTTTCCTCTGTCTACTTGACACTCATCACACATCAGACCTACATCTATCCCCTGACAGTAAAGCCTGACCTCGTTTAGGACCTCACATTGACTCTCAGTATGTTGCAAAAGATCAGACATTTAAAAGAGCAAACAAAAGACGCCCTTAGAAATCTATCGAAGAAATCTCTGGAAACTGACCTAGAACTGAGAGTGCTCAGTTTGGAGTAGGACCCCTGGTGTGCTGGGAAGGCTTACAGTGTCTTGTGCGAGTCAACGGTTAAATTGTTCGGAATTTTATGAGCCCATTGTTAAATATAACTATTATTAAAAACTAAATTATATGAATATAACACTAACTTATAGTGCAAACAAAAGGGATTAATACTCAAAACCTATCACTTCCTACATGTCTTCACCACATGTACTACCAGGCATCCTCAAACTACGGCCCGCGGGCCACATGCGGCCCGCCGAGGATATTTATCCGGCCCGCCAGGTGCCGCTGCCTGTCCTGCTTAGCAGCAGACTTGTCCTGGGCCCGCAGTGCACATAGAAATTTGTTCATAGTTGTTGTTTTTTTTAAACTATAGTCCGGCCCTCCAACCGTCTGAGGGACAGTGAACTGGCCCCCTGTTTAAAAAGTTTGAGGACCCCTCACTATACTCTTGAGCATATTGTATCTCTATAGTGGACATACTATATAATGGTCCCTTTCTGCCCACATGGCAGAAGTGATCGCATGTCCCTTTCGCTATTAGGCCGTTGAAGACTGCAACTCCCATCCTGGGTTGCTTCCTCTCTGCCTCGTGGATCTCTCAGTCCAGCTGCCATGTCCTCAGGACACACAGGCACCCTATGGAGAGACCCACGTGGCAGGGAAATGAGGTCTCCATCTTGCAGCCAGAGAGCAGCTGAGGCTGCCAATAACCACATGAGTCTGGAAGTCTTCAAATGACTGCAGTCCCAGCTGACAACTTTGCTAAAATTTCAAGAAAGACCTGGAGCCAGAACCAGCCAGTTAAGTTGCTCCCAGGAATCAATAGCGACTACAGTAGCAAAGCATCTAAATATTCTTCATCTTGGTGTCCAATTTTGGAGGGGTTCCTGTAGAGGTCAGGAAACCTCTATTTTTCCCAAAACATTAAAAAATGGTTGGCCAAACCAAAAATTATCCCCACTATTAGTATACAAATGTGTCCTGTTATATGTTGTTAGTTAGTAGGGTCCAGACAAAGCAATTCAACCTGCTCTCTGACAAGCTCTATTTTTGTCTCTTTAAATATGAACTGCCAAACATGCAAAATAAAACTGGGGTTATCCAAGGAAGTCTCTAGAAGGTCGGTGCAAGATATGAATAGATTCTTCTTAGCAGAGGTAAAAATTATGGGTGGGACTGTCCTTGTTGACTAAGGGAAGAAAGGTGGCCAATTTTCAGGTAACACGTGAATCCAGAGCGCTCACCCCGGTACACAGGGCATCCCTCCCTGCCGACCCAGAAAGCCGACTGGACCAGGCAGCTGGGGGTGCCACAGCCTTACTCTCTTGTTCCCAGAGCTGCTCTGGTAGCTGCCTGGGAAAACACAATTTAGAAAATGGCATTCGACTCTCCTCAGAAAGACATCATTAGTTAATTAAACTGTAGCCATTTAAGTACCTGTAACAACTAATGGGAATTTCAATTCTACTGATAAAAAGGTATTATTTATAATGAGCCTTGCCACCAAATGAGTTCTGAATGTGGAAGGCTAACCATTAAATTGTGAGTTTGAAGCTGCACATGATAGCGAGGAGAACTAGGCTATGGAGAGAGTATGAGAGGTAATGAGCCCAGCCTATAGGACTATTAGGCTCAATCAGGAACAATCTTCTCTGTTTGCTGGGTTAGAAATGGGAGGAAGGAAAGTATGCCAGGAAGGGGCCATTGTTTTGTTTCTCCACAGTAATATGAGATTCAAAGGAGAATCCAGGTGTTTGACTTTAAAAAATATATATTTCTAGAAGGTTCTGCATTTTTCCTCTAGGAACTGTGAGCAGCAACTGTTAACTTCTTAGAGAAATCATTCAGTGATACTAGGATCAGTGCTCTTGGCTCCCATAACTTTTTAGACCATACTCTTTCCTTTCATTAAATGCCACCATTGAATTTGAGATGTTCTACCCCACCCACTACCTTAAGTTGTTAGAGTGAACTACCACGCCCCAGGACATTTACTCCCTTCCTTGGAGATTTTAGCTCTGCATTACAGTCACTGTCCTATATATTCTGTCTGTCATGACCCTTGTGATAATGGGAGAATTTTTCACACATTGTGCATTTCTGAACGTATGTACTGATAAATTTGATGTGTGTTCTGAGAGAAGATGAAAAGACAAACTTTTACTTTCAGTAATTGTTCATTTTACTAAAATGGAGAACACTGAGAAAAAGAGCAGATTTCAGACTAGGGGTTGGAAAGACGAGAGTTCTAGTTTAGTTATGTAGTGTTTTAGTGCTTTTTTCCCATATCTGAATGGAAGTTTAAGTAGACTATGTTGCTGCAGCTCAGAGAAGAAATCAGGACTGGTAATCTTAATTGGCAGCTATGAACATGTTTCCCTCTCACGAATGATAGAGATATAAAAGGCCCCCTAATCTATTTTTAGGTATATTTATTTCATAATTCCCCGCCAAAGCTTTCTTCCTGAAAACTCCATAAAAGAGGGAGCTCTCCAACTCTCATTATTCAGTCTTACGCAATACACAGAAAGTTCACATAAGAAACTTCAGAACATACAGGGGCCGTGATTACTTCTGATATAAAGCTTCTCTGTACTGTGTTAGGTACTCTTGCTTCTAAACGATTCACTCTACACCCTGCAATTGGTTTTCTAGACCCCCTACTACTTTATTCTTCCCCTTATAGACATGCGAATAGTTAGCGATGCCCTTTGCACGGCATATATCTCAGGAGACGACTATGGCAGCCCTTGTCATCACGTGTTAGAAGCTGAAAGTAAGTGGATACCCAAGTATCTTGCAAAGTTCCAAGACCCCGTGTCTCTCATGGAGTACAGGCCTGTAGTATTTGAAAGAAAATGATAAAAATTAAAAGCTATGTGTTCTATTAACACAATAAATGTTGATTTAATTCAAGATGTATGTAATTGGGAATGAAATCCTTTAGGCTGATACTCTCTGGTACATACTGGTAAAAACTCTTCTAATTAGTACAATTTATAAATGGAGGGGTTTGTGTGTTTCTGAATCTGACAAATTGACTTTAAACCTCTGCCCTATCAACTTGAGGATTAATGCAATGGGACTTCCACTATAAAAATATTAAACATGAACAGTTGTGGACAGTTAGGAAAGGATAAAAAATAATGTCTCATGTGCAGAAATAACAATTGAAGACTTGGAGTGACTATATTTATTTGTCTAAATTAAAAACACATTTCTGTTTTTCCTTAAAAGCATTTCTTATCATGTAAAGAATAGAAACCACAGCAGATGTGCTACACTTTGACATCAGTAAAATGCCTGCTAAAGTGTGTCATGAAGTATGACCCAGAAAATTGGTTTAAATTGACTTGCAAAAAAAGGACATAGTCGCATGGGTTAGAAACTAGCTAAATCATGAGAAAAATCAATGATGATTACAAAGGTGGCCTCTCTATGTTTCGGGTCCCAGTGTTTAGTTACCCTTCTGATTAGGGGTATTTTCATAATCACCATCTGCACATGCAGTCATTTAGGAAGTGTCTGATTTAAGCTGGTGCTCAGAGAAGCAATATGCTGAATGAAGTGGCCACAAATCAGCTGACAATCTTTCCATCAAGACATGGCGTTCCTGTCCCTGTTACTGGAAAGGGGGCCTGGTCCTTGCTGGTAGTAGGTAGGTTCTTGACTTCTTGCAGGAAAAAATTCACAACACGAGTCCAGGTGAATTTTAGAGGACGCTATTAAAGCTGGGGACAGTGAAACAAGAAAGGGCTGGGGAACTGAGCCTCGGCTGGTCTGCTTTGGCTCACTAAGAAGTCAGAGAAAAAGGGGCCTTGGGGACAGGTTCAGGGGTTAGCCTGGGATGAACTGCCACTGCCCGATGCTCCCCTAGTTGCAAGCCTCCTGGGGTCCCTTAGAATTTAGGAGATGCTGCCGAAACCGGTTTGGCTCAGTGGATAGAGCGTCGGCCTGCGGACTGAAGGGTCCCGGGTTCGATTCCGGTCAAGGGCATGTGCCTTGGCTGCGGGCACATCCCCAGTGGGGGGTGTGCAGGAGGCAGCTGATCGATGTTTCTCTCTCATCGATGTTTCTGGCTTTCTGTCCCTCTCCTTTCCTCTCTGTAAAAATATCAATAAAATATATTTAAAAAAAAAAAAAAAGAATTTAGGAGATGCAGGCCTGTGGGGGAAGAAAGGAGGGCGAAGCACAGGCTTATTCCTGGGAGGGAGAGCATGTGATGGGACTTTTGTTTTTTTGAGGGGTTTTTAAAGGCTGGGTGTTTAAGGGGGTCATAGGGGAAGATCAATAGAATATGCATCAGCTTTATGCTGATGTACCAAAAATGAGATTCATTCTCTTAACTTCATCTGTCCTTAGGTGTGATTGGCAAATAGCACTAATTAGATTTCTGCGATCTGTCTCCCAGGTTGGGGAGGAGAAGTGTAAACTATTTACCCTTCAGTGTCCTTGGTTTAAGGAAGAGAGGCTGCAAACTGCTTGGCATCTAGATTTTCTTGATGGCTGCAAACTGCTGTTTACCTATCTGTCTCAGTTTCCCTATTGGGCGTGTCCTGGCTTCCTGGCCTCTCTCATCCCCTCCCCATGAGTATGAGCAGACTCTGTGACTGCTTCCAGAATACAGAAGTGACCTTGTGATATTTCCCTGGCCCAAAACTGAAATCTTCCACTCCAAACTCCTTATTGTTTGCTCCCTTTGGGATCTCATCATTCTACCGTGACAAACCCAAATTGCACAGAGAAGGCAGATATAGTTCCTCCAGGCAGAAGACTAGCTGAACTCGCAGCTGACAGCGAGGATCAACTGCCAGCCTTGTGGAGAAAACATCCAGCCCCCATAGGCCTTTGCTTGATGCAGCCCCAGCCACCATCGGAAGACAACAGCATAGGAGATCCCAGCAGGAAGTTCCCAGCTGACCCCTGCCTCCTCAAGAAGTAAGAGAGATTATAATAAGTTTGGGAGGTAGGAGTGGTTCCACAGCAATAGTTAACTAAAATAACCTTTAAATAGTAGCAAAGGTGGTATTTAAAACACAGCTATAATCTTTCAGCAAAAGATGCTTTCATTGATTTACATTAGAAAGTATTTGAAGATGCGCACACTGGATATTTAGATAAAATCTACAAACGGCCCTGGTTGGTGTGGCTTAGTTGGTTGAGCGTCATACTCCCATGCACTAAGAGGTCACTGGTTCAATTCCTTGTCAGGGCACATATCCAGCTAGTGGACTGGATCCTCAGGAAGGGGCTGTGCAGGAGGCAGCCTACCAATATTTCTCTCATGGATGTTTCCCTCTCCTCTCCATCTAAAATCAATAAAAGCATATTCAAAAAAAAATCTGCAGCCCTAACCGGTTTGGCTCAGTGGATACAGCGTCAGCCTGCGGACTGAAAGGTCCCAGGTTCGATTCTGGTCAAGGACATGTACCTTGGTTGCGGGCACATCCCCAGCAGGGGATGTGCAGGAGGCAGCTGATCGTGTTTCTCTCTCATCGATGTTTCTAACTCTCTATCCTTCTCCCTTCCTCTCTGTAAAAAAAATCAATAAAATACATATTTAAAAAAAAATCTGCAAACACATATAATTCCTACCCCTCAAAAAAATCTTCATAAATTTATTCTTTAATTTTCTCTTTGAATTCAGTGGAGAGGGAAGAAAGTTTTACTATATCTACTATACTATGTAGTCTGGTTTAAGGTAAATACTTGGTTATATCATAATATCTACAGAGCTAATAGGATTTGTTTAATTTTTTATTATGTTAATGGTTTTAGATGATATTATTGTACAGATCTCAGATTATATTTTAATAGCCCTACTGAGATTAAGCTATACTTAAAGTTAAAAGAACACATTCCAAAACAAACCAACGTTTTCTTTGTGAAAGCACAGTATTCACCCTTTCAAAGAGTAAGTGTGATAGTGGTGAAATAGTATCCAACTCAGGAATGAAACAGTCTTTGTAGCCCATAGGAGACACTCAAAAACTACCTGTTAATCAACTGATTGATGGCCTGGCCTACATAAAAAGGTTCCGTGTCATGAAGACAGACAACTTTGTACATCTCCGGCTACATCCTACATGCAAGGAAATGCTTCGGGCTGCAAGGCATAGACATTTATATAAATCAACACCTGGAGGACTCTTTTAAGTCTTTCCATTATCAATCTTTATCTAAATCTCTGACAGTTTATGTCATAGTATTAACCGTCCCACTACAATATAGGTCTGGATTTTAGACATGGTAATTGATTGAAGATGGTCTCCAGTTCTTTTAAGAGAAAAAAGAAATTGAGTTAACTTATTATTTTTCAGCACCCATACCAAACATTCATACGAAGTAAAATGCAGACATTTATTCATCCCATAATTCTTTAAGAACTAATTTAGATTTTTTTTTTTTGGCACAACCTTTTGAATAAAAAAAAAATAATTGGAAAGAGAAACCAGACATTTCAAGGAGTGCAAACTTTGCAATTGTTGCCTGCATTAAAAACAAACAAAAAAAAACAACAACAAACAAATCATGTATTTCTCTCTGCTCAGAACCGCGGTTAGCTAATACAGTCCATTACTGACTCCAACTGGGACTCATGCCAACATTGCAAATCGCCACCTGATCAAGACTCCTTACCCTGTTTTATGTGTGCCTCTTGCAAAAAAAAGATTAGTTTGAAAGAAAAGAGAGAAGGTTTGTACAGGAAGTTAGCCTGGTGAGAAGGATAAGGAAGGGAGTAATGTTTGAATGTCAGAAATAGATGCTTTCTTGGCATTCCCTGGCTTTTGGTGTGTGTGGGATATTTATTTTTATTTTTTTTACTATTTCCACCAGAGGAAAAAGGACTCAAATAAAATTGGAATGAAAGAGAGGATTTCTTCTCCCGATGTTTCCTGTGTCCCAAAATAAAATTGAATCAGAGAGAAAATAAAACAGATACTCTTTCTACTTTCTTTAGATACCTTTTCCTCTCAGTTGCTTTTCAAGCCACTGCTTGTTCAGAACCTTGTGTGTGTGCATGTGTGTGTGTGTGCATGTATATGAATGCATGTGAAAGTACTCTTTAAGACACTTCAACCCTGAAGTTTCAAAGTATATGGCAAGGTTGTAGAAAAGTACATAGTTGAGAGACATTTGGCAGAAGACTTTCTCATGCTTTATCTATCACATGGTGAACGTGACTCTTCGGGGATGTTTCCGTAACTCTCTGCTGGATGCTGTATCACAATGCTTATCAGCCTACATGAGGCAAAAATCAATCTGTAAAAATGAAACATCATGGAGATCTACTGAACACAAGGTTAAAAAAAATGTTTCTTGAGACATTCAGACCTAAAAAGTAGAATACCAATTTTAGGACCCAAAATTTCACTAGTGGATTTTATGAAACATTAGAGGCCCAGTGCATAAAATTCGTGCACGGCGGGGGGGGGGGGGGTGGAGGGGGGTTTGCGCTCAGCCCGGCCTGTGCCCTCTCGTAGTCCGGGAGCCCTTGGGGATGTCTGACTGATGGCTTAGGCCCGCTCCTAAGCTGGCAGTCGGACATCCTTAGTGCTGCTGCAGAGGTGGGAGAGGCTCCTGCCACCGCCGCTGCACTCTCCAGCCATGAGTGAGCCTGGCTTCTGGCACACTGACCACCAGGGAACAGCTCCTGTGTTGAGCGTATGCCCCCTGGTGGTCAGTGTATATCACAGCAACTGGTCGTTCTGCCATTCAGTTGATTTGCATGTTAGCCTTTTATTATATAGGATTTACATTATCAATCTCACACAAACTCTTTTAGAGAAGAGAAAAAAAGGAGATACTGACTAGTCTGTTTGATGGGGCTAACTTCACCTTGATACAAAAATATAATAAGTACATATAAGAAAGGAAAATTGCAGGCCAATTCATTTTAACCTAGAAATACCTAAAGAGGATACCATAACATAGTTTAGAAATAACACTAGTAACATAAAAAATAGGTGGAAAGATATATTGAGTTCATGGATTCTATCTCAATATTTTTATGATGAATATCCTCCATGAATATAATTTCTTACAACTGTAATTGAAAAACCAGTTGTTGTTTTTTTGAGGACAGTAACTGGTTTAGTCTAACATTTATATAGAAATGAAAATAACCAAAAAAGAAAAAGAATCTTGAAGGAGAAAACATATATAGAACAGAATTCAAAGGTCAGAAACATATTCCTACAAATGATTTACCACCACTAAGGTTGAAATTTGGTTTTTCATTAATTTTATATCACTTGTTTTTCCACATATTTCTTTATTTAAATTATAGACTACTTAGGTGAGTAAGAAACTTTGTATTTGTAGTATATTATAAAATATAATAGTAAGTTTTATAATCTCTAGTGCCAGAAACAATATTTGTCTTACTGACCATTGTATCTCTAGACCTTGGAACACTGTCTGACATGTTGTAAATTCTCACTAAATATTTGAAAAATAAAAGTATGAGTGATTGACAGAAGAAACAAATAAGGATAAAATGAGAAAATTTGATGATCCATATACCAATTTTTTGATATATAGTCATAGGAAATTTAATTTTCCTGGTAGACCACAAAGTGATGGCACTTAAAAATAATTTAGTAATAAGGACTGAAGGCATGAAGTTATCTAAGTAAGAAGAAAGGTGTGAAGGGATAAAAATGGATATGCAAGAAAAATGTTGAGAGGGATAAAATGCAGATTTAACTAAAATGTAAATGAATATAGATTCATCCATAATGTAAAACACATGGCTATGCATGAACCTAAACTTATTCAATGTGTAAAGTGCTCAATTAACTCTTCCCTGTCACAAATTCACAGATCTATGAGTTAGTTATCCTACCATGAACTGGCTAAGTGTGTGCAACAGGACCTGGTGTGGTTCGTTTCACATATGCAAATATAAGTATATATTTTAATTTAAAATCTTCCCTGCTCTTAAGCTTTTTCTTTCTGAAGGTTTTCCCTTTTTTTAAAAAAAAAAAACAAAAAAAAACAATCTACTTGGAATAAAAATTCAAAATGTCATGTCTAATTATATCTACCAGGCATAACAAGGTAGTCCTTTTGGTTTATTTCCCATTGATTTTTGGATTATGGCTCCATTAGAGATTAGAGTGAATCATGAATTCTAAGAATATAGAATAATTTCAACATTGATCTTCAAAAACTAGATACAAGACAGAAACAATAGTGTTTGTATTCTTTTTGGTGTATAATGGACTACTGCAGCACCAACATGTAAAGAACTTAAAAGTTGCCCTGACTGGTTTGGCTCAGTGAATAGAGTATTGGCCTGCGGACTGAAGGGTCCCAGGTTCGATTCCGGTCAAGGGCATGTACCTTGGTTGCGGGCACATCCCCAGTGGGAGGTGTGCAGGAGACAGCTGATCGATGTTACTCTCCCATCACTGTTTCAAACTCTCTATCCCTTTCCCTTCCTCTCTGTAAAAAAATCAATAAAAATATATTTTAAAAAAAGAACTTAAAAGTTATCCAACATGCCCTTGGTTTCTTGGACCAATCAGAGAACTGTGGGCGAGGAAGAAATATTCCTCTACCCTTCTAGGTTCTTTTTAGCTGGTCTGGAAATCAAATAGATGGGAAACAGATTAATAAGCAAACATAACCAAATTTAATTACATACCTATGTGTGGGAACGCTATATCCTAGGATTGTTTACCCATCCAAACTATTACTTGAGTAATAGGAGAAGAGTCTCATTTTTTTCCTCTCGTGAACCCATTACCCAGAACTTAATGGAGGATTATTCTACCAAAATGAGAGACTCAAGCAACAGGAGAATAATTTAGAAATACAGTTTTCAGAATGTAAGAATGGAGAAGGAATTTCTGGAATTTTTATAAGGGGAAATCCCAGAAGGAGAGTTGTAGGGCAGGTCCAGAGAGCAAGTGATCCAATGAGATTTATCAGTGTTAAGTGCACAGAGGAGTGTGAAAACGTAGAAAAGTGTAAACACATTACTACTTGGTTTGGTTGTAATTTATACTTAGAATATAGTTTGTGCAACGATTTAATACAACTGTGAGAATACTGCATTGTGGTATATTAGGAACTCAGAATTAGAAAATTATATGGTGAATGGGGAGTGTGCAAAGCTAAATTATATTTTTTTTAAATTAGGAAGGAAAATTATATGTAAGAAAAGTAAATATGTATTATGGAACTAGGAAGTTTTAAAATAGCTTTTAAAAAGTTGAAAGTGTTAACTTCTAGGATGTGGAAAAAAGCATGGAGCTGACCTAGTTGAGGGGGAGGGGTTGCTATTTTTTGTTTTATTATATACCTTGTAGAACAAATTTCAAATATTCTGCCTATATCTTTTTATAAAAAATGATATCTAAATTTTAAAAAGTAAGGAATTAAAATTAAACCATGGGGATTACTGAAATTCACACATATGTTTTCCTAATTTTACCTTTTACTTTAAAATATAAACCTTCAAGTAAGAACTGAAAATTAGGGTCATTCTATTTTTTTCCTTTTTTAATACTAAAAGATTTATTGATTCCCCTAATAGTAACAACAAAGTATTAAACATTTAAACTGGCCCCTGTTTACCATTCTTCTGATGTGGCTTTCATCTTTGTAATGACATTTTTTTCTCTTTCATTTTTTTCCTGAGCTAATTGAGCTCATTGAGCTCATTTTAGTCACCTTTGCTTGTCATTTTGTCACCTTTTCAAAGAGAACGTTTTCATTAGTTTTTTCTGGCACTAAGGAAAACCATTTGAACTCTTTCGTCTCCTGGAATAATTGCTTTCCTAGTAAATGCTTTCTCTTTTATTTTGTTTGTTCTCTGTTGCTTCATCTGACTGTTGTAAATGTCAATGTCCATGCATAGGTCTTATGCTGATGCAATTTTGATGATTATAAATACTGAACTGGAGTATTTAGCTACATGCTGGGAAAGATTGTGGGGAGTGTAGAAGGATGTGAGCTGGAATGAATGGAAACTGTTACCTAAAGCACTTTCTTATCAAATCGAATGTGCCCTCTCTTCTGAAGACACATTTCCTGTGGGTTTTTGCTGCCTGGATGGTTTGTGAGGCTCATGAGGAATCCCATCCAATTTTAGAAACTTCTGTTGTGACTTGGCGATTTTTTTGGTCGCCTTGGCCCTTCATCTGGAAGTGTTTCGGTCAGAGTTCCATAACCAGGAGGTTGAATTACCAATAACAAGGTGATGTACCTTCAGTTTCTTTTCCTTTCTCTTTCAATTACCTGCCATTCTTTACTCTTGCATTCATCCCGTTCTAGGTAGCCAGCAGGATCAAATCACAAGCTCTGAGAATAACGAAAAGCGATAGCAGAGGGAGTTTTAAGTTGGAAACTGTAGAGACAAAAACGACAGCAAACTTCACATTTGGAGCTGTGACTGATAGTTTTGCTTCCTGAGAATGATATTCTGCTCGATTTATATTGATTTCACTATTTATTATAAAGGTAGGATGGGGCTCAGCATCCACCCTGAAGACCATAGCCGTGAGCTGGTGAAGAGAAATTTTTAAAAAAATCTTTACAACAGATACTAGCATGAAGGGTATGGATATTGACATCAGAAATAATGAAAATGCAGTGTCCTGGATGAATGCAGATACTGGCTATCACAATGGCTTTATACTTGGGGTTATTTTTGGTTCTTATGCTGGTTTCTGTGCCACTCAGCACATATAGTAGAATTCTCGGGCTACTAAATATTGGTGAGTCTGGGGCTTTTAAAAATGGATGAATTGGGGAGAGAAACCAAGATGGTGGCATAGATAAACACCTAAACTGCTGCCTCGCACAACAATTTCAAAACCACAATTAAAAGACAAAACAGACATCATCCAGAACCACAGGAAGGCTGGCTGAGTGGAAATTCTACAACTAGAAGGAAAGAGAAAAGCACACTGAGACTCAGAGGAGCTGCAGGAGGCAGAGGTACTGAGATGCGCACAGAGAGGACTGGCAACTGAGTGTGCAGCTGGCTTTCTCAAGCGGGAGGAAGACAAAAGCTCCCAACTGCACTGAACTCCAGTTCCAGGTGAAACTCTGGGGACCCAGACTCATTCGAGGAGAAACTGGACTGTCTGGCAGCGGGCAGAACTCAAGGGCGGCTTTCTCTCAGAGGTGCTTGCAGCAATTACCATGGGACACTGAGACACAGGGGCCAATTAGGGCAGGGCTGATGGGAAACCAATGCTGTCTGCTCCACCCTGAGATTCTGCCCCATCCAATCTGAGCACAGAGGCTTTTCCAAGTCTTGTCTCATAAGGGTGTCTCCAGCACAGAAGTTCTCCCAGCGTAGACACAGCTGATCCTCACAGCCAATTGGCCTGGATGTCAATTCCTCCCAGTGATAACAACAATCAAGGCTTAACTACAACAAGACTGTGCACACAGCCCACAAAGGGGTGCACCGAGAGTGTCCACCTCAGGTAACTGGGGAAGCTGAGCCACTGGGCCCTATAGGACACCTACCACACAAAGCCACTCTATCAACTCAGGAAGCAGCCAAAATGCAGAGACAAAGAAACAGGTCACAAATGAAAGGAATGGAGGAAAGCAAACGACTGAATATAGAGTCAAAACCATGGTTATAAGTTTTTTCAAGAATTTTCTAGAAAAGGCTGATAAATTTAGCGAGACCCTCGAGGATATGAAAAAGGACCAACTAGAAATTAAGCATACTGACTGAAATTAAAAATAATGTACAGAAATCCAACAGCAGACTAGAGGAACGCAAGAATCAAGTCAAAGATTTGAAATACAAAGAAGCAAAAAACACTCAACCGGAAAAGAAAAAGAAAAAAGAATCCAAAAATGTGAAGATAGTGTAAGGAACCTCTGGGACAACTTCAAGCATACCAACATCTGAATTATGGGGGTGCCAGAAGAAGAGAGAGAGCAAGATACTGAAAACCTATTGGAAGAAATAATGACCGAAAACTTCCCCCACCTGGTGAAAGAAATAGACTTACAAGTCCAGGAAGCGCAGAGAACCCCAAGCAAAAGGAATCCGAAGAGGTCCACACCAACACATCATAATTAAAATGCCAAGAGCAAAAGTCAAAGAGAGAATATTAAAAGCAGCAAGAGAAAAACAGTTAGCTACCTACAAGAGAGCACCCATATGACTGTCAGCTGATTTCTCAACAGAAACTATGCAGGCCAGATGGGAGTGGCAAGAAATATTCAAAGTGATATTCAAAGTGATGAATAGCAAGAACCTACAACCAAGATTACGCTACCCAGCAACGCTATCATTCAGAATTGAAGGGCAGATAAAGATCTTCACAGATAAGAAAAAGCTAAAGGAGTTCATCACCACTAAACTAGTATTATATGAAATGCTGAAAGGTATTCTTTAAGAAGAGGAAGAAGAAGAAAAAGGTAAAGATAAAAATTCTGAACAACAAATACATATCTATCAACAAGTGAATCTAAAAATCAAGTGAATAAAAAAATCTGATGAACAGAATAAACGTGAATATAATAGAATCAGGGGCATAGAAAGGGAGTGGACTGACAATTCTTGGGTGGGAATGGGGTGTGGGGGATGCGGGAAGAGACTGGACAAAAATCGTACACCTATGGATGAGGACTGTGTGGGGGGGGGGGGAAATGGCAGAGGATGGGGTGGAAACCAGGTGGAGGGGAGCTATGGGGGGAAAAGAGGAACAACTGTAATAATCTGAACAATAAAGATTTATTAAATTAAAAAATAATAAAAAATATAAAAATGGATGAATTTAACTGCTTTTTTTTTTTTTTTTTTTTTTTTTTTTTTTAGTGGGGTGTGCAGTGCGGCAGTTTCCCACTTCTCTGCTCCTTTATTTATTTATGTATTGTTAATGCTCACCCGCGGATATTTTTCCATTGATTTTTAGAGAGAGTGGAAGAGAGAGGGAGAGACAGAGAGAAACATTGATGTGAGAGAAACACATCGATTTGTTGCCTCCTGCATGAGCCCCGATCAAGGCCTGGCCAAGGAGGAGCCTGCAACCGAGGTACGTGCCCTTGGCCGGAATTGAACCCGGGACCCTTTGGTCTGCAGGCCAACACTCTATCCACTGAGCCAAACCGAGTGGGACTAACTGTGCTCTTTTTCCATCTTCCATCTCAGCTAGTTAAATCAGGTGTAGGATGTCACTGCAAAATGATTACCAGTTTGGGGTATGCACTGAATAGTAGATATCCTTATCTGCAGTTTAGCTTTCTGTGGTTTCACTTACCAGCTGTCAACCACCGTCAGTAAATATGAAATGGAAGATTCCAGAAATAAACAATTCATAGTTTGAAATTGCATGCCATTCTGAGTAGCATGATGAAATCTTGTACCTCCTGTTCTGCCCTGCTCCATCCCACCTGGGATGTGAATCATCGCTTTGTCCAGGGTCTCCACCATGTATATACTAACCAACTGTGAGTCACTTAGTAGCCATCAAGGTTATGTGAGAGAGATCACATCTACATGACTTTTATTACAGAGTATGTTATAATTGTTCAATTTTATTGTTAGTTACTAGAGGCCCGGTGCACGAAATTCGTGCACTCAGGGGTCCCTCCTCCCAGCCTGTGCCCTCTCATAGTCCGGGAGCCCTCGGGGGATGTCCAACGGCCACGGAGGCAGGAGAGGCTCCTGCCACTACTGCTGCGCTCACCAGCCCTGAGCCCGGCTTCTGGGTTTACGGCGCTTTCCCTGTGGGAGCGCACTGACCACCAGGGGACAGCTCCTGCCTTGAGTGTCTGTCCCCTAGTGGTCAGTGCAGGTCATCAAATTGCCTTCTACAAATTTGCACTGATGTGTAATCCTAATTTATGTGAGACTGCACACCACCCTGCACCAGCTCTGGCACTAGCGGTTAATCAATACTTATATCTTAGCCAAAGTCAAAACCTGAGCACAGGATAGCTTTGCTCTTTGAAGTTTTACATGATAAATTACTGTAAATAGAAAAATATCATTATAAGATTTATAGTGATTTACAGTTATTTTTAGTTAGTTATTCCTGCAAATCTTCTCATTATTTTTTACCAAAGTCCTGTTTGTTTGTTTGTTTTAATTAATGTAAAGGTTGGGTATGTTTATTCATATATATCTCTGAAATTGTTCCTTTTTATTAAATGTATCTTTTATTTTCTCACTTGCTTTAAATTTTTTTCTCACAGCATTTTATATTAAGAAGAATATGTTAGTTTTTAGGTAATAAAATCTATCAGTATTTTATATTACGGTTTCAGAGTCTACTGTCATAATATGAAATACCTCCAGTAACCCAAAACTATATCTCTGCTTTCATATTTTTATAAATGTATTTTATTGCAATTGGCTATTAATACATCTATACTTAATTTGATGTTAGATAGAATTCTAACATGCCTCCTCAACTTGTCCAAATACAATTTATTGAATTAATTATTTTACCCATTGCTTGAAATTCAAATTATATAATGTAATAATAAGTTGTTATAATAAGTTCTTAGATCTATTTCTCGGCTGCATAGTCATTTTCACTGCTCTGTTTGTCTTTCTGCACCAAATTTTGCCCTCATTCTTCTTTTTTATTCCCAAAGTTTCAGCTTTTAGTTTGCTCTTTTATTTCTTTTCTTTTTGTCAAGTTTCTCATATAATCCCAATGGGTTTTAAGTAGAATCAATTTGGATAGAATTAGCATCTATACTATACTAAATCTACATATCTAAGGACATGATAAGCATGTATTTTTGTGTAAAGTTTTTTCAATGATCAAATAATGAACTGTTGTTTTCAAAAAGGTTCTATACAGTTATGGTTATCCTATATAATAAAAGGGTAATATGCAAATAGACCAAACAGCAGAACTGAACAACCAATCAAAGCGTAATATGCTAATGAATGCTAAGCCTGCTCAACCGGTCGCTATGATGTGCACTGACCACCAGGGGGCAGACAGTCAACTGGTCTACCAGCTGCTATGATGTGCACTGACCACCAGGGGGCAGTTGCTCCAACTAGTAGGTTAGCTTGCTGCTGGGGTCTGGCCGATTGGGACTGAGCAAGATGGGCTGAACACGCCCTCCCAAAGTCCCTCCCCAGCCAGATCATGCACTGGTGGGGTCCCTCACAATCTGGGACCCCTCAGGGGATGTCAGAGAACAGGTTTCAGCCTAATACCACAGGCCACTCCCCTTGGGAGGGCGCCAGATGCAGGGCTCTCCTGATCAGGACTGATTGGGCAAGAGCCTGTGGCAGGCACAGTGGGGCTGGGATGAGCGAGAGCAGCAGGTAGGAGCTGCAGGCAGTGTTGGACTGTGGGTTTCAGCCCGATCCCTGCAGGCCACCCAGAGGGACCCCACCCATGCACGAATTCGTGCACTGGGCCTCTAGTGTTTTATATTTTGTTTCTATAATTTCTAGGTAGTTAGGGCCTTTTCCTATTTCATCTCTACTTAATAATCTTGCAAGCTTTTTATGTCTGTGTATCATTTTTTAAACTGCTCTCATTGAATAATCTGATTGGTTCTAAAAGCTTTGCAATTTATTTAATTTCTAATCAAACACTATTGCTGATGGCAACTATTATTTATTGTATATATATTATATGCCATGCTCTACCCCAGTGGTCGGCAAACTGCGGCTCGCGAGCCACATGCGGCTCGTGAGCCACAGTTTGCCGCTCTGTTGACTAATGAGTTTGCCAACCACTGGACTAGACTAAATGTTACTGTGTAGTTGGAAGCTGTGAGGATTAGGCAATTGTGGCATATTGTGTGCAAAGAGGTAAAGGGTAGTATATGACAGTGGTCGGCAAACTCATTAGTCAACAGAATGGCAAACCGCGGCTGCCGACCACTGCTCTACCCTAAACACTTGGCACTCATTTAATAACATGAGATGCTAGGAAAGGTAGTCTTCCCGTCTCTCCAGGAATGAGAAATGGTGTGGTAAGCACGTGGCATTTCTGTCACAGTATATATGTTCATTTTTTAATCATGTTTTTCAATTGATTTAGTTATTTCCAGTTATTAATTTTGCAACTTATTGAGTTGTGGCCAGAAAGTAGACTGAAAAGTTTAAATGTATTGTTTTTCTTTAAGAACTTGGACATAATTAATTTTGTTAAATGGTCCGTGGACATTCAAAACATTTGTGAATTCTTTCAAAGGGCGGAAAGTTAATATATCTGTTAATTGAGTATATTTTCTTCTTTAAAAATCTCATCTGTATCTCCATAAATAGTGTTATATTTCTACCTAGCAAAATTATTTGTAATTTCTTCATAAATGTAAATTATTTGTTTTACTTTAACTACAGTCCTTACTTTATTCAGACTTCCTGTTTCTGTTCATTTTCAGAATCTAGCCCAGGACACTATATTTTATTTAGTCGTCATGTCTCTGTAGGCTTCTCTAAACTGTAACAGTTTCTCAGCTATTCTTTGTTTTTGATGACCTTGATAGTTGGAAGATCCCTGGGCAGACATTACATGGAATATCCTTCGAATGGGATCTGTCTAATGTTTTCCAGATAATTAGACTGGGTTATGGGTTTGGGGGAGAAAATCAACAGCGGAAAAACACTATTCTCATCCCATCATATTAATGGTACATACTTACCCAGTTTGTGTAAACTTTGATCATCTGGCTGAGATAATGTTGGTCAGGTTTCTTCACTGTCAAGTTCTTTCCCCCTTTTCTATCCTGTATGTACTTTCTGGGAGGAAGTCCCTATAGGCATCCAACAATTAAGAAAAGTTGCTTAAGTTCCACTTCGTATGGGTGGAGTGCCCACATAAAGTGTTTGGAATTCCTCTTCACGGATCCGTCATTGGGAGTCCTCAGATGAAGAAGTCTGAGTGTATGCCTTGGCCTATGCCAGCGATTTGGCACACTGGTGTGCATGTGTGTGTGTATGTCTGCTTGGAAAAAAAAACAATTAGAAAATTTCAAAATGTTACCATGTGTTTTTAGTCTCTTTTTCTTCATTTTGCCTGAATTTCAATGATTTGTATTAACAAACATCTATTTTTTTCTTCTGAGAAATGTTTAATATTATTTATTTGAGTATTTTTATTTTCTTCTATCTCTTTAAAGATATTTTGTATTACATGCTCAAAATGCCTTAAAAGTAGATATCAAATTTCACTTAGAGATAGGTGATCTGAAGCACCCAGCATTTTACAACTCTCGCTGCCTGATCAAACTACCATGCTCCTAACATTTAAGAGAAAAGGATTATATTTCGTTAACATTTAAAAAGTGAAGCTCAGCGGGGTAATTTGTGTCAAGCAGTGTCATATAGTATGTTGGGGGAGGAGGGAGAAAGTACTAAGTCTACAACCCTAAATTTGGGGCTATCTTTTCTAATATTTCTACTTTTCTAATTTCAAATATTTGTCTAAGAACAGGAAGAAAACTATTAATTCTGCTAGCTCCAAGGGACACAGCTTAGGAGGGACACCTGGGAGAATGGCGGGCCCCAGCGGATGGGACACACACCGCCTGCAAGGAAAAGGATGGTTTGTAAATTCCTCCGCACACCACCAGGCAAGCCAGGCTGTTCTTTTTCATTAAGGAGTCTTGGAGGTGGCAAAGCAGTCATCAGCTTATGCAAATTCCTGTGGGTACAAAAGAGGGACCTTTTAAGCTGCCTGTTACTTTATGATTGCTGAAAGAAAGGAAGGAAAAGCACAAAAGGAGAGAGGGGTGTGGGGAGAATTAAGGATCTAATAACAGTGAGAGCTTCCTGTGCAGGTTGTGTCTCTTGCTGTGTTTGAATGATTTTTCTTTGTCGACAGCCTTGCACTGGGCTATTTTTAGTATCTCTTTAATAATTGAGCTGTTGCAATTGTGCTCAGCAGCTGGAACAGGCAGGGAAAATAGCAACTCAAAGACGTAGTACAGCAGGGTCATAATATAAGTCAAGCTGCACTATAGAGCATACCTTTCTCAGAGGTTGAATGCTGAGGTGGGAAAAGAGAAAACAAATTTAAGAAGACTAGAAAGAGAAGAAGACAAAAGGAAGTGCTAGGTGGAGAGTATTTCTGTGTTGTTGTTGTTGTTGTTTTAATTAAAAAAAAAAAATCTGAGAATGTGCCTTGTTGGACAGATTCTTTCGATGGTAAAGAAAATGGGGAGTTAGGGCCTTGCTACTTTACGAGAAAAACAGGACAGAAACTTAGGTTGCCAGAACTGATGTTTTCCTTAGTCCCTGAGCTGAATGGAAAATGGGCATTTCTGCGCCACATTGTGACTGGCATTTCATGAAGCTAAAGTGTTGGAAGAGGGAAATCTGGCTACTGACAGAGGAACTGGCTGTGATGAGGAAGGGGAAATCTCACATTGCCCAATATTTTCCTATCCCGAAAGGTTGTGGTCAAGGAATATACAACTTTGGATGCCTCAGTTAGGTCTTTCAAAGTCCAGTTCTCAGATCTGTCATTGAATAGCTGATTTAGGTCGTTCAGCGGGTGGGCATGGTATATATCTAGCTTTGCCAAAATCGTTGTTTTGCTGCTGCCTCTCTTCCAGTGGAGTCTCCAAAGTGAGATGGAGACTTGCCAAATGGAGACTTAATACGTGCCCATATATCTGATCAGTGGAGACATTCAACCTGAGTAATGCAGACAATCTAAACACACAAACAAAATGGTAAAGGTTGTCTTTAATTTAATGATCAAACTAACTCGATAATTGCCCAATTGCTCATGTCTTTTTTGACTAGACAGAGGCTGCTAAAGATTGATGATGTTGTGAGCTTTCTTCCTCAGCACTTGCAACTTTTTGCCTTTTAAATATTCTTTTTTTCTTTGTTTTGCTATAATCCTGGCTGTTCTTCACTACCTCCCTTTGTTTTCTCTGCTTACCTCCCTGTCATCCCCACTGCATTTCCCTCTGCCCTTTTGCTTCTCCTCTACTTTCTTGCTGGGGTATTAGGCAGGAGCCTTTAGGATTGGAGAAACTTTCTAAGTAGAATTGGGTTGGTGTGACATTCCATCCAGTAGAGGTCAATGTGACAAAGGGAATTTCCACAACTATCTAGGCATATCCGCAGGCTAACAGAACGATGTGTCAAAAGTGAATGGCTACCCATGATTGCTTACAGGGCAAAGAAACAATTTTCCCACCAGCTCTTGTGTCCTTTAATTATAAAAATAGCCATTTAGGAGTTTAAAACTCATCTTTAGGCACTTGAAATGGAAAACCGATATAAAAATACTTTTTGTATACTCCTTAAACATCAGAGTGAATGTTAAATCATGGTTCTTCTAAATAGAAGAGAAAAAAAGGAGAGAGAAGAAAGGTAGAAAGGTCTGTTACCATGTATATACCATGATTCATTTAATCAAATTTTATGAGTGGATATTTAGGTGATTTTTTAATACCTGGACTTTACAACCAATCACCTCACGTTCACCCATGATAGACAGTGATATTTTATCACACAACTAGGGGCCTGGTGCACAAATTCATGCACAGGTGGGGTCCCTCAGCCTGGCTGGTGATCGAGGCTGATTGGGGCTGGCCAGTGGGAGGGACCGCAGGAGGTTGGCCAGCCACAGAAGCTTGGCTGTGGGAGTGCACTGACCACCAGGGGGCAGCTCCTGCGTTAAGTGTCTGCTCCCCGGTGGTCAGTGCATGTCATAGCAACTGGTTGTTCGGTCACTTAGGCTTTTATATATATTTTTTTTTCCAGCTAAGATTGAACAAACAGCTTTTTTAAACACAGCAACTCAGGACTCTACTGCCAGCCAATCAGAGATAATGCGTTTCTGTAAATGTATTTCCTGCTTCTCATTTCATGTGTCTCTAATTAGCTGATGTGAAATCATTGTCTGTCCCCACCTCCTAATGCTCTATTCCTTGGAGGTGATACAGTATATGGACCATCACTGACTTCAGCACCTCCTGCTTCCATTGTAGAACCTCTGGCCTATCAAGATGTTAAGCCTACTTATCTGACCATCCCACCCTACTTCTTAGGATTATTTTTTCCCCTGGTTCTTGCTTTGAATAAATGTATGTTTTAGTGAGGAAGAGGATTTGGAAGTAGGAAGCACTATTGAGGCATAGGAAATAAACAATGTTCAGACATCTCAAAAAGCAGCACATAATAGGAGAGGTCTAGCTGGGTGGGCTATTTATCATTATTCAGTTTTTTGAGTATTTGGTTAAGACAAAATGATGGGAGACATACCAATTCCTAACTCTTACACTGCCACCCACCCACCTGCTAAATCCTCCTTTATAAAGACTAGTCTAGTTATGTCATGAGGTACATTTTAAATATACGTGGTTGTATTTTAATTTCTGCTCTTGCTCAATTGGCTTCATTATTAGAATGAATTCCCCCCAGATTCTGGAATTAGGCTTTCTGTTGATATTGGTGAGATTCTCATCTTTATTCATATATTCATATGTAGAGACGTTGAGAAAGACCATTTCTGGACCTGCACATCATACAAAATCTTAACTGATGCCATGTATTTTAAATATGATTTCACACAGCTGTTATCTTGAGTTGCTATTTGCCCACTGCAATCCACAAAGGTCAGTGACCTAACCAACTGAAATGAATTGAAGTTATTTCTTACTGCTCTATTGTAGGTTTCACATTTTCAACTGTAACTAATTGCATGGAACATGAAATCTAATTAAAACCTTATTGTACCATCTGTGTTCTTTGGTTAAAGGACATGTACTATTAAACATGTGTTGAAAAGGAGGCATTGAAAGAGTTACTTAAAATTCAGTTCCTTCCAGTCTCAAAGACTGGATGGTGGCAGGTTGTAATACTCCAATGTTGTATCTAATCTTTAAGAGCTCCTCAGAGCTGTAGCTAATTTTCCTATTGTTACAGACTAGAGATTTCACAGCCAAATTAAACCTCACAATTTTAGCAATAAAGGGGAGAGAAAAATAAAGAAATATGCAAACACACAAATACATACACAGATATATAACATATTGGGAAAAAGAATCTTGGTAACGCCCACACACAACAGGTTTCTAAGGCTAATATGTTTTCTTCTCTCACCTTATTTAATGCAAATATAAGAATTTTATTTAACTGGGGAGTGTAAGGATTTCCCCTATCTGTAAATGAACCAACCTCAATAATTATAATTTCTCGGCATTACTTGGTACATATGTTAGAGAGTAGAAAAGAAAGAAAATGAAGAAAGGATACTATCGCAGTGAAATACACACACCTTCAGAAAAAGTTAGCTGACTACCATGGCTTAACTCACACTAGTATGGCCTATACTTAGTTTATTCTTTCTCTAATTGCCATGTGACATTACAGAGAACTCCTTGCTGTTGAGTCTTAATGGAAATGCTAAAAATCAGTTGCAAAGGAAATCTTCACAGGCTCCTAGTATGTTAAAAAGTTAAAAAATGTATTAATACACTTTGTCTTTGTAGATTTTAGATTTTTTAAAAAAGAGACCTACGATGGCATCTAGTTTATTTATATTCCAGCAGCTGCGGTCATGAAATCAAGATGCAATAAAATGATCTCTCAGTTATGCAGGCACCTGTTGTTAAAGGAAAATCTGGGCCAAATGGACAGAGGCTGTGGGAGGGGAGTCTAAGTGATGGTGGGGACCCTGAGGAAGTAGACATATTTGCAAGCAGCTGAGCCAGAGGTTTAGGCATCAGTGGTGGAATGTCCCCTACTTTGGTCCTTTGTTAAACTGACCTTATTCACACACAGGCAGACATCAACTTTCATGTGCAACTCACAGCAAAACTATGATGGAACAAATTCTGATATTTCTCCTGCTTTTGAAGCTATGTGCACTGTTGTAGAAGACCCCAAAGCACACAATAGCCCTCAACAAATACCAGTGACTGCAATGGGACAATACATACTTTATATTTGGAAATAATCCAGGACAATAGCAACTCAAATTTTAACAAAGTGATTGTCCCACATAGCAAAGGGGCTCGTGGATGGTTGTAGTTTTCATAAGAGCCACACTTGAGGGACTTATGTGACACTTGAAGGTACTGTCGTTCACAAAATTTGAGTGATCTACATAAGGTCACATAATAGAAAGCTGATCTAGGATGAGCATCCAATTGTTATAGTAACTCTAAGTCACCTGGGCACACAATTGGGAATTCTGACTTTATCATTTGCTTTCTCTCTGAGATTCCATCTCATTGTCTGTGCATGGTTTGATGTGGACTCAGATATAAAAACTCACACCTGATGAAAACACCACCACCATGAATGACATAGGGAGGACTGTACCTGGCATGTGGCAGGTGGCCTGTACTTCCTGTTTTCCACCTTCCCTGAAAGCACACACCTAAACTACCTAACAGAAGTTTAAAGGGACCTGTAAGGATATGGTTCTTCTCTAAGACAGGTGTCTCTGCTCAAGGATAACCCCATCACAGCTAAGGTTGGGGGTCTAGAGGAGCAGTCAGTCCACCCTGATGCTAACACAGACTTTGACTTAAGGTCCTCAGTGTTCAGCTGCTTCCCACCTACCCGACCACAGCTCTCTCAGTACCTGGGAAGTTATTGGGGAGGGCAAGAAAGTGAAAAGCATCAATAGTCATTTGATGCCATTCTCATAGGAACAAATGAGAAATATCTGATTCTGAAAATAAATCCCTTGGTTTTCCAGTTCATTGTTATTTTCAAAAGAGCAGAGTATCTTAAGTCTTGATGATCTATGGCTTCCAGACTTGAGGGAGCTCTAAAAAGAATATTCTGCCATAGATTCCTTGTGTCCAAACACATATTTAGATGCCAAAGTTCTATAATCCTTGTAAAGTCAAGTCTGTTGCTGAAATGCCTGGGTTCTCTTTGTCAACTCTGAGCAGTAAACCATCCTTTGCTAATCAGATAGGCTTCAGGCAGGACCTGAGAAACTTCTGCATCTCAAGCAGTTTTAGAAATTCCTTATTTCCATTTTTCACATATAAAATAAAATTATGATGATGACATCATTGATATATAAATCCACTGGGCTCTTGCTATTTGCCAAGCACCATATCAAGACTTGACAAATAAGAACACTCTCAGGTGGGTAGTCTTAGTAATTGCATTTTATAGAAAACAAAACTCAAAACTCAAAAAGTGTACAGTAGTACTCACGACAGTCACTTATGTTGCACTATTAGCTGTCTATCTTTACATGACACATAAATTATCTCGATCTACATATACACACACTTCATAACAACGCTATGAGAGAATAATTATTTCATTACCATTTACAAATGAGAAAAGAAGAGAATATGTAACTTTCTTAAAGCCACACAGCAATAAGTGGTCCAGGACAGACTTGAACCTAGAAAATCCAGTTCAGGGTCCATATCTGTCACTGTGCTATAGTGCCTCTTATGTGCTCATAACATATTTGCTTTAAAAAGGATAAATGCCAGTTAAGAAAGGATAGATTGCCATTTGCAACAACATGGGCAGATCTTGAGAGTATGGTGCTAAGTGAAATAAGTCAGACAGAAAATGACAAGAACCATATGATTTCATTCATATGTGGGATATAAAACAAAAAGCAACAAATGAACAGACAAAACAAACTACAAATTAATTCATAGATACAGATAACAGAATGGTGGTTACCAGAGGGGGAAGGGAATGAGGGGAGAATGAAGAGAGTAAAGGGGATCAAATGCATGATGATGGAAGGAGATTAGACTTCATGTGGCTAGAACCCAATGGAGTATACAGATGTTGTATTATGATGTTGCACAGCTGAAATTTAAATAGTACCATTAACCAATATTTCCCCAATAAATTTAATTTTAAAAAGAAAGATGAATGGATAGGTGAAAGTTCCTCTGATGATGCAGCAAATAATACATATAACAGAAACTCCTGCTCTGAACAACTATGCTCTCTCATGCTTCTCATCTCACTCCAAAAGAATTGTGGTTGGCCTGGATTGTCCTTTTAAAAGAAAAATACTCAGAATAAAAACCTTGGTTTTAGGCATTTATCCATACTACCCAAAGCAATCTATAGATTCAACGCACTCCCCATTAAAATACCAACGGCATATTTCACAGACCTAGAAAGAACTCTCCAAAAATTCATCTGGAATAAAAAAGACCCCGAATAGCCACAGCATTCCTGAGAAAGAAGAACAAAGTAGGAGGGATCTCAATACCAGATTTCAAGCTGTATTACAAAGCCACTGTTCTCAAAACAGCCGGGTACTGGCACAAGAACAGACATATAGACCAATGGAATAGAATAGAGAACCCAGATATCGACCCAAACCACTATGCTTAATTAATATTTGACAAAGGAGGCATGAACATACAGTGGAGTCAAGACAGTCTCTTCAATAAGTGGTATTGGGAAAATTGGACAGATATATGGAAAAAAAATGAAACTAGACCACCAACTTACACCATACACAAAAATAAACTCAAAATGGATAAAGGACTTAAACATAAAATGGGGAACCATAAAAATACTAGAAGAATCCACAGGCAGAGAAATCTCAGACATATGCCGAAGCAATTTCTTCACCGATACCACTCCTAGGGCAATGGAAACTAAAGAGAAAATAAACAAATGGGACTACATCAAAATAAAAAGCTTTTGCACAGCAAAAGAAACCATCAAAAAAAACAAGAAATCCCACTGTATGGGAGAGCATATTTGCAAATGTTATCACTGATAAAGGTTTAATCTCCAACATTTACAGGGAACTCATACAACTCAATAAAAGGAAGATAAACGACCCAATAAAAAAATGGACAATGGACCTAAATAGATACTTTTCAAAAGAAGACAGAAGGAAGGCCAAGAGACATACGAAAACATGCTCAAAGTCACTAATTATCCGAGAGGTGCAAATCAAAACAACAATGAGGTACCATCTCACAACTGTCAGAATGGCAATCATCAACAAATCAACAAACGACAAGTGCTGGAGAGGATGTGGAGAAAAAGGAACCCTCGTACACTGCTGGTGGGAATGCAGACTGGTGCAGCCACTATGGAGAACAGTATGGAGTTTCCTCAAAAAACTAAAAATGGAACTCCCATTTGACCCATTAATCCCACTTCTAGGAATATATCCTAAGAAACTAGAAACACCAATCAGAAAGGATATATGCACCCCTATGTTCATAGCAGCAAAATTTACAATAGCTAAGATTTGGAAACAGCCAAAGTACCCATCAGCAGATGAGTGGATCAGAAAACTATGGTACATCTACACAATGGAATACCATGCTGCTATAAAAAAGAAGGAACTCTTACCATTTGCAGCAGCCTGGATGGAACTGGAGAGCATTATGCTAAGTGAAATAAGCCAGTCAATGAAAAAAAAATACCACATGATCTCACTCATTTATGGATAATAAAGAGCATTATAACGTGATGAACAAAAAGATAGATACAGAGGCAGTAAAGCATCAAACAGACTGTCAAATTACTGGGGGATGGTTGGGGAGGGGTGGGGGAGATAAGAGATCAACTGAAGGACTTGTATGCATGCATATAAGCATAACCAATGGACGCAAGACACTGGGGGGTGAGGGCATGTATGGGTGGGGTGGGGGGGCGGGCAATGGGAAGATATGTACACATGTAATACCTTAATCAATAAAAAATTAAAAAATGATAAAATAAAAATATTTTTTAAAAATTAAAAAAATAAATAAAGAAAAGAAAAATACTCGGAATAAAAACCTTGGTTTTAGGCATTTGTCAGTGATGTGGTGAGACATTATTTGCACAGTGGAGGAGGAACTCCTGGGTGATATGACTGTATCTTGAATAGTGATCCTTTCAGTAATTGAACCACATATTCTGAATATCTTTACTAACAAAAGCCTAGGTGTCCCTTGCGCCCTCGCATGACACCCTCACGTCATCACAAGATGGCCGCCACAAGATGGCCATCACAAGATGGCTGCCACAAGATGGCTGGCAGGGGAGGGCAGTTGTGGGCAAACAGGCCTACGGGGAGGGCAGTTGGGGGTGGCCAGGCTGGCAGGCGAGGGCAGTTGGGAGCAATCAGGCCAGCAGGGGAGCAGTTAAACATCAATCAGGTCACAGGGGAGTGGTTAGGGGGCGATCAGGCTGGCAGGCAGAAGCGGTTAGGGACAATAAGGCAGTCAGGCAGGTGAGTGGTTAGGAGCCAGCAGTCCCAGATTATGGAGGGGTCCCAGATTGGAGAGGGTGCAGGCTGGACTGAGGGACACCTCTCCTTCCCCGCCCCCCCGTGCATGAATTTTGTACACCGGGCCTCTAGTATTGTATAAAAATGAATAAGAAAAAAAATCACAAATTTATTAGCCAACTCCATGACAAACAGGAGCAGAAATTACCCTGGTTTAACATCAGTTACTCTGAGAGTTTAAATTATTAGAATGGAAAAGAGGGGCTGATTTAGAGAGAATCTGCAGGAATTGTGTGGGATAATAGACTATAGTATGAAAAGTTAGCTTTTATCAATTATAATTTTGAAGATAAATTTTTGTTTACTAAAACAGGTGATTCTTTCAAATAACTTCTTTCCTTTTTATAGTCTCAATATCTTCAAGACATAGTAGGCATTAAATAATTTTGGTCAAAGGATTCAGGATTTTAAACCCAATTTAAAATTCAGGTAGGGATACTCAGCTGGCTCTTCTTTTAGCATAATTAATACTTATATGATTATAAATTATGAAAAGTAGAAAATATAATTATTTTAGAAATAGAAATGGAATAGAAATATTGTAGAAATTATAAATTATGAAAAAACAGAAAAGCATTAATGTGAACTTAAAATAGCAGTATTTTAATTAATACACAGGCTTCGGCAAAAGTAGGTTTAGAGTTGTTTGTATGGAAAATATTAAAACAATTAATAAATATAAATATAAACTGTGTTTTTTGTTCTCACAACTGTAACCCTACGTTTGCCACCCCACCATATTGATATGTATTCTAGCCAAGGTTAGTTGCTCATTTATGTCTGTGTATTTTGTAAAATAAGGATCTTACTTCCATAGTTATTTGTTTATATATTGTCATAATCTTCCATGTTACTAAATATTCTCCAAAACATAATTTTAATGAATGCTGAATATTTTATGGGGTAGATAAACCATTCTATGGTTAACCAATCCTCAATTAAACATTTTGATTTTCTGTTATAATCAATCTATGATAAGCATTCCCGAATACTGTGCGCATCTCTGTTAGGATCTTCAGAGGATCTAGGTACTTCTCAAAAATCTCATGAAGGATTGATATCCTAAGAAAAATGCCTGTGGACAGTTATTGTTTGCAAAGTATATTAAAATAGAAAAAAAACCTGAAAGTGCTTTATGTAATTTCTTTTATAAGTAAAAGCATCAGTAGGTGTAAATTTTAGAAATGGTCATTAGATTATAGTTTTCTAAATTGTATATTCATTGTAACAGTTCAAAAAAAGCATTTACTTAGGTAATTCCAGTTTCAGTTGAATGTATTTGGAATAGCAATTTCATTATAATCTTTATTTATATTATTAATAAGCTCATGTAAGAAAAGTATAGAAAGAGAGAAATAACAGCATATTATTTTGAAAGAAATAATACTTTACAAGTCATTTCCATGGCAATTAATGCATTTTTATAAAAGGAAGTGGAAATTTATGGAATGATATAAACATCATTTATTTTGATACCACTTCGATATAGAAGACCACATAAAGTTTGAAGAGCACTTACCATCCAAAGATAATTTTGAATTTATAGAAGTACTCATGAGGCAAGATTATGGAGACAGTGGAAAGATCAGTGGTTTCCAGGGCTGTGAGTTGGGGAGATGGTGGAGAGGGGGATGAGTAGGTGGAGCACAGAGGATTTTTAAGGCAATAAAAACATTTTATATGATATTATAATGATGGATACTTGACATTATATATTTGTCCACATCCATAGAATGTACAACAAGAGTGAATCCTAATGAAAACTATGGACTTTGGGGGCGTTATGATTTTTCAATGTGGGTTCATCAACTGTAACAAATGTACCACTCTGGCAAGTGATGTTGATAGTGGGGGGAGTTATGCATGTTGGGGAGCAAAGATCTACATAGGAAATCTCAGTATCTTACTCTCAATTTTGATGTAAACATAAAACAGCTCTAAAAAAAGTCTCTTATGAAAAGTACTCATATGTTCACACATTCTTTTTTCAGTAAGAGTACACCTGGAAACACCAAGACCTCTTTAATGTTTCCGTGTTCGCTGGGCCCAGGCCTGCAAAGTCATTCTGGAAGTACATTAACAACTTAATGCCCTAGAAGTAACCCTCATCCAGTGGGGGATGGAGCCAAGGGACAAATGCCCAGGTTGTCTTTTCATTATCAGCTGGGCAATCCTGGAAAGTATTCTACTTGCTTCTTAGGAGGCCCAGTGGAATCAAGTTCATTTTGTTCACTAGTAAGAAAAGAACACACATTTATTATCTCACAGTTTGCTGGGTCAAGAGTCTTGGAACAGCTTAACTGGTTCTCTGCTTTCAGATTTCACAAGGTTGAAAATTGTTGGGTGGGGCTGCAGTCTCATCTGAAGCTCCACTGGGAAAGAACTGATTTTCAAGATTTTAAAGTTGTTGGCAGCATCTAGTCCATTGTGGACTATTAAACTAAGAGCATCTATCTCTTGCTAGCTGTCAGTTGAAGATGTTTCTTGCCATGTGGACCTTTTCAACCTCACTGCTTGCTTCTCAAAGCCTTCAAGAGAGAAATTCACCTAACAAAATGTGTTAAAATCTTAAGTATCACTATCACAATAGTGACATCCCATACCTCTGTCATATTCTATTGATATAAACAAGTTATCCATTCATAGTCAAGGGGCAGAAATTTCATAGGGCATGAGTACCAGGAGGTGGGGATCTTAGGGCTACCTTTGAGTATGTCTAACATAAATGTATTTATATTTTAATATATTTTATAGCTATAAAAATGGTAGTAAAAGTTATTTTTCTTTTCTCAATTTCTTTCTCTTTTTGTTCTTTTCTGTCTTCACTTACATTTGTCTTGCTATAGAGCTGATGCTATGTATTCCTCTTAAGTTGGGGTAGCCAGCATCCCAGGTGGGTACTAGTCATAGGGAGCTGTCTACACCACAGCCATATCATGACTTGCATATCATTTTAACTAGAAAATTTGTAGCGAATGATATTTTCTAATAATTATTTTTTTAAATATATTTTTATTGATTTTTGAGAGAAGAGTGGAGAGGGAGAGAGAGATAGAATCATTGATCAGCTGCCTCCTACACATCCCCTACTGGGGATCGAGCCTGCAATCCAGGCATGTGCCCTTGATTGGAATTGAACCTGGGACCCTTCAGTCCACAAGCCTAGGCTCTATCCCCTGAGCCAACCCAGCTAGGGTGATATTTTCTAATAATTGAATAATTTAAAGAAACAATGTTATTCTTATAGAAAACAAGCCAACTGAGAAAAAAACAGGGCTCTGGAGATAGAGTCCAAATTGTTTGGAGCTTTACAAATACAATATAGCACTGAAAGAATTAACTTAAACATTTCATTGAATGCAAATAATTCAAGGGGAGGCCTACTAGACTGAAAATAAAATCCTCTTGTGCATTGGTCTGGGATTTCCTTATGATACATCTGCAGAATGAATTTTTCAGGGGAAGTGATCATTTATGTCTATTTCATTGTCTCTTGGAAAGGCTAATTTCTTTCAAACAACCAGGGCTCATTAATTTAGACTACTTTTTGGAAGTCCAGCCAAAATATTCAGAAATAACTATAATCATTCAAATGGATCACATAAGTTCTTACTATATAAAAACCATTATACTGTAGAGTTTGGAGTATATAATGTTATAATTTATTAAGCCCCTGTATTAAAGAAGAGTGACATCACTGTCCATAATTACAGTAGCTCAAGCTGTACCAACAAAAAGGTCCTTAGTTTTGGAATCAACAAGACCTGCTTTAGGAATTTATAGTTTTCCTCATTAACTTTTTTTTTCTATTTTAATTGTCTCAGGCTTATTGGTATTAAATGACTGAATGCCTTGACATTTTGTTAATGTTAATTTAACTAAATGATCTTATTCTTAGACTCCAAACCTAGCTGTTCCTGAGAAATTGATTTATAGACTCCAAATTGTCTTAAGTTGTATCTCATAATTGTTAGGATGGCTTCAGACCAAAGGAGGGAGAAGATCTTGGTGACCTACATAAGAATTAGAAGTCTGGAATCTTAGGCATTGTTTATGCTCCTTAATAACTGGAATTAAGCAATTTTACTGCTCTTGAATCTGCTCTCTACTAACCATGGCGGTAGGTAAAATCCAAATTTCTTTAAATGTTCTCTAGAGTTTTGCATTATTTGGCCCCATGCATATTTCTTCAGCTTCAACTTATACCAGGCCCCCCACCTTTACCCCAGCTCTTTTATTCTAGCTACTCTGGAACTTTTCCCAGTTTGTCAATGTTCTCTTCACCACCGTGCCTTTGCAAATACTGCTCTCTTGACCTTAATTAACAAAAACACTCTCCCTTAACTCTCTTTCTTTCTCTCTGTCCCCCGCCCCTCTCTTTAGTTAACTCTATTTCTTTAAGCCTCAGCTCAATTTTTACTTGAGATTTAATCTCAATTTTATAGCATTTTCAAGCAATATGTACCTGTTTCCACTAGCAATTAAAATACTTGTAATATTTTACAGTTTGTGTGGCTGTATGTCTGTTTCACTAGATTGGCAGGGCAAACAGAAAACAGCTGGCCCAGGAAACAGAATAGGTGCACAAAAATTAGAGTTTATTCTTAAAGTAATGAGACATATGCCTACATAAGAAGTCAGGAAGAATGTGGTGGACAGTCAGATTCATTTGGATGTAAATGCTGTAATCCACAGGCAGCCAGGGAAGATTTTTGGACACGTAAATTAAATTTTAAAACTAACATTTCAGGAATATTAGTTCAGCCATTGTAGGCAGGGTAAATAGTAAACCAGGAAGTAAGAGTTCAGGCTTGAAAAAAAATATAAGCATACAGCCTCAGATGGTGGCCTTAGGAGTAGAAAGGAATTGGTTTATACTCTGATAATCATTTTTCTTCAAGTATCTTTGAACAAGTTCACATTACAATCTTGGCACAGGTTTTTCCTGGAAGACTTTCAAAGGGTAAGAACCACTTTAAAGTTGCAGACTCAGATTGTCAAATTATCCTTCAAAATGCTTGAATTGATTTATACTCTCCATCAATAAGTGTGGAGTTGTCAGTTTCCCCATTGATAATCACCACCCTTTTTTTTTTTCAATCTCATAGGCCACTGAGAAGTTCATTTCAGTTGCCTTGTATGCCTAAGAACACCTCTACAACCACACCAAACCATACTTTTAATCTGTTTCTGTGTCTGCCCTTGATCTTCAAGTGCCTCTCACTTTAATGTTTCTGTTGCCTCTCTAGTTTTCTCACATTCTTTCAACATGGGGATATCTGAGAGTAACACCAAAGAGACTGTCTCAGAGGAAAGTGATTAAATAGATAATATTCTTAGAACCAAAGAAGACAGAGGAGATACAAGAATTTTACACACACACACAAAAAAAATGATGACCTAATTAGAGAATACAGTCATATGAAAGGAGAAAATGTCTTCCATGCATGTAAAGGAATAACTTGAGGTGTCACAGTTCAAAAGTTAAGATCATTTGGCATCATAACTAGAAAATAAACTTAATAGTCATATTATTACATGGTTACTTATAATTAAGAGATGTGATATTATTTCAAATAAATCTGTAACATCTAGATTATTAGTCTATTCAATTAACATTTAATATAGAATTTAATAAAACTTCTTTATTAGAGTTCTTCCTTCGTAAAAAAAAAATGAAAATAAGGAAGGAATTTATTAATGAATATAAAATGAGATGGGATGTGCTTACACAGATGCAAGGTCTCCTTAAGTTCCGAAACCTTCAGTTAATTCCACTTGTACATCACCTTCATTTAAATTCGGGACAGTTTGTAAAGCCCTCTATGGAAATAGCTTATTGAAATAATTATATACTAGATCATAGGCCGCAAAATTGGAATCTTATTGACTTGAGTTTGCTTCACTGGGAAAAACAGGCAATTAAAATATAATTGTGTGTGTGTGTGTGTGTGTGTGTGTGTGTGTGTGTTACCCAAAGTTCTTGTAGTAGGTAAGGAGTTGATACACCTGGAAGGGGCACCAGCTGTGGGTTTTATACTGGGTATTCAAATATACAGAAGAAACTAAGACCAGAAGTATCATGACCCGACATTAAACGGTGAAGGGACATCTCTTGTCTCTGTGAATTGTTGACAGTCCAGCACTCTGGATCTAGCTGCCCTTGCTTTTGTCACTTGGTCTCATGTTAGCCTTACCCTCACCACAGCTTTCTGATTCTTCAATTGCTCTTCTCCCCACAAAAGAAAGACCTTTCACTCTGATACTTGCTTGTTTCCACATGACTTCATTAGTTTCCCAAGTTTCCCAGTACACTGGCCTGTGTTTCACTGATCTTTAGCTAGTACTCATTCTGTTAAGCACTCTTATCCTCAGTTGAAAGATCTGAAGGTGTGGTAACCAACTGCATCCAAATTTCACTTTCCAACACAAATAGTTACTGAGAGAAGCTTACTCCACACACCCCTTCTCAATCCTCCTGTGCCTCACTCCCTTTTTCAATTCTATTTCCATCCAAGGTATTCTGCTTCTCTGTTTGCATAAACTGCAAATAGTAGAATCAAAGAATAAAAACACCAGGACAAGCAAAAACGTTGGAAAACATCTACATTCTACATTGGAAAATGGTTTTGGTGTGAATGCAAAATTTCTTCAATTGATACTGATTGTCACAGCCGTGGGCAAACTACGGCCCGCGGGCCAGATCCGGCTGTTCTATCCGGTTCTCTTGCTCTCCCCTCCGCTCCTTTACTTTGAATTTATATTAGTTCACACAAACACTCCATCCATGCTTTTGTTCCGGCCCTCCGGTCCAGTTTAAGAACCCATTGTGGCCCTCGAGTCAAAAAGTTTGCCCACCCCTGGAATAACCCAATTGATAAGGATAGTGAGGGTTCATTTGTACCCAATGCGAAAGCTCTATGATTGATTAATGATTTCTGGTTTAGTCATGGGACTACAGACTGAGGTCATTTGCACTGGAAATGTCACACTCTGATCTAGTCCACCCTCCTTTTTTTCAGTGGAAGGGTCTAAGGTTTTTAAAGTTTAAATAACTGTCTTTCTAACGAACACACAGCTAGTCCCTGCTGAAAAGACAAACCAGATTTTCTGAGTCCTAGGAACCAGTGTCCAGGTATTAAAGATATCTAATTCCAAGAGTCATATTATCTTTACTTCTCCCATGTTCCAGGGCATCACAGTCACAATTCCTTAAAGCTTTCACTTCTTTATTCTTATCCTTTCCAGCACCTAAGTACAGTCTCTTTTCTTCTTACTTTCTGTCAGTACCCTGCTAACTGTTTTTTTGTTTTGTTTTGTTTTGTTTTTGTTTGGGGCTCTCACTGATTATTGCTGCAATCAGTCCTGTTCTCTGCACTAGATAAATCTTTCTAAAGCACTAATATGATAATCTTACTATCCAGATTTACTAACAATCACAATATAAATATTTCCAAGATTAAATTTATTGCTCTGACTACATTTTAAGGTCTTCCATTACCTTATCACTTGATAAAATGCAATTTCTGCTATGACTCAATGGACAACATATTCACAAGCTATTATGCTTTGTTATATACCTGAATGTGGCATTATAATTTCTACCTAACAAAAACCCTTCATCTGTTTTCTCTACCCTATTGTTGCCAACTGCTTTTCTACCTCTCCAGCATCTCATTCTAATCTCACAATACAAAGATCCACACCATAGATTCGAAGTTGACTTTTACCCAACAGAAATCTCATCAGTGCTATAAGAGTCAGTGGAAATAACCAGGAAATCAAAGCATTATGTGAGAACCTTCACATATGAAGAGTCACAAAAAATGTCAGCTCAGATCTATGCCATACATAGTAAGAAACCCAATAATTATTTTTCTTAAAATGATGTTGGTATGAAAAGATTGCAGTTACTCAGATTGGCTATAATTTTATTAATTTGAAGCATCTACATACTGATTTTCTCTTAAAATAGACTCTTTAGAATCCCCAGACAATTCTTTTCATTACTTTCCTGAAATTGATCAATTTCATCCCTGGCTTGTTTGACAGTCAACAATGAAATTGAATTGCTTTTGAACAAGTAAATGGGTTCCCACTCCTTTTCTTACTTGAAAGAAAATACTTATTTGCAGCACAAATAAACACTACACATGTCCATTTCCACAATATAAAAATTCTTTGAAGAATGCACTCAACTAGAAAATATAGGAGTAAGAAACTATACACAAGTCTAGAAACTGCATTAAGGGAAAAAAATAAATCTGTCAGTGTCTGTACCTATTTATTCCTTGTATAAGGGACAGCTGTGGCACCAAAAGTTTCAGTTATTTTAGGCATCTCATAACTATAAGCCTAGGTTGGGTGAGGTTGCAGTGGGTGGGGCAGAAGAGATAAAAATCTAAACTAGATATACTAAGAGTATTTTTCCCTTTTAATGTTGTTTTCATTTTTATTAATTTTAAGAGAAAATACTAGAAGTTAATAATGGTTAAGTTCTGGATACAAGTAGTCCCACGGAGCTCTGTATTTTATTCAGATTCCCTAAAGAGCATGCACTATGTCAAATCTTAATGTATAAGTAACAGAGCATCAAAATACTTGAGGAAAAAAGTGACGCAACTACAAGGAGAAATAGGTGAATCCACTCTTAGGGTTGGCGACTTTATCATCACTCTATCAGAAATGGACATATCAAGCAGGCAGAAAATCAGTAAGAACATAAAGTTGAATTTAACTATACCACCAGTCACCTGGATATAATTGAAATCATAGATGACATCATCACAAAACAGTATATTACATATTCTTCTTGAGCTAACATGGGACATATACCAAGATGAACCACATTCTGGGCCATAAAATATACCTTAACAAATTTAAAACAGTAGAAACTATGCAATGTCTGCTCTCAGACCATAGTGGAATTAAATTAGAAATCTATAACAGAAAGATAGCTGAATACTTTGAAAATACTTGGAGATTAAACTGCATCCAATAAGTAACACATGGGCTAAAGAAAATATATCTCAAGAGAAATTTGAGTATCTTTTGAGCTAAATGAAAATGAAAATATAATTATCAAAATCTATGGTGTGCAGGGACAAAAATTGCTTAGAAGGAAATTTATTATCATTGAATGCATATGTTAGAAAAGAAGAAAGATCTAAAATCAATAATGTAAAGTTCCACCTTGGGAAACTAGAAAGAGAACAGCAAATTAAATCCAAAGGAAATAGAATAAAATAAATAATAAAAATTAGAGGAGAACTCAAGGGTATTTGAAACAGGAAATAGAGAAAACAAAACCACAAGCTTTTTTTTTTTTTTTTTTTTAAGTAGGTTAATAAAGTCAATAAGCCTCTAACCAGGCCAACTAAGAAAAAAAGAAAGGACAAACATATACAGTATCAGAAATAAAAGAGAGGGGAAGGTATTTACTACAGAGCCCATAAGCATTAAAAGGATAATAAAAGATCATGAACAACTCTATGCCCACATATTTATTAACGTGGATGAAATAGACCAATTCCTTGAAAGACAATCTATCAAAACTTACCAAATAGACCATCTGAATTCAAGAATTAAATCAATGATAATAACATCCCAAAAGAGGAGAGAAAACATTGGGCACAGATGGGTTTACCAAATATTAAGAAAGAGATCACATCAATTCTCTACAGTTTTTTTCAGAAGGTAGAAATAGAGGGAAGGAATACTTTGTAACTTGTTCTATGAGGCCAGCATTACTCTGATACTAAAACCAAACAAAGATATTAAAAAAGAACTGCTGACCAATATTTCTCATGAACATAAATGCAAAAATCATCAAAAATATTAGCAAATCTAACCTAACAATATATTAAAAAATGAGACATCACAACCAAGTGAGATTTACCCTTGTTATGCAAGATTTATCCAACCTTAAAAAAAAATCAATGTAATAAGCAAAAGGAAATACTAGTAAAAGGTATACAGATTGGGAAGGAAGAAATAAATTTTTTTTTTTGCAGTTGATGTTATTGTCTGTGAAGAAAATTTGAAAGAATCAAGAACTAAAACCTCCTGTAGCTAATAAATGATGATAGCAAGGTAGCAAAATATGCAAAGTTGATTTTTTATATACCAGATATGGACAAGTGGAATTTGAAATTTAAAACTCAATACTACTCTCAAGTTTAGAAAAAAACTCAATACTGCTTTTATTAGCTCCCACAAAATGAAATGCTTGGGTTTAAATATAACAAAATGTGTGCAAGATCTATATAAGAAAAAAAAATCCGATGAATTAAATTTAAAAATGAAATAAATGGAGAGATATTCCACGTTCCTGAAAGGAAGGCTCAAGATTGACAAGATGTTTATTCTTCACAAATTAATCTATAGATTGTGTAATTCCAATCAAAATCCCAACATTTTGTTAATATTGAAAATCAGATTCTAAGGTTTATATGGAGAAGCAAAAACACCCAGAATAGCAAACACCATATTGAAAAAAAAACAAAGTTGGAAGACTGTTAGTTCCCAAGTTCAATATTCACTCTAACACTGTATTAACCAAGACAATGTGGAATTAGCAAAAGAATAGATAAGTAGATCAAGGGAACAGCATAGTCCAGGAATAGAACCACCTAAAGATAGTCAACTGATCTTTGACAAAGATCAAAGGCAATGCAATGGAGCAAAGATAGTCTCTTCACAAATGGTTGGAACAACTGGATATCTACAGGCACAAAAAAATAACATATTTAGACACAGACCTTACATCCTTCACAAAAATTAACTCAAAGTTGACTGCATACTTAAAGGTAAAACACAAAATGATAAAACTCCTAGATGATAACATAGAATATACTCTGACCTTGGGCATGGCAATGACTTGTTAGAAACAATGCAAAAAAACAGGAATCATGAAAGGAGCAATTATTAAGATGGACTTCATTAAAATTAAAAATTCTTCTCTGGGAAAGGAGATGTCAGAGAATAAGATGATAAGATGCTGATATCTGATAAAGGACCATTGTCCAAAATATACAAAGAACTCTTAAAACTCAACAGTAAAAAGATGTACAATTTTTTTAAGAAATGTTCAAAAGACATAAACAAACACTTCATTAAAGGAGGTATACACCTGTATCAACTGGTGTGGCTCAGTGGTTGAGCATCGACCTATGAACCAGGAGGTCAAGGTTCGATTCCTGGTCAGGGCACATGGATCAGTCCCTAGTGAGTGACATGCAGGAGGCAGCCAATCAATGATTCTCATCATTGATGTTTCTATCTCTCCTTCTCTCTTCCTCTCTGAAATCAAGAAAACTATTTTCAAAAAGAAGGTATACACCTGAAAAATAAGCATATGAAAAGATACTCCACATTATATTAGGGACATGCAAGTTAAAATAACTACGCGATACTATTTCATACCTACTAGAATGGCCTCCAGACAGCAAATGTGGCAAGGATGTGGGGCAATAGGAACTCTCACTGCTAATGGAATTACAAAGTGTACAGTAGAGACACTTTTAAAGACGTACAGTTTCGCCCTAACCGGTTTGGCTCATTGGATAGAACGTCAGCCTTCAGACTGAAAGGTCCCAGGTTCGATTCTGGTCAAGGGCATGTACCTTGGTTGCAGGTACATCCCTAGTAGGAGGTGTGCAGGAGGCAGCTGATCGATGTTTCTCTCCCATCGATGTTTCTAACTCTCTATCCCTCTCCCTTCCTCTTCGTAAAAAATCAATTAAATATATATATATATATATATATGTATATATATATATATATATATATATATATATATAGACCTACAGTTTCAGTCAAAACTAAATATAATTTTACCCACACAATCCAGCAATTACACTCCTTGGTATTTACTCAAATGATATGAAAACTTATTTCTACAGAAAAGGCTGCACATGGGTATTTATAGCAGCTTTATTTACAAGTATCCATAATTGCTAAAACCTCGAAGCAACCAAGATCCCTTTAGTAGGTGAAGGGTACAACCACAATGAAAAATTTAGTGTTGGAAAAGAAATTAGCTATGGAGTCAAGAAAAAACATGGAGGAACCTTAAATGCATATTACTAAGTAAAAGAAGTCAATCTGAAAGGCCCACATAAACTATGATTCCAACTATATTCCATTCTGGAAAAGGCAGAATTATGGAGCAGTTTAAAGATCAGTGGTTGACAGTGGTTCGAGATGGGGCAGGGATAAAAAGAAAAAAGCACAGACAAATTTTAGGGCAGTGAAATTATTCTGTATGATACTGGGATGATTGATACAGGTCATACAGTTGACAAAACTTATAGAATGTGCAACACCAGGAATGAACCCTAATGTAGACTATGGACTTCCAGTGATAACCACTTGTCACTGTACATAATTCACTTCTCTGGTGAGCGATGTTGATAGGGAGGGCATTGCATGGGGGGAATGGGTTATGGACAAGTTGTGTGTACTTTCTGCTCAATTTTGCTGTACACCTAAACCTGCTCTGAAAAAATAGTTTATTTGAAAGGGGAAAAAAAGACCCACCAACTTAATTTTTAAACTGTTGAATGATATTCCATAACATGAACATCATGTAATTACTGAAGCATCCTATTTATGGGCACTTATGTATTTGTGATATTTTCTTTATTAAAAATAAAGCTATAAGGAAAAACATTTTTTACATTTGTTAGAGTAGAAATTGTCCAAGAGACCCAGGAATATGAAAGTTGATATTAATTGACAAATGCCCTCTGAAACCTGATACCAAGTTTTAGCCCCATCAACAGCACATGATAGTTGCTTTTTTTCCTGGAAATAATAACTTTGAGCGCTATTACTATTTTTAGTCTTTACCAAACCAATAGTGGGAAAAATGCTTTATTCTAAAACAATTCCATGTTTCTTGTCGTGTAACCAAGAAATTCTTCATATGTTTTTGGACTATTTGTACTTCTTTCAGTAATTGCCAGTTTTTTCATTAATGTTATTATTTTATTGATTCACTTGCCTTTCATTATTTAATATAACTAAATGATTGAACTAAGTACCCAAATTAAAATGTTAAAATATAATAAGATGAACCTTCAAGAAAGAAAAAAGGTAATAAATTCATCATGTATACGTTATAATACTTAGAAAAATAAAAAGAACAAGTATACATTTAAAAAAATGTTTTTATAAAAGGTCACTAAAATAAAACCTTTGCAAAACTTATAAAAATAAATTATGAATATGTTAAATACTATTGAGGACAGAATCTTAGATATATGAAAGATTAAATATAAAAACATCATTCTATGCATTATATAATACATTTGAAAATCAGGATGAAATGCCTTTTTTAAGGAGATTAAAATTACTAAACTGACTTAGAAGAGCCTAATAACAGAGTAAGAAAGTTTTAAAATTTGCCCAAAGTACCCAAAGAAATGCTTCACAGATATTTATTCCCTAGTTAATTTTTTTAAACAAGTGAAAAATATAAATATGTGTTAGGTGAAAATGTCCTTTCTGAAATAGGTAATATATTACAGGAAACACGTTTGAATAAAAAAGTTGATTGTTGAAGTTATGAATCTTGCTTAAGGAATTTAAAAGTCAGCATTCTTCGCTGGTCCTTAGCGATAAGAGTTCCAATGGATTCTATTTATATACTCACGAATTACACATTGTTGGAATAAATAAATAGAATCTATTGGAAGCTACAGGAGATGTTGGATTCATGCTGTGCATGTCTCTGGAATGTTATTTCATTAAAATCCACATACTTTATTTGCAAAAATAAATTTGCAATGGTGATTAGTTGCAAATAAGGTCCTCTGCCTAGATAGTTTTATGGATGAAGTCTATCAAACCTTCAAAGAATTACAATACTAAATGCAATATTACATTCTAGAATCTAGAAAAATGCCAGCTTTCCCATTAATACTATACAGCTAGCATAATGCTAAAATGGAATTAGATTTTTAAAAATAGCCCAATGGGAATGTGAAGATCAGTTCAACTAGAATACTAAATAAATACAATTTTATTTAAAAAAAATAGTTGCAATTCAAGTTGTTGAATGAATGAATGAAATGTGTAGATTCACCAGGCCATTTGCTTAATTTATTTTATTTTATTTTTTTACTTTTTCAGAACAGTTTATTCATGATTTGCCATATTTGGAAGACATGTTAGGCCACATTAATGTGATACATTTTTTTTTAACTCAAACTCAAGGTCCATCACTACAAGAGTACCAGTATGTACATTTCTGGTCAAGCTGCTCACTTTTGAAGAGAATGTTGGATGAAAAGCACTATATAAATGTAATGTTAATAGCTCTGGCCAGGTGACTCCATTGGTTAGAGCATTATCCCAATATGCCAAGGTTGTGGGTTCGATCCCCAGTCAGAGCGCATATAAGAATCAACCAATGTCTCTCTCTCTCTCTCTCTCTCTCTCTCATCAATCCAATTAAAAAGGTGCTGTTAATGAAGTGTTTCTATAGTATATAATTAAGAATGACAATGCTTGAATATCTCTGTAAGCAGAAAGCTGCAGATATCTGGAAATTATAAAAACAATGTCTTTTTTAAACATTACTGCTACTCAGGTGAATTTAGAATCAAAACATGAATTCATTATAATTTTCTTGCTAACATTGGTAGCATCTGTGTCTTAGGCCTTCTCAAGGATATCTTCTTTGGTTTGAAAATCACAAAATGATGTTACATGAATTTAACTACTCAACATTGAGAATTCCATGATCTGTAATCCCTTACACAAGGCCACTTTCATGTGACAAAGTGAATTATGAGAGATAACACAATGAAAGAGAATTAAAAGCATTTGACAAAATCCAATACCCTTTCTTGATAAAAACCCTCAGCAAAATGGGAATAGAGGGTTCATACCTCAACATAATGAAGGCCTTATATGACAAACCTACAGCCAACATCATACTCAGTGGGCAAAAACTAAAACCATTTCACCAAGGAACAAGAATGAGACAGGATTGCCCACTTTCACCACTCCTATTCGACATAGTTCTGGAAGTGCTAGCCATAGCAATTAGACAAGAAGAAGAAGTGAAAAGTATCCAAATTGTAAAAGAAGATGTAAAGCTGTCATTATTTGCAGATGACATGATACTGTACATAGAAAACCCTAAAGACTCCATCAAAAACTTATTAGACTTAATAAATGAATTCGTCAATGTAGCAGGATACAAAATTAATGCCAAGAAATCTATGGCATTTTTATACACCAATAGTAAACTTACAGAAAGAGAGATTAAAAAACAATCCCATTTACCATCACACCAAGTTGCATCACACCAAGTTGCATCGCACCAAGTTAAGATACCTAGGAATAAACTTAACTAAGGACTTCTGGTAAGACCTGTCCTGGGAAAACTACATGACACTGAAAAAAGAGATAGAGGAAGACATAAACAGATGGAAGAACATACTGTGTTCATGGATTGGTAGAATCAACATCATTGAAATGTCCATACTACCCAAAGCAATCTATAGATTCAATGCACTCCCCATTAAAATGCCAGTTGCTTATTATACCTCAAGGTGGTTCCATATCAAGAAAGAACTTAAGACCAATCAGTTCAAAATCATTTATTTTGTACATACTATATGTCAGACAGAAAACTCTTTGAGGACACAGCATGAATAAATTATAGGCCTTGCCCTTGAGGAGGTCCCAGTCTGAAAGAATACCGCAGTTCTACATTGTGCATCCAGAGTGGATTTGCTTCAAGTGGAAAATTATTTTCTGTTGCAAGAGTCACTTGCACTAGCAGTAAAGTCCTGCCTTAACTTAAATCCTCAGCAGAATACCTATCACATGAAGGACACCTCTGGGAAGTGCCTTACTTTGGAGTGTATGCCTGGATTTTGAATGTTCACTTTCCCTGGGCCCAGTTCAGTGGATGATTGTGGGTTGATTCACACATCAAAAAGAACGCAAAGCTCTACATACTTAACCTTTGTAACCAGCTACTGCTGGAGGAATAATAAGCAAGTCTTAGGAGAGGAAAAGTATTGCTTGAAATTCTGCAGTCCTTTTAATCTTGTGAAGGATGGGATATAAATCAGTAAATAACAATAACATCTAGAGGTGCAATTATATTTTCTGTCCACTTAAAAACACTGGGAAGATGTGGTTGGTTTCAAAAGCTTTCTTCCTTTGACAGTAATAACAGACCAAATTTTTTCTTTGCAACTAGGCCAGGAGTCTGGGTCTGGGTTAGAGTCCTTCCAATGAGCCAGAAATACTCTAATAAAAAATAAGTCTAAGTCCTTTCTCAAATTAGAAACATGCACATCTTTAAAGCTATGTCTTAAATAGCTCCAAAAATTGATATTTATACATAGAATGATAAAGGTAGTTGGAATCTTAGAAGTTAAGTGACTAATTTCAAGTAAGAAAAAAAGTGTTTTACCAAAAGCAATATAGCTACTTTTAGGTATTATCATATTATACTTATGCCTTACGTACAAAACACTCTGCTAAGAATTTGGTCCAATATCAATTGTTTCCTCTCCATTTTAGTAGTTCAGCAGGTATTTCATTTCCTTAATGTAGAATTGTTGGGTCTTTTTCCCTGATTGGTTTGATTAAAACGGTAATGACATTTACTTTGCTGGAATGGGTACCATCATGCTGTTAAATATTAGGTATAAAATAACTTGCCTCAATATTCAAATGGAAAGTATTCAGTGGGTGTGTGCTCATAATTCATCAATATATGTTTTCTTCATTTTAAAACAAATTCTTCTTTCACTTAGGATCTGAATTGTTGAACTGGGAGTTTTGATGTAGGGTTTTAGGCTAGCATACATCTTGAGACCCAATGATAATAGGAACCAAGAAGGAAGGTAGAATTCATCAGCAGATTAAGTGGAATGGTTTGGTGTGATAAAGAAAGAAAGGTAGAATTATATCAGTGACTGATGAAAACTTTTTTTTAATTATTAAAGATTAGATCATAGCAAAAAAAAAAAAAAAAAGATTAGATCATAGCAATGGGGAATATGCTACAGTGGCTGCCAAGACTTGTTTTATGGAGATATGATATTCAGAGGCTACTGATCCTCTCTGACTCAAATCTCCAGTCACTTTAACTGCCTTTTCAGCCATAGTGAACAGCCAGACCTAGCATTTCCAGTTCCATTCATCAAGTAGAGAGAACCTAAATGGATGTTTGCTGAGTATATGATACTTTTAAAAAGGTATAAACAGATGATGGCAGCAAATTCACTTCAGCAGAGAGGTAAATCAAGAACCAGTTATACCCTAGGCTTACTGGTAATACCTCTTCCATGCTCCAAGGGTCTGAGGTTTTGGCTGGAACCAACTATGTGACTCAGAATCTCTCTCTCTCTCTCTCTTTCTCTCTCTCTTTTTTTCTCTCTCCTGTCTTTAATTGTAAACTCAGGTACAGAAAACCAGACAAAATGAATGGTTAGCATGGTGAATTATTTTAAGCCAAACAATCTTATATCAAACAGCACTTAGATCAAGCAATAGAAGTTTACACAATAATGGAAAAGGTCCTCCCCTTCATCCAAATGGAATTCTCTTGATGTTCATGGCAGCCTTGTAATCTATATATATAAAAGCCTAAACAACCATTACGACCGAATGACCAGAACGATCGGAACACCTGGTCAACCAGTCGCTAGGACGTGCGTGCATTGACCACCAGGGGGAAGACACTCAGCGCAGGAGCTGCTCCCTGGTGGTCAGTGCGCTCCCATAGCCAACCTCCGTCAGCCGGCCAACCAACCTCAACCTCCCGTGGCCCCTCCCCGCAGCTGGCCGGCCCCTCAATAGGCCTCAATCACTGTCTAGGCCCAGGGACCCCACCTGTGCACGAATTCGTGCACCGGGCCTCTAGTAGTATAATAAACAAACAAACATGAAAACAAGGTAAATAATAATGTAAGGTATAGACAATCAGTGGACTACATGCAGCAGTTATAAAACTTGAGAATGCATTATTCGGTGAATTCTTTATTTGTGAATGCGCAGACACGGTCTTAGCTTCTAAGGATGTAAGGGTGAACAAAATAAACTATGTCCTTTTAGAGGTGACATTTGAATGGGGCAGACAAACAACAAACAACTTAATATGTAGCACAATTGTAGTTATTGGGAAAACTTGGAAAACAAGAGATGGTGAGCACAGAAAGGTGCTGTCCAAGGAAGGGCTTTCAGAGCCATGGGCATTTGAGCAGAGAGCAAAGTAAGGTTGGTGAGGAGGATTCCAGACAGACTGAATAGCAAGATAAAGACACTCTCTGAACGAGAGCAAGGCTAGAGTGGGCGACTATTAAGAGATAAATTCAGGGAATGGAAAGTGTAGATCCTGGAGGGGCTCAGAAACCTTGATATGGAGTTTGGATTTCATTTGAATTGAACTGGGAAATCACTGGAGGGTTTTAGCAAGGAAGTGACCATCATACTTATGTTTTCAAAGATTATGTTGGCAGCGAGGAGAGGAGTGGTGTTAGGGGGCCTTTGTGGTAAGTTTGGAGAAAGATGATGGTGGATGATGCTTAGAATATTATGGAAAGATCTCCAAAGTGTATTGCTGGATTTTTTTAAAAAAATAGAAAAACCTTGTTAATGTGTGATCCTAGTTAAGTGAAAATAGTACTTTCAAACCACAGAATATAAGCTGTATATATGTGTAAAAACCTATTTTAAAAGTTCTCAGGAGAGACATGGAAGGCACCAGACCTAAAAGACAAGAGAAATAACTCTGGAAACAGAGAGGGTGGGCGTGGGTGGGGATGGACTACTTTTTTTGGTTGTGAGTGGGGATGGACTACTTTTGTATGCTTTATTTTTATTTTTGCAACAAGAAAATATTTGTTGATTGCATGTATCAAATGCAAATTATGAGAATTTAATAGCTGAATCAAGCTGTTGGAGTATTGTTAAAATAAAGATTATAAATATTTTTAACGGCTACCTTAAAAAAGATCCATATTTTAAAGACAGTCTTTCTGAAGGCATAAACTAAATCTAATAATTTTACAATTACAAATGTACTTTCAAGTGACAGTATCACAAAATGAGTTTTGGAAAAGGTTAGATATACATTTATGTGGAAGATGTGTAGGATGTTGAGAAGGTATGAGAACATGTGCAGACGTATGACAAGTTATGCAAAAATTTTGATCTAGAACTGCTGATAGAGAATACACAGAGAGGGAAACGAATCCTAAGAATACAAGATTTGGAATTGGAGGATCTTGAATGGAACACATGTTCCTCTGTATTCTAAGGGCATGACCCAGGGCTTGTCACTTAACCTCTTTCAACTTCCATCTCCTCTCTGCTAAAATGTGGCTATTTCTACCTGATAAGATTATTATAAGAGTGAGGGAGAGATCTAAAACCACAATTGACTGCAGCAGCTTCTACCCCTCAGGGAGTGCTTTATCATTTCTCTCTGGAGCAGGTAACCTTTTGTTTAGCAAAACAAAATGATGGGACTTTTGGCTGTGACAATAGTTGCTTTGAGGCATGATAAGAAAGAAAGTGTTTAAAATAAAGAGGATTAAATTGCTCTACATAATAAACATGAATTTTCAAGTTTCTAGAACTGGAGAGAAGCCCACTAGGATGAGGAAGGTGGGGCCCCTGTGGGCTCTCAACCAGGGGAAGTAGCTCAAGGTCTCCTTAAGAAAGCGACTGCCTAGTAACAACCAGTTTTAACCTGTTTGCGGATTGTACAGCCTGACAACCCCACACCCATTATCCACAAATCTCAGTGGAGAACTGCTGCAGAAAAAGGCTTCCGTTTGGGGGACTCTGGTGAACGAATGTTGGGAAGGTGTCTGTTTGGGGACATTAAACAGTAAATAGCATGTGAGATTCCAGAAGGAGCTCCAGAAGACTTACAGGTTTCCTATCACAGATGCAATAGACCAGGGGTGGGCAAACTTTTTGACTCGAGGGCCACAATGGGTTCTTAAACTGGACCGGAGGGCCGGAACAAAAGCATGGATGGAGTGTTTGTGTGAACTAATATAAATTCAAAGTAAACATCATTACATAAAAGGGTACGGTCTTTTTTTTATTATTATTTCAATAGTTTTATTCATTTCAAACTGTGCTCTGATACTGTGCTCTCCAGGGGCGTGTCTCCCTACATCACCACGATAACGTGTCTCCGCATTCCCAGGGTGATGTCGGGGGACGCGTCCGCGGGCATTACAAGGAGCCTCTGGAAGATTGAGAGGTTGTTCCTTCTACTGAATGGGCGGATATAAATCCACCCACTCAGAAGAAGGAGCTGCGGCCGTGTTTCCCGACGTTGCCATGTTAACACTGCTGCTGGTGAAGGAGCGGAGGGGAGAGCAAGAGAACCCTCCGCTCTTTGGGCTCCGCGGGCCGGATAGAACAGCCGAACGGGCCGGATCTGGCCCGCGGGCCGTAGTTTGCCCACGGCTGCAATAGACTGTCACCACTGACATCTGGGCTGCATTGGGGTAGCTAAAGTAACGCAGGTAAAAAGTGCTTCCTAACACCAAACAGAACAGTGCACAGTGACTGTTACTTCTGACTCACCCACAGAACAGAGCTTGGGATTGCAGCCTCACTGGGTGGAATCCTAATCCCAGTTTGGTCAGTATTGCCTACACTGTGCAATAAACATACCGAACTCTCTGAGCCTCGGCTTCCTTATTTATAAAATTTAGAAACTAATTTTAACTTACAGATTTCTGCTTTGGCAGAAATGAAATACGTTAGCATACATAAAGTGCTTAGAACAAAGCCTTGAATATTTCAGTAAGTAATAAATATTACTGGCCCTGGCCAGGTGGCTTGGTTGGTTTGGCGCATCATCTCATATGCCAAAAGGTTGCGGGTTCGATTTTCAGTCAGGGCACATCCTAGGTTGTGGGTTCAATCCCCAGTCAGGGCACATACAAGAGGCAACCAATCCATTTCTCTTTCACATTGATGTTTCTCTGTCTCTTCCTCCCTTCTTCTCTAAAATAAAAAATAAAAATTAAAAAAAAACTATATATCTTTGGTGAGAATTTTTTTAAAAAATATTTTTATTATTAAATATTTATCTTCTATACCTACTGTATTTCAAAGCAATCTCATAACATTACATTTATGGAGAAAGCAAGATATTTTGGAAAGAGCAGTAACTCCAGGAGGTCTGGACAGACTGTGGAACTCTGAGCCCAGTCGTCCCTAAGGTTAAATTGCTTCATTTATAAATCATGGACTTTGAACCACATGATCCCAAAGGTGTATTTTCCTTCTTACTAGCATATTTGAAATCTCTAATTCTATATAAATGCATCCATTAGTAATATTCACATACATTTCATTGAAAAATCTTACACACCAAGACAGTTAAGTTTTTCCATCCCCTGGGCAGAATTCTCCAGAGGCTCATAAAAGTACAAAGTGGCTTTTTATCCAAGCCATATATTTTTATGGAAATGCCTTTGTCTCCGTAAGTCTTGGATTACCCATGTATAAAACTGAAGAGTAGTTTCAAAAGGATGAAATAGTCTTTTTCAATTTGGTGGTTTGACTCAACATTATGCGAGTCAGAGTATGCAGAGAGGTAAAGGGAAAAGGAAGGCAGGGATACGGAGCGCCGCCTGGCTTTGAGAGCTGCCACAGTGAGGAGCCATGGTCATTAGAGAGCGATGAGGAAGTCAGAGGCTTCTGGGAATCTGAGCAGGTTAAAGGTACTGATGGGAAGAAGGCAGTGAAAGAAAGGGAGGGGCCAGAATTTGAGTGAGGCAGAAGACAATTCCTGAGTTTTGCCCCAGGCCAACTGTAGGAAAGGGATTTGTAGGTCAGGAAAGAACAAAACAAAACTCTTCACACTTAATGTACCAGGCAAGAGATGATAATGTCTTAGACTAAAGTATTAGCAGTAGAAACAGAGAGAAGTTGATAAATTTGAGGTATCTTTGTGATTACATTTCTAGGATTTACTGATATAGCAGAATGGGAGGTTGGGAAAAGGAAAAGTCAAGGATGATGCTAAATTCCTGACGTTAGCAACTGAGTACTGGTTGATGGCCTTTAATTAAGTGGGAAAGACTAGAAAAAGAATACACCTGGGAAATAAAAGAGCAAAATTAAGATTTCTGTTTTGGACCAGTTAACTTGAGATGCAGGTGTGAGTTCCAAATGGAAAAGTGAAATAGCAGTTCGATGAAAAAGTCTGGCATACAAGGAACAGGTTTGAGGCACAAATATCCCTCCTGTGGTCCATGAGTGAGTAACTTTTTAAAGCATGGGGAATGGATGAAATCAATGAGGCTGAGGGCCTAGCATCAGACCCATGGAACCAGAATATGGAATGGGAAAGAAGACGGAACCTATTAAGGAGAAAGAGAAAAAATAGCTAAAAAGGCAGGTGACCACTTTAAGAAGGCTGGATGTTCAGCTCTGTGAATTGCAGCTGAGAAGTTGAGCATAGAAAATAATGTTTTGGATTTTGAACATGGAAGTTACTGTTGATTTTCTAAGAGCAGTGTGGGTGGTGTCCTGCAAGCAAAAACCCAACTGAAATTTTTCAAAAATAAATTGGAAGTCTGACTGAAAGAAAGCAACACTTTCAGTAAATTATTTTGCAAAATCACTTTTTAAGGGAAGCAGAAACATGGAGGGGAGCTTGATCAACTTGAATTTATTAAAAATTGCTCGAGTGTTTTTGTGTGTTTTCTGCTCATTGCTTGGTATTTCATCCTAATTCTAATGCCATCTCTGACTAAAGCTAGCTAACAGTGGTAGGCTTGGACTCACCACCTCTAGCCTTCACATAATGTCAATTTAGTGAGACATGATGGAGACTTCTAGTCCATGACGGGTTTATAGAAGCTTCTCTGGAGCTCTGAATCATCCTTCATGTAAAGCCCGAGGCTAAAGAAGATGATACTAGGGCAATCCAGGTGGGCATATCTCATTCAGGTGTAGTACTGGTTAGGAACTTCATTTGTTCCTGAATATTCTGACTTTGACATAACCCCACAGACCCCAGGGAGAGTTTACCTTTTTCCTTGACTCAGACCCAAGTGCTCTTGCCCCAAGGAAAGACCTACAGGGCTGGTGTATAGTGAGATGAAATCTGGGAGGTGGAGATAAGCAACGAGGGGCCCACAGGGAGCGAAGAGTTTTTTGGTCCAGTGGATTGCCTCCCCTGAAGCCTATACACATCTTTGTAGCACAATTCAGAACCTAGATAGCTCCAAGAAAAAAAAAATTACATTCAAGTTAATTGACTTCAGATAGCATCTAATATTTATTATATTAGTTCAGAGTTCAGGCTATACCATGGCATATCTTTTACCTGCTTTTGCTTGTTTTATTATAACAATCCTATAGTGTAGAATGTAGAGCATGATGAGAAGAGCATGAAGCTCTGAGATTATGGCAAGTCTGAAGAACAGGAAGAGCAATGAGCAGGGCAGGCTGTGGTAGGCAGCAAGCCTGGGTGGGGGTGGGTGAACAGTGCAGGAAGATCGGTACCTGGCAATGAGCCAAAGCCATGAGATGCACTGTGTAATTGTTCTTTTTAACTCGGTCACTATCAGTTTCTTTTTCCAAACAACACCTTGCCCTTGTTTTGAAGAAATAGTTTATGCATTAGAATCAGTCTGGAAGTTAGCAATGTTAGGGGCCTTGTCCTAGAAAAAAAGGTGAACATATGAACTTGGGGCGGGTGGGGGGCTGGGGGTGGAGGAGAGCTTTTCTCTGGGATTTGAAACTTAGAGGTATAAAAAGACAGAAATGTCTGGTATCCACTTTGTCCCCATGGATGTGTCCTGAACAATGGGGACTATAATTCTGGTTCTCACTTCTGCACCTGCCTTGTTCCCTGCCTTGCTTCTCTAGTGTTTCAATTCACTGCGCCCGATATTTTTCTAGGGAATGTCATTTTGCTTGAACGCACTAGGGCTGAGTTTCTGTTGCTGGCAAGTAAGGATCCCTGACTGGTTCAGTGGACAACATTCTTCTAAAGTTAGAGGAGAACAGTTAGAAGGAGAATGTAAACCCATACACCTAAAACTGCAAGGCTGTTGAAGATGAACAAGGAGGAGTGACAGGAAGAGGTTTGTATTTATCCAAACTTCAAGGGCAAGAATTACCACCTTCAAAAGTTCTTCTGGTGATCCTTCATCTGTTCAGAGGCCCCTTTCTATGAGAATGACAAAGATTTTAATCTTAGTTAAGCAGAGCCTTCTACCTCCTGCCAGGAGACATGCAAGAAACTGGAATGTGTATGTTGTCAAAAGAGGAAGGAAGTGGTCTGATATGGTCTCTGCCATCTGTGCCCTGGGCACCTCTCCTTGGTTCACAGCATTGACCACGGATGCCACATCATAGCAATCCTTCTGTCACCCACCATCTAGAAGCACACCTCTCTGCAATTCTGTCTTCAGTGCTCAGTTCTTGGGAGGAGCTCAAATTTCATGTCCAGCCACTTCAACTGTCCCTACTTAAAAATTTCGCTCCGTTTCCTTCCTCTACCTTGGACAGTCATAACCAATGAAATCCCCTTCAACTGGCCTTTAGATCTACAACAGTGAATTTTTTTCTTGTAGGTAGAGAAAGGTAGAGAAAAGAAGTACTAAGACCAGTTAGTCTTTTCATTTCTTGTTTTGATTTTTGTTAATCCTCACCTGAGGATATTTTTCCATTGATTTTTTTTTTTAATTTTAGAGAGAGTGGAAGGGAGGGGGAGAGACAGAGAGAAAAAACATCGATGTGAGAGACACATTCATTGGTTGCTTCCCCCATGTTCCCTGACCAGGGCCGTGGATCGAGCCTGCAACTGAGGTATATGCCCTTAACTGGAATCAAACCTGGGACCCTTCAGTCCAAGGGCCGATGCTCTATTCACTGAGCCAAAGCGGCTAGGGCATCTTTTTATTTCTTAATAACATGCTCTGTTAAAGAACAAATACAGCACATCGGCCAATGTGTCATAATTATATTGTTTGTCTCTGACTATAAAGTCCTTGAAAACCTGAAAATTTTTATCTGTCTTTACATATCTAGTCCCCAGTTCCTGGACCTATTGAACACTCAATAAATGCTTGTTAAATAGAACAGCACAAAATCTCACTATGTAGGCTCCTTAATGTCTTCGCTCTCTCGTTCCTGAGAATAGCTTTTGTGTGAAGTCATAAAAATGCATTGATGAGCAGATAGCATCCCCAAACCAAGATTTTCAAGTGCTTTTCAATAATTAAATTCCGAGGAACAATTTAAAGCTTGCATAGTTTTCTCTCAAATACTCCCTAGAGACCGCTGGTGCTCACTGGGGTCCGTGGGCTTCATTACGAGTTCATTTTCCTCTCTTCTGTGTTGGATGTACGGGCTGAAATCAGGTGGAGGGAAGGGGGAGCAGGAATTAAACAGGCAGAGCCTGGGAGGCGGCAGAGCCCTCACCTGGATTATTAAATAGTTGACTTTGCACTCTTGGCTCCGCCAGGCTGTAGTGTTCTACAGGAAGTCAAGTAGATAGTGGCAATGGACATAAGGTGGCGTTTAGTGACTGAACTTCTGAGGGCAGTTCAATCAGTGAAGGACCTTCAACAAGCCTGTTATCTGTATTGTGCCTCACTTGTCTTTTTGGATAACAGGATTTATAAACTGCCGTCCCAGGAAGAAAGAATGAACAACATCTCTAAATTTTGCACATACCTAACAGCACATGCTAGGAGTTTAATCCAAAGGGGCTTTTGACTAGCCCAAGTTCAGAGTTTAATAAAGGAAAGACTGGAGACCTTTCTATTTCTATCCACTGGGATCCCTGAGGCCTTGCCATTTGGTGTTAGTGCTGCTCAGAATTAAATCTTCACCCCTATCTGCAACCCATTATAGGAACACCTTTCACTCCTGAGCTTTCCAGGGCCATCTTCTCCTCCTCTGAGAAATCTTTCTTATATTCCGCCAGTTCCTCATGAGGTAGTAGTTGGCATTACATATCACGCTTGATTCTAGCAATGGTTATGGCTGCCCATAGAAAAGAATGGTGTGTTTCTCAGATGATAGCTTCTGAATCCAAAAGAGTTATCCCTGGTGAAATTTTTAGGCTAGTGTATGGGCAATGGAGAAGGGATATTGTGGTTACACTGGATACTTGGGAGGTAGTAGCTTCTAGAAGACATTTCAGCATTCTCTCCACTGAGGAGGAAATGCTTAAAACTATTCTTTGATGTGAAGAAAAGGCACTACTACATACGTAGAGGAAAGCAAAGGATTAAATGCCTCACATTTTACTTTTCAAAGGACATTCTATGAATCATCTAATTTGATCTTTACTAACAAAACACTTTATAAATTAGGCAGGACTGATAGTTAATCACAATTTTATAAGGTGAGGAAATTATGGATCCTATAGGACCATGGTCGGCAAACTGCAGCTCGCGAGCCACATGCGGCTCTTTGGACCCTTGAGTGTGGCTCTTCCACAAAATGCCACGGCCTGGGCGAGTCTATTTTGAAGAAGTGGCGTTAGAAGAAGTTTAAGTTTAAAAAATTTGGCTCTCAAAAGAAATTTCAATTGTTGTACTGTTGATACTTGGCTCTGTTGACTAATGAGTTTGCCGACCACTGCTATAGGAGAACAGAGAGGTGCTATTTTCAGCTCCACCATTGTCATACTGAGGACTGGCACTGTGGGCGTCAGGACCTGCCTAATGCATGGGAACCGCAAGCAGGGAGATTGGCATGAGCATTGTACCTGCTCCACTGTGGGAAGTGAGGCCTGTGGGAAGTCTGTGCTCCACCTGAACTTGAACGTGTTGAGATTTATGCTTTGTAAATGGTGAGGGTTCTGTTACAACACAGGATTGTTATCTTTGTTAAGTTCTTTAGCCTAGATTAACTCAGATAGTGTGTTGAGAATAGAAACTGGTAAATAAGCCAGAGCCTGGGTGGGGTTTTTATTTTAATCTCCACTTCAGAATGATCAGTTAATAAACCAACTATTCAACTAATATTTATTGAGCCGCTTATATTTCCAGGCATAATTTTAGGTGCTGGTGATTCAATAATAATCAAAAATAGGCAGAAATCTTACCTGCTTGGTGCTTACCTTGGCGGGGGGACTAATAAGTAACTGAAGGTATCAGGCATTAGTTAGATCCAGGTGGTCTCAAGAGAAGAAGACACACATAGCAAATCACTGGTCCAGGGATGGAATTACCATGCTCTGGTGACATTGAATTCACATATACGAGCACGAGCTTTGCCCAATGAGAGAAGTGTTGACTGTGGCAGGGGAGGGGACTAAGCACATTTAAGGAGAGATGTATGCAATGTAGGGGAGACATGGTTGATTTACATGCTTTAAGAAAGGGTATCAATTTTCTACATGAATCTTAAGTCATTGAGTTATATCATCTTAAACCAGGAAGGGTCTTTAGTAGATTCCTAACCTAAACTCAATGATCCATACAGAGACAGTAATAAATGAGCCCACTGCCCCCAAGGAAGTTATTTATGAAGTGCCTTGAACAATGCTTAGCATATATCACATGCTCAATAAACACGTATTTCTGTTTATTTATCAGAAACTAGAGGCCCGGTGCACAAAAGTCGTGCACTGGGGCGGGGGGGGGGGGGCGCATCTCTCAGCCTGGACTGCACCCTCTCGCAGTCCAGAAGCCCTCGGTGGATGTCCAACTGATGGCTTAGGCCTGCTCTGTCAGTCGGACATCCTTAGCGTTGCTGTGGAGGCGGGAGAGGCTCCCACCATTGCCATTGTGCTCACCAGCTGTGATCTCGGCTTCTGGCTGAGTGATGCTCCCCCTGTGGGAGCACACTGACCACCAGGGGGCAGCTCCTGCATTGAGTGTCAACCCCCTGGTGGTCAGACACTCCCCCGAGGTGTCCCAGATTGCAAGAGGGTGCAGGCCAGGCCAAGGGACCTCACTGGTGCATGGTCAGGGCAGGGAGGGACATGGGAGGTTGGCCAGCCAGGGAGGGACTGCAGGAAGGCTCCAGAGTGTGTCCGGCCTATCTCACTCAGTCCTGACCGGTTGGAGCGTCTGCCCTCTGGTGGTCAGTGCATGTCATAGCAACTGGTCGACCAGTCATCTGTCTGCCCCTGGTGGTCAGTGCATGTCATAGCGAGCAGTTGAGTGGCCTTAGCATATCATTGGCATATTACACTTGGATTGGTTGAATGGCCAACTGGACGACTGGACACTTAATATATTAGGCTTTTATTATATAGGATAGTGGAATCTTACAGGATTATGTTAGCTAAGGGGCTGGCATATTATACTCAGAGTGTGATGGATGTCTGCTCTCCATTTATTAATTTGTTATGAGAACTACTTTTTTATGCTACCATTGATATTTGGGGAAGGGGCCTCGACTAGAAGGAGAAGATGTTGGATCTGGATTCTAGTGTTGCTATAGAACCTGAGCAAGTCATTAAATAATTGAGTGCATTATTTTTATTATTTAAAAGCTACTTCCTTTATGTAGATGAGGTGAGGTTGGCTTAAGTCATGGATGTAAAAGTTCCTTAAATTAAACATTGTAAAACACTGGACTAATATTGAACAGCCCTGGTACCTTATAGACATGAAGACTTGATGATTTAACATTGGGTCAATCTTTTCAATGGATGAGACCCATGTGATCTACCCAAGGGGCCATGAGGAAAGACTCATGGCTACGTCCCGTGTTATGACATCTCCTCAACCCTCATAATGGTGCCTGGGATTGAAGTCCAGATATAGCTGTTATGGTTGTGCTGTTGAATGTGTAGAAGCAGCTTTTCTATTTGAGTTTCAGATGAATGATTTTTTGAAAAGCACAGAATTTGCAATAAAGTACAAGGTGATTTTGGATCAGAGTGATCCTGCTCTTTATCCTCTATATTCGTTGCAGGATTTCAAATACTTAGTGCCACAGTGAGCACAGATACACACAACAACAGCAATCCCTGGTTTTGTACTTACCTGAGGAACCAATTTGAGATTTATGTTTGCACTCTATTAACAGCGAATTTTTAAAAATGGAACCAAAATACTAAAAAAATTTCCTCTGCTTCCTTCGCTCTGTAAAGTCCACAGATATTCGAGTCCCCTCAACTTCACTATCACCTTTGCTTTAGAATTTTGCTGTTTTGAGAGGATAGAGGACACACTATTAAATAAATGTAGGGAATCCAGCGCAACTGATGGACTTGCAGCAATTTTGAATGTCTTCACTGAGGATGACATTTTTCCACAGTGCATTGTGAAAACTGACATAATACGGTGTAAAGATACAGCAGTCAATCATCAATATTTCCCTGAGACCCATTTATAGAGTTTCATATTAAGTATTCGATGTATTAGGTGAAGCTCCCGCCTGCTGGGAAATACCAGGCAGGGGCTGTTTTGTGTGATTTTCATTTTCTCACACGAAAGGGGTAATAACATCACTGGATCCACACTGAAGTGAATGTTTCATTGGGATTCCAGGAACTTCTGTTGTATTATTTATTAGGGGCCATATGGTCCTATACAGTGTCACTGAACATGCCAGAAATAAGTCCCGAGCACTGAAGTCTTATGCCACAGCTGCTAATGTGACAGGATAGTGAGTACAGAAAATTAAAACAGACAAGAAGACGAAACCTTCTTTTCATTCTGTGGGTCAATAGGAGTGCATTTACTATTTGATTTTCCTATGTGTAAGGTGTGAGAAAGGTTTCTAGGTAAAAGCTTTGCTGTCCTTTCAATTTTTTTATTATTATTAGTTCAGCACAATCAAGTCATAGATGGGCAATAAACTGAAAACTATTTAGACTTTTTTTCTTTAACCAACCACATTTGTAAAATCAATTGTCTTATAGGTTCCAGAATACTAGCCAGCAGTGATTTTTTTATGTGGTTTCCTAGAGGGAAAAAAAAACAAAAACAATAGACAAACCAAAAAACTATTCTTATCAGTCATTCTTAAAACAAAGGCCCCACAGTAATATAATAAGAAACATTTAGATGATTCTGTGAGTGAAATATTTTTTCTGCACCTCCTCTTACTGTGAGTTAGGGCCCTTTCCTCCATTCTTTCTTCTATCACCACATTGCAATACCATTCTTTATGTGATTCAGTCTCCCCACGTAATGTCTGCAGGATGAGAACAGGGCCTTGCCTAAGCCTCTCAGAGGGAGAGCTTTGCATTGAGGGGTAATTGAGAACAAAGTATGTTTGGTTCAATTGAAGTATTTATTCTACCCAATTGTTGTGAAAGTGATGTCTCCTTTATAAACACACTAGAGGCCTGGTGTACTTAATTCGTGCATGCGTAGGGTCCCTAGGCCTGGCCAGCAATCAGGGCAGATCAGGTTCCCCGCCTCCCCACCTCCACACCTCCTCCTTCCCTTGCTCCCTCAGCACCCCGCCACCACTGCGTGTCACCCACCATGTTCTGCGTTGCCCCCTGGTGGTCAGCGCATGTCATAGCCAGTGATTGAACCCCAGTCTCCCTGTCGAACTCCAAGGGGACACTTTGCATATTAGCCTTTTATATATATAGATGTTCCCAATAGTTGGCATGAAGGAAAGGAAGACTTCCTATCTAATAAAAGAGTAATATGCAAATTAACCATCACTCCACTACACTCACAAGCCATGCTCACCAGCCAATCAGGAGCAAGTATGCACATTAACCCAACCAAGATGGCTGTGAACAGGAGGGTTGGGTTGCCCCCGGCAATGGAGGAAGCCAAGCTTTCCGCACACCCTGGCCAGCCAAGGCTTCCACTCAAGGCTACAAAGTTTCAATTATAGAAGATAAATAAATCCCAGATACCAGGGCCTCCGCTTGGGTTGCCAGGGGGCGTGGCTGGCCTACAAACCACCACAGGACCCTCGCCCAGGCCGCCCCATGCCCCCAAGGGAACCCCCACCCTGATCCGGGACACCCTTCAGGGCAAACCAGCTGGGCCCCACCTGTACACCAGGCTTCTATCTACCTAATAAAAGAGTAATATGCAAATTGACCATCACTCCAACACACAAGATGGCTGCCCCCATGTGGACACAAGATGGCCACCACAAGATGGCCAGCAGGGGAGGGCAGTTGGGAGGGACCAGGCCTGCAAGGGAGGGCAGTTGCGGGCGATCAGGCCAGCAGGGGAGGGCAGTTGGGAGGGACCATGCCTGCAAGGGAGGGCAGTTGTGGGCGATCAGGCCAGCAGGGGAGGGCAGTTAGGGGTGACCAGGCCAGCAGAGGAGGGAAGTTGGAGGCGACCGGGCCTGCAGGGGAGGGCACTTAGGGACAAACAGGCTGGTAGGAGAGCAGTTAGGCATCAATCAGGCTGACAGGGTAGTGGTTAGGGGGTGATCAGGCTGGCAGGCAGAAGCGGTAAGGGGCAATGAGGAAGGCAGGCAGGTGAGCAGTTGGGAGCCAGCAGTCCTGGATTGTGAGAGGGATGTCCAACTGCCCATTTAGGCCTGATCCCGGGCAGTCGGACATCCCTTGAGGGGTCTCAGATTGGAGAGGGTGAAGGCTGGGCTGAGGGACACCCCCCCCTTTGCACGAATTTGGTGCACCGGGCCTCTAGTTAAGACTATAAGACTAGAGAGACTACACTAGGTCAAAGGCTCTAGAATTAGAAGATGCCAGATTAGATGCCAAGAATGAGCCCTGGTTGAAAAAAGGCAATTAGATGTTTGAAATTCTCTGTTCTTACCTTTTAAGTTGCACTCAGATTCCTGTTTTGCCAGGATTCTAGGGTTGCTTGTTTTTTTACTTAATAGGAGAGTTGAGAAAAGTCACTGGTCTTTGGAGAACTCAATGGATAGTGTTTAAATTAAGTCATCACTGCCCTACCTGGCCTGGCTAAAGTAGATAGAGTGCCAGCCTGCAGACTGAAGGTCCTGGGTTTGATTCCAGTCAAGGGCGTGTACCTTGGTTACAGGCTCCATCCCTGGCCCTGGTCAGAGCACGTGGGGGAGCAACCCATTGATATGTCTCTCTCACATTGATGCTTCTCTCTCTCTGTCTCTCCCCCTCCCTTTTCCTCTCTCTAGAAATCAATGGAAAAAATATCCTCAGGTGAAAATTAACAACAACAAAAATTAAGTCATCACATTCATATCAAACTTATCAGCTTATAGGGCCTGTGTGTGTGTGTGTGTGTGTGTGTGTGTGTGTGTGTGTGTGTAATTTATATTAGACACATATCTCTTACTGAGAAATACATTGTAAGTATCAAAAATCTTAGGTAATATTAATTATGCTGCATATTGGAGGTCCTAATGATAGGGTCTAGAGTAGTTTAAATAAGAATTTTCAGTTATGTAGGATGAATAATCTAGAGATCTAATGTACAGCATGATGATTATATTTAATACTGTATAGAATACTGGAAATTTGCTAAAAGAGTAGATTTCAAGAACTTTTACCACACACAAAAATGGTAACTATGTGAGGAGTTGAAATATTAATTAGCTTGACTGTAGTAATAATTTCACTGGGTATATGTATATGAAAGATCATGTTGTATACTTTAAATACATACAATTACATTAAAATAGAATAGAATAAATAACAACATTTAAAAAACAAGAATAGAAGGATCACTGTACTCATATTCAACCACAGCCTTAAAGATTTTAGTGAAAAAAGGAATATATGTTCATGGGAAAAAAAGTGCAAATACGATTAATTCACAAAACATAAATGGCTTAGCCCCTATTATCTATTATAGTCAAACTTACAATATTCAATGAAAAAGAAGACACACCCTGTTGGTAGTAGTAGTTTCTTCTCTATACTCCACATATTTTCAAAGTTATTAACAATGTGTATTAATTTTTGATATAACTATGGGGGAAAGGCATTTAAATCTCTTTTGGTTAGATTTACAGAAAGCTACCTCTTCTTACAAATACCTTCTTTGTGATTCTACTACAAATTACTTCAGATGACTAAATATCTTTATGTTCATGCAATAACAAAGGGATTTTTATTTTTAACATCCAGCTGTACATTCCTGACATGTGCAGTTAATATTTTGATGGGAGTGGCTCTCTAGAATCTTGAAGCCTTAGGTAGATCCTTTGTTGACTCAGAAAGTATAAATAGATTGCCATGAATTTGAAACATCCCTCTCCATAGCATGGTTGATGCTATCTCTTTGATTAAATTAAAAATAACCCATATTCCCAGATACGACTTTTTAAAAACTTTTCCTGTTTATTTTAAATTTTCTTAATATTTAATAAATTCTGCTAGTCTGGTCATGAGTGACATCTCTGAATAATACATACATTAGACGGTTTTATGTCTTGAAAGCTGTAAAAACATTTTTCAGGCAGGATCAGACATGCCCGGGGTTGCGGGCTCCATCCCCAGTGGGGGTTGTGCAGGAAGCAGCCAATCAATGATTCTCTCTCATCGTTGATGTTTCTATCTCTCCCTCTCCCTTCCTCTCTGAAATCAATAAAAATATATTTTTTAAAAGAATTCAAAAAAAAATAAAGGAAAATCAGACTTAGATATTCTGGTTTAGATAAGCAAATCTAATCTGTTCCTCTTGGTCTTGGGCAGAATTCTATTCAGATCATGATTTCCTATGTAAATTTTATTACCCTCCACTCCTCTTCCTGCATAGTACTTAGCAGTCCTCGTAGAGGGCTTTGGCCTAGCTAGACAGTGTTTATTCTGACAAAATATTACTGGGCATATAAATATTTCAGAAAACATTTGCATGCCGTGACAATGATACCCTAAGTTTTAAACCCAGCTAATATAATGGGCTAGTCTAACTGCACCGTTTTGTTTATTTGTTTTAACCAATTTAGCACGGATCTAGACAGATGTTGTCTTAATTACTTCAAAACAGATTTTTGTGTTTGAATGTTTAGTGGCCATTTCTATGAGAACTTCAGATACTTTCGTTGATGAAGTAAGTGCTTATAATGGAAGGTTGTTTTATTTTATTTTTATTTTTGTTGATGACCCCAAGCTAATGCCTCTTGGCTTATGTGGAAACAGGTATAGTATGCTATGTGACTTGTGGCTTCAAACATTATCTCATCAGCACTTTGTCTTTTGGCATAGACTTAATGTATAAGAATGCTGGACAGGCGCTGCACCGAGGTGTTCTAACGATGCTGGCCAGCACATACTCAGTCACTGCTGAGAAAGATGGATTGTCAAATAAGCTACCCAGCGCTCTGACAAGCTACCTCGGTGTGATAATCTAGTTTAAGATCTTGCTACATTATTCATTAATTTTCTCTGCCACTAATCTTTGCAGCATGCTTTTGTTATGTTACTGTTTGCATTCTCAGAGCTGTGGAGACTGTTGTTTTATGATACAGATAAAGCCTTTCATTAATTTGCCCATGCTTTGCAGGGAGAGCAAGGGAAAGCAATGATCTCAGGCAGTGCACTGTTTCCAGACTGCTTCCTATTACTGGTGACTCCCACTGGCTATAGGAGAATTAATTGTACATGGGTAGAGATGATAGTAGACTTAACTGGGTCTCTGTGAAATGTCCATGAAGAGGGGACTAATTAAAAGACTTCTGAACACATGCCTCCATATTACAGCACCAACTTGGTTCCACCATGTTAGCATGTTTGCCTATAAACACTTGGATACATGGACACAGACATACGAACACTACTCCCTTGCAAACAACCTATATAGGATCATATAGGTTTCAGGTGTGGGCTTCTATGTTCCATTGCCTTTCAACATCAGTACAATGCAAGAATAAGGAAAGTCAGCACAGAGATGCAGTTAAAAAAAATCACAGAACAAAAGCTAAAAAATTTTTTACGATAAGTTTTAGAAAATAACTAAAAACTTCAAATAATAGTGAAAATCATTAAAACTTTATAGTAGGATTAATTCACTTCATGCAAATGAAAGCAGCAAAAGAAGAATGAGAAAGTAAATAAATAGGAGACAAAGATTTTTTAAAAAAAGCAAAATGGCAGACATAAATGCAATTATATCAATAACAACGTAAGTGACCAGAGTAAAGAATGCAACCAAATGGCAAAAATGATCAGAATGGGTTTAAAGGAACATCCATCTATTTGATGTATACAGGACATGCACTTTAGATTCAAAAATACATATAAGTTGACACAAATAAATATGGAAAGATACACAGTGCAAATAGAAGCCATCAGAAAGCTGGAACAACAATAGTAATATCAGATAAAATAGACTTTAAAATGAAATAAAAATGTTACCAGAGATAAAAAGAAAAATTTATAGTACTAAAGGGTCAGTTCATCAGGAAGGTATAACAATGATAAACATATATGTACCTAATAACAAAACCCCTAAAATACATAAAACCTCACAGAATTAAAGTCAGTCAACTCAACAGTCATAGTTGGATACTTCAATACCCCACATTCAATTATGGATAGAACAACTTGACATAAGATCAACAGACAAATAGAAAATCTGAACATATTAGGAACGTACTTTAGAACACTGTACCCATCTAAAACATCTTTAGAGGTGACAGAAGATGATTTGACCTTGAATGGTGGGCACACAGTGTAATGTACGGATCTTGTAACATAGAAATCCACACCTGAAACCTATATGATCCTATTAAACAACATTATCCAATACATTTAATAAAAATAATAAACAAATAAATCAATAAAACATCTTTAGAACACTACACCCATCAACAGCACAATACATATTCTCAATTGCACATTGAACATTCTTCAGAATGTCAGATGCTACAAAACAAACTAATAAATTATAAAAAGATTGAACACATGCAAAGTATCCTGTTTAACCACAATGATGTATAAGGAGAAATCAATAACAAAAAGCAAGTCAGAAATTGAAACTAAGATAATAGACTCTAAATAACCAATGACTCAAAGAGGAATCACAGTATGAATGAGAATATACTTTGGAATACATGACTACATAGACATACTGTAACAAAACTTAGGGGATACAGCTACGCTTAAAAGAAAATTTATAGCTCTAAAACTCTACATTAAAAAAGAAGAAAAACCACAAATCAATAGTCTTTCATTTTAATACACGGCAAAAAGAGACCAAGGTACACCTAATACAAGCAGAAGAAAAGAAATTATCAAGTTAGAGTGGAAATTAATGAAGTAAAAAATAAAGAAAAGAACAGCTAAAACTTGGTTATTTGAAAAAGTAAGCAAAATTGACAAAACTTTAACCAGCTGGCCAAGAGAAAGAGAGGAGGCTCAAATTACTGACATCAAAAATTAAAAAGGGAACATTAATACTGACTATATAGAAATAAAACAAATAATAAGGAAAATCTATGAAGAGTTGTATGCCTACAAATTAGATAGCATGGATAAAATGTATCAACTGCTAGAAAGACACAAACCACAAAGTGACTGGGGAAGAAACAGCAATCAGAATAGAGCTATAACAAGTGAAGAGGTGGAATTAGTGATCAAACAGGTTCCCGTAGGGAAAAGCCCAGGACCAGATGGCTTCAATCATGAATTCTATAAAACATAAAAGAACGTATACATTCTTTATACATAAAATAATATATGTATTCTTAAAATATCAAATATAGGAGAATATATCAAAATAAAATGTGAGTTATAAATCAAAAGATAAAATATAAGAGAATGTATATTCTATACAATGTATATATATTAAATAGATATTTTAGTTCAATTGATGCATAATTGACAGATAAAATTGCAACATATTTGAAGTGCACAGCATGATGATTTCATATAAGTATATATCATAGAAGGATTCCCACAGTCAAGTTAATTAACACACCCATATTTCAGATAATTACCTTTTGGTTGCTTTGTTGGTGAGAACACAAGTTCTCCTCTCAGCAAAATTCGAATGTACAATACAGTATTAGCAACTATAGCCACCATTTTATACCATATATGCTCAGACTTTATTCATGTTATGACTGGAAATTTGTACCCTTTTACCAACCTCTCCTCATGGCCCCCATCCCTCAGCCCCTGGCAACCACCATTGTACTCTGTTAGACTTTTGAAAAGTATTGTTATCTACGTAGAGTGATACCATGCAGTATTTGTCTTTTTCTATCTTGCTTATTTTACTTAGCATTCTGCCTTCCAATTTCATTCATGTTGTTGCGAATGACAGGATTTCCAACTTTTAAAAGCTGAGTAATATTCCATTACTGTGAACCACCTAAGCATCCAATAGAACACATTTTCTTTACCCATATATCCATTGATGGATGCTTAGGTGGTTTTCATTTCTTAGCTATTATGAATACTGATCTGGAAAAACTATGAATTATTTTGTCATGCCTAGGTAAGATTCCATTTTTTAATTTTTTTTTATTTAGCATATATTCTAGTATAACTGGGCAGAGATGCAATAGCAAGTTAATTCACTGTGCCTTACCCTCTTTGGGAGTAAATGAAAGGTTTTTTGCACATAGCATTTGACTTCATACACGATATAATGTCAGAACTTCCCTTGAAAATCATCACCACAAAAGCAACATTAAATACTATATATCTAGTGACCTACTTACAAGACTTATTTTTATATCACTTTAATATGGTATAAAATTTAAGTTATTTTTAAAAGCTGAAAGACTTCAAGACCTACATCCCACTTTTTTTACCAAAAGCAATCTCCAGCTTAAAACTTCATAATATTTAAGACCTCAGAATCCTACACTGCATTTTAATATAGGAGTTGTCATTGGTTGTGTATCTCTCGGAATAGAAAAATTAGAATCAGAACTGGTTTACACTAGTGTGCTGTCTAAATAGCCAAAATGAGAGCTAGGCAATATTCTCATAAGCTAAGAATCATCTATAATAATAAAAGCGTAATATGCAAATCAACCAAACGGCCGAACAGCAGAATGAATGTCTGGACGACCATGCTATGACATGCACTGGCGCCAGGCCAGCCAAGGCAGGTGCAATGCTATTGACTGGGGGTGGGGGGGCGCCATCGCCCCACGATCCCCCACAGAGGAGGGCCCAGGCCGGTGGGGCGATCAATCAAGGGGGAAGGGGGTGGTGGCCCAGGCAATTGTGGGCAGGGGTGGGGCTGGCTGCCAGCAGCCTGGGAAAGCCCGGGTCCTGGATGCTGGCAACCGGGGGAAGGGAAGCCTATCCTTGCACAAATTTCGTGCATCAGGCCTCTAGTGTAATTATATTTTAACTAAACAATTAATGTTGTCACAGCTGGACTTTGAAACATCAGTCGTTGGCTTTGGATAAGATACTAAACAGAAGTGATGTCAGTCTGTTGGGGATAATGGGAGTGGCTGGTCCATGACATGACCTCTCTCTTTTCCTAGTTAGCAAGGGTGCGTTTTTTAAAACACTAAATTTAGCACACTGGAGACACTCAAGGGCCAGACCTCACATGTTAGAGAAAGTTAACTTTGTTTGGATAGTTGAGCCCAAAAAATATAGAGGGGAGAAAGCATGGTGGAAAGGCCCTGGGAATTACGGCATTGTGGAAAGGGACAAAGCTTTGATAGACTGAGCCCCAGACTCCCTTTTACAGCAGCACCCAAAACAACATGTAGTAACCCTGATTGGGAGCTCGCTTTATGCCAGGCCCTGCAGGCACTAAGAACTTTATACACAGTAACCCAAAGGAGCTATTTTATTCCATTTTACAGATGGGAAAGCAGATTAAATAGCACATATAACTTTCCTAAGGTCACAGATAACGAGGATTCTATTGCGTGTATTCTGACTTCAGCGTTTAGCTACTTTAAGGGCAACCCTTTATTCAGAAACGGGAGACTCCAATGACCGCTGGGGCCGGGTGATGATGAAAGTGCGTGATGCAAGTTGAGTGAAAACACCAGGACTAATGGTGCCTGTGGAGAAGGGACACCTTCGTAAAGGTTTATTTTAATTTGCCTGGTGTTGTTTCTTTCCATTTCAAAAACATTTACGAGCCAAAGACAGATTGAACCCACAGTTTGCGTTTGCCAGTTTGACAAGCCTCCCCCATGAGGGAATGAAGTTCAAGGGCTTCGTGAAAAATCAGACCCAGAACACCAGCCTTCTTATTGTTTTCTTCTGAGAAATTAGTGGAGCATTTCCAATTAACATCTGGGTCAACTATGAAAAGAGAAATGAGTGGAAATGCCCACAGAGCTTGGCCTTTTCTGTCTTCTGCTCACAGTTTCCATTTCTAGATGCATCCTACAAAAAAACAAACAAAAACAAACAAACAAACCAAAAGAAATCGAGAATCTGCTTTAATGGGTGGGATGTCAGCCCTCTAAACCTAAGAGTTAGGGCAGTAAAATTCAAAAACATAGAGGTGAACCTTCCTATTTTCCCTTTTCACTTACCACCAGCCTCCGAGTAACTTGTCTTTAATCCAGACTCCCTGCCTGGGCAGGGGAGAGGAGCGCAAGGGATTGCTTTTCCTTGTAAGCACAAAATGATAAGTTGAAGCATTTTCTTTTCGTGAAGGATGCCTTGTAATTACTGTCCTGTGCATCTCTGCGCTCACTCTTCTGCCTGGTTGACATGTCCTTTCCTCCTAAGAGGCAGTAGAGAGAACGGCCTTTGAACCTAAGCCTCACAGCCAAATAAACCTGGGTTTGATTCTTGACTCTCCTTTTAAAGGTAACTTGCATTCAAATGACTCCATTTATGAAAACTTTGGCTTCTTTAACTACAAAACGAAGATAGTAGTACCTGTTCAAGAGTGTTGTCAAAATTAAAGAAGTTCATGCCTGGTACGTTGTAATTGTTCAGCAAATGGCACTTATTATAATTATATCCACTTTTCAACCCACCCGGTGCTGGACACACAACTCTACTGTCATTTCCACAAACATTAAATTATCTGTATAGACAGAAGTTTTTTTCACTTCTTCAATCTGTCTATAAGTCCCATAATTATCATTTTTATAGCAACTACTCCAATAGGTGTCATGGAAATAGTTATACAAATTCCTATTTTCTGTATTTTAAATGATGATATCATAAGGGTAGAAATCATATCTTATTCATCATTTATACTCACTGATGTCCAGTGTAGTTGCTGATAATAACCAATCAAAAACATTTATTAAATAAATTCAGCACTCTTTCAATCATTTTGTTTACAAACATTAAGTTGCACAAATGGTGTTTGCATAACTTACAGACATTAATTTGCACAAATTATAATTGTAGAGAATCAGGAGAAGATGCAAATGAGCATATCCATATAAACTGCCGCTAAGTTTAAAAAACAGATATTGCTAGCATATCATCAGCATCCTGAGAGCCACCTCTTCTACCTTGCCAATCACAGATAATCACTATCCTGACATGAACACTCTACTGTATTTTAGTTTTTTCTGTGTTTCAACCATGTATATCTATGTGCCAATATATATGCATAAATAAGAATGTTTATTACTTTTTTGTTTTCTGATCAGCAACAGAAGTTCCTTTATTTTAATTTCCACTAGCATTTCATCATATGGATATTACATAATCTATCCATTCTACTGTGAATAAAATTTGGGTTATTTCTTGGAAATTTGAAATTTTTAAATACACTCCTAAGTAACCCATAGGAAAAAGAAGATATTACAATGGAAATTAGATGCCTTTAAAGACATGTTCAGAGTGGAATTTATAGCCTAAGATGCATGTATTAGAAAAGAAGGAATGCTCAAACATAAATCAATAAACGGCATTTATATTAAAAATTTAGAGAAAGAATAAATTTAGTTTCAGTAAAGTAAAGAAAGAAAATAGTGAAAATAAGCTTAGAAGATAATGAAATAGTAGAAGAGGAGAGAACATCAATAAAGTCAAAAGGTCAATTATTTTAAAAGACTATTAAAATTGACAAGCTTTGGCAAGAATAATCAAGGGGCAATGAAAGAGAAGGCTCAATAAAAAATCTAAGGAAAAAAAGGAAACATCACTACAGATCCTACATTCCTAAAAAGATAATAATAGGGTATTCTGAGTAACTGTCAGCACTGTGTGAAAAATTATATGAAATGGACAAATTATAGAAAAGCAACAAAAACTGACATGCAAAATATTTAAAGTCTAATCTATTTTTAGTGTCTATGAAACAAAGGAGTTGGGGAAAATACAAAAAAATAATAAAATTGTCCTTGGTTTGAAGGAACCTGCAATGTAGTAGGCTCATTGGCAGACATATAAATCTAAAATGAGAAGTAGAATATAATAGAGAATTGGAGCCATGTACATATTGTGTTTTGAGTTCTTCTGATGTCTCATAGTTTGTTTTTTTCAGACAAACTGAAGAAAAACAAAAAAATATGCTAAATAAAAATATTTCTATAAACTGATAGCATTCAAAAACTAACAAAATAATAAGACATTGTTTCCACCAAACTTGAATGAAGTTCAGGGGCTTTGTGAAGGGAAAATGAGAACTCAGAGATAAACAATTTAGTTTTTCCTTGAAGGCATTTACTAATCCTGGAAATTTGAACTTTTTTTTTTACACCTTCCCCTGAATAACAGGAACGAAATTAATGATCAGGACTCACACAATGTAGGAAACATAAACCCACACAATTATCTCATGTCCTAAAGCACTGTAGCCTGGGGAAAAGATTGAATCAGATTATCCTGGGCATTTTTGCAGCCTTGGATTGGGTAGTCCAAGGCACCTCATGACTTGAATTTAATTTAAGGTGGCTCAAGACAAATAGAACCTCCCAGTACTTGGGAAAAAGCAAGTTTATATCCTCTCCAGATGAGCACACCTTCACCCATAACCTAGTATTATTCCTAAAAATAATTTTACGAATATAAGGAGCATCCCACTGTGAAGAAAACAAAGAAACAAGTTATGATGAGCAAGAACTGAGGCAATAAAAGCAGACCAGGAAAACCTTAGCTACTGGCGTTCTCACACACATCTTAATAAATAGAAGATAAGCCAACGTGTTCGCAGTTAACAACAACAAAAAAAGAACTATATAAAGTGATAGGTGCTGTGTTATGATTATTCAAAGAGAAATAAAATTCAGCTGGGAGAATGGCATAGGCTTTCTGAATGTGCAGCATTCTGACCGAGGTGGATTTTTACAGGCAAAGATAGAACTGAATGTGCCTTTCAGCTGGGAAAAATCTCTAGAGAAACAACATGGGAGCCTGAAAGCATTAGGTATCTTTTAAAAGTGAAGAGTAGTCCAGTTTGGTGTGTAAGGCATATGAGAGGGAGAGTGGAGATAAGACTGGTGATGGAACTTAACATGTTACACTCTGCAATGACTGAGTGGATGTTGTTAACATTAGCACTGTTCCCTCCCCTAACCTTAACTACTTCTGTGATCTAAAACTAAATACATCTTATCATCCAGAAGACTCTTAAGTCAGTTATTCCAGGTGACCAGAGGAAGGCCCCGAGGATAATCTTCTCAAAGTAAAAGCAAAACTCAAATTATAGCATAAAAAATAACGGTGAGAAGCATTGAATCATGAATCATCTCAAGGTATATCTAAAAAACCATGGTAGGTGATGGCAAAAGATACCCATGGTAGGAATTTTACATTTTTCATCATGCTAAAGCAGTCATGCAATGGATGAGGTAACATATCATAATTTAGGGTTTGTATAGCTACCACAGCTATATATTTGTTATTCTGACGGTAACTGCCTAGTTAGGACATTAAAATGTGCCGGACTAGACATGCTTTTTGATGTGTCTATGGAATTTTAATGCTACAGATGTGATAAATAGCAATGATTAAACACTTATAGCCAAAGAATATGTCTTCTTCTTAAGATGGAAGAATGATAAAAAAAATAAAGAGTATGTCTTTGCCAGCACTGAGAATTTAAACAAATTTCTGGAAGATAACAAGTGAATGGAAATAAACTGGTGGACCAACTTGAGCAGAGAGAAACAGCCAAGAGTGCCCTTGAGAAGTGACTGAAGAATATGAGAAATTCTCTTCTCTGAACAGAGATACTCATACTTGAATGTGAGGTTCAGACAATAGGAATGAGAGGGACAAAAACCAAAATGGTTAATTTAAAAATGACTAATGGAACAAAGGTGTCAATTGCCACACCTCTTCTTTCTTCTCATCTTCAGTATTAAAAGCCAGTGATACAGCTCATTCAACCTCCAGAATAAAATTATCCTAAATAAATAAATAAATAAATAAATAAATAAATAAATCCTATCTAATAAAGAGGTAATATGCAAATTGACCATCACTCCAACACACAAGATGGCCACCCCATGTGGTCAAAGATGTCCACCCCCATGTGGACACAAGATGGCCGGCAGGGGAGGGCAGTTAGGGGTGACCAGACCGGCAGAGGAGGGCAGTTGGGGGCGACCAGGCCTGCAGGGGTGGGCAGTTGGGGGGGGACCAGGCCTGCAGGGGAGGGCAGTTAGGGACAACCAGGCTGGTAAGGGAGGGCAGTTAGGGGTGACTGGGCCAGTAGGGGAGGGCAGTTAGGGGCGACCAGGCCAGCAGGGGAAGGCAGTTAGGGGCAATCGGGCTGCCAGGGGAGCAGTTAGGCATTGATCAGGTTGGCAGGCAAAAGTGGTTAGGGGCAATCAGGCAGGCAGGCAGGTGAGCAGTTGGGAGCCAGCAGTCCTGGATTGTGAGAGGGATGTCCGACTGCCCGTTTAGGGATTGGGCCTAAACGGGCAGTCGGACATCCCTTGAGGGGTCCCAGATTGGAGAGGGTGCAAGCTGGGCTGAGGGACACACCCCCTGTGCACGAATGTTGTGCACTGGGCCTCTAGTAAATAAATAAATAAATAAATAAATAAATAAATAAATAAATAAGACAATTTTTCTGAGGGAGAAATTAGAGCTCCCAGTATACAACTAACTGGCTCTGCAACAAATACCCCCAAATTTGTACTGACTTAAAATGTTGATTTATTATTTCTGGGCTGAGCTAGAATACTTCACGCACATGCCTGGTACTTTAGTGCTCCTCTATATTCATATTCTCTCTCTCTCTCTCTCTCTCTCTCTCTCTCTTTCTCTCCATTGTCTTCCTTGATGGACTCTACAGCATGGTGATGACTTCCCAGAGAGAGCATTCCTCATGGAGAAGCCCCAATTGCAAGCCCTGAACAAAGTAAAGTGTGAAAATAAAATAAAGACTTCCTTAGATATGGATTCATAAATATAATTTTCATTAACTTTCTTGGGAAACTCCAGCAAAATAAAACAAACCACAATAAAATAAAGGAGAGGAAAGAGGGAACATGACAGCTCAACTCAGATCCAATAGACCAACTCAAAAGGGCAATGAAAAGAAATCCCGCATTAGCTCATGGTGTTGATCACCCCAATGGTTATGTTTGCCTTTCAGGAGGAAAACTGGGCCAAGAGAGAAGGGAGGCAAGCTTTTGATTCTCATCTGACTCCATCAGTACAGATCGAATTAGTACTTAATGTTTGTATCACTTTTACAGTGATTTTCAAGGCAGACAAAGCTGGGGAAAACTCACATACAGGTTTCTTTGATACTAAATGTAAAATCTGTTTTAAAGTCATTGAGCTTTCTGTAGTTCCCATATTCTTCTCATTTGCACCTTTAAGATTATCTTTAATATCAATTTGATAGCCTTTGGGATTTTCATTGTTTCTTAGGTTGTGCCAGAAAGTGGATTTTTATTTTTTTTTTTAAATCTCTTCCTCTAGTTCTTTTGGTCTTTTGAGTTTTTGTTTTGTTTTGTTGTTTTCTTGACCTTCCTCCCACTCAGTGTTCTTTGTAGAATTGCTGACTGAAAGATATTGCCCATGACTTTCATGGTCTACCTTCCTGATTAAGCACTAATTAAGAAAATTAGGCTTCACCAAAAGTGCCGCCTTATTCACACAGAGGAACCTAGGCAATCCACAAAGCTGTTCATTTTACACCGTGGACGATTCATAATGAAGAGGAAAAGAAAAAGAAAAGAGAAAGGAAGGGAGGAAGACGGGAGGGAGGGACAGACAGACAGTACAGATGGGAAAGTTTAAGTGTAACATCTCTTGTACAAAACACCTTCTAAAAGGAGAGCTTTTTCTCTGGGAAACAGACTATGTTTTGTGGACATGATCTGATTAAATTTGATGGCCTTTAATAAGCTGAGAAAAATGAGAAAGTTTTTGATAGGTTAGAATTGGTGTTTCACAGAATGACAGCAAGGCTTAAATCCTATTTTCCTTACTTTTTACGTTGTGTTCAGCTATTACAGATTATAATTAAAACCCCTCACCTCGCAACTCTACCGATCTAACTATGAGGTCTCTAGGACTTCATGGAAAAGTCAGACATGAAGCTGTATTTGTATGTGTGTGATGTATTTGTGTGATGGTGGTGAAGATCTCCTGTCTTTTTACAGTAAGCTTGAGGTTATTTTTTAAATTGAAATGCAATTTGAGCTACCTAGTCAAGCCAAATCTATCTTATTCATGTACTTACTGGCCTTTTTCCAATCGTTGGGTTAGTATGGCTGTCTCACAGTTGGGGAAAACCCAGTTTAACATGCACATGGCAGTGTCAAACAACATGCCTTCACCTAGGTGCAGACACCCCTGTGAAGTATCTAGCTGGCATATCTCAAAGTCCATGCCCTTTGTATTAGCTAGCTAATGCTGCGTAAGAAACCACCCTCAAACCTAGTGGCTAAAACAACCACCATAGCCCTAGCTGGTTTGGCTCAGTGGATAGAGCATCGGCCTGTGGACAGAAGGGTCCTGGGTTCAATTCCAGTCAGGGGCACGTGCCCGGGTTGCAGGCTCAATCCCCAGTAGGAGTCGTGCAGGAGGCAGCCAGTCAATGATTCTCTCTCATCATTGATGTTTCTATCTCTCTCTCCCTCTCCCTTCCTCTCTGAAATCAATAAAAATATATTTAAAAAACACACACACACACACAAATAAACAACCACCATTATCGCAGCTCACAAGTGTGTGTTGGCAATTTAGCCTGAGCTTGGCTGCGTGACCTTCTGGTCTCAGCCAGGTGCCCTCTTGAGCATGTTGTTACCTGTGGGTCAGCAGAAGATCTCTGCCTCTGGGAGGTGCTGCTATTGGCAGGGGTGGTATGGAGGCCACAGTGCCCCGTCTCTGCTCCTCCTTCAGCAGCCTGGCTGTGCTGGTTTTCATGGTTCCGGGCAGGCCACTCAGAGAGCAAACACAAGCTCGGGAAGCTTTAAGCCTAAGCTGGAAACTTGACACTCATGTTTGCTGCAGTCGACTGTCCAAAAAAACTTATAAGCCCAGCCCAGACTCAGGAATTCCACCTCTAGATGGAAGGACGAGCAAAAGCATATTCAAATCATCTTTGACATGAGGAGTCGCATCCAAGATGGATCACCAGTTAATTTGGAATCTCAAAATCTACCCCAGAAATGAAAAAAACACTTTAACAACAAAAACCCACTTTTAGAATTGAATGCATTGATAAAGGATAATTTTTAATATCTAATTAAAATTCTCTATACTTAGAACATTTTCTTTGTCATCCCTAGTACCATGTTGAGTACTTTATAGTTATTAACTCATTTAAATTGTAATAAAAATACAAGGAGATAATGCTATTATTACTCATAATTTATAGGTAGGGAAACTGAGTCTTCAGTATTGCAAGGAACTTATTCAGAGCAACACAGTTAGTCATTAGCAGAACAGTAACTAAAACACTGATTATAAATCAAAATTATTTTTTAATTGAAAGCACAAAACCCCTCAATAAATAAGGGTTTTTCTGTACTTTCCCAATCTTCCTCTCCCCTGTCATAGTTTATAATCTTCAGTAAACAACTCGTGTTTCCCAGTGAGGATGACTGAGGCCTACTTTGCAAAGTGCTCCGTGGAACAAGGGTGCAAAGTCTCTGTCATCATATTGCCGACAGCCTTTGAAGCCTAAACTTCTTGGAAAAAAAATATCGAGAAAAAGACAAGTATAAAACTGGAATTTAGGGCTTGGGTTTTCGAGGAGAGAGGAGCATACCGTGGAGTCAAGAAGCAAGACATTTCGGCTCCAAAAACATTTCATCTGTACTTCTACCAGGAGGGGATTAGGGAAGCTAATGTGTCTCTTTTCGGGGAAGTAAATATCTGATGAGTTAGTGCACCGGTCAGTTATACTTCAGTGCCTTCTGTTCTCATTGGATCGCAGCCCAGCTGAGTAACTGAATCAGGACTAGCAGCCTTGGTTTGGAGCCAGGAGTGTGTCTGAGAATTGGGAGAATTAGAACATAGAAAATATAAAGAAAGCATTGTTTATCTATCTATCATCTATCTATCTATCTATCTATCTATCATCTATCTATCTAATTTATGTTTTTATTCATAAATAAACCAGAAAGATTGCTGAATTCCAGGCAGCCCTCGTCTGATGGTAGAGAAAGGCAGACAGATTAAAGTGAAATGATTATGCACTAGGTTCTTATTTGGGTAAAACATAGGCAATAAGGAAGAAAACCTAGCTCAGAAGAGAAATTATATATATATATATATATATATATATATATATATATATATATATATATATATATATATATTATTGTCATTTTTCCTTACTGTTATCTTTAGATGCTGAGAAGACTCAGGTTTGGGAATGATTCATTCTTCCCTGTGTGTAGATGTGTAGGATCAGAAGTGGTTTCCCTGATGAGGTGGCATCTGGGCAAGGTCTTGAAGGATAAGTAGGAGTGTGCCAACCACTCTGAGCTTCCTTCTCTGAATCCTGAAGACCTGCTATGAGATGTTATAATGTAGCAACCACGGCTAGTGTTCTGCCTTGTATAACAACAGTGGTGCAGCATGACAAGTCAAGGGTCCCGATTACTGAGTGCTAGCCAAGATTGCCAGCCGTGTTTCCTTAGCTGAGGGAGTTGGTTCGAATAGCCACAAAAATCAATGAGAGACCATGTTTTGCTGTAAGTCTTTCAGATAGAGCTGCTACTAATTGCTCTGTAACTGTGGGTCTGACTGTGTTATCAACCTTACGTCTCAGGCGATCTTATTCTGGTGTAATTCTCCTTTTAATGGCTATTTGTACAGCACAGCAGAGCAAGAACGGCCCTTGGAGACATCATGTCCAGACTTTGATTTTGGAGCCCGTTCTCCAGACACAATCTTATTTAACATCATAAACAAATCGAAGGAAAGTGCTTTGCCTTAAGGGCCCCTCGGGTGGTGTAGTCTGTTCAAACTTCAAGCACTGCTCAGACCCACAGCTGCAGTGACCCCAGTAGAGGCTCCAAGGAAATGCTGTCACCTGACCAAAGACAGTGATCATTGTCTGGCCTAACACTTTGTTCTTACAGGGGAGGAAAGTGATACCTAGAAATGTTAGGTGATTTCTTGAGGTCACACAGCAAAGAGTTGTCATAGCTGCCCAAAAGTCACACCATCTTCTTCTTCATTATAGTGAATCCCCCAGGTCTCTTTACTAAAAAAATAAAAATAAAAATATCAGGGATAGGCCACAAGTCAAGGATAATATCTTAGCCTCTTAGAATAAAACTCATTGAATCTCCTCATATGAATCATTTTGCAAAACTTCAAGACCTTGTCTACAACAGAGAATCCTTGACCTCATTCCAGAATTTAAAAATTAAGATCTCATAGGTCAGAAGGAGCAGTCGGATATTTTACAAGATGATTCATCCAGGTGATCCTGATGTAGCCCACCAAGCAATGGACTTAGGATATGATTATTCAGGGGAAGCTGTGACTTAAAAAACTTTGGAACTTAGAACTTCACATGCAGAAAAATATGTGGGTGATAGTTAACTTATTACAGGGACAGATGACTTAAACCAAGGAAGAATTACATATACAATTCACTAGCAACTGTGGTTTGGGAGAGCAGTGGATATTCTCATGAGTCTTGTGCAGATTTCTGCAGGAGACTCATTGGCCTGTACATGATCACGTGACCATTAACTCCAATGGGAAAGGCTATGGAAGCTGTAGTAACAGCCTCCTTCAGTTATCCCTCTCGATGTAATACCTAACAGTACAATTTTTTGGCCTCTAAAGTTAAGACTGCTAAACATCTATTGGGAAAGCTCAGGATACAAGTTATTTTCTACTTTTATAATATATAAATTGGAAAATCCAAATTCATCCACAGTAAAGTAAGGATGCCTTTCTGTATAAAATACTGAGTTTTACAGATATCAGAGGCATCTCATAAATCAAAGAGTTTATCTCTACCTTTTACAGAGATTGCTTAGAGTTGAAGGGGCTCATACTTACGTAGTATCTGGGATAGGCCCTGAGTCAAAGGCCAGGAAAGTAAGTACATTTTTTAAAAATAAATAAATATTTTAAATGAATTAGTAAATGGTATACAAAATTAAGTTTCCTCCAGAATTTTATATACATGAAATTTGAAATAGGTAAGAATAAATAAAAACAAAATAGGATAAAGGAAAATTCTAATTCAAATCAGAATACAGATTATTGGACACTTTGTAAACCATCATGGCAATTTTTTTTTTTTATATATTTTATTGATATTTTACAGAGAGGAAGGGAGAGGGATAGAGAGCTAGAAACATCGATGAGAGAGAAACATTGATCAGCTGCCTCCTGCACACCTCCCACTGGGGATGTGCCCGCAACCAAGGTACATGCCCTTGACCGGAATCGAACCCGGGACCCTTCAGTCCGCAGGCCGACGCTCTATCCACTGAGCCAAACCGGCTAGGGCCATCATGGCAATTTTTAATAGTATTTATTGTAAATCAAATTTGGGCGCACAGTGGGTGCACAGAAACTAGTGGGATCACCCTCACTAGTTTCTCAGCAAAGGGGGGGCGGGGAAACAGTGAGGCTGAACTTGATTTTTAAAAGACTGTGACTTTAGATGAACATTTTTTTTACAAAGAGCAAGGGGAAGTTATACCAATGGCAGGATCCTAGAGGCTGCCCCCCAAAATGCTCGATCCTTAAGCAGACATGCAGACTCTTCAACCATAACTCATACTTCTTAGCAAATGCATTTTATACACTGAAATGCAGCACTGGGCAACATTCATGGCTCTGCCTGGATGTGCCTTTCAGCAGCTGCTTCTAACTCTCCTCAAGTCCATCAGTTTATGAAAGGGCTGTGAAGGGGCCAACTCTACTTCCTGCTGAGGAGAGAATCAAAAGGTTGTGCTCCCCAACTTCCCTGTCCTCAGCTGCCTCTTTCACCAGCCCGGGCAAAGCCAAAAGGGACACCAGAAATGCTGCTTCTGCAGGGAAGGTGGTCCAAGCTGTGTGCCAGCAAGTGTGGTGCTTGGATGTCTTAGCATCTTTAAATGCAAATATTCCTAGTTTGGAGCCCCGCTTTCTCTGCTGAGATCTTGTACAAATTATTTCATTGGTCTGATCTTGTGCCATCTCTGGGCCTTCATTTTTCACTTAGAAGTGAGAACAAAAAGAATAATAGTTCCACCCTAGCCGGTTTGGCTCTGTGGATAGAGCGTTTGCCTGCAGACTAAAGGGTCCCAGGTTCGATTCCAGTCAAGGGCACATGCCTGAGTTACGGGCTCGATCCCCAATGGGGGACATGCAGGAGGCAGCCAATCAATGATTCTCTCTCATCATTAATGTTTCTATATCTCTCTCCCTCTTCCTTCCTCTCTGAAATCAACAAAAATATATTTAAAAAAATAATAATAGTTCCTTTTCTGATTTGTGAAGGCGTTTTCATTTTCCTAGAGAAAAATAGCCAAGTTCTCCTTACCAATTAGTTTTCTCCTCAGTCTTCATCAGAGACTCCCTGCCCAGATGTCTCTTTTGACAGGCATACGGGTTTATCCTCTGTGGTACAATAAGCCACCTAAAACATTTGCGCCAGCAACCCTTTTCTGAGGGAGGTCAGAGTTCTGCAGATTGGCAATTTGGGCTGGACTTAGCTGGATGGTGAGTTACGGATTTGACTGATGTAAGCGAGGCCTGGCTCATGCATCTGCATTTAGCTGCTAAGTCAACCAGGGCAGCCTGGGACAATGGGGCCTTCTCCTTATGGAGAGCCCGGGCTGGTTCCTATGGAAATAGCGGAGGCACCAAGACAGCAGAGTGGAAGCTGTAAGTCCTCCTGAGACCCAGACTCCGCACAAAGGCGATGTTACTTCTGCCACATTCTTCTGCTTAAATCGACTCCTAAGCCCAACCCCAATTGAAGGGGCATAAAAGAAGTCCCTTTCCTCGCTGAAGAAGCTGAAAGAACGGCAGCATGTTTGCAATCTGCCACAGCAGGGAGGCTCTTTCTGGAGCCGGTTTTAATGGATGGGAGGAGCGCTGGACTGCCTGATGGGATGGATGCTCAGCTCCATGTCACTGCCCCGGCTCTTACTATCATCTGCCACGCAGGGCATTTGTCCCGAAGCGCTGCTACTTAATTTTAATTTAAAGTTGTATCGCCTTGTGATTTATCCCAGACCGAAGACAACACGGATGCCATGCATTTATTTATGTGAGGGTTGGAGGGCTCCTCTTCTTCTTCTTCTTCTTTTTTTTTTTTTTTTCCTTTTCTTTCTGACAGGTGTCCTGGGAAATCCTTCTGGAGGAGCAATCTGGCTCTACTCGTTTTGCTGGTCTGATCACCCTGGGGTAGGGTGATTTAACAGGAGTAATTAATCATCGTGTTTTCTGAAATTGGAAGCCGAGGCACTTTAGCCTCCTAGCAAAGAGCATGTAGGCGAGCGAGGGGTTAGGCAGAAGTGTGCGTAATGAGAGAGGTGAGAGTCTTATCATTAAGGAGAAGCATAAATAATAATGAAAGTCATTAGTGCCACTCGGTTGAACGAATGTCATAAATGTAATTGGGGCATTAAAGCGAAATCCATTATGACAAACATTAACACATACAAAGAAGGGGCGGGCATGCCGTTATCTTGAGGTTGCCATAGCCTGTCAGCTTCCAGGGGGGCCCAGATGGCGCTCAGGAAAATGTTATGAGCGGTTTTATTTTAATATCTTGGGTGATGTGATATTTAGGAGTCGAATGACACAAACACATGAGGAATTTTCACGTGCCGGGCCTGGCGCCGCTGGCCGAGAGGAGAGGTCACCGGAGGTCGCTGCGGCCTGGAGGGCGTCCATCTCCCCATCTCCAGCACGCGGTGGTGGCTCTTAGGTGTTGGGGTAACTCAGTGCGGTCTGGCATCTTTCCTCCGTGAAATTCCCTGTTGAACCAGACGTGCAGTTTGGATGCTTTCTTTAAAAAATAGCCAAGTGTGGGGAAAGCGACGGGGATGAGAATGAGGACATTGAAACAATTATGCAGGAAATTATATGATGCTAAAATTGAACCGGGACAGACTGTTCGGTGGCAGAATTCCCACTCGTGCTGAGCTTTGCGAAGGGAAGGGTTATTTTTTTCCCCCCCTTCTCTCTGGGGCTGTCATTTTGGAGCAGGAAATAATTCAGAATATAAAGTAAAAGAAAGGCGCTTAAATAAGTCTAGAGACAAAGAGAAAAAAAGGCGGTTGTTAAAAAAGAGAGGAAGAATTAAGATTGGGCGTGTGTGTGTGTGTGTGTGTGTGTGTTCAAAGGGAAGGGATGATAAACGATGGTGGTGGTCTGTGAAATGTTCTTCTCTGGGGATTCTTTTGGGGGCAGTGCAGATTCAAGGGGATCAAATCTCTGCCGACAGGACTGGGTGAGTTAACACACATGAAAGTCCTAGCTCACTGACTGTGTGAAAATGGTGAACCCTCAATAAATGGGAGCTATAATAACTATTATTGTAAGTGTTATTGTTAGTCAAGGCTGGCAGAGCCATCCATATATGGGGACGGGGGGTCTAGATTATGCACACATAATGGGGAAGAAGGAGGGGTAACCCACACCTGTGTGAAGCCCACCGTATGCAAGGAGGTTTAGATGATATGTGAGCTCTTGTAATCCATATTGCAAAGCTGCTCAGCAGGTATTATTGCCTATAATCAAGGAGACAAAGGATCAGATAGTTTGATTCACATAAAGCTGTTAAAACAGTCACTGGGACATAATAAACACTCAGTAAGTGTTAGGTCTTATGATTGCTGTGCTCAGAGTCACGCAGCTAGCCATTGGGAGAGTCAATATTTAAAGTCCCCTCTCTCTTTAACTCCAGTTGCACCAGGCCGCCTCTACCCTGGCTCACCTGGCACAGTTCACATACCCCACAGATGGATGTTCTATAGGCCATGGAGACAGCGGGGATGTAAAGGGAAGTCTTGGACGTCTGGAATCAGACTCTTAGTTTGAAATGTCTGATACAGTCACTTAGATGCATGGTTTTTGCCATGCTCACATGGGCATGGTGTCCAGAGTTCCCTTCGAGGAAGGACTGGTTGTCCCAGTTGCTGGGAAGACTGTTAATAGACAGTCTTCTGCTGTCAACCCTTTGGGGATTGACTTAGTTGTTAAGAATCATCTCACACAAGGTCATGGTCCTTCCTGAGTGAGTCCATATTTGATGACTAATGACTGTGGGGGATGTAAAGGCATAGGCATCTCAAGTCAGTAGGAATAGGTCTGAAGGGCCATGACAGCTCCAGGGATCCTTATGGTCTGTGAGGGGGAATGTGGACTAAAGCTATCATTGGGACTGATGGCAAATGAACTTTTCCTTCCTCTCCCCTTTCTTTCCCATTCCTTCCAAAGTGCCCTTGTAATAAACATTCTTTAGACTAAACTCTAGTTCATAATGTTTCCTGGGGAATAATTATTATGTCTATCTCTATTCATATCTACTATTTGTAGGGCTATGAAATCCCCTCTGAACATAGCTTTAGCTACTTCTTGCTGGCTTGAAAAAAATTTTTTCTTTATTTTAAATTAGAGGCCTGGTGCACGAATTTGTGCAGAGGTGGGGCCCCTTGGCCTGGCTGGTGATCAGGGCCGATTGGAGCCGAGGTAGGTTGGCCAGCCACGGGAGGTTGGCTGTGAGAGTGTACTGACCACCAGGGGGCAGCTCCTGCATTGAGTATCTGCCCCCTGGTGGTCAGTGCACATCATAGCGACCGGTCAACCAATCGTTTGGTTGTTCAGTCACTTAGGCTTTTATATATATAGATAGTTCTCATATTCTGTTACTTCATTTTTAACCTGTTTATTATTTTTAATTGTTATGTTTATTTTCCTGACATTTTTTGGAGGGCATTAATCATTCATATATTATTGATTTCTAATTTTATTTGACTGGGATTACAAAATATATTGTCTGTATTTTTAATTAGAGATCATTTTTTGTTGCCTAGCATATCCTATCTAATAAAGAGGGAGTATGCTAATTAACCATCACTCCATCACAAAGATGGCTGCACCCACAGCTGAGGCCAAGTTCACATAAAGAGCCTTAACAAGCAATCAGCAGGGACCTGAGGCTATGCCCTCCCCTGCCCCGTGGGGCTTGACAGGGGATCTGAGGCCATGCCCCCCACCCAGCAGGGCTTGATGGGGGACCTCAAGGTGCGCTTCTGTTCTGGTGCTGGGCTAGGGGACCTCAGGCTGCACCCCCCAACCAACAGGGCTTGACAGAGGACCTCAAGGTGCACTTCCCATCCTGGTGCTGGGCTCGGGGACCTCAGGCTGCTCCCCCAGCCCCAGCGCCAGGCCCGGGGACCTCAGGCCACGCCCCCCACCAGGTGGGGCTTGACAGGGGACTTCAGGCTGCACCCCCCGCCCCAACACCGAGCCAGGGGACCCGAGGCTGCACCCCCCTGCCTGGTGGGGCTTGACAGGGGACCTCAAGGTGCACCCCCAGTGCTGGGTCGGGGGAACTCAGGCCACCCCCCCCAGGGGGAACCTGAGGCTGCACCCCTCTGCCAATGGGGCTTGACAGGGGACCTGAGGCTGTTCCCCCCTCTGGCTGCCGAGTCGGGGGACCTGAGGCTGCGTCCCACCCGCCTGGCGGGGCTTGACGGGGGACCTCAGGCCATTCCCCCACCCAGCAGTGTTTGACAGGGGATCTCAGGCCATGTCCCATACCTAGTGGGGCTTGACGTGGGACCTCAAGGCATGCACCCCAACCCCGGTCTAGGCTGGGGAACCTCAGGCCATGCCCCCTATCCTGGCACCGGGCCAGGGGACCTGAGGCTACATTCCCTGCCCAGTGGGGCTTGACAAGGGTGGGACTAGCCATGGTCTGGATCTATCCCAATGAGGGGGCTGGGCGGCCGGGTCTGGGTCTCACACGATTTTGAGGAGCATGTGGGTGGGCGGGGACTTGACTCTGGGTCCCGTGGTGTGCCCCAGACTCTGACAGGAGGAAGGTTTTCATATACATTTAACTAATTTTATTTCATCTCTGACACGTCTATTATAGAGAAAAAGCAAATAGCAATATTAAATTATTTCATCTAATTAATCCCCTTTTAATGTGCACGGATTTCGTGCACTGGGCCACTAGTAATCTATATATATTATTTCATATGTATGTAACAAATACATTTTTTTCTTTGAAAGGTATGACCTACTACTCTAGAAAGGTATTTGATCATATCATTCATTACTAGATGCCCCATGCACAAATTCTTGCACAGGTGGAGTCCAGCCGGCCCGCCCACCCAGATTGGGGCCAATCAGGGGTAGGGCTGGCTGGGCAGAGGGGCCATGGGCAGTTGACTGGCCGGCCCTGCCCCCTGGTCAAACTCCTGGTCGAGGGGACAATTTGCATATTAGGCTTTTATTACATAGGATATCATTTCACTCTGTCTTTACTATTTTTCCCTTTTTTAAGTTAGGTCTATTTTCCCTATAAATTCTCCCATTTCAGCTTGATATATTTTCTGAAGCTTTTGAAAAATCGTTTTGCCTTTTCACAATTTTATTAGAAAGGGATTTCTTTGTATCCAAATGAATTTTTATTTTTAAAATTTTTCTAATGAAATGCTATCAGTCTTGGAAAAGGTGATACTTCCAGCTGGCCTGGCAATCACAAGGTATTAATGCCATCTCCCCTCCTGAGCCTTTGCCAGGCTTGGCTAATTGATCAAGGTCTTCCTTCCTGCAGAGTACAGATGCTACCTTGGAATATAGTGCTCAAGTCATTTGCTACCAACTGATCACAGTTTGCCCTTCAGTTAAAATCAATTTGCCCTTCCTGCTTAAAATATGATCAGTCAAGGTTAGAGGTAAAGGTGACCAATGTCTACTAGGTTTGGAGGGAAACATTGAATAATACTTTATCTGTCAAGCTATTATTCAAGGAAAGTGTCCAACATTGCTAAGCATAGGACATCTCAAGGTAAACATTATGTAGGAGACCTTCTTGAAATAATTATTTGACAAAATCTAGACAACCAAGAGATGACTCAAAATAAATAATCCTGCATTAAAAAAACTATGATAAATGAAATCTATCAAAATATGATTAACCAATTATAATTACAGGACAAAATACGCATAATGTATATACCATGAAAATGAAAAGAAGTTACTAGAGAGAAATAAGTTAAAATAGGTAACCCGTGATTATTGGGAGGATATTGTGGGTAAAGGAAAAAGGCTCTTGATCCCATAGAATCTTCTTTTAAACGCATTTATAACTAAACTCCTTGGTAAATAAACTAGTAATATTTGCTAGGAGGGAGGGTTCTTATCTATGGAATACTCTTAACTGAATATCCCTGGGGTAGAATTGCTTATGATGGAAAGGACTAGTATAAATGGATTTAAGAAGCATGATTCCCAAAGAACATCATATAAGCTTATGACTATCTGGAATATCAAATGGGAATGTTTTATGACTAGACCATTTTCCAATGTGTAAGGCTGTGGTGATTTTCCCTTACAGGCCTCATATATCTCTCTGGTCCAAAGACTTCTTGTCCCATAAGGGAAAGAAGAACCTGAGGAACCCTGCAGTGTCTCTGGGACCTCTCTTTGCTAAGACATCTCAATTCTTGCATATTTAAATTATGATTAAAACTTGATATTGGATATGACCATTGATTTACATGATTTATATTTGACAATATACTTTTTAATGTTTGCTGAGTAACAGAAATTGAGGCAATGTGTAGGCAGAAGTGCAAATATGCCTATTTCTTTTTTAAAAATTAATTATTTAAATTTATTGGGGTGACATTGGTTAATAACAATATATGTTTCATGTGTACAATTATATGGTACAACATCTGTATGTTGTATAGTGTGCAAAAGAATGAAATTACATTGCCATCTGACACAATACGCAAAAACTAATTCAAAATGGATTCAAGACTTGAATATTAAACCTGAAACTATAAAATACGTAGCAGAAAACATAGGCATAGGAAAAAAAAATGTATGAAGGCAGAACATGTAAGTAGTGAGTGTAGCATATTTTTGGATACCATGGCAAAGTGTTAAGAGAAAGAGGTAACTTCAGATAGAATTGACTAATTTGCAAATAGAAATAAACAGAAGCAGAGGTCTAATGTTAGGAAAGCACACTGCTTCTAGGTCCTAGTTAAGATGGCATATAAAGAGGTGTTGTGCCCTAGCCCATTTGTCTCAGTACACTGAAGAGTCCCCAGTTTGATGCTGGTCAAGAGCACGTACCTGAGTTGCAAGCTCATCCCTGGCCCCAGTAAGGGTGTGGGCAGGAGGCCACCCATTGATGTGTCTCACATCGATGTTTCTCTCTCTGTGTCTCTCCCCCTCCCTTTCACTCTCTCTAAAAATCAATGGAAAAATATCCTCAGGTGAGGATTAACAAAAAATAAAAATAAATAAAGAGGTTTTGAATGGAATTATGCCCCGAAATGCTAATCATTTGATTAAAATGATGCAAGCAAAAATTAGAGTGTAGCCTACATACTTACTGTTACAATGTTTCAGTGGATTAATGTGCCTGAAGAAAAAGATTGGACAAAGGGTATGGCCTTCACATCTATTATTGTAGATAGACTTTTAGAAGCAGGAAGAGAGAGAAAGAGAGAGAGAAAGAGAGAGAGAGAGAGAGAGAGAGAGAGAGAGAGAGAGAGAGAGCAGGGCAGAGTTGTAGGGAAAAACTCAGTTTAGAAAATCACTGTGAATATAGTTGTTGCTCATGGAATTAGCTGGAATCAAAATAGAAAATGCCTAATAGAAAATCAAAATAGAAAGATAGCTACTACTGAAGAAATCAGTAGCTTGACACTTAAAATGACCCTTTGGCTCTCAAATTTCTTCAGGCAGGAAGCAGAATAAGAAAGTTGCAAGGACCCTTCAGGAGGGCCACGGAGGATAATGGAAAAAGAACCTCCCAGAGTAGAAAACCTGAAGAATGTCTGCTCTGAAGGGTTTCAGAATTGCTATACACCTGTGACTCTGTATCTCCCATTTTCCCACTTTCCAAATGGGAATGTTTGTTGTGTTATCCTCTCATTGTCCAACTTCTGCATACTGGGGAGGGAGGGAGCCAGGTAACTCAATATATAGAGGTCCATATGAACCCGACATAGTAATTATTACATCACTAAGAAACTAGACTTTGAAATAAATGTGTTGACTAGTTGGTATTTGGGATTGTCACCCATGACAAATTGTTTTTTTAATGTATGGGAAGAAGGGGACACAGAGATATAAGGTTGGTGACCATTGGTATGGAAAGTTATCATATTCATATATTTATATGACTGAAAGTCGATATTAAGGACAACTGAATTTAGTAATTATTATTCATGTCTAGGTGTTGTGATGGCTCAGCAATGTTGAATAATAGTATGAAGATATACTTTATAAATCATAGAATAATTTATAGATTAAATATTCTATAAAACTTTCTTGCTTGCTCTTACTTCAGGTAAAATCAATAACCATGTTGTTATCAAAGTTTGTCCCATGATTTGTTTTCAAGTGGCAATCTATAATAATACAAGCATAATATGCTAATTAGACCGGACAGCCGAATGATCTTCCAGACGTCATTCCAGACGTCCTTCCGGACGAAGCCTCCACGGCGGGGGCTGAGGCAGAGGTGGTTAGGGGTGATCAGGCAGGCAGGCAAGCAGTTAGCTGTGGTCAGGCAGGCAGGCAGGGGGGTTAGGGATGATGTGGCAGGCAGGCAGAGTGGTTGGGGCAATCAAGCAGGCAGGCAGGCGAGCGGTAAGGAGCCAGGGGTCCTGAATTGTGAAAGGGCACAGGTCAGGCTGAGGCCCCCCCCTTGGGCATGAATTTCGTGCACTGGGCCTCTAGTCCTATCTAATAAAAGAGTAATATGCAAATTAACCATCACTCCGCTACAACAACAACAAGCCATGCCCACCAGCCAATTAGGAGCAAGCATGCAAATTAACCCAACCAAGATGGAGCAAGCAGGAGGCTTGGGTGTCTCCGGCAATGGAGGAAGCCAAGCTTTCCACACACCCTGGCGGGCCCAGGCCTCCACTCAAGGATACTAAGTTTCAATTATAGAAGATAAATAAATCCCAACAAAAATGGGGGCAGCCACAGAGCTGGAGAGAGCAGGAGACTTGAGTTGCCCCCGGCAATGAAGGAAGCCAAGCTTCTGCAGCCCTACCCTACGTTGGCCTCGACTTAAGGCTACAAAGTTTCAATTATAGAAGATAAATAAATCCCAACAAAAATGGCTGTGGCCACGGAGCAAACAGGAGGCTTGGCTCTGCTCAAGGCTACAAAGTTTCAATTATAGAAGATAAATAAATCCCAGATCCCAGGGCCTCTGCTTGGGATGCCAGGGGGCGTGGCCGGCCTGCAAACCACCACAGGCCCCTCACCCAGGCCACCCGACTCCCCAAGGGAACCCCCACCCTGACCTGGGACACCCTTCAGGCCAAACCAGCCAGCCCTCACCGATGCACCAGGCCTCTATCCTATCTAATAAAAGAGTAATATGCAAATTGACCATCACTCCAACACAAGATGGCTGCCCCTATGTGGTCAAAGATGGCTGCCCCCATTTGGACACAAGATGGCCACCACAAGATGGCCAGCAAGGGAGAGCAGTTGGAGGCTATCAAGCCTGCAGGGGAGGGCAGTTAGGAGTGACCAGGCTGGCAGAGGAGGGAAGTTGGGGGCGACCGGGCCTGCAGGGAAGGGCAGTTGTGGGGGACCCAGGCCTGCAGGGGAGAGCAGTTGGGGGAACCAGGCCTGCAGGGGAGGGCAGTTAAGGGTGACCAGGCCTGCAGGTGAGGACAGTTAGGGGCAATCAGGCTGGCAAGGGAACAGTTAGGCATCAATCAGGTTGTCAGGGGAGTGGTTAGGGGGTGATCAGGCTGGCAGGCAGAAGTGATTAGGGGCAATCAGGAAGGCAGGCAGGCAAGCAGTTGGGAGCCAGCAGTCCATATTGGAGAGGGTGCAGGCTGGGCTGAGGGACACACACCCCCATGCATGAATTTTGTGCACCAGGCCTCTAGTAATGATATAAAAGATGAAACTACAAAGTAGAAATATATGCAAAGGACAGGCATTTTGAATATAAAACAAATATAAACAAAAAATGTAGAGTATATATTTTCAAGAATGTTATTTTCCTGCTAAAGTATTCACTTTCTATTAAAAGTAGAAATATATAAAAATAAAATCACACATTTGAACAAAAATTTAATAAAGTTAATTTGCATTTATATTTTGAAGTGTATTTAAATCAATACTTTTTAGACATAAAACTCACAATTCTAGTCTTTCATGTCCATCTAATTGTCAATGTAAATCATCAGTATTGTCCTTCAGGCATATTGCCAATTTTATCAAATAATAACACAAGATACCCTATACATTTGAATTTCAGATAAACAGCAATAACTTTTAGAACAAGTATGTCCCAAATATTGCATAAGATACACTTATACTAAAAAAGTTACCCACTTTTCTATCTAAAATTCAAATTTAACTTGCTTAAATGATCTGGCAACACTTTGCTTAATATTACAGCATTTTCCATAGCCAGTAGGTACAAATGTTGCAAATAGTATGATGATACCTAAGTGAATACCTGAGGAGGAAATAATTGAAAACCACAAGTAGCAACAAAACAGATACTTGGCAATCCCCAGAACATATTTCAATATATTAAAAAAAAAATAGATTTAATTCTCACCCAGAGGAAAGATTCAACATGTTAATTAATTTGTCTTTTTTCTTACCTAAGTGCTTCCACTGCTCAAATTCTGCCTGAATTCTGAAGCAGCATCCATCTTCAGATTTACAACACAAGACATGTTCATGGTAGTCAAACCGCATTGTTTTGTGTTTTTTTGTTTTGTTTTGTTTTGTGTGCCTAGGCCCTATGGCAGAAATCCTGGAGAGGACTTATCCCCTGGGACCTGAGACCTGAAGTGGTGTTGATCATGAGAGTGCAGGTTAAGAGCTATGACTCATGCTCTACAGTGCAAAGTCATTCATCACCAATAATCTACACTAATAAAAGAGAAACATGCAAATTGACCGTCACTTTGCTATGCCCACCAGCCAATCAGGAGTGAGTATGCAAATTAACCCAACAAAGATGGCATCAGCCCCGCCCCCCAGCTGCTCCAGGCCTCTGGGCAGCACGCATGCAGGCACGGAGTGGCCGGGCGGGGCGGGATGCCTGCTATGAGAGGGAGGGCAGGGGGCGGAGGGAGCTACAGGAACGGCATTGGACAGAGCGAAGGCCTGGGTCCCGGGTGCTGGAGGAAAACTGGTGCTGGCAGCCAGGGGAAGGAAGGCCTATTGCACAAATCTTTGTGCAATGAGCCTCTAGTCCTATATAATAAAGAGGTAATATGCAAATTGACCGTCACACCCTTGCACAAGATGGCCGCCCCCATCCTATATAATAAAGAGGTAATATGCAAATTGACCATCACACCCTCACACAAGATGGCCTCCAGGGGAGGGCAGTTGTGGGTGATCAGGACTGCAGGAGAGGGCAGTTAAGGGTGACCAGGACTGCAGGGGAGGGCAGTTAGGCGCAATTGGACTGGCAGAGGAGGACAGTTAGGCATTAATCAGACTGGCAGGGGAATGCTTAGGGGGTGATCAGGCTGGGAGACAGAAGCAGTTAGGGGCAATCAGGCAAACAGGCAGGCAAGTGGTTGGGAGCCAGCAGTCCCGGATTGTGAGAGGGATCCCAGATTGGAGAGGGTGCAGGCTGGGCTGAGGGACACTCTTCCCCAGTGCACAAATTTCATGCACTGGACCTCTAGTATTGATGATAATCAATAATTAGTGTGTGTGTTGGCGGGTGTGGGGCCGGTGTAAGTGTCCTCATTAAATCCTGGGCTATAGAAAGCGCAGGACCCAAAGTAGACATCCCTCATGCCCAGATGTAAAGATGCATAAATTAGACTTCAGATACATTTCTTTCCAAGTACCCATGCTCTGACAATTTCCCAGTTCTATCTGTAAGCTCTGTAAGCCCTTTAGTCCATGTGACCAATTCCGGACAATGGACTGTGAGCACACTGTGTGTCCCCACTGTGTGACACCCTTCAGTTGTTTCCAGTCACAGTGACTGCCTGGAGGTGGCAGCACAGCAAGACTGCAGAACCTCTGTTTCTGACCGAGTGGAACAGACCCCTGTGCCAACCCACATTAGACACGTGGAAAAAACCAGCAGGACTTCGGGAGAGCTTTCCTTCCACCAAAGCAAAACCCAAGTAGTATCAATTCCAGACTTTACAAGAGCTTTCCAGATTTCAAGAGTATGCACCCACCTATGAGTTACTTTTTAGTTTGTGCTTTTTTAAAATATATTTTATTGATTTTTTACAGAGAGGAAGGGAGAGGGATAGAGATTTAGAAACATCGATGAGAAACATCCATCAGCTGCCTCCTGCACACCCCCTATTGGGGATGTGTCTGCAACCAAGGTACATGCCCTTGACCGGAATCGAACCTGGGACCCTTGAGTTCACAGGACGATGCTCTATCCACTGAGCCAAACCGGTTAGGGCTAGTTTGTGCTTTTTTATTTACATTTAAATATTTAGTTCAACTAGAATTTTAATTTACTATAAAAGATAGCATATATATATATATATATATATATATATAAGTTTTTATTTAAAAAAAAAAACTGTCCAGGCAAAATTTATTATATAACAAATTTTATTTCCCTAATAATTTCCAATGCCATTTTTATTATCTGCTACATGTCTAATTGTGGAAAGATGGCTAGTCACACAATGGAATATTACATAACAATGAAGTGGAATGAACTATAGCTATAATATAAAAACAAGGACAAATCTTGGAAATTAATATTGAGTTTGAAAAACCCTGTTTAAGGGACTTCATGCAGTGTCTATGTATTTTTGTGTCTTCATGACAATCTAAGAAACAAATCTGAACAACATATGGAAATGCACATATGCGGTAAAGTTCTTTGAAAAGGAGCACAATGAAACAAAAGCCCAGGTGGTGATGAACCTGAGCAGTGAAGCTATAGGATTCAACTTTGGTCACAGGTAGATTTCAATCATACTGACAATATTCTAGATAACATTCCAGCCTTGGGCAAACTATGGCCCGCGGGCCAGATCCGGCTGTTCTATCCGGTTCTCTTGCTCTCCCCTCCGCTCCTTTACTTTGAATTTATATTAGTTCACACAAATACTCCATCCATGCTTTTGTTCCGGCCCTCCAGTCCAGTTTAAGAACCCATTGTGGCCCTCGAATCAAAAAGTTTGCCCACCCCTGTAGACAATGCAAAGTTAGTGGGTTCAAAGCTGTTTGATTATTCTGCTTTAAAATCTCATTTAATTCCTAAGTTCTTTTGTATATATCAAATTTTTTTTATTTTTATATATCAAAATATAATGAAAAATATTTTTTATCACAAATCAACTTTTTGTCCTTTGATTAAAAATCATTCTCCAGCCATGACCAGTTTGGCTCAGTGGATAGAGCGTCGGCCTGCGGACTGAAAGGTCCCAGGTTCGATTCTGGTCAAGGGCATGTACCTTGGTTGCGGGCATCCCCAGTAGGAGGTGTGCAGGAGGCAGCTGATCGATGTTTCTCTCTCATTGATGTTTCTGACTCTCTATCCCTCTCCCTTCCTCTCTGTAAAAAATCAATAAAATATATTTTTAAAAATCACTCTCCATGGTTTCCTTACTGACAGATAATTATGCCTGAATGCTCTATTTTAAAAAAAATCAAAACAAAAACAGGAACTTATAAGTAGTAAAGAAGGAAAGAAAAAAAAACCTCCATAAAAACATAATTCAATGTTGTCTGTACCATATTGGCCCTGATGCAGTCAGTGGAGCAACAGCCGCGTCTTTGCGTGAATGTCATGAGGAATATTGGATTTAATAATTACACAGGAAACATGCTGGAGTTGCTAAGGCCAGCCAGGAGGGCTGCGTAAAATGATATTACATAGGGAATTTGAAGGCATCTATTTTTCTAATGCAAATTTTCAGTTTCCTAATTGAAAGCGATTGGTGCGTGATCCTTATGTCTGCCCACATACAGAGAACATAGCCTGGAAGAAAAGCCAGTTTCAGAGCCCTCAGTTTAAACATGGACAGCAGCCCTCTCCTGGGGCGTGGAGGGTATGGAGAGACGTTTGACAGTGTGTCTGAGGGAGCAAACTTCCAGAGAAGCCAGTTCCTAAAGTCGGGGCCCTGAAATGAACACTGAGCAGTTTGCAAGGCGATACCGATGAGAATGAGAATGATCAGCGATGAACATTATTCTGGTGACACTTCACAAAAACTCCAAAGATGCATCCAGGCCACATCGCAGCAGAGGCTGGGTACCATGCAATCAGAGCACTGGATACAAGGGCAGCAACGCCCCTTGAAGAGGCTGCTTAAAAAGCCCTGTGTTGGCTGCCATTTCCCATAAGCCTTTGGTCATGTTCTGTTTCACTTTTAGTTTAGGGTCTTTAGAATTTGAGCCTGTTGGAGAGCTGCCTGTGTAGACACATTAATCTCTGCCAATGCTTACTTGTCAATGGAACAATTTGGAGGTTTTCATTCTTTGGATTAGTCCAACCTTCTTTACCAATGTTCCCTTTTACAGATGCAGGCCTAGAAATTATACCCATTAGATTTCTGAAGCTTTACATGCCTTTATCTTTGAAATGTAGAAGAAGGCATGAAAAAGACTGTGCCAAATACACCACATGTCAAGGTTGCTATAACATCCACCTTGTCAACTAACTCCCCGGAATGCATAAGATTAGGCCTAAAATAGGGTGGTTTTTTTTATTTTGTTTTGTTTTGTTTTTACTTCTAAAGGGAGGAAATTGTGACGGACACCCAGCCAGAATTTATCATGGGTACTGCTTTTAGGCAAATGAGACTTTGAGCAATAGAAAAGGTGTGTGAGGTCCCTCATGACTGCTGCGTCTACCCCTGGAGTCCGTTTTCTGATCGACACCAGGAACCCAACATCCATCTGGCTCTAGCCATCCCCTCTGTGATCCCTCTGTGCTGCCCACGCTCTCTGTTTTCACCTAAAGGTTCTCTCGCCCAGTTCAATGGTCACTTCGCAGGTGTATGTATCTTTTTGACTCGTTAACACTGCTCTCCCGCTCTGAAAAGACCTGTAGATTCTGAACCAGTTAGACATTTTTCATCGCTTTTATCCTATCATGGCCTTTTCCCTGCCATAGCTAAGTGCCACGTGAGATATCATATCTACTTACGCAGTGTTTTTGTTTATTACTAATGTGCATCTATGTATGTTCTCATTCATATTAGTGCCAATATCTTCCATCCTCTCCGAGACCACTGTTTCTGGCATCATTCCATTTAACAACCCCTCTGTTTAGGTTATTAACTTCTTGTGTTCTCTAGTAAGCCACACATGATATTCTGACACATTTTATTTTATTTTCTATAACGTGCACCAGGAAAATTTTATATGGGTAGGACACCCCCAAGTAAAATTTTAAAATATTTAGATTGATCTCTTTCTACTCAAGTAAGCTCATTAGAATGCAAAGAGGTTGAATGGCATTGTTCAAGAAACAACACTGAACTGCATTTATTACTAAAGTAACTGACAAAGTTAATATTTAAATATTATTGATAGCAAATTGGGACACACTTCACAACTGATTGCAATACTCCAGGATATTGCACTCTGGTTAGTAACCACTGAACAGAAAGAAACACTCTTAAACATTTTTGTCTCCATCAGAAAGACCAGCTTAGTTTTAATCCATGTTATATTGGTGAATAGATCCAGCAGGAAGATGTACAAAACTTCAAAACCTCCGAGAAAGAGTTCCTCTGTTTATGTACATCTAATGAGAGGGTTTAAGTGTCTATTGTCGGCTAAGCCCAAGAGCTGCTGAGATAAGATGCTTTACCTCTATCCTCGACAAACTATATTTCCTAAAATCTATCCAAGCCAGATTGATTGAAACAAATAGGCTTGCATTACAGAGAGAAATATCCAGCCTTCAAACTTCATAAGGAAGATGAGGCATGTAATTAGCTTAGAAACCAAAGTGGAGACAGTGACAGATAATGTAGTCTGGTCTACTTAACACCAATTTCAGCTTCATTTTCCCAGTCCTCCTTGACTATGGAAGATGGAAAAGGAACTATGTGAATGCCAAGGCTCTCTGACATAGCCACATGATTATAATCCAACATAGTTCTGGGCAAAGGGGTATGAGCAAGTGAACCTGGAGATGATATATCTCCCCTGTCCTCAGATTCAAAGTTTTTTGAACAGTATTTTCTTCTTTGTCTTCCACTTTTCCTCTTTCTTCCTTCATGAAACTCGGGGGAATATCTTTAGCCTAATTAAGAGCAACTTTTATCCATTGATTTAAAATAATTTTTTTGATAGTGTAATTTCCAGTTCTAGAATTTCTGTTTTATTCTTTCACAATTTCTGTTTCTTTACTGGATTTTTCTATCATTTTATTCATTACAAGAATATTTTCCTTTAGCTCATTTGGCATGGTGACAGGTCCCTACTGTAGCAAATGCTCAGGAGCAATTGAAAAGATTGTAGTTTGCAGACTGCAGTTGGTATCCCTGGTGAATACTGATATATCCATTCACACCCTCCTCCCTCTTTTTGTCAGGCAGCAGAAGAGGATATCTTCTCAAGTGTAAAAGAATAAGATATAGATCTATGTACCCATAATCTGAAAATGTGAAGGAAAGGGAATTTTTTTCTTGGGAAATACTAATGTAAAATTTTAATACAAAAAGAACTAGAAAACTAGAATATGCCAGAAATCATAATTGAAATGGAAATATATCCTTAAATTCTACCTTTGTCAAGCCATCAAACTCAGATTTTCAAGATGCAGATAATTCTTCTTTTTATTTATTCTTTTCTGGAAGATAGAAATTCATGAGAGGTCAGTTAGTACACTAACTATATGATTCTAATTACTCCCCTAATTGCTGAAATAGTTAGGGACACTTCAAGAAGGGAAAATTATAAATCAACCTAATTTAGGAACATGTAATAGAGTATTGGGAGATGAGCAGAATAGAATTTCATATATATATACACACATACATATACATATATATATATTATTGAAAATCAATGGATTATTTAAGAAGAACATTAAATATATTGGAAAGTGGCAAAGCTAGATATGAGGAAATCATGCAGAATTCTGTGCAGAGAGAAATACAGAAATTTTCTAGAAAAGCTAAAGCTCATATCTAATATGAATCCCAGAAAAAGAGAGAATAAAAAAGAGGCAATAGTCAATACAGAAAATGTGAAATGAAAGTGATATATATTATCACATTGTTGCCAAAATTATTGTGTCTCTATTAATGAAAGACAAGATAGAATCTGATGTGAAATCATTGCTAGATATAAACAGCATGCTTAATTATAGAAAAAAATAACAACCTATACAGAAGACATGCTATTTGTAAACTTGTATCTAACAAAACATAATAAAAAATGCATAAAGCATAATTTAAATGATTGAAAAAGTTAAAGCCATAAGAATGATTGAATATTTAACACAGTTCTCTCAGAAGCAGATGGATCAAGCAGAGAGAATTGAAAGGACAATAAATGATTTTAAAAATAAACAGTTTAATTTTACAAATCTAAACTAATAGATATACATAGAGCCCTGTACTAAATAAAGGACATGCATTGTTTTCAAGAGCACATTGACTATTAGCAATAATTGTTCACATGCCAAGTCCTAACTAAGATCTCAACAAATTCAAAAACATTGACTTAACTGAAATAAAATTAAATCCCAATGATAAAAAGCAGAAACTCTCTAAAAAACAACACCTTTACAAACTAAAATTAAAGAGAAAAAAATGTATTAAATAGTCCCTGGGATAAAAATGATTGTTAACAGTAATTACCATACAGAATCAAATTAAGGAAGTACTAATAGCAAAACTTTTGTTATGCAGCTAAAACTTACTAAGATAAAAATATATATTCTTAAGTGTGTATTGTAGGAAATAAGAAATATTAAAATTTAATAAGCTAAAGTTTCTCCTTAAGAGGCTATAAAATAATAATTGAACAAACCTCAAAATATTAGAAAGATACAAATGTAGGATTTAATGAAATAGAACATGTAGATTTTTAAAAACTGGTTTTTTTTGAAGAACTAATACAAAAAAATGTTGGCAACATTAATAAAAATACTTAAGAGATGGTATAATTTAAAAAACTTGAGAAATTAATGAAACCATACCTAGAAATAATTTGGATATTCCTGAGGGACATTAAAAACCCAACTGAAAAATAGAAGAGACTCATGATATTCACTTGTGGGAAGACAAGGCAAAGATGCCAGGTCTCTAATCAGTCTGTCAATTCAGTACATTGTCAATGAAAATACCAATAAAGTGTTTTATAAACATTTATAGGCTATCTCAGGAGAACAGGGTCTCACCTGGGAGATCTTTAGCCTCAATGTAACACATCAGTAATTAGAACAGTGTGATATTGTTTAGACAAAAATTTGCTGCTATCGCCTCATTTTAGAAATTTAGAAAACAAAAATAACTGAGGCTTTAAGGTGGAAATGACTTATTCAAGTCTCATAGCGATTTGGTGACTGATTCAGGACCAAAGTTCTGGCCTCCTGAGTCTCAGGCCTGGCCTCTGTGTACTATAGTACGTGTTACTACTGTTTACTACAATACGTGTTACTCTCTCACATGCTGTTAGACCAGCAGAGTTTATAAATCAGGGAATCTAGATTGTGCTGTGGTAAGAAACAATCCCCCAAATTCGGTTGGCTAAAACACAATTCTTTTTTTCTTGCTTACTTTATATGTCTGACATGGGTCAGTGTTGAAGTCTGCTCCACACAGTCACTCAGGGACCCAGGCTGATGGGGGCTGATCATCTTGTAGCTGGAATGTCTGGCCAATGTCTGAGAATTCCCCAGAGGCTTTTCATTGCCTCAGCCCAAAGTGGCATGTATCAGTTCCAGTCACATATCATTGGTGACAACTTGTCACTCGGCCCTGCCTGACTGCAAGAAGGCTGAAGAGTGAGGTGTCCTATCTGTCTGATTAGGAAGAAAAGAACTGGATATGGTGAGCCCTGGATTACACTTTCATGAAGTAAAGTGAAAGTAACTGAATTGTTAGGCCTGATGATTCTTCTCTCTCTCTCTCTCTCTCTCATTGAAGCTTCCAGTTTTGTGTCTTGTTGTGTTTTTTTTGTTGTTGTTGTTTTGTTTTGTTTTTAATGTATTCCTAAATGCATGTGTCTCTGCCCCCATCCTGGAGTTGAAGAAATATCTGATCATGTAAGTCAAATCAGTGATTCTGGCTCTGTGTGGTTAAAATGATAAGCAAAGGAAGAGGTTCAAAACATTGGTTTGGAGGCTTGCCCAGGGTGCCAGGGATCATCTTTATTTCCGGAGTGCAAGATGACAGACCTGCATTTTACCAAATAGTAACTTTTGACCTGAAAGGGCTCACTCAGCTTCCTCAAATATTTATCCTTTTTATAGAAAAAAACAACAACAACCCTGCATGTTGCCTATGTTAAAGGAAAAGTCTGAAGCAAACAGATAATTAGTAAACTCATATAATTTTTAATTAATTCTCTTTCCATAGCAAAAGTTTTTGCCTTAATTTAATACAATTCAATTAACATAGACACAAAATTTTTTATGTTTTAACGGTGCATTTATTTTTTAATTTATATAATTTACCAGGAAGACAAAGGCCAATCAACTCTTATTTTTCAAAAACTAGTTTATTGATTTTTAGAGAGAGAGGAAGGGAGAGAGAGAATAAAAGAGAGAGAGAGAGAGAGAGAGAGAGAGAGAGAGAGAGAGAGAGAGAGAGAAACATGGATGTGAAAGCATAAAATTGATTGGCTGCCTCCTCCATACCTCCTACTGGGGATTGAGCCCGCAGCCCAAAAATGTGCCCCCTGACCCAGAATCGAATGGGTGACCTTCCAGTGCATGGAAGTCACCCAACCACTAAGCAACACCGGCCAGGGCCAACTCTTTAATAAAGATTAGAAATCAAAGCAAAAGATATTCAGAAACTAATATAACATCTTAAACTCCAGTATTATGCCAAAATATAAAATATAGATACTTTTGAAGATCAATTCAAATTTTAAAGATTTGCCCTAAAGGAATAATCCTCCAATTTGGACACCATGCCCACAAATAGCTTTCAGTTGTGTATAACATATACATGCATTGTATTTAACAGGCTACCATGTGGTCATTAATATATTGATGTAGTCAATGTCATGAACTTATTCTAAAGTACAGAGCAGGGAGCAGATTATAAAGTAACCTGTTTTGCAATCTATGTATGCAAAATAAAGCTATATAAGTATGGATATATATGCACAGAGATTGGCTAAGCACAAAAGTGATGGCTGTTTGGGTGGTGATATTTTGAGAGATTTTTATTTATTTTTTTTTATCTTGATTCCCCCTGCTTTTTAAAAACAATATGGCTCTATAGATTTTGCAAATGTGCATTTATTTTCAAAAGAAATAAAGCATTTTTAAAGAGTAGCTTTGGAGAACAAATTGTACATACATTCATGCATACTAATTACAAATCTGCATATTCTTTTTCAGACACTGGCTATTGGCCTACAACTGGATTTCCAGTAAGCTCTTAGTATTCTTTTGAAATATTAACACTGTGGATATGTTTTACCTTTTTACCATGCACATATACGTATACTAGGGTACACCCCCCCACACACACACACACTGTTTTAAGTTATGAAGAACAGTTTAAGATGTGAGTGACCTATATGTCATTAAGGATGGATTGTAGCTATTTTATTCTAGTGCCTAATCCATAGACCTTTTAATATGATTTCATTGTTGAGAAGCCAAACATATTATTTATTCAAATATAGAATAACTTGCTAACCTTTGTCTTCCTTTGTGTGAAAAGGGGAACGGTGTCCTTTACGGAGAAAATGCTGCTTCTCAGGTTTGGAAGTGTAAAACTGCAGGCAGGAGCGCACACAGTGCCGTGGCAAATTCGCCCCTTGCATTTCAGGGGGGATAACATTTACCTCTCTTCTCCCCAAAGATGCTCCCAATGCTTTTACTGCCTTTCTGCTTTCAATTCTGGGCCCAGGTTTTAAAATGAAAACGATCGTTTGAGGGTTCCATAGAACACTCGTGCCGCAGCGGGTCCTGGAGGGGGTGCTCACACAGGCCAGGTAGACAGCCTGCAGCACATCCTGCCTGCACACACCTGCTCTGCGCTCGGTTCCTGCGTCTGTGTGCCCAGCCGCCTGCTGCACTTGCCTCAGCTGTGCCAAAGCCACGGGCCCCTCGGGGCAAGGAGTGCAAAGAAAGAAACACAGTTCTCTGGAGGCCAGAGGGACACAACCCCAAATACTAAAGCTGTGTCTGAACCCTGGTATTTCTGCCCCGAGAGATGCTGAAAAGAAATATGCAATTTAGTCAACAGCCTTCCTTGTGTGCTGATGTGGAGATCTTGTAGTGACAGGTTTCTCTTGAGTGGATTTCTCCTCTTTCTTCTTATTGTCCCTTCTTGGATCGGGATGCATCTCTATGAAAATACCACACACGTTCATTTTTTGAGGAAGCATCTTTGGTTTGCATGCTCAGCAAAGTATCGCTGTCTGTGGGTGCAGGTCAAAGTTCATTTGCCGTCTGCCCGTGAGAAGGATGGAGGAGATAATTTTCTTATCACTGCGCCCAGCAAACCACAGAGGAAACATGGCCCCCGTCAAGGGATCTGTGCCATCGGAACATTTGGTTCCTAGTTTCCCAAGTCCTCTTTGTTTTTGAGCGTGACATTTCCTCATGCTCAGATGCATGCGTGATGTAACATTCTTTGTTGATGTTCTGAAATGTGTCTTCGAGTTATTTTGGCTCAGCGTAAAATAAGAATTGGGGAACTAAACTTTTCTGGTTGAAATGGTAATCTTTTCTTTCCTGTTCTTAGTCCCCTGCTTTTCTCTACCACGCACATTTGAATGCCTTTAAGCCCAAGACTGGCACTGAATAAGCCCTGGACCATTTTGTTGGAAACAGGGCAAATGAGAAGGCTCACCAGGGGATCTGTGGGCCTTTATGGTGGTGGGGGAGAATGCCCTGAAGGAGAGTTCCTCACAGCCCAATTGTTGAGGAATGATGAGAGTTCAACAGCATGGAAATTCGACTTCTCGCTTCAGCTGAAAAGGTGCTTACAAAGGTAGCTGGGCGATCTTAGCAATTTGCCTTACTTTGAAAATCCAATTTGGAAGCTTCATTAAAGGGCACTAATTTCGTGTCTTGGGGGAATATGTGTTTAAAGGAGCTTGTCGAGACAATCTTAGATGTTTGCCAATGTGTAGGTGAGCTCAACTCCCCAAGCTGGGGTTACCTGGTTACGTGTAGGTGCTTTCATTCCAAACATGATACCAAACAAATTCAGAAGCACTAGAGCAAGGGAATAGCAGCACCCCTCTCTCTCCTGACACGATCCCTGTTTCCTGACCCTAAAGTCAAGATGCTCTCAGGGCATAAACACTTCTGCGACGGGCACTGTAGATCTGTCACCAGAGATCCAGTAAGGTACACGTCCATATTCGTGAGTTGAGTGGTGGCTGACTTAGGAGAGGTCAAGGACCTTTAGGAATGGTAACTGATTCGAATTGTTTCTAAAAATTGCAAACACTTTGAATGCCTCCCATCACTTACTGCTCCCAGAAGTATATTTCAGTCCCACCTTGGGACCCAAAACTTAAAATTGGATCGCTGAAAGTTCATTATCTACGTGGCCTCAAATAAACAGGAGCCCTCCCCAGTTGGCAAAATATTATTTGTTGGCAAAATATTATCACAAAATGTAGAAAATTGAGTTGAAGCCCATTCGTGTTGTTCTGGGTTGGGATGCTTTCTGTTTTGCACTCAATTTTGTCATCAAGTTTGTCCATGCGTCGTTCAGATACTGAAACATTTGTTTTGTTCTTTTACATAATCTCTGGAGTTCGTGCTGAGTGCAGATTGAGTGCCTCTCCTCCCACCCAGGGGCTACAATTTCTAACCCAGTTTATAGCATCAAGTTCCATTTTCTTAGTGAATTCCCAGAGTAAAACCTGATTTGTTCTAGGAGATTTCGTGTTAAGAGCAAGCTGTTAAGTTTTTCTGTTAGTAGGTGAGCCATCCATCCATTCAAGAGATGCTGATGTCTGGTCCCATCCCGAAGGAAAATCAAACACACTGGCCCTCTTCCTATGCAGTCCCAAATGTGTGAATTTATGACACAGCACAGCTTGCCACAACAATCCCCCCTCCCCGAGTGGGATTTTTCATGAGTTGAGATGAAGGAACAGTAAGAGAACTAGAAATACCTTTTATAAGTTTGCCCTTGAATTCCATATGCCTGTTAAAAAGCTTTTGGCGAGGACTGAGTAGAAATAGATCGACACAAGGGTCTTGAATTCCTTAGGCTTCCTTTGCTGAAATCTCATACAGCAGATCCATTCTTATTCCAGCAATAGCTGATCCCCAGGGAGACAATTTCTAATATTTGGAAAATACAGTAATTATTTTTTCATCAAGGACTAGTACACCTATTTTTTTCACATTTTCTAGAACTATGCATAGTATCTGTTTGATATTTATAGTCACTCTCAGCATATATGAACATGGCTATGACTGTTGAAATTACATTTCTATAAGAAGTGGAAGGCACATCCTTATTAAATCTGTGTATAATGTCTGTCACTGGAAATGGACACCAATAAATGAAACTAAAAGGCCGTAGAATTTTTTCATGATGGGGTTTATGCTAGTTATTTGTTGTCTATTCCTGGGGTTTCTACTTGCAGATGTAGAAAGTTGACTTTCTCCTCTTCAATTTATTGGGGAACAGGAGTGTTCGCTGCACCAGATCCGGAGTTATTCAGCATCTACATTTCAGAAGCTGAATTGCTGGATACTGTCAAAATGAGCTTTTGGCAATCCCATGCAGGCATGCACAACTATAATTTGGCTTCTCATTAATAACAACCTAGCAACGAAGCCCAGGATCGAATGCCTTGTTCTCAGCTGGGGGCAGAAAGCCAGCGTGATACATCTTGGCTGGTGACTTAGAATGTTGGGAAAGTAGGCGCTGCAAGCACTCAGGATGGGTGGGTGGCATTCCGGAAATGTATTCCCATTCCTCCAGGATTCGTGTGTGTGTGTGTGTGTGTGTGTGTGTGTGTGTGTGTGTGGTGTACCCTGAGACAATGAAAAAAAAAAAAAACCAACAAAGATTTACAGATAATAAAAATAGCACATCTCCAGATCAAGTGGGAAAGGCGATGCTTTTGTTTCTTCGGATGTCAACTCCGTTCCCCGCCCCACGTCCTGCCCTGCCCGCGTTTCTGCAGCATCTTTCTGATTCTAAACTAGCGCTCCGGTGGGTGGGCAGTGGTCCCGGCCATTGCCCACAGGGAGTGCATTGGCGCTGCGCACCTGACTTTTGGTCATGCTCGAATCTCCCAGAGCTCTGAGGCTACGGATTCCTTGGGTGGAGTGAGGTGTTATTGTGGGGTATTCTCTGCAGAGTTGGCCTGGAAAGTGAGCGCCCGAGCAAGCAAGCTGAGCAAGGCTCTGCCAAGTGTCCGAGGAATCTTCCGGCGCCCCAGAGCGGTACGCTTTTGGGCTCGGGCAACAGGGGCAGTGCGCGCGTGCTGGCCGGGCGCGGGGAGGCGGCGTGGAGGGGCAGGGGGCAACGTGCCAGTTTTCTCTCTGACTAATGATGCTCACGCCGCCGCGCGTGGCTCAGACGCTTTGTCTCTAGCCTTGGGGCTGGTGGAGAACTGACGGGGAAGGGATGGCACAGCGTGCGCCGGGCGGGCGCGCGGGCCAGTGCCCGCTCTCCGACTCGGCCAACTCTGGCCGCGCCCAGGGGCAGAGAGGCTGGGGCATCTGCAGGCGCCCAGCCGCGGCCATCTCCCGGGCGTGGCGGGCCAGGGGACGGGAGTCTGCCCCCCGAGCAGCTGCGGGGCTGCATGCCACGCGCGCATCGCCTCTAGCCGGGGCGGGACCGGACGCGGCAGGGGCTGCGGAGAGAGCTGGGCGCCGCCCCCCGCAGCAGTGGCCAGCCGCGTGGGAGGGCAGAGTCGGGCCAGGCGGACGGGCAGACAACGGAGGAGGCGGAGAGGTAGGGGATGTGGCACCGAGGGACGGACCAAGGCTGGCTGGCTCAGAGTGGGACTGGTGGGACTGATAGTGACGGATCCACGGACAGGTGCGAGCAGTTAGCTTGAGACAGTGGGGCGGCAGAGGCAGAAAGAAAGGAGAGAGAGAGAGAGAGAGAGAGAGAGAGAGAGAGAGAGAGAGAGAGAGAGAGAGAGAGCATTCGCGCGCTCCTTCCCCTGCAGACGCCCTCCTCTGTCCGAGGGAGAGGCTGGGGGGCACTCAGTAGGAGAAGGAGAGAGATGCGCACACGGAAGAAGGCTCGAGGGACCCTGCATTGCTAGTGGGACCAAGAGACGAACAGACAGACCCACTCACGCACGGACTGACAGTGAGAGTGGCAGCTCCGAGAACTGAGCGCAGGAAAGCCAGAAGCCCGCGCTGTGCTTCCGGGCTGAGCGACAGACAGACAGACGTGGAAAGGGACAGACTGGCAGACAGGAGGTGGGGGCACGTTCACTCCCAGCAGCCACTCCGACAGAGAAGGCGGCGCGCCCCCAGAGCGTGTCCGGAGCAGCAGCCAGCAGCGGGGGTGCGGGGTCGCCAGCTGGAGCCACCAGCGTGACCATAGCGGTGGTCGCCACAGCCTTGCCAGGATCCCAGCTGCCAACGCTGTAAAAACCTCCTTTTACCAGCAGTTAAATAAATCGACCAAAAAAAAAAAAAAAAAAGCCAAGCCAAATCAAACAAATCCAGCCAAATCAATCATTGAAAAACAATCATATTAATAAAAGCCAAAAACTTAATCAAGGCACCAAGACGCTGGGGGGATATCCACTGTGCGGTCAAGGTAATAATCAAGGTCTTCCATGTGAACATTGCATGCCTTTTGTGTGTTTTTTTTTTTTCTCCTCCTTCCTGCCATATGTCTATGCTTTTCTTTATCATTGTTTGGGGTCTGTATTTCTCCTTCCTGTTTGTTTTTAGAAAGCTGTTGTTACATATGTATTGTGTTGTGTCTGTCAAAGGAGGGGTAATCTCCCTCTCCCCCGAATGAGACAGAATTGGAAAGCTGGGAGAGGATTGAGAAGGGCAATTCTTTCATCAGAAAAGCCTACGGTGATTTATGCAGGTATCAAGGTAGAAAGTTTGCAAGGCTCCGATTTCATTCGAAAGAGAGCTGTGCTCGGGGCACAAAGTTGTCATCTGTTTCTTGTACACGCAGGACTTGGGGCCCTGGCTCCCAAGAGGTTGAGGGGCAAATTAGATGTTTACTGTGTTTTTACATGTTTGAAATCTGTGTTTCCTGGCGAACTCCAAATCTGATGTCTTCCGTGGCAGGTTGTAGATTTAGTGATAGAACTGAATTGAAGGAGTCAGGTGTTTAGAAAGTTTCTTAGGACCAGAAATTGACTCAATGTTTATGGATAGACATAGAGCTGGAGAGGATGTGGTTGCTGTTAGCTGCTCAGGTTCAGTACTTGGTCACCTCCTGACCATACGGGATAAGGACAGAGTCCAAGCCTAAAAGGAAAAAAACAAAAAAAGAGAAATGCAAGTTATAGGGATGGGAAGCATGTAAGCACAGCGCAAGGCTGGTAGGTAGTCACTTTCAGGAGGCTGTGTTTAGGATGCAGATATCCACTGGATTTACTATTTTTTAAGTCTATTAGCCTGACACTTCAGCCTCTCCAAACAAGCCTAGCGTTCTCCAAAGTTGAAATGAATCTGTACAAGATTCTCCTCAAATGCTGACAGAATCCCAAGGATTCCTGCCTCCTCCTCACCCACTTTGGAGGTCAAAATTGCTGGGGTTGTTTTAAGAAAGCGGAGACATGGAGATGACAGGAGAATATATTTCCAGATGGTGAAAGTTAGGAGACCTTTGACACATGCTTTAAAACAAATGCACCTGCTCCTTTGATCCTCTGTATTTGTGTCACCACAAGCCCTGGGTGTCTTCATAGGACCGTAGTCAGTGTCATTTTCACAAAAGGCAAGCGTTTGGGAGCCGAGAGCTCTAGCTATGTTTTGTTCAAATAGCCCAGTAACCCACTGTCTTGGCAATAACTGCTTCTGCTGCATTCCTAACGGGGATCGCGTGCACTCTCGTCGCGTTTATATGGATGTGTAAGGTACGTATTTGTGTTTGAACCTTTATTTCCTTTCGTATCGTTTCAGCTACCAGAATATTATACAATTTTCTGGAGAGTTTAGTATATTCTTTACGGGGTACACTTCCTTGTCAGAACAGCGAAAAAAGGCTAACCTGCGACTGTCCTTGCTTATCAATGTGATGAACTGTTTGAAAAGAGTTGGGTTCGATTGTTTTAACATAATTTGCTTTAATTTTCAAAACATTTTGACTGCCGTGCAGACATGTCTTACTTTACCCTGTCTGGACATGACTTATTTCACAAATCCAATAGAGTTGCCTGTCTAACAGAATACATTGTTTAGGTGAGTCATTTTTAAAGAAACTTACACAGCTCCAGAAATTGACTTGCAGCTTCCCAGTGACTTAATCCCACTACACGCTGATGTATTTGGCAGTGCTCAGCTCACACAGCGATGGGTTTGTGTGTGCTATTAGATTAGCAAATTGCTGATCTCCCAGTGACTTCCCCTCCCAGATCCCAGCTGAGTAGAGTTACCTTGAGAACTATGTATTAGCCCTGTCAGAGCATGCTCCGGTGGGGAGTTCTGTGCAGTCTATTTTTAAGGCTATTTAATGAAAGAGCAAGCGCCTCACTCAGCAATAAGAGAAGCATGATGGAACAGAGCAGTGCGTGGTTATGGATACTGGAGACGGATCTCTGCAAAGGTACAGACTGGCTGCTGGATATGGTAATTTTAATTAGTCCTAATATATTGCACTCACAGAAATCATTTGGTTTTCATGAATAGTTTGATATGTCTTCATAAACCTCTTCAGTGATTCTTAGAAAGAAGACTCCATGATTGGAGTGCCTTAAAACTTAAGGGAGATACTACCCAGGGAGTTCCTGCTGGAATACTATTTTTAATACAAGCTGTCAGGTTCTTGGGTGGTGAGAAGTGCAGAAATAATTGCAGAGTCCTATCATGTTGTTCTAGTGAAGGGTTTGGAGCTTGCAAAATATTTTGGGCATAAAGTAACTAACATCCTCCTAAGATATTATGATAACTTGAAGCTCTGCCTCATGAATATTGTTTTTCATTTTCTTTTGTAAAGTTGGAGGCAAGGTTCAGAATTGTGTCAACGAAGTGAAGCAGGAAGTTTTGATCGAACTTGATAGAATATTTAAGTTGTTTTCTCTCCTTACTTTGAAATAAGCACAATAGATTATCTGACTGAAGGTTAACTACTTTAAAAACGTAGATTGAAGATGATAATTTTTGGAGTGCAATAATGAGGGGGGGAGTATCTTAATATTATCGTGCGTGAAACATAGGAACCATCTGTGTGCAGTGTTTGCATATATGCAGAACACTTGTCTTCAGATAGAAAGTGAGAATGTTCACTCAGAAAGGTCTGTGTTGTTCATTTTCATATGAATGACATACTATTATCAGGTTATTTCTTTGTTCAGAGCAAAGCTAATGAGACAAATGCCTCAGTGGCTTTAAACTTAATAAGTATAAGAGAAAGTGATGTTTTATTAAGTGAGAAAGTGAGCCCCATTGTCATTAAACAAGGCTATTAGAGCAGTGTACAACACTGTTCCGGATTTTGCCCATTTCTACGAAAAACAAGAAAGCAAAATCCCTAAGGGAAATACATTGCCAGGAGTTAACTGTAACATGTTGTCGTTAGCGTTTGCGTTTTGCACTCTGTACTTCCAGAGGGAAAAATAACCTGCCCTCGCCCTCACATTTTCCTTGGTGGTCATGCTGCTGGGGCCACAATGCCGCTGTCTTTCTTAAGATTCTCAGGTCAGTGGGCATCCTCATCTGAATTCAATGTGTATTTTGTCTGTGAGCGAGATAATGATAAGCTACACGAGTAGAGTGTGGAATGAGTCAGCCACTGAAGACACAATACCCAAGGTAGCCAGAAGTGAATAGGATTGAGAAACCTCATTCGTATGGGGAAGACAGTTGGAAGTTCAAAAGGTTGGAAATTGCAAATGAACCATTTGTGTAAGTTAGTTTAATTCAGATCTGCTTTCTGACAAGGTTGGTTAGGCAAGAATATGAGGCTTAAAAATGATGTCGACACTGAAAGCCATTGCTTCCCATGGTAAGTACTGGCATCGTTCTCACTGGTACCACAAGGTGGTAGCGTGTTTAGACATTTGTGAATCTCTAATCAGAAAAATAACCGGTTTCCTTCAAATGCATTGTGTCACCTGGAAAGTTTTGAACATATTTCAAGTCAGTGATGATGAACTTCTAACATATATACTTCCTCTCTTTAGACAAAGAGTTTCATTTTATTTTTAGGAAATCTGTGGTTCCAGAGTTCTTGTCATTTCTGCTGATTTTGCTTTCTCTTATTTTTCATTCTAACATTTAAAGTTAAATATGATAAATGATTTCCAGCCATGACCTAAATGAATGCTGAAGGACTTTTGAAGGTAGAAAAGAATATTAGTGAGATGTATCTGTGACTAGATTTGTTTTTCTCAGGCTATCTTTGCTTCTGAGTGTTAGTTTCCTTTAAGGAGTGTGTATGGCAAGTTCTAATAAATTGATATTTTTCAGTGACTTGGAGTCTTATAATTTAAATTGATTTTGCTCATTTTGGATTAAACTGGCCCTGGATGTTCAAAGTATTTACTGCTTGAATTTACATCACAACCATTTCATTTATGTGAGGATTAGATATGGGCTGAGATATAAAGTATTAAATTATATACATTAATATAATATGCTTGATAAAGAATAATGTGCTTTGTATTGTTTGGCAACATTGTTATCTGTGGTCTCAAAATCCTCTGTGGTCTGGTGATATTTTCTTAAGGCATAAAACATCCATATCACATTCTGAATGGACCTCTTTCTAAAATTACTGGGGCATATCGGTGCCTGGGGAAATAGCTATGCAGGTAAACCAAAAAGTGAGTTGAAATATTTATTTGGAACAATTGAAAGGAAATTGGAAAACAAAAGGGTTGACTAGAATACACCAAATTGACTCTCTACCTGGAAATTGAATTATTGGCTTTATGTAATGCTCTCCTGTTCTAGCTGCCAGCATAATTCTTAATATTGCCAGATAAAATGAATGTTCATCACTGTCCATGGCCACAGAAAAAGCAGTGTTTTAAATTCCTCTCCATACTTTCCCCAAGGAAGTTTCTTCTGGCAGTTTGTCATAAGCTCCGCTTAATTTACATGTCAATGCCACAGGTTACATAAGATTTTTTATAAGTTCAATAATCAGGTGATATCTATTAGCATAAAATTACAATAGCGACTTCCTAAAATGCCAACGATTACATCCAAGTTTGTCTCATTCAAGGTACACTCTCATAATTATTTCTCAGTCATAAATTTAGACATTTTTAAAGGAATTTACAATCATTCATTTTAACTGGCAACATAAAATCATTTAATTTTCTCCAGGTAAAGGGGACAGGAGGACCTACTAATAAATGTCCCTTTGAAAATCAAGTCTCTTATCACATTCTCACATTTCGAACTACTTCAAAATTATACAGTAGTTCTTACATTAGAAATTGGTTGTGATTAACACTCAGAATATTAAGGTTTTGTTAACATCACTTCCCTAAATAATAGCATTGGTTTTAAGATAAATAAAATATGGTTTTAATTGAAAGGAAGGATTGAAGATTTTTAACAGAAAAACAATTACGTCACTTTTTATCTCAAATCTTTTGGCAAATTTGGTAGAGATTTACTTGGCATGCTGTGGTTAAATGTTTCTACGCAGAATTGCATAACGTAATATACAGGGGCTTTTTCTACAGGTTTTTTTCATTGAGACATATTCACAAAGAATACCTATCTAGATAAAGCCAGTAATCAATCCCCGATACTCACCAAGCTGAAAAATAAGTTTTTGTAATAGGAATATCCCTGTGATTAGTCCCTGTGATAGGAACTCAGGAACTAATCAAGCAGACTGAATACTGGGATTCCTAACATCGGATACGCATTCTCTTACATTTGCATTATTGTTGGTTGCTTCTTTATTACACACTAAATACTTGAGATAAGAATAAGGACCATCTATAAGGAAATGGAAATCAGAGGAATGATGCTCATACATTTAGCAGATTTTCTTTTAATTGCCAAGATACAATATTCACTTTAGAACATTCTAGTCCATAGCATCATACCTTAAAGGGGGGGGGGCGGGCGTGGAAATGCATGTGGACATATTTGCATCTGGTCGAAATTGAGAATCACCACCAATAATCGAGGCAAAACGTTTCAAGATCATCAGAGAACAAGATGGAGCATTGATTTCTAGAAGTCTGATGGTTATCCCTTGATAAGTAAATCAGAAGGCCCAGCTCTTACCGAATTGAGCTGCTTCCCGATGATCTCATCACTATTAGAGAGATCTAGAAAAATCAAGTCTGGGGTCAGCAGAGTGAAGGAAGGGCTTAGAAATTCCCTGCAATCAGGGACTAGACATGATTGTGTAACTTGTATTTGCTGCTAAACTCAATAAGAAAATTATAAGCTCTTAAATTGTCTTTGCAACTTTTATCAAAAGTTACGTAAAAACATTTCTAAAACCACAAGCTAAAATCCTCACATGAAATGCCCCATATTTATTGATGAGAAAATACCTACACTCTGCACTGGCATGTTTTTCTTAGCACTTTGCTGATTAATATGCATGTAAGTTTGGTAGAAACCCCAGTGTTGCTGGCATTTGACTTATTATAATCATCAAAAAGCTGTTGGACAGAAAATGGGTAGATTCCATATGAGGATGTGACAGAACCGAGATTTCTGCAGCATTTGCAAGCTTCGAATATGCATTGCTTTTTCAAAACACTACCTTTTAAAAAATGAGAGTGTTAAAAAACTAAGCGTTTAATTGGAAATATGGCACTTCACTTTTTTTTTTTTTTTTTTTTGGAGAAAGAAGATTAAGGTTTATAGTCAAATGATGGCTCTTTAAGCCAGTGTAGCACATCATTGTGTTAAAATTGCTGTTGAATTCTGCCAAATTAATTAATTCTCAGGACCTTGCAGCCATATCTGCGATCCTGTTTATTTTTTCTGGCTCATGAGAACGATTGTGTGAACGCTTTTAAATTACATAGTTTTATATTTGTTTATTTTAAGTATAACTAGATATGCTGGTGTCATCCGAATTTTAGGAAATGATCAAACATCTGCCATTGCATTAAAGACGAATTCAAAGATCCCACTTCAAACAACTAGCTGGTATTAATGATTCTTCCTTTTTTTTTCCACTCTGGTGCTGATTTAACTTTGGTCACAGCACATATTTCCTTTGTGAAGATTAAAATCTTACTGCAACCTTGAAATTTCCACATAATCACTAACAGAATTCTGGAAGGATTATATCATAGAGCCTGCTGTCATGTGGCACGTACGTGCTGTTGCTATCTGCTTAAGCGCAATTAAGTACTCTAACCATGGGGAGCTTTCATCCTTAATTATTATTATCATTGTTGTCTTTCACCCGGAACTATGGATGGCAGTGTTTTGTTTTGTTTTTCCAGCATCAAGAGGTGAGAGACCACACCTAGTAAAATGTGGCCGAGTTGATATGTTTGAAATCGTATATATATATTCTAGGACAAGGATGCAAATATCCCATCAAGAGGGATATTGTTTTACCACAAATTAACTAATTGTCAGGACCTTGCAGCCATGTCTATGATTCTATTTGTTTTTTCCGGCTTATGAGAACGGTGATTGTCATGTCTGCATTATTTGTCAGATATGACGTAGGAAGCTAAGATACGTTGAACTCAGTGGAACTTCCGATCAAAAGTCAGGTTAAAACTAACAGAGCGGTTTACCAAAGGCATGCTCGGAGCTTACTGAGGCCACTGCTGTGTGTGATGAAGGAAGGCTTTCCCGCAGAGACACGGGGGCCTCCATGAGATTTTGCAGGTTATAAAAATGTGCAAAATTTGCATTGAGGGTAAAGGTCTGGAGACATAAGGCCTCTATAGGGTGGTGTATCCAAATCTCACTTCCCCAAAACTTACCTTCATAAATGATGCAATTTACCTCCTGGCTTCTGGGTGGGAATAACTAATAGTGTGACTATGGCCAAGACTCTAAACCTCTCTGTGCTTCACAGGTTCAGCAGGTTAAATTGTGTAGCAACACCAGTTCAATCTGAACAAATTACTAGTTACATGACTTTAGCAATTTCATTAATTTCTCGTGGCATCAACGTTCTCCTAAAATTAAAGGCCTACCTTGTAGGATTGAAGCAGAAACAAAGTACCCAGCACATAGGTATTATTCAGTATAAAGAAACGATTATCTTTTCATCTGAAAAACTTTAGAGAGATTTAACCTCATTACATAAATGAGACAAACCTCCCTGTAAGCATTCTTTTTTAATTTTTCAAGATTTTTTAGTAATTTAGTGTTCTTCTGATTCCACCCACTAAATATCTGCATGGTTATAATGGGAGACTAGCTTTACTCTTTCTGTGCCTATGAAATATCAAAGGCCAAGCCAGTGTAGTAACCAACCTGGGAGGTGGGCATTGTGTAAGAATCACGATGCTTAATAAGTCCATTATCTTCCTTCAGTCTCTCAGGAACGGGATGACCCTTCCCGATTTGTCTAAATACTGAACATATAGGTATATGACTTCTCCAAAACACTTTAATCGCGAATGTCTGCCACCTAAGAGGGGAGGCTGAAGAACCACCTAGAAAGGGGTTGGCATGGACCCATAGAGGAATAATGTTAAATCCTGCCCTACTGGGTGAGAGCCAGCAGCAGCAGCTTTGGAGGGGATGGGAGATAGAGACAGTTTTCAATGCCCTCCAAGACCTGAAAGCAAGGGGAGCTTTGGGCTTGCCGACGCTCGGCCTGGTACCCCCACAGAAGGCTCTCATTTCCTGTTGCTAAGCACCGAGTGAGCTGTTTGGACTGGGAGATGATCTGGCCTCTGATCCTGGAGTATCTGCACTCAGTTTGGCTGAAATGAGTCACTTCTACACCTGTGTGCGCATGGCCAGAGGGCGGGGAAACGTCTCTCAGGATTGGGGTTTAATCAGTTGGTTCTTCCTCCAGGACATGGAGAACCACCATGAGTGCTCAGCACAGCAGGAGGTGAGCCCGGCAAAGCAGTACATTCATCATCAGCTAATTGCACTTCCTTTTTAAATTATAATTTGAATCTATCAGCCATTCAAATCAGAAAGTTATCCAATGAAACTTCTCTGAAGGTACCTGAGAATAAATTTATAACCTTTGGTTTCTAATATTGGCTGGAAAAAAAAGGGAAGAGTAGAAAAATTATAATATATATATATATATATATATATATATATATATATATATTACATATATGTATATAAATTCAGCATATATATATATATGTAATATATGTATAAATGCAGCAAAAGACATATGCTTAAATACAAAAGCCATTTAAATAACTCATATTAAGCAAAAAGGTGATTTAGCCCCAAAGCATATTTCCCCATACGTTTTTCTTTATTGTCCTTAGCAGTTCTTGCTTACATGTGGCAGATATCTAATCAGTTTCCTGAATTAAAAATTGACCTTTATATTGTTGATGGCATTTAATATTCAGGATTCAAAATCAGCTCTAAGTAAAGTTTTCAGTGTGTGTTTTTTTTTCCTTACAATTTCAGCTAAAGTGTATTGGACATTCATCTTTCTGAAAAAGAGGGCAAAGAGATGCCCTTATATTTAAATTGCAACTGACCTGGGAAACACTAGTATGTTGGCTCTACAAAGACCTTTCTCTTTTTTTTAATATATTTTATTGATTTTTTACAGAGAGGAAGGGAGAGGGATAGAGAGTTAGAAACATCGATGAGAGAGACACATCGATCTGCTGCCTCCTGCACACCTCCTACTGGGGATGTGCCTGCAACCAAGGTACATGCCCTTGACTGGAATCGAACCTGGAACCCTTCAGTCCACAGGCCGAAGCTCTATCCACTGAGCCAAATCGGTCAGGGCCAAAGACCTTTCTTCTTCTGATCTCAGGCAATGATTAGGGCTTCACCAGTCTGCTTACACTGAATACATAGATCACTCTTCCATCTACTTGGAGAGGGGTGAGGCCAAGGCAAGCTCACAAACAATTTCCAAATCATTGCTACACTGAACTAGAGACAACTTATGTTTACTAGATGTGGCCTTAGGGGAGATTAACCTTGGTGAAGGTGAGCCAGGATGTGGGGAAAGAATTCACTCCTCTGAAGGTCTGGGCAAGTCCACTGCTTTAGATCAGAGGCAGGGGTGAGGCGGAGGAGGGGAAGAGAATACTGACAAATTGGGCAATTTCAGACCCCTCTTCCTGCCCTCAGCAGAACAGCTCTAACCAAGCTCTAGGTGAGTGCCCTTCTCTTCTTGTTATAGGGCAACAGCAATAGGATTAACCAGGTTAAATGACAAACCATTTAATCCACTCAGGGTCACTGAAAATTGGATTCATGTTTACGCCGCTCTAGAAAAATCATCTAGCCCAAAGAAAGAGATAGACCATTTCCGGGTGGAATGAGTTTGCTTTCTTATTTTACCTCCTACATTTTAAGGTATGCCAAATGTGGCTCTGACCATATGAACTTATATTCACCCACCCATTTCCCAAAGAAAACCCAAACCTGGAACCTTAGTTTAGAGAGATGAGGAGCACATTCTTTTTTCTTCTCCCTGACTGTGGCAGGCTTTGGGAATAGGCAGGAAGCAATAGATTCTGACACAGCTGGTCTTCTCCTCAGGAAATCAGAAAATATATTCTGGACCACACTGTGTCAAAGCAGGGGGATTTCCATGCAAGCTGAGTTGAGGAGAATTGAGTTCTTATGTCTGCAAGACTTGTGTTTGCAGCAGATACCAGGGTTATTTATCCATTTGTTCATCCTTGTTTTTCAAATATTTATTGAGGGGTTTTCTATGTGTCATTTATATTTGGGAAATTGGCTGTATGCAATTTTATAGGCATTTGGGAAAGATAAATGTATTTTAACAGTTTGAACAATGAAGTGAATGATTGAAAAAATGAGAAAACTCCATAATGACAGATGGACAATATCTTGGATGGTAAAGCAATATGAAGTAATTTTGACAAATTAGAAAAAAACATTTCTTTACTGGGAAAGTTAATTAGGAAAATCCATAGGAGTTATCTCAAGGGTAGAAACCATACTGTTTCTAGAAAACAAACAAGGAAGAATGAGCACCCCTGGTAAGTTGCTGGGGAAAAGTTCATTTGATGGTTAGACCAGAAACTAAAACTGTCAGTTGTGAAGCTCTCAATCAAGAGAAAGGAGTCAGCTGATTAAGAGGATGTATATGGAGTTGGGGTGAGGCACTATATTCTTTTTTTTATGAAATAATACATTAACAATATTGATTAGTAGAGTTCCAAGCAACTGATTCAAGTTGAACTGGGACTCTGAACTGCAAAGTTCAAGTTCATATCAGATCATGGCAACGTATAGGTTTAGAATTAAAAAAGGTTTTTGTAAAGGCAAATTAGTCTTCGAGTTTGTTTTGTAGTTCCACATTTGTATATTTGAGAAAGGAAACTAAAATAGATTTAGAATATTAGAAAGGTCCTTAATATATTAAAAATAGTGCCCATAATGAGAAGGAGATGGGATTACATATAGTGTCATAGGAAAACTTCAGAGGAGTAAAAGATTTGATTTATTGGGTACCTGAAGAGTGATTTTTTTTTTTTAAGGATGCAGTTCTTTCCATTGGCAGAGATAACTATTTAGGTTTCTGGAAGCAGAAAGAGACCTGGATACGTTGCCCAGACCTGGTTCATGTTCTCATATCTTGCCCTGAAACACTGAGAAAGAACCTACTTCTAGAAGTTACCCATAAAGCAACAGGAATTCACCAGATGATAGCTGGCATCTCTTCCAGTTTAGTTTCTATGAGTCAGGGGCTTTTATGTATAATATTCATGGGCCAGTTGTATATTGCATTGTCTATGAATTTGGGTTATACTTTTTATTTTAGCCTTGGAAATAAGGACTAATGCTCCAAAATAACATTGAAATGATTAGATTAGAAGGAAAACTTACCAAGAGTAGTTGGTTAAGTAAAGAGGACATGGGGTCCCTGCCCAGGGTTCAGATCCCACTCTGCAACTTCATACATTTCTTAAGCTTTTTAGCGTCAGCGTCCTCATTTCTAAAATGGGCTGGCCATAAGAATTAAGGTTGAAGTGCTTAGTCAAGTGCTTAGCATTATTCAGTTTTTCCTGGTGCTCGTAATTTTTTATTTGCTCGCCCTTTGTTTTATCCTTATCACGACCTTTGCTTGATGCCGTTATCCTCACATAAGTAAAGCATCCCCTTAAGATCCACTCTTAAGATCCACTCCCCACCCCCCCCCCCAGCCTTGATGATGTTTTCATGATGTGGCTGTTATCTTGAACATTTTGTTCGTGCATAATTGCAGTTCATTTTCAGCACAACCATACTCTACAGGATAAGCAATTCCCAGCCAAGGGTTCAGTGAGGCTGGGTCATCTGAGGACACCTGAAGTCCAGATGACTTCCTAGGAGGTGCTCCTCTGCACAGAGAGTAAGACTTGACATTTTGTAGCCTTGGAAAAGACAGTTGAGTATGGATGATTTAATATTGCACGTGTGTACGAAATTCCACATAATATTTTATTATCTATTAATGGTGTCTCACTTGGAGATTGTAGCTCTGATGCTCATTTACAAAGAAAGTTAACTAGGCCTCCTAGATTTGTCTAGAAAATGTGTAGAAAGTTGAATCTTGGCATCTTCTCAGAAGCAATTTGGGGCTTCCAGGCCTAGAAGTGATTTCAAATGAAGTCACTGTGGACCTGTGATTTGTACACATTGCGAATAAAAGCGATAATTATGTCCAACAGAAGGCCACTGGTAGAGTCAGAGATTCACCGAAATGATCTAGCAAAAGAAGAAGGTTCCAAAATCAGTTTTTCTAAAATCACCAGAAAACATTACCTCATTGCTTTGACCTAGCTGTCAAAAATAGGCTAGTTTTGATGTTTTAAGAAAGGGTGAGGCGATATCACTCGTGTCGTCATTTGTAGATTAGATCTTTGGGTGTAGTTGTAGGCAGGGATCAAATGGTGTGACTGTTCATGGCAGTGAAATAGACCCAGACCTGCACACTTGAAAGGACTGATATGGTGAACTTGCCTAATGTTTTGATTGATGAAGAGGCAACTTTGGGGTACTCCTGCTGCAGTACACTGATAAAGGTAAGAAAAATATAAATGAAAAGAATGCCATGCTTTTCTGAACTTTTCAGGGAAGCTACTGAGTGGCCATGTGTGGAGGAAATCTGCATTTATTTCTGTATTGATTAGGTCATTAGTGCCATTTGTTGGGCTCTGTGGGAATTCTTTTACTTGGCTTGTTCCTTCTGCCCTCTGAATTACCTTGTTTCCCCAGGCACAAATACTTGTCAGCATAGCGATCTAAGATTCCTGTAGCTCTGTGTTATTTGCTGAAGCCACAGGGACAGTGTTAAGGAAAACTCAGCATTCCTCTACCCATTCTGAATTTACCTCTGGGTCATTTTGGATCATTGTTATTTTCTCAGTTATTGGATCATTGTTATTTTGGAAAAATAATTTGTATGATGGTTTTGCAGTATAAATGGCAACTAATATTTATGAACTACCTCTTGAGTGAAAGGGACTTGTGTGCCCATGAGCTGTCTTCACAGATCTGTTCTTGGTTGTGGTCACAGCTGAGGCAAAATTTCTGTTGTAGCATACCTGGGATTCTTGTCTAAGGAGAAGGAAAGGTGTATATTTCATCCTTCTTTTATTTCTCCTTGGTAACACGATGTACACTGTAATAAGTAAAAGCCAAAGGAAGGCACTAGCTGGTTTGGCTCAATGGATAGAGTATTGGCCTGCAGACTGAAGGGTCCCGGGTTCAATTCCAGTCAAAGACACATGGCCAGGTTGTGAGCTCAATCCCCAGTAGGGGGCCTGCAGGAGGCAGTTGATCAATGATTCTCTCTCATCATTGATGTTTCTATCTCTCTCTCCCTCTCCCTTCCTCTCTGAAATCAATAAAAAATATATTTTAAAAATAAATAAATAAAACAAAAGCCCTAGAAAGCATGGAGAAGTAGATCTATCTGGAGATCTGAACCAGGAATTGAGAATCCAGATAGCGGAAGGATATGTGACCGGGGTCATGACAGAAAGGACATGGAACTTAACTTTTGAAACTGGTTCAGAGTGGGTGGAAATTCGTATGCCTGCGCGCATCTCAAATCTGTACTTTTGGGGCAAGGATGGATTCTCAGCACCTGACATCTCCTATCCTTGGGACACACTTTCTCCAAGGGTCCTAGAAAGGCAGTAGGCTTGAGGTCAAGGTGACAAGTTTGAATTCCATTGCTGCCTCTCAATGGCCTGGCCACATTAATTAACCATTTTGAGCTTCGATTTCTTTCTTACAATATGTGAACAATAATACTCTCTTCATGAGGTATAGCATGTCAAACACTTGCTACACGTAGAAATGTTATCTCCTTCCTGCGTTCTCCTACAGGAACTTTCAATCCATTAAAACATTGAAACCTATAAGAAGATGCATAATGAAATTAAAAATATATTAATACTTGTTTTGAAAATGCTATGAAGTTATCATTTGAGTATTTTTAACTGTCCGTGGATTATTGGGGGGGAAAGAAGATAAGATTTGGGTGGATGGGGGATTCTTTCACATTGGCTTTTGTAAGGTGTTAACAACACATGTCATATAGCTAAGGAAAAGAAAAACGAAAAAAAAAAAAAAAAACAGAACAAAAACTACATCTCATCCAATCTGCCCAATTTAGAGGCAACATTACTTATTTAAGGAACTCAATAGTTCACACTTAAGTGAATATAGATAGCCAGGGATAAGTGACTAGGGGGGAAATATTAATTAAAAAATGTTTACTAACTTGATGAAAACATTGTTTTGCAGATACCCATCAGGTGATGAGTAGAGTTTAAAGAAAAATTGTTTTTCCTTTTTTTTTTCCTGATGAATTCATGAAGTTTGGGCCCTCAAAGTCATCTTTGGTGGTCCTCTCTCATGATTACTTCTCCTTCTGGCATATGGTCTTGCTCTTCAGCTATGTGTTCGAGGGCTGCCCTCATTCAGGATGGGAAAAGTTCTACGCAAGTTATTTATACTCTGCCTCTGTCCCACAGGGAAGAACTAACACCAGGTAGATAACCCTATCCCCTGCCCACCTGCCAACACACATTTCTGCAATTTACAGGTATTGAGAATGGAAATTATCCTTTTTCACTAATATGTTTCCCCTGAAATTGTTTTCCGTTAAACTTGAATTAGAAGTAGCCCGTGTGAGCTTCCTTCATGGATTGTTTGTCCTCGATTTGTTTTCTACCCAGCAGAGCACAAACACCTGGATTCTCGGCTGTGCTGTCCCCGTGTTTGGCACAGAGGGTGACAGTTGCTTTTGGCAGATGCTCAAGATCAAAGTGGCCCTTTTATCCTTCTACCCTCAGGGAGTCCGTTTCTCAGATACAGGAAGTGGTGGGGTTAACAGAAGTTTCAACCTTGCCCCGAAACGAAAGCTAAATGCAGTATGATAATCTATCTATTAATTACTTGTCAAAGGGAGTGGCCTTGTTAAAATATTTGGAGAGATTTAGTGACTGCGCTAATTAAATGTGTTTTATTTATTAATTCTATTTTGTGACCTGAAGCAAACTAAATAACCAACATAGTCTTATTTGTCTCTCCATTTATCTAACCTAAAGAAATGGAAATATAGTTTATTGGTAAATAGGATTTATTTGATATCAATATATTTTACATTATATACAGAGAAAATATTCCTCTAAATTTCTTCCTTTTTTAAAAAAAATATATTTTATTGATTTTTTACAGAGAGGAAGGAAGAGGAATAGAGAGTTAGAAACATCGATGAGAGAGAAACATTGATCAGCTGCCTCTTGCACACCCCCTACTGGGGATGTGCCCGCAACCAAGGTACATGCCCTTGACGGGAATCAAACCTGGGACCCTTGAGTCCGCAGGCCGATGCTCTATCCACTGAGCCAAACCGGTTAGGGCTCTAAATTTCTTAATCTCTCTAATGCAGTGGTTGGCAAACTCATTAGTCAACAGAGCGGCAAAATGCAGCTCGCGAGCCGCAGTTTGCCGACCACTGCTATAATGCATTAAATGAATTAGCTAGCCAGCTTTACTTAGATAAGTGAGATTACCTACAATTTTATTGTTTGGAATATACATGCCTACTCTGTGATAAATATATATATGTGTATGTCTTCATATATGCATTTAGATACACATATATACATACAAATATACATATATATATATATATATATATATATATATATATATATTAAATGTATTCTAAATATAAATTCACAACCTGGCTATATTATAAAAGGAGAAACCCCTATAATTGTGAGGTCAGTGACAGGGAGACCCTAGCTAGCTGCTTTATCACCTCATTTTCCCCCTGAATTCACTTATTTCACTGCTAATGAACAATACCTCATTGAAGACCAGGTTACAGAACAGAGTCAATGAGGAGAGGAAACTTGTGGTTACCCCTGCTCTCTACCCACCGGCATTGATAACATGGCAAGATGGCAATGGAGGGCAGGGAGATGAATTTGTTTCAGGTGAGGAGTTTAGGGATTTCAATGCATTTCAGGTCTTGATTCCACAGCTCTGCTGCAGTGGCCAAAATGAGCCAGACTCTCTGTCTTACAAGTGTCAGTTGGTGACCTCAGGCTCATGTTTTAACACAAACGAGCCATCCTGTGCTTTATGTGAGCCCTGTTGCAGAAGGGAGGAAGTGTGAGTGCGTATGCCACCTCCAAGGGGAGATTCAGACTAGGACACCCCACCTCCTGTGCTACCCAAGAAGGGCCATCCCTAGCGCAGGGTTCTCAAAACTGCACAGGCAGCACAACTCGCCTGCAGGGTTTATTCCAGTGCAGGTAACCAGCCCCTTTGATTCCAAATACGTGCGGCTGGCCTGGTGCTGGCTGAATTTCAAGGGCAAGTGCACAAATGTCACGCACAGTCTGATTCGGCGCAGAGGGAGTGAGGCCCAGGTGTTTGCTTTTCCAACTATTTCCAGGGGATGCTGATGTGCCTGGCGCAGAGGCCGCAATCTGGGAACCAGGGGCCTAAAACACAAAACACCTCAGCACACGGTAGAACTGCATGATGGATGTTTCCTCATCAGAAACATGGAGGGAATGCTGTAAAATACCAAAACAGACACACCTCAGGATAAAGTTTCATTGACTTCGATTTAAAAATTATTTTCAAAACACAGCATCTCAGAAGAAGAGGTAAGGGTTATGAACTCTACTAGACAAAAGGAAATTGGACAGACCTGCCCGGCATAGTCCTTACCTGAGGCTCCACCTGCAGCGCTCTGCTACTTCCCACTTAGCCCTTTTCTTAGGAGCCTTTTGTGTAAGCTTTGTCTCTTCGAAATGAAGTTCAGGGGCAGGCGTGTTCTCCTCATTTTCTACTCGCTATGGGAGGCAGCGGTCAGAGCATGGGTTTTTCAGAGCAACATTTGAATGATAGCGATGCCATTTGACCTTTCCCAGGTTTCTTTACATTATGTGTAAGGTGACCTTTGTGGCACTTGGCACATGATATGCCATATGAAAATATGGTGGCTATTGTTTTTTTTTTTAAAATATATTTTATTGATTTTAGAGAGGAAGGGAGAGGGAGAGAGAGATAGAAACATCAATGATGAGAGAGAATCATTGATTGGCTACCTCTTGCACGTCCCCTACTGGGGATTGAGCCCACAACCCAGGCATATGCCCTTGGCCGGAATGGAACCTGGGACCCTTCATTCCGCAGGCTGATGCTCCATCCATTGAGCCAAACCAGCTAGGGCAGTGGCTATTATTTTTTTATAGTATGGGTTAATGGATCTGTGTTTAAGTTGAATGAAATATGAGCAACTGTAGGAATTCGTGATTATCGTTATCTGATTACCAATTTTGTGATTTACTTAAAAAAAAAAACAAACGGATATGAAATACCAATTTCCTCTGGCTACAATGGATGCCCTCAAGGTGCTTTCTGGTGACATAGCAGTAAATTTTGTGAGGAAATTGAGCAATGTAAGTATGAGTTTAACTGCAGCACAACTTAGCGGTAAATATGTGTGTCTGTAGGATGTAGACCTGATGCCTTTAACCAGCTGTCTCTTAGACAGGTTCTTTCTGAACCCACCCCTCTTTGGCCCCCAGGCTCTGGCGTGTACGGCTGCACTGGTGCTGAGCAGAATTTCAAGGGCAAGTGTACAAATGTCACGCACAGTCTGCATGGGGCGAGACGGAGTGCAGGCCAATCTCCTGCAGCTGGGAAGAGCAATTAGCTGCTTCATGAATTAGGGTCTTGTTTACACTGTTGTCCAACATAATCATTTGTTTGTTTTAACTAAGATGCTCTATCTTCATCAGTGGCATCCATCCTCATATTTAAATGATAAGGTCTTTGAATCTCATGAATAATGTTTGCGTTTCACAGCAGGAAGCCTGTCACTGCCCGTATTTTCCTATTTTCTCTCTCTCCCCGACTTTGGTAATCAAGACATGAGCTACGAATAACTCTCAAATTATTCTCAAACAGCTATGAAAAAATTATGCGATCTATTCCCACAACTACTTTGACACAGACCCATTTTAAAAGTGCCTTTTATATACATACATGTGCACAGACACACCCCGCAAATAATTGCATGCACTATGTGAAAGAATTTTGCAACATAAGGCATAGCTGGACCAAGGGTAATATACTCTAATTTTTTAAAAATATTTTTATTGATTTCAGGAGGAAGGGAGAGGGAGGGGGAGATAGAAACATCAATCAATGATGAGAGAGAATCATCAATTGGCTGCCTCCTGCACACCCTGCACTGGGGATCAAGCCTGCAACCCAGGCATATGCCCTGACTGGGAATCGAACTGTGACCTCCTGGTGCATAGGTTGACACTCAACCACTGAGCTATGCTGGCCCGGCCTCTAATTTTTATCTAATTTTACCTACTCTATTCTAATCCACTTCATTCTACTCTCTTTTGCGTTTTGTTGACTTCATTTTAAAAGTCTACATTACAACCCATGATTTGACTTCCTGATTTACCAGCAGGTCACGATCTAAAGTTTGAAAAACATGGATCTACAAAGAAATTTACTTCTGATCCTATCGTCTCCCCAGGAATTGTAGAAAGGGGTGCATCTGGTATTACTGTGTCTTTCTGATCTTCAGCTACAGGTGATCTTAAAACACTCATCAAAATACATCAGTCTTACCACTAGGCAAATGCCAGTTGGTAGAACCATTTCAAGATAGTAATGACATTCAGTCACTCAATCAGTACTTATTAAGCCAGATAAATTATTTTGGAAATCATGGGTGTGAGTCATTATTAAACTATATCCAGTTTTCCCAAAAGAGTGATTTTTTTGAATAAGGTGGTCACTGTGTCCCTGGATACTGTTTGCTGATCTGAGCTTTGTTCTTTACATAGACACAAAATACAGGCCAGTATTATTTTAAGGCATAAGCCTTATAAACATGTTCAAAAATAGGCTAGTATTATGTAATATAAACAGTTAATATTTTAAATAATTGAAAAATGAATACACTTTTCCTGGTTAAGATGATTGGAAGACATTTCCCTTTTTAGAAACATTTATTAACTTCCTGTTATGTTCCTGGTGGTTCCTAGCAACCCAGAGATAAGCGACGCATAGTCCCTGCCATTGGGGGACTTAGAGGCCGACTCTCAGATAATGTCAGGATCCTATGAGAAGGGCTGAAATGGAAGTGTGTGCCCTGATAGAGGCTGGTGTGGGCACAGAGGAAGAACAGACCATAGGAGTGGGGAGATAGTCATGGATTTGTTAGGGAAGATGGGACTTCTTTTTCCATTTTATTGAATTTATTGGGGTGACAATGGTTAACAAAATTATACAAGTTTCAGGTTTTACAATGCATCATCTGTACACTGTATTGTGTGTTCACCATTCCAAGCCAAGTCATCTTCCATCAGGGAAGATGTGACTTTTGATTCATCTTTTTGGTTCAAAGCAGTGATCCCTCACATGCTGTAAAATGGGTTTCTCTAAAAGAAGAAACCATTGGAGAGTGGAGGTGGCTGGGGCATGGTCCTAGCTGATGGAGGGACTTCCTACTTTATACCAAACACACCATGCTATTCAGGGGCAGCTTAGTCAGGAAACAGGTGGGAACTTGATGACGCCTGGATGCGTGAAGATTCATGTAAGTTCCTGTAATAAACAAATCAGAGAGCTCTTCTGTGACAAGTGTCACAGGTGTGCATTGCACCATCTGCTGGCACAGGGAGAGCATGAGACACAGTGCCAAGGGCCAGACCAGTGTTCTAGCCCCAACAAGCCCTTCTGGCATCCTTCTCGGGGATTCTCAGGTTAAGGACTTTGACTTTTTTATTTCCTTTGACTGTGTTCATTGAAAGAGGTGGTTTAATTCACTTTTAAATTACTGAAGGTTCTTTGAAATGTTACAATTAAATAGTTCTTTTTAATTCCTCCAGGGGGGCACAGGGAACTGGTGTGTTCATGCTATGAAGGATGAGCAAGGATGGCATCTGTAAATAAACTAGAGGCCCGATGCACGAAATTCGTGCAAGAGTAGGCCTTCCTTCCCTCTGGCACCCAGGACCTGGGCTTCCCTCACAGCCCAAGCTTCGTCTGGAAGGTCATCCAGAAGGACATCCGGAAGCACATCCGGTCTTATTAGCATATTACGTTTTTATTATTATAGATGGTGGCCCAGCCACCGGAGGACCACTTGCTCTATTGCGTCTGTGTTTGTTCTCAGCTTCAGCTTTTGGCAGTGGCCTGGTCATTCCAGATCTGAACTGCCTGAACGCTGCCTCTGTGTCTGCCCCTGCACACACACCCTCAGTACACATCCCCACTGCCACCTTGCTCCTTTGCCCCTCCAAACCATCCTTGCCACCAGCTATAGCTTATGCCCTCCTTTCTGACCCTGCTTGTCCCATCCCTGGAGAAAGGTCTGGAAAGAGAGAGCCATACTTGTGCTCTCAGGCAGGGTGAGCGGAAGGTTACTCCCACCTTCAGTGTGTGTAACAACAGGTCAAGGTAATGAAACACTTCATTCTTAAAGTTCACTTCTTGAAGGGCAATTGTCAGATGCAAATGGAGGATTATTAACTCTCAACTGAGGATTTTGAGGAAATATTTTCTTTCTTATTTGAAGGATACCATTCTGTTCATCTTATTGGAATTTCTTTGAATAAAGAATTATCTAGTGTAACTTTTTTCCTTGAAAATTAGTGAACTACCCTGTGAGGATGCATTTGGAATTCACTGATTAACATAGTGGATATCCCCCAAAATATATACATCCTTTAAAGCTGATAGCTCAATTGATGTTCCTTTTTTTCAGATTTAACCCATTGGGATTAATAATTATTCAAAGAGTGTATACGTTTTTGGGGGACACCCTGTACATACTGAAAAACAGAAAAGTTAAGTCCTTGGAAGGCTGAGCAACTCCTCATTTTTGGCAGCTTGTAAATGTTTGGAAGGCAGATACTGGGCCATGCCTGTCTTTGTACCTCTCGGGGTTCCTTATAGAATGCCTTGTACCTAGGAGGAGCTGAGGAGTCATTGCTCATCAACTCCACGGGCATTCACAGGTCTGAATGCACATATGTCACACACACGTGGACTGTCTGGACAATAAAAGCCGGGCCCTCTAAGAGACCAAATATTTTACTTTGACCAATTTAAATACAAGTTATCTCAGCTTTGCAAAACATCAAATATCCAATGTGATTTAACATTCTCTTATTGATTCATTGTCATGGTAGGAAAATCAGTCATTGAGCTGTGCTTATGAGAATGATTAAGGATCCATGCTGCTAAGTCTTCACCTCCCCTAGGCCTGTCCACATAGAGAAAAGGTGATCGAGGATCATAAAGAGGGAAAGAAAAAAAGTGACTTGGGAGTCCTTACCGGTACAGTTCATGGACTACTGCTCAGCATGTAGGAGCACAATGTAAGTGTTAGTTACTATTTAAATTGTGTAGACTGCTCCTTTATTAGAATATTTGAAGTGCTCATGAGTATAATGCATCTGCTCTGCATGGAGTAGCACAGAGAAATAAAACACAAATTTCTTATGGTCAGCTATAAAATTTTAAAAATAGCATTCAATTCTAATTAACCTTATTATATGTCCTGCCTATTCCCCAGAAGAGTAGTTTAGGTAGACAATAAAATTTCCTGGGGTGAAAGTGACTTTTAACTTGTGCGATCTTGGGCAAGTTTCTTGGCCCCACTGAGTCTCAGTCTTCCCATCTCTATAATGGAACCAGTGACCTCTAACTATTAGTCATTAAGAGGGAGTAAATTTGATCATTTGTGTAAGCTGCTTAACATTGTATAGGTATTAACTAATACGTTATCATGATATTTTGAATGCCTACTGTGTGCCAGGCATGGTGCTAGCTGCTGATGGTTTTGAAATTACATTTAAGGATGTAACTTTCACAAGTACCTATAAGTAGACATATATTTGATTTGAGATTAGAGGATTCTGTAACCTAATAGGGGCCTCTGAGAGTAGGAGGTAAACAATAGGATAGAATAGATTTCATGTAGAGGTGAGAATTCACAACTTTGGGAAGAATCATAGATTTTTTTAATAATTGACCAGATTGAATATATGGTCCTATAAGAACCAATAACTCAGAAATGAATGACATATAAGTGCATAGTGAATGTATAAGCTTGATCACCTTTCTAAATATTGTAAGATTTGCATCAGTAATGAGGTGCCAGGGACGAGAGAAGGTGATTTAGAGGAGCTAGTAAGGGTCTTAAGCCAAGCAGTGGTTTCTAACCTGGGTTTTAAAACCAATGCAATGCAATTTCGACCTTCCCAAGGGATGTCCTGAGATGTTCCAGGTAGGGTTCTGGCAAGCAGACTCTAAGATGGGGTTGAGTGTGCAGGATGTTTACTGAGGAGTGTTCTTGGCACAAACACTGTGATGTGCAGGGAAGGGAGCAGGAGTGGGCAGAGGGAGCGGGCTACTTCAGGCCAAAGGATGAGAACAGCCTTGGCCAGCCCTGTGGGGAGCACTCGTCTAGAATGGCCTCCAGAGTGTCTTCTTGAAGATGAAGCAGCCAGGCCTGAAGCTCCCCGCTCCACCAGTTACTGGATGTGGACTGCCCTCAGAAAGAGTGGCCGCCCTGGGGACTCAGCCCTCACAGCTGAAATAATTCCTCAAGAGACTACAGTCCTTCCTTGAAGAGGGATCTATGTCTACCAAAAAGGTGAAAATCTTAACCCCATGATACCCTAGAATAGAGCATAGTGCATCTGAGTGCCCACATCTGTGCCAAAAAAAACTGCCAGGAGTCACACTCGGGGAGAAAAGCCTTAAGTAGACACAGGTCAGTTGTTGTCAGAGACACTGTGGCCTCTAAGAGGTTTTCAAACCTCTCTCACTCTCCCTGGCAACAATAATCAGTCACCTACAAATCCGTGCGTCTCTCCTCTAGACTGAAGCCCAGTTTTGCTGCATATTCTTAGTATCTGCAGATTACTTAATCTCAGAGAAAGGGTTATACAGTAATCTTGTTATTATGGACATTTCCCAAACTCACACAAATAGAGGTCATTGAGGAACAAACCCCCAGGGAGGCATCCTGCACAGTGTCAATCCTCTGCCCTCCTCTTTCCAGAGGAATGTTGACCAGCGTCAAGCATAGCCTCCCCTGTTGACCTTAGACAGATCACTCGGGTGTGTCCTCAGAGTAGGGTGAGATTTCACAACGTGTGAAGTCAGGACCGTCTCTTAATAGTGCTGACGTGAGCGCAGTAGAAGCTGTCAGATCCCCAGTTCTGGGAAGGGACATATCTGCCCCCATACACCTGTGGAGCAATGCCCAGCTGTCCACTCACATTTCCACTGTCCTGGCCCCACAGCTCAGGCTCGAAAGTTGGATTTGAACCTGGAATGTGTGCTGGTGCCTGAGGCTGTCTCCAGGTTCCATGGCACCCAAGAGGGCCACAGGCCAAGAGAGGTTTGGGACATCTACTTCATTTTCGTAATGATGTTGTAGTGAGGGGCCTCCTGGCAATGGATGAACATGGAGGTGACCCGCCACCTTCAGCCCAGCGCAAATCACAAATCAACAATTCTGTTTAGGAATGGGGTATCTTAGGGAAGTTCTACAAATTCTATCTGAAGCAATGTCGAGGATCTAACTAGAACCCTCCCTGCGGGCTTGACATCAAAACCATTTCTGAGTCCTTTGCAAGTTCGAGTCCCCAAGTGGGTCTGCCAAAGCGGTCAGGATGACACTCCAGCTCTGTTAGGCTTCGCCCGGGCTCTGTCCTGGGCAGAACAGCCTGGCATGCCTGGGAGTGAATCAGCAGTCCACGCTACCCCCTGCCACTCGAGTGAGCAGGAATTTGTTGGTTGTTTGGCCTCAGAGCAGGTGGCAGTGGGGGTTGCGGCGGTTGCATTTCCTCTTGGAGGTGGGGGCTCAGCTGTTTCCTTGGTCACACACCCCTGGTAAGTGCCTGGAGGAGGCAGGAGGCCAAGAATACAGCTGAGACTTGAGCTGCAGCCAACTCCCAGCAGCTGCTACTCTGTTCTCAGAGCTGGAACCAAGTCCAGGCTGCAGTGTGGCCTGATCTGGCATTTGGGGAGGGGCCTGGGAGGAGTGTCACTTGCACATTCTGAGTGACAACCCACCTGCTCTTTGTGTGTGTGGCAGGGGGGGGGGGGAGCACAGGCGGCAGAGGGGAGAGGTGGCTAATTTAAGTGACACTTCTTTGACATTCAAATTACATGAAATTTTTAGGTCAGTGAAAATAGTATTAGAGTTTCACTCTTTAGGTATCAATGGATTTGAATATCTTAAATGAATTAGATTTAAAAATCTAGGGGAGGGTACGATCCTAAATCAGAATGCACGTGTCCTAGTTGTCCTGTGGCCTTTATAAGCGTAGACATGTGATTGATTTTGGACATCATCATTGCCCTTAGCCTAATTTTTTGTTTCTTCCTTTCTCTAATATGACAACTGAAGACCATACATTTTCAGATCAGATTATAAGATCTTGTTTTTATGGGAGAAGTAAGTGGCAAGTTCTGGGCAAAATGCTGTACATGGACCCTCTAAAAAAATATACACAGTCAACATGTACACATCTATGCATCTGTTTCTACATTGCTCTAGTTGGTAGGTCTTTTAAAATGGCTTACCATACAGTTGTCTTATGTAAGGTAAAGATATCCACTGGGAGGTGAGAGATCACTTTAAACATTGAGGGTTCTGTTACTCCCTATATTTGAGAAACAAGCAGAAAAAATTCTCTGGGTAAACATCGCATGCGTTCATGAAACTCTCCTCTTATGTAAAAGCGCTGCTATTGGTGAAGAGGCATTTGATGAGCTCCGCCCAGTTTTTAAACAATACAGCTTTCCCCTCAAGTCTGGGTCCTCCTGGAGAGACGGGCTGCATCCTGATAAATTTGTACCCCTGTTTCTACCAAGGAACTTACTAAGAGCACATAGGCCCAATGAAGAGGTATTCAATTTATCCTCTGTACCGTTCTTAAAGGAAAAATCAGGATGTGTTTTAAAAATCCCTAGATCATCACTCTTGGTGGAATAGCTCAACTGGCCCTTGCCATCTTCTCAGACCCTTAGCGCCAACCGTGCCCCCCAAGAACAGAGGCTGCAGGCAGGAGCTGTTTAAAAGCCATCAGCCCCCATGGGGCTAGTAAATAGCATATATGAAGAATGCTATAATGATTACAGGTATCACACATGTCTCCTCCGCGGAATCCAAACCGACTACGCAGAAGGGAATCATATTTCTTGTCATGAAGTTATAGGGTCTCCCCACAAACTGTTAATTTTCCCTGAAGCTTTTCAGTGGATTCCTTATAGAGAGAAGTAAGCTTAGGGCACAACATTCAAGTCAGTGGCCCCATTAAAAAAGATCCTTAAGTTCTTGAGAAATTTTAGCCCAGCCTGCCATGTAATTATTCTTGACTTTGTTTTTAAGACATTTGAGTTCTTTTCACGTTGATGTTTATTCTGAGCATAAAACAAGCATATTGTAGGATAATTTCAATATTCACATAACTGGTCTTGAGATTGTTTTGGCATTATAGAATAGTTTTGTTTGTATTTTATTAAATAGTATGGCTTGTATGTGGGGCATTTTCCTTTTGCTTTATCTTTGCCATTTATTTAAAACATGCGGTTTCATAGACTTACTTCCTTTTATTGCACATTTGATTCGATGTGCTTATTCTTTACTCCTGGTTTATTAACAGTTCTTGGCCTTGTCTTCACCTTCATGTTTTCTGATTAAGTGGGTAATTGCATTGGAATCACAAACATGTTTCACAGGGCAGTTAGCACTGCAAAAGCTAATTTGAATTTATTTATTTTTTGGTCTCTTCTCTATGTGTACTTTTTCTGATTATAAAAGTAAAACAGGTCCGTCTGAGAAGAAGTAGGAACCCTGGAATAGGCACGGACCCTCAGATGTCCCCTGTGGTTCCATGCCATGAATTGCCCCTGGCATCACGTTGGTATGCCTTTGTTATTTATTGCCAGGCATGCAGTGACTGTTATCCTGGCTCGTTCCAACGTGTAGTGGTTAAAGTTCAAGTCCTGGGACCAGTCTGTCAGAATTTGAACTCTGGCCCCACCCTTTCCTAGAGTGAAAAGTTGGCTGTGCAAGTTTCATGTCTCTGTGACTCAGTTTCCTCTACTCCAAGAATAGGGCGTTTCAGGGTTGATCCTTTTATCCTCTATTTTTTTGTTAATCAAAATAAAGCCAGGCACAGAGTAACTAGCCTCTAAGTGTATTGGAATTGCTTTAAACTGGCTCTGTTTACATTAGCGTTTCACTTTATGGAACAGCTCAGATTGCATTTATAGTAAAAGCAGTTTTATTTAGCAATGTGATTTGTGGCAGTGATAATGCTAATGAGAAAGTAATTGCTAGTTTGAAGTGAGGCCTCGGCGGTTTTGCCTTATGAATAGGCACCATAACCTCATGACTTGTTAAATTTATATATTAATTCACTAAATCATTGCTTCATCAGACATTACCAAATGCCATGTGTTTCATAAAACAAAAATGAGCCCCTGTTTTTTAAAGAACTTAGGGGAGAAAGAGAAGCACAATTTACAAATTCTCCATAAAGAAGTGACAGTCTTTGTTGCAATGGCTGTTGGAAGCTGGGCTTCGTGTGCAGCTCCATGGACTTCCAATGTGTTTTGGAGAGGTGCTGGATTGCAAGGGGAGACAGTAATGGGGTCAGATTCTTCGTAGTTCATTAAAGAAAAATGCAATTTAGTCTGAAGTGGGAAATTGCAAGGCACAAAAACTTAATTCATAATGAAATTTTGAATGGCACGGATGCAGTCACCACCACCTTCCCCTCCCGCCCCTCCCCCCCCCCCCCCCCACCAGAGTAACACATGCTATAAGCTAGCAGCAGAGCAGGCGTTTTTGACAGCATCCCCATTTTGGAATAGACCCTGCTTTTTAAGAGGCAGACCTGTATATGCTGGGATGATGGCGGGTGGGGACTGCTAATGGTGACTGGGGCACCTCTGTATCATTTTTTACTTTGTTTTCCCATTTTAGGCAAGGAGTAGGCCTAAATATAGAAGTGCTCATTTTTGCAGGACCATCATCTCTACTAAACAAAGAAAAGGAAAAAATGGGGGAGCCTAAAGAGGGAAAGCTGTATGTATTACTTCTAATCAACATTGTATTAATTGCATCATTAAGATATATTCCAGGAGAGGGAGAGAGAGAGAGAGAGAGAGAGAGAGAGAGAGAGAGAGAGAGAGGGAGAGAGAGAGAGAGAGAGAGAATGTGTATCTATAGAGAGGTTATGTTATGATGGTTAGAGACTACATTTTGTACTGGCCATGGTGAACATAACACCAATAGCTTATTATTGTCGGTCAGAACACAAATTTTTGCTCCAGCGTTTATTTCAAGAAAAGGCTGCAACTGTCTTTCAAAATGATCTGCCCCCCAAATTCAGTTGTACGTTTAAAGGAGAAGAGAAAATCAACAAACAGAATAAATTTACTCCTGATTTGCATATATAACTTGAAAAAAATAAAATAGGTGAAAATGCTGCCTCATCCTTCCCTCTGAGAGGAAGCGTCCTAAAGTTTCTAACCAGTTTTTAATAATGTTGCCAGGACACAAAATCTGCACCGACGCCCAGACCACTCATCCAGGTGGTGGGTGCCTAGAGGAAGGCAGGTCATAAAGTAGGTTTGGCTTGTCACCAGAGCAGTTTCTTTTTTAAAGAGAAATCTTCCAAAATTGGCTGACTGAATTCCTGCAGAAATGATACAGCAGATGGGGACAATTTATATAGGCAGCATTTGTTGTTTTGTTTCTTTCAGAGTCCCCTTAAATTTGGCGTGTTGGTGAGCCCCGTGGATCCCCAGCAGAGGGAGGAAGTAGCCTTGTTTTCTGCTCCTATGTTATTCTCCCCACACTCCCGCTGGAGCCCCTGAAGTTTAGAAAAACTGTGAGCCGACCTGGAATAGGCACATGTGGGCATGCCCAGACCCCCCATAGGGATGGTCAGGCCACAGAGTTGTCAGCAGGGAGCCGGCGTGCCCAGGATTGAACACCACCTGCTAGATTATAAGGTTAATTTTGGACCACAGAGGGTTTCAAAGACCTGGGCTTGCACAAATGATACACACGTTGTCTCTCTCTGTAGATGTATATCTCTATCTATATCTATCTTAATTTTTAATATTTAAATCACAGTACTAGCAATGCTCTGTGAGGCTAAAAGTAGTCATTCACGCTAACATGCTTAGTATTCTTTGGTACTTAGAGATTCAGATTATTTATGTTCATGTACGTGACTTTGGAGTGGCAACAGATCCCGTCGTGTTCTTTACTTACCTTATATTCTTCTTTTATTTTTTTTCAGTAAAAATGTGTACTCATTCGAAGTATAGAACACATTTTCCTGCACACTGTACTTTAATAAATGCAGGGAAATGCTATTCCTAATATACTAATTATCTGTAATGATGAATAATCCTGTCTCTGCTTAGATGCTAATAGTAATGAGTGAGTGGCTTCTTTTATTCGTCTTCCTAGTTTTAAAACTATTTGTGAAAATTAAATTTTGTTGCAGGCTTCATCATGAACTTCTACAGATATATCATGTTCCACTTTCACATATTAATTTTGCCAGGTTTTGTGGGGTTTGTTGACAATTGAGCTAGCTGATCAGCCTGCTTCCCTCCCTCCCTTCCTCCATTTCTTCCTTTCTTTCTTCTATAATTATCATTATGAGTATGAATTTTTCTCACTGTATAATTTTCCCCATGTTTACACCTTGAAATTTTTATTAAGGAGGCCATATTCAACAAAAGAGTTCACTTCTGAGCGTATATTGCTGTATGTTATGAATGTAACTACTGATTCTCCTTTCTTATCTATGTTTAAAATTTTGAAAGTATCACAAATAAGCTAGTAGCTCAAAGGCTGACAATTGCATATTACGTAAGATTGACAGATATTTCATTTCCGTGATACATCAAAACATAAATTTGATTCTTTCCCCAGATATTTTCAGCCTGGCCATTTCCATATCTGTAGCCTAGGTTACACTCTAGCAAACTTTAATAACTGCATCCATGTTTCCATTCTTTGGTGCAATACCAAATTCCCAGTCCCCATCCAGGGATTAGGTTGTCCTACTTTGTTGCAGTGTTACTATATCCCATTTAATCTTTAAGTGCAAGCTTGCACATTTGACACATCAAAGTAGGTGCTTCACCTTCATGTCTTTCTTCTGACAATGTCAGTTTGCACCAGGTCCACATGTAGTTTTCTTCTTTTGAAGTCTCTGAGAAGCAAGTGTGCTTCAAGACTGTTTTGTTCTAATCACACCAAACATGTGCTAAGCTAATATCAATTTCATTCCCTTAGCTTAGGTATTCATTAGAGAATCAACTCTTCAACTTCACCATCAGGAACCCCAAGGAATTCTTGCACACAATGTAGTATCCCCTTTCCTTCAACAGCAATCACACCATTCAGGCCAACATTTCCCATCATCTAAATCAAGACTGGCCAAGGATCTCCTAAATTTCTTCAATTGTTTCTTTCAGTCCCTTCATATAGAATGGTTTGATAACCTCTTTTATTCCTTTCTTCAGCTCCTGCTAGCTTTTGCAGGTTCTAACAACTCACGGAGTTTACACCAGCTCATACTATTATAAGACTAACTAGATGGATCAATATTTAAAAATATAGAGAATTATTAAAAACATACACCCATTTGCCTTGACCCAGGTTTTTCAGGATTAAAGGGTCTTGTTGGAGGCTTGGAACAAGGAACACCCAAGCAGGAAAATCCATCAAAGCAGAAGGCATTCACCTGCATCATGCTTGTAGTCTTTGTTTTTTAATAGTTAAATTATGTTTTTATTTTATCCATTCAGCAATTTTGTGGGGTTTTTATTGGAAAATTTAGTCCATTTACATTTAAAATAATTATGGAAGCTAAGGATTTACCCATCTTGGGTTTTCCCCCCATTACATGTCTTTATTTATTACTTTTAAAAATGTATGGAATTGCTTGTAGTCTTGAATGAAATGAATTCTTTAACTGTCCCTTCAAGCAAGAATGTTTGTTTTAATGGAGCTTTTCATGAGGTCAGGGACATGGGGTGCACATCATCGTGCCTGGCCTGCCTTTGGAGGTAGAGAACTGTTATGTGATTCCAATTCTGACATTGAATGGCGGCAGGCCAGACAACTTTAAACTACAGATTCTCTCTTTCAAATGGCCAACCACATGCTCATTTTAGGTTACTTTCCAAGCAGGGCATCTGGGACCCAATGAGCATGGCCACAGATGGCCCAGACCTGGAATAGTGCCCAACACAACGAGGCACACACCAATTCCTGTATCTTAAGTAGGAAATTATTTTCTGGTTGAGCCCTGGACACTGCAAAACACAGACTCCACACCCCCAATATGTTGTAAGGTTCCTGAAAATATCTCCCTCCCAAGAGTGTATCCATTTCTCCTTTCAGCAAGCTGGTTTGGATTTGTTCCTACTGTGTGATGAGTACCGTCAGTAGTCCAAGATAGACTGGCCCAAGTGCCCTCTGTCCGGAGAATTTAGACTAGTGCCCACCTGGTCATCAGGAACATTTCCTTAGAACATTAAAAATTAAAGCAAGATCCAAACACAAGCAAAACCCTTGATGGCGTAGCAGAAAAGGCTTAGAGATTTTGTTTTGTATATTAGCTTTTATTTACTATACAGCACCCTGGTTCTACGCGAGTCTCTGTAAGTTCTCTCTCTGCAGACACATAGCTCCTTTTCCTCCCTAGTTGCTACCCGTCCCCTGCCCCCCCCGCCCCCCCCCCCATCCGAGGAAAAAAAGGCATCTTTGAAGCACTTTGACAAACTCTGTCACCCCTTTAAGGAGGCTGTATAGAGATTTCATTGTGGTGAGGAACAATTCCAACGCAATGTTGCTACCCAGTAGAACAAAAACCACACCGACATCAAATGAATTCATCTCTCCTATATCTCAAGTGCATCTCCTTTCAGGAAGTCTGAGGATAGCAGGAATTATTTATTGAGCACTTTTGTTCTCCAGCAAAAGTGGGCATCTAGCTCAGTGGCTGTTGCATGTTCATGACTGCATTTGTAGGGTGTCCATCTGTAACTTTGTGTTGCACTACACTAAGCCATGTAGAGAATGAGGAAATACAGAACAGGAGGGGCAGAGCGGGCACATACGAGCACCCTGGTACCTGAAGTGGGTGGCACTTCATCCAGAGGGAAGAGGACGCTTAGGTGGGAACCCAGATAGAGTGAGCACTCGGAAGAAGCTTCATGCAATAACTGTAAGGAGTAGAGTTGGGGATGAAGGAGAGGCACAATATATACAGCCTGGATGTGTGAGCAAGGCCTAGATGTCTGGTCAGTTTTATTAGCCTATCCATGTACCATGCATCTGATTCATGTGATCACCTACTCAGAAAAACTCAGAAACTACCAACAGCCTGAAGAAACTCACCTGCGTGTGTGTCTTTCGTCCAAGGGTTCAGCACTCTCCTTCTGTCTTTAGTGAAAATGTCTTTCCCATTGTTCATTTTCTCTTAATGACATCTACTAGTTCCCTTAAGATGACTTTCAAGATTAGCCTTTGAGAGCACTGGACTTTAAGAAAACCTAAGTGGAAGTGGCGTGTATTGTTTGCACATATGCTTAGTCCCCTGATCCCTTTGTTCTCAAATCCCTTTGTTAAATTCTCTAGTTAGATTGGCAGCTCCTTCAGGGCAAGCACCATCTCTTTCTCTCATATCTTACCCAGAAGGCCACACAGTATTCCACACAGTAGGTGCTCAATAAGTAAGCTTCAGCTCTCTATCTCCCAGTGGAGAGGCCCCCTCTCACAGAGCTCAGCCAGGCCAAAACCTTCTTGAGACCCGTCCATCCAGAAGCATGTCATGAGTTTTCCCTTGTAGTGGCTGTCAGGTAGGGTGTTTTCCCCTAACCCTTGCCATTGGTAGATAGGTCTCTGAGTCATTAGATGCCTTGCTTTTTTGGGTAGAAGAAAGGCAATAAAGTCACCCAGCCCTCACGGATTGGTATCCAGTTAGAGTCTGGAGCCTCCTTTTGTTCAGTGAGTCATCAGATCCTACTAGGTGCCAGACACTGTTCTCAACACTGGGGATAACACCCAGGTATACACAGGCAACAATCTCTGTCATGGTGTAGCTTACAAAATAGTGGGAGGAGAGCAAATTTTATTACTTGGTTCAAGTTTTAAGCCTTGTGAAAGAATGATTCATAGGCATTGCTAAGACCTGAGATCCAGTGACTGGAGGAGCCAGCAGCCAGATGACTTAACACTAAAGAGACAGGACAAGCAGGAAGCTGGCTTGTCATCTTCTCCACTATAGGCTAGTAATGCCTGGTGTGGTGGATATAAGGATATAATGTAAAAATCAACACAAGAGACTCAGCCCAAATTACCCACGTCATAGTCAATACTCAATAAAAACATGGATTAGTATGGTTGTTGAATCTTGAAGGAATAGCAATATCAGTTTGTTAACACACAGTGGTAGCTCAGAGCTACCCTCCTTAACTAGAAACTCCCTTTGTTACCGTGGCTCTTGACATTCCACATGCTGTACGTGGGATGGCAGCATACATCCATGTCTGCTAAATTTCTCTCTCCTGACTCTCTCTCTCCCTTTGGGGAGCACACCTTCTATGGTCATAGATCCTTTAGACCCACATCTTGGCTTTTCATTTTGGGGAACTGCCTTTGCTACCTTCAATTTCTTTGCTTCTCTGGAAAACCTTTCATCCGCCTGCTGTTGTGGGGGGGTGGGGTGGGGGGAAGGGAAGAAGAGCTGAGGTTATGGTGGGTAATTTAAATTCCTGCATTGATTCCTTTTGATTGGGGTCAGTAATGATCTCTAACAGTAATTCCGCAAAGGCAGTATGAAGGCGTGAAATATTTGTATGCTGTTGGACCAAATACCAAGCATTGACATGAGAGAAAATAAAGACATAGCAGGGGAACCTCTTATTTCCCTAATTTAGATATGGGGGGAAAAAACATAAATTTTATCACATTTCAAAAATCTGACAGAATAATAATTTACCAATTTATCGTCACTTTTATTCATTTCATCTGGATGTCTCTTCCGTTCCTCTTTTCTGCAGGAAAGGGTTTGAATAACTCAAACATTTCGCCCCCACTCTCGCACCTAGAACAGCATCGCGTTTGTGAGGTTTCATTGTTTTTGAAATGACAGATGCCTCTTTCACGTCTTGTAGGAAGGAAGGAAGAAAGAGTTCATGTCAGATGTGATGACTATAATTAATACCCTCCTCCACCTTTAGAAGTACCTTTTCTCTTCATGATGATTTTTTAAATCATTTTTAATCCTTTAAGCCAGAGTTGAAAACATGGGTTTTGTGATAAATCCTCGTTCCATTACAAGGTGTTGTCAATAGAAAATAAATAGTGGATTCTATTTTTGGTGTCCAGGTCAAGAGGAAATTTTAAAATATGGTTTGAACAGAAATGAACTGAATTAATCAGTGAGATTAATAAGGTTCGAGCAAAAGTATCATTTCAGTTGATGGTCCCTCCCATGCCTACAATAGTGTTGCTGGTGACAGGAGGTCACAGTACAGGGATATTGAGGGGTTATTTACAATAAATACATAACTCCGTGGGATGCCTGGAAGAGCTGACTAGGAACATTTCTGTTTCAACAAAGTCATATGGAATTATTATCCACAAGATGCCTGCAGTGTTATTTAAGTTCCTGGAAAATTTTGTTTTGGTTACAATTGGCATGAGGAGGCTACTGCGCATGTCTGAAATCCTGGCATTTCGCTTGAGGATTAGGGGACCACCATTTCTAAATGCTACATATATTCTGGCTCCAGGAGAGATCCTAATTGTTCCCACATTCACAAATTCAAATGCCTTTCTACAACCCCAGGTACACTGCACCTGGAAATCGTGCAGGATTGTGAATTCCTGTGTGGGCTCTGGAAAGACGGGCACTGTAAGGTCTGGACGTGGAGGAAGGAACATGGGTAGTAGCCAGCAGATAACTTTAGGTCATCCTGATAGTTATTTATGGTTTATGGGCTTTCTGGATTTTTCACAGAGAAAGACCGAATATAATGTCTAGAAACCCAAATGGGTCCTTATGATCTTAAAGATATAATCAGAGAAGAAACATACACCAGAAGAGGTGTGTGTGCAGCCTCTGTGCAGTGTTTGCTGGCCGTGAGAGAGGAAGGAAGATAGTGGTCCAGTGAAAATCCACGTGTGGGGCTCCCTGGGAATTAATTGCATAGATTAGAGGAGCCTGGTCAATTTCTAATAGAGCCGTCAGTAGAGGACTACAGTGTATTAAAATGAGCTCTGCCCCCTAATCAAAATGAAAAGATTTGGGGCAGCTTTGTCACTATCTGGTTGTAAATCTTGTCCAAGTCACTGGATTTAATGTTAGCTGCACCAGCTGACCTCAAGGTTCTTTGCAAAGCTATGGTTCCGTGTGTACTTGCACTGTGTTTTTTGTTGTTATTTTAAGTTTGCATCAATCTGGAGGTTGGTGAGACTACCCTGCGTATGGACAAGTCTTGCCTAGATTCTTAGTAGAATGAGGTAGGAACTATGACGTAGTGACCAGCCTGCAGGGGTTGTGAAAGTTGAGGCTATTTAAAAATCCTGGGGTTAGTCCAGCCGTGGGCAAACTACGGCCCGTGGGCCGGATCCGGCTGTTCTATCCGGTTCTCTTGCTCTCCCCTCCGCTCCTTTACTTTGAATTTATATTAGTTCACACAAACCCTCCATCCATGCTTTTGTTCCGGCCCTCCGGTCCAGTTTAAGAACCCATTGTGGCCCTCGAGTCAAAAAGTTTGCCCACCCCTGGTCCCTATAGTCACATAGTTAAACCAAAACCATTCTTAGCCATAGCCAGTTTGGCTCAGTGGCTAGAGCATCGGCCTGCAGACTGAAGGGTCCTGGGTTCAATTCCCATCAAGGACACATGCCAGAGTTGCTGTCTCGATCCCCAGTGGGGGGCATGCAGGAGGCAGCTGATCAATGATGCTCTCTCATCATTGATGTATCTATCACTCCCTCTCCTTCTCCCTTCCTCTTTAAAATCAATAAAAATATATTTTAAAATAATCCTCAGTGCTCTCTCGGATTATTTGATTTATATTCTAACATAGCAGCAGAGCCATTGGCCCTGTTCTTTGTGGCATGGATTCTATTGGATTCTATTGCAGATTATCCTTATCTGCAATAAAAAAAGGGGTGGTCAGTGATGGGACAAAACTGCTGATCAGCTGCTCTGTCACATCCAGTCCTCTCTGCCAGGTTATTGGCACCCTGAGGTTTGTAGGGCAGCAACACTCTGCCTAGAGTAAGCTCCAGGCATCAGATTTGATCAGGTTGTGTGTTTTGGTTAGAAATGGTGTCTTTTGTGGATGAGAACACGTTGGCCATACACAAATTGGCTCTGGGAGAGATGCTGTGGAGGGTTTTCTGAACATCACCTTTTTATTCTTGCAATGTCCACATTGGGTGATTAACCGGCAAAGCTTACTGAATCATAAAAGATGAGACGGATAAAATGAGGATGAGATTACTCAGGGTCCCATTTATTGTGTCTCTGTTAGAGCCAGAGACAAACCTGGGCAGGTTACGTGCATAAAACTTGTCTTTACATGTATGTGTGGTCAATATGTCAGGGGAAATTTTGTAAAGTAGTCCTATCATTTCTGCCTTTGATCTGTTTGTATGTATGTTGATTTTCTTATCCCTAATTTATATCATATTCAGGAAGATAAAAGTGTTGTTTTTTTTAGGTTTTTTATTGTGATCAAATTTACATAATATGATATTTGTCGCCTTAGCATTCAGAAATGTACAATTCAGTGGCGTTTAAATATTTTCATAATGTTGTGTAACTGTTACCACATCTACACCCACAACTTTTTTTATCATCCCCAACAAACACTTCATACCAATTAAACAATAACTCTTTTCTTTCCTACCTCCAGTAAAATTTCTATTTTGCTATGTCTTTATGAATTTGCCTATTCTAAGTTCCTCTTATAAGTGGACTCATATAATATTTGTTCTTCTATTTCTGTAATATTTTACTAAGCATAACGTTTTCAAAGTCCATCCATATTGTAGCATGTATCTGAATTTCATTTCTTTTTTAAGGTTTAATACTATTCCATTGCATGTGTATACCATATTTTGTTTATCCATTTATCTGCTGATGGACACTTGGGTTGTTTTCATTTTTTGGTCATTATAAATGAATAATGCTGCTATAAACACTAGTATACAAACATCTGTTTGAGTGTTTTTAATTATTTTGGGCATATATTTAGGAGTGGGATTACTGGGTTCTGTGTTTTTAAAAGTAGGCTTTCCCCCCTTAGTTCTAACTTTTGTAGCAACACCAAGTAAGGCTTAATAATGTAATATAATGCCTGTACGTTGGGTTGACCAAAATGAGTTTAATTAAAGGGTAGAGCTTCTCCTTGAGTGTTACTTGTACCTGTATTAAAGAACAGTTTCTTTGGGAAATTAAATCTATGTGAAAATTTCTTCCTGATGTTTTTGTCACCTGGGGAAATTTTCTCAAACTTGCTGAACATATTAGTTTGTACATTGTTCATAGTATGGTTGCTTTTATTTCTGAAAGAATTGCATTTCCAATTACTTTGATTCTTTTGATTTTACCTTACACATCCCTAATATTTTTTTAAAACTTAAGCAGAATAACTGTTTTGAGAATAAGATGTCTTTAGGTTTATAAAGTGGTGCAGCTCTTAAATATCATCACATGTGGCAAATTGACAAATCACTAATATCACCACAATTTGCAAGTGGTTTACATTTGAAGAACTGTGACCAGCTAGAACAAGAATGAACAGTGCTATTTCATCACAAAGTGCCAATACTGCCTTGGGATAAGATTAGTCATCATGTGTTAACTTTTAGTAAAAAAAAAAAAAAAAAAAAAGAGAGAGAGAAAAATGACCCTTCCAACATGCTAATAGAATTCAACTTTAATTTCCCATTTCAGCTATCCCCTGAGAACTAAATTACTGTTGGAATCTGAATCAAGTTTGATCTTTCTTTCTCCACATGACAGCCCAGAGATTAATATATGCCAGAGGGAGGGAGGGAGGGAGGGAGAGAGGGAGGGAGGGAGGGAGAGAAGGAGGGAGAGAGAGTTAGGACACATCTATTTTGTTGGTGGTGATGGAAGACAGAATATTTGGTATTTTGCATTGTACTTTTCTCCTCTCTCCCTCTTTCTCATCCCCACAACCCCATAAATGCTACTATTTTCAACTCTAAACTAAGATGAATATATAAGAAACAGCAAAAATATAAGGTGAAATGGTAATGATTTTACTGAGTTTCCTCATTGTAAAGAGCTGCAAGCACTTCTGATCAATTGTTTTGCAAGTGATTAACTACCTTTACTAAATACCATCCTCTAAATCAGAGACTTTCAATGGGTGCGTCCCAAGAATTTTTAAAACTTGCAATACCTGACTATTTCATAAGGGGCATTGACCTATTTTCCCTTAGCTTAGCCAGTGGTCGGCAAACTCATTAGTCAACAGAGCCAAATACCAACAGTGCAACGATTGAAATTTCTTTTGAGAGCCAAATTTTTTTAAACTTAAACTTTTTCTAATGCCACTTCTTCAAAATAGACTCGCCCAGGCCGTGGTATTTTGTGGAAGAGCCACACTCAAGGGGCCAAAGAGCCACATGTGGCTCGCGAGCCGCAGTTTGCCGACCACGGGTACCATCTAATAAAAAAATGACAGCAGTCAACACAATAATAGCCATCTGGTGTGAATGAATCAAAATTACACCCTTTTTTTGTCAGATCAGCAAAAAATATATTTTTTTGGTGTGTGGCAGAATTTTAGTAATCAGTTTATGTGTGCAATGAAATGAAAAAGGTTGAAAATCACTGCTCTAAATTATGGTTAAAATATTACTTTCATTGAAAGAACTGCAGTAACTATTATTTTATGGATAGAGTCTTCTCTTCCTTCCTCCACCCCTCCAACTATAACAATTGACATTTGACCAGGATATCTATGAACTGAATGTTGGATTAAAGGTATTTGTTAAAAGTAGTTTTGCTTCTTTGTGAAAATGGGAGAAATTGGAACAGTTTAAGATTAAATGGCATTGGAAGAGTTAGGTTAGTTTGGTGAACAGAAAGCTGGGAGTAGAGTTGAATTCCTGGCACTGCTTTCTTAGCAAAGAGAACAATTTTAATCAGTTACAAAAATATTTGTGATCCATATGTTACTCTCTGCTCATTCCCATATGCCCATATTCACTTTTATCTTGGTAGATGATGACTTTATGATTCAGGCATGCAAGAATAATACCTCGCTGGCTTCAGAGCTCAGTGCTATTTCAAAACGTGTCCTGGTAATTACGCACACACAGATATCCAGGCTGTTCGCGCCTTGAGTTGGTTAAGTGGATATCAGTTTGTTCTTTCTGTTTCTTCATGGGAAGAAGTATATCTTGCATCCACCTACTGGGACTGGAATAATTCGACCAGGTTTAGATTTGAGAAACGCACTGCCATTCACCTGTTGGATTAAAGGCCACTGTACAAATATGAGCATCAGAGAAAGGAGGCAAAAGGGATACAATGATTGTGGATCCCTTCATTTTCTTTGGGAAATGGAAAGAGAATTCAAAAAGCATTTGGTGTCTATTCTAAGACAATCGGCAATGGCTGGTTACTTAAATAGATTCTGATTTTAAGCCATGTTGACTACTATTTAATTTGAGTGTTGGTCAAAGTAGCCATGGTGAAGCTGATCAAATTGAAAAATTAAAATTACTGTTGATGAACGAATCATTTTCGTCCTAAATGAACGGTTGCTTATCTCTCAAGAAGCTGTATAATTTCTAACAAAAAAAGAAACATATTTCAAAGCCAAATTATCCATTTTAATGAAACATGAATAAAGCTAGAAATGATTGCCGGTATAAGCGATTGCATTTTCAGAAGTTGTTTTTCTCTTGCACAACAAATGGTGTTGTAACCCAATATGTTGTTAACATAGCCGCAGTGAAATCCAGTGAGGAACCACCTGTGCTCATTTGAACTTGGGAGGGGGGCCACGAGGGAGGGAGGCAAGAGGGTTTCTGAACTTCAGACAAACTAATGGAGATGCAGTTATTGTTCTCGAAGATGGCTCTACGATGGGAGAGGCGTGCATGCTGTTGGCATTAGCAGGTATGCAACGGAGTGGAACTGCAGCGAAAGGCAGCAGATACAGCCTGGTTTTTGGCAAGTGTTATTAGGGATCCGTCTCTCTGTTTGCATTCACGCTGTCTTTGCCTGGGCTCCTGTAGGAGTGGTGAGAAAAAAAGAAAGTGCACGATAGAGCATGGGTTGTTTTCAACAGGCTCAAAGTCTGCAAATCTGTTGAATCCCTCTGACAGCGCGTCTTTGCTGTCAAACAGAATGCCCAGCTGGCGGTGGCAGTCCTGCTGGGGAGGGAGGGGTCCAGAGAGGCTGTGTTCGCCGTGCAACAGGAATATCAGGGATGCTTCTGCCCGAACTGCAAGCGGGAAGAGCTCTCTCAGCCATGCCCTGGGGAACGTGCTCTTTGGGACTTTACCGGATTGAGAATGCCTCCGTCAGAATCGAAACCTTTGCACGCGCTTCACTGGGATAACTTTCAGGGAGGAAGGAGTCCCAGAAACAACAGTGAGGTAAAGGCTAGGACTCTGTAATGGAGACAAAGGCTTTGCTTTAAAAAGGAGGCAAGACTTTTGCTCACAGGTGATCTGGATTCTCATTGAGGCGAACACACAAGCTCGTGTGGCTTTTTCTTTTTTCTTTTTCTTTTTTTTTGTAATATAAAGTGAGAGATTTCACTAAAAAAGGTTAAAATTGAAGTGAGTAATCTTCAGTGCATAATGCAACTGTTAATTTTAGCTCCTTGCGTGGGTGCCGCGCTGACTTGAACAGCCGGCTGTAGCCTTCATTAGCGGAGAAGCAGGCAGCCTGGGACAGGTGGAGCTGGAGCAAGCTGGGGACGTGGTTTCGCTGGGAGCCGGTCATCCGTGTTAGAAACCCGGTCTTGTTCCTCTCGTGCTCCACCCTGCCATGCTTGCTGCCATTCTCGCCACTGACCTTTCGTCTTTTTTGCAGGTTGACGATGTGGCACACTGTGTGAGGGAATCGCAGGGACATGGGCATTCCGAACTGTTAATGGGGACATGGGACTCCGGTTGCCTCTGATCTGCGTGGATTTCCCCGGTGCGGAGCGACAGAAGCCGCCAGTGAAGTCGCCCAGACCTACAGCAGGAATTCTGCGCCAAAGGTAAAAAGTCTTGTCGTCTGGCTGTCATCTCATCTGTGGGGATTTTTTTGTTTTGTTTTGTTTTATTGTTACATAAATGCGCCTGTTTGCATCGAACAGTTCACGAAAGGTAAACAGAACTGACAGGGATCTGTATCAGGGACTCAGCTGGCTTTTCGTTTGTGAAATTGAACTCAATGTGTTCATCCCATTTTCCATGTTAAATCCGATCACGATCTGATTTTTATGGAAATGCTCTGAAAAAAAGTTAGGGCGACAGAAGTCCCATCTCCTCCCCCTCCCCAGTACATTGAGAAACAAGCTGTATGCCGTTGGGAAGCAGAACTTTTTTATTTTGTCAACTTCATGCATACCCAGTTTCACGGGAAGAAGAGAAATCAGTCACAGGGCACTGGATGGGACAGCTGACAGCCTCCCTGAACCCAAAAGCATGGCTCACGAATCACTCACAGACCCAAACCACCTTCCTTTAGGAAACCGGTCCCCTTTTCATTCCCACAATCCTTTGCCAAAGGAGCTGTGTTGTTTAAGGATATCATTAGCTACCATCTGTCCAGTCATGGTGGCTCTTAGCAAATTTGCAACAGAAATTGCCATGGTTTTGCTTTTTCTCGTATTTCCTTTAGCCTGCCGGAAATCAAGATACTGAATTAGCAAATGGTAATTAAACACTCCCCAGGAAACGTACCAAAACATGGATTTGTCCAATACTAATTACCGTTGTCCCAACTGGGAACAGAACCAGCATTGCTGTGAAATGTTTGTGAAGAACAGCTGACTTTCTAGGCTACAATGTCTTTTTCTCTCCTTTTCTTTTTCCATTCTCCTTCCCATCCTCTCTCTCTCTCTCTCCCTCCCTCCCTCCCTCCCTTCCTTTATTTTGCTCACATCTTAAAAAAAAAAAGAAACCGAGAAGAAAGTCAGTGCTAAATTATTCATGAGCCTCCTCTGACCGCAGCCCATCAGAAAGGGAAGTGTCAGGCAGGGGTCAGAGAAAAAGAAATAAATAGCAAACAGGCTTGAACTTGGACAAGCCACCTCCAGAGCCTGGTCCAGCAGGGTGGTCCATTGTGAGCCTGCAGCATCAGCGTTCAGAGCCACAGCTTCCTGAGCTGCTGCCAGAGGCACCTTTCCCTGGGGTCTGTGCAGAGGGCTCATGCACCAGCTGGGCAGAGGGCTCATGCTTTGAATCAAGTCGTTGTCACTTTGCAGCCAGTTTTTTTCTGGCCCTGAAAGGTCTATTGTCTAGCGTAGGTCCTATATTTACACTGAATGGTTGCCTCTTAAGTTGAGGTTGGCCCCTGGAGGGCAGTGTTCCTTATCCCTAGAAAAGTATGTCTACGTGAAAACTTGCAAATCGTTGTTGAGTCATCCTTAAGGCGCTGCCAAACACCGGTACCACCTCTTGGCTCAGAAGCGCAGGGCGGTATCTGTGCAACAGTTGGAGAAATACTCTTACTCTTGTTCCTCTGCTTTGTAGTGGGTCCCGGGGGCTGTTAGTTGTGTGCAAGTATGTGTCTCTGTTTATTTGTTTACCCATTTTGATGGCAAGTACATTCACCAGGGCATGTGTTTGTGGGGGTGTGGATAGGGCAGCCCATTCTGCCTCTTGTGTTCGCCTTCGGTACCTGGTGGGATCTTGCTTCAGTCTCCTTTTGTATAAAATTGGCAGGGATGCCTGAGCGGCTCATTTGAATGAGGATATGAAGGGAGGAATGAAATATCTCAAAAAACAATGGTGAATACTGCCCCCGGCTCTAACCTGATTGTCTGACATCCTAACCTTGCAGGGCATCAAACCTTGCTATTTTAATTTGCGTCTGAGAGAATGTCGGAGCCAGGGGACCTGAGTCAGGCCATCGTGGAGGAAGGCGGGGCGGAGCAGGAGAGGACCACTCCGGAGAATGGCATCGTTAAGGCCGAGAGTCTGGATGAAGAGGAGAAGCTGGAACTGCAGGTAAGCCTGGGGGAAACTCTTTCTCGGGCCATTGTGTACAGTTCCTGCTTTTCCTTTTTAGACTACCTTGAAAGTTTGTTTTCTTCTTTTCCAAAAAAGAGTTTGACTAGGGCAATGACTAGGAAACCCATCAAGCTATCCTCTCCCTTCCCAATTATTGGCCATTCATTTTTTTTTCTGCCTAAATCGTGCTCGAAATGGCCCTTTGACATGCAAAACATCCAACGACTGAATTTGCACACAGCATCACCATACTAATTTCCAGACCACCTCAAGGAGTTTGGGGAAGGCTTCTCCCAAGGTAGCTTTAGGTGAGCTGAGTTTTTTTTTTTTTTTTTTTTTTAAATGGATTTGCTATTCCGTGGAAAGATGAAGACTCAGCTCACGAAAGACTAGGAAAAATCAAAGATATGAGCTCTGCTGACTGTCACAGGCAGGCTAAGGTTAGATTCTTACTAACAAACAAACCTTAGTCCTACAATTCCCAGCCAGAGGTGGGGAGAGAGAGAGAGAGATGGACAGATAGAGATCTATAAAAGGGTAGAAATGGAAATACTGAAAAAGTGACATGATTAAATACATCATGAGTTATGAGGGGAGAAAAAGGTTTCATAGAGAAAAAACAAGCTGTTTTTGCAAACAGCTTGTATGGATTTTCTTTGAACATACCTATTAAAGTGTTAACTCTTTTTATTTACCAGTGAGCAAAGGCAGATAACCGCATAATGGCCCAAAGCTTCAAGGTCGGCTTTTCTTCTCTCTAATAGCTGCTAAACAAGAGAGCGAAAAGTTCAATGGTCAGAAGTCTGGGGAGGAGTCCTCCCGGTGCCTAGAATGCCTTTATGGCCCTCACTGTTGATTTCTCCACTATAGTGACACCTTTATTTTGCTTCTCTCTCCCTCCCTCCCTCCCTCCCTCCCTCCCTCCTCCCCCCCCCCTTCTCTTTCTCTCTCTCCTCTCTTCTCTCTCCTCTCTCCTCTCTCCCCTCTCTCTCCCATTCTCTCATTGTCCATTTATGGTTTGTTTGTTTTGTTTTGCTTTATTTCTAACACACAGAGGCGGCTGGCAGCTCAGAACCAAGAAAGAAGAAAATCAAAGGTAGGGTCCTGGGGATTCTATATAGACCTGGTGGCATGGGTAGCAGTTGCATATTTGACGCCCGAGTTAACGGGTTTGCCATCCATCTGGAGGGTCGTGTGGAGAGATTGTGGTAGATCTGGGCTGTACTGGTGCTGTCTGCTTTCCACGGAGTCACGTTCACGTCCACCTTCCTTTCTTGCTCTGGGTGCTTTGCCATGAGAGCATTTAGGGTTCCCAAAGCTGCAGTTGTACCTATTTGAACCCCAGTTCACACCTGCAGAGGTGACATGCTTTGCAAAGCCAGCGGCTGCTTGTTTTGTTTTCAGTGTAAGTAAAATTCGGGGTGACTGTTTCAGCCTCCCAGTTGCTTTCCATCTGGAAGTAGACAGGGGCCGGTGTCTAGGACACGTGTGTCATCTTTGTCAAGCATCTTCTCAGTTAAGTCGCTTCCCAGCTTCGTTTCTGTAGACATTCTCTTCTCTCACCTTTCTCTTCTGGCATTTCCATGAAATGGCAGCGACTCACCCCTCGTGCGTTTGCAGTGTGGTGGGCACAGTTGGCTGGAGGTGTTCCTTAAATCCATCCATTCACGTCTTCCCTCACCTCGGTGCCCATCATCACCAGGGCCTGATGCTTTGAGCTAATGTGGACAGCACTGAGCGGCTGACCTGAAGCTCAGTGTTGAGCTCCGATGTGGGGTTGTCACGTGAAGGTGGAGATGGTTTGGCGGCCTGAGAATATTTTGTGTGTGTTTCCTTTATGTTCTCCTCCACCCCTCTTCTCTCCCCTCCCCAGTCAGGAGCAGGGAAAGGTAAACTGACGCGCAGTCTCGCTGTCTGTGAAGAATCCTCAGCCAGACCCGGAGGGGAAAGTCTCCAAGATCAGGTATACCACCCCCTGTTACTATGGTTACTTGCACGAACGGGACCCACCTATGTGTGCATGGGTATGAATCTGGCGTTAGACAGTGCTTTGGGGGCAAAGGAACATCATTTGAGGAAAGAAAGTGTTTCTCTGGCTTCATCCCCTGTGTATGAGACGTTTTCAACTAGTGTCACGGTTTGTCACAGAGTATTACGTTTGTTTTTTTTCCAGACGCTCTGAAAACTGCAAATGGAAAGGAATTCAAAAGAATTTAGATTAAAACTTAAAAAGTAAGCCCGGTAGGGCTGGGTTTCCTCAAAGGCTCTCTCTTGATAAGACTGAACCAAATGCAGACCTAAGTGTCCCATCTCCTTCCTTACGGGATAGTCTTACCTCTCACCTCCCCCAAATGCATTTGCCTATAAGAAACAAAACCCTTGGCGATAATCAAATGTTAGGAATAGAGAAAAAAAAGGTGCATTGAACTTGGGAGAAGTACTTGGATGGCTGTTAGTGGAGATGTCTCAATACTGGAAAAATGATTCCGAGAGGAATCTGAGCTGATGGTGAATTTAAGTTAATGTTATTCATGTATTGCTGCATATGCGCACGGTGACGGTTGCTAACTCACAGCAAGGCTCTGAAAAATTCAACTTCCAGCAAAACCCTTTTGTGACAAAGACGGGAAACGTCACATCATCTTTATTTTTGTTTGCCTTGTAGGCATCATATTAGCTTTTATTAAAATAGTCTTGCTGCTGATATTTCCCTTAATTTATCAGAGGCTGAGAGCAGTCAAGACAGAAGTGAAATGATTTATCTGAGCCCAGGGGAGGGAAAATTGATTTAAGATACCATTATTTTTTGTTTGGTCTTGTTTTGCTTTTCTCTTTGTACTTTAATTGAAATCCTCTAAATTCTCCTCATGGTTCCAGAGAGCACTGAGAGCACTTTCTTTAAAAGGACCAAAAATAAAACCCTTCTCGATTTTGTCCTGAGAGTACTTTTTGTTCCCCGGCCGCATTTTCTCAACATGCCACTCCTGTCGTGGGCATGAACAGGCTACCTTTCAGTAGCCATCAAGATGTTTCATCCACAAGCTTTCTTTTCCTTGGGTTCTGAGAAATGTGTGGCTTTCCTTCAGCATTTTATTTTGTGCTTCTATTTTTACCGGAGATTGAAAAGGGGGAATCATGTGACCATCCCGGCTTGTATTATTCAGTGTTGATTGACGGCTTGTAATGTAATGCACACGCCACGTGTTAACTCTGCAGAATGACAGACTCTGGGAGAAGGGCTGTCCCCGTTGTCCCCTACTCCAATGCAGGGCAGAGGAAGACAGCCTTTAAAGACGTCATCTGCTTTTTATCCCATTTGGCAAGGTCCCAGGAGGAAATTTTTTTTAAAAAATATATTTTTATTGATTTCACAGAGGAAGGGAGAGGGAGAGAGAAATAGAAACGTCAATGATGAGAGAGAATCATTGATCAGCTGCCTCCTGCACACCCCACACTGGGGATCGAGCCCACAACCCGGGCATGTGCCCTGACCGGGAATCAAACCGTGATCTCCTGGTTCATAGGTTGATGCTTAACCACTGAGCTACACTGGCTAGGCAGGAGGAAATTTTTTAAGAGAGCATCTGTACCCTAGTGCCCGTCCTGGATCTAAGTCTAGTTTCTCCATACAATTGGTGCAGAGAAATAAGATGCAAATGGTGCTTTGTTCCTACTGGTTCCAAGCTCAGTGACCAAGACTAGGAGATAAGTACAGCTTGCACGCTTCTCTTGGGACTGGCTGAGGGGCGGTGGGAGCAGGGGGGTGCCAGACAGTAGCCAGACACACATGTAAGCAAGTGGCCATGCTAGACTTTTTAGAGAATAAAGAAGCAGACCTTTGAACTTGACATGCAATGCCTTCATTAGCTACCACCGGCACTTACAAAGTATGGGATCTGAATCCCAGAGAACACTGGCAGACGTATACAGCGTATGGATTGTATCGCTTCCCCTGTTTGTACATTTCACAGTGTTTGGGAAACTGCCTTCATTTTCCTGTGTGGGAAAAACTCTTGCTACCTGTATTACTTGATCTCAGACCCATAGTTGATGGTTCAGTCTGTCCTTAAGTTAAAGGAGTTTTGCTTTTCTAATGTTATACTCTTTATCAGTGTATTACTGCAACTTGAATCATTCTTCTCATGTTGTTGGACATAAACTTTTCCTGTACCAATGTAATTATTAACACTTGTATTTTATTATTGAGCGTATCAATAAAAATATTAAAAAATAACAGATTGTTTTTTACCAACTCAATAGCACTTTTGTGTGTTCTTTCAACACCATAATGTATATGTTTGCATAGAACAGAGAGGTGTTTTTCTGAGGATAGTATTATTCCACACATGGCATGAGTGTGTCCATCTTTTTTGGTAAATAATGCCAGTCAGCCTCTGCTCTTACATGAGTATTTCTAAGCCTCTTTGATTTAAGACTTAAACGTATGGAGGCTGGAAGGTTCAGTTGGTTTTGGAGAAGCAATGAGACCACTTTCATGGCCTGGTACCCTCAGTTTCCCACCTGATCAGCTGTCAAATTGATTTTTTTCCCCACCCCCTTCCTGTCTTCTGAAACAGGCACGTTCCAGCTGCTTTCTTAGCAAGTAGAAACAAATCATAACCCTAAAATCTGCCCGAAGCATTGTGGACTAAGACATTTCGGTCCCAAATCAAGTGATAAAAACACTCAGTTTTACATATTTCTTACACGTTCATCTCCAGAATAAATATGTGACTGTCAGGACATCAGCTCAGATAAATATGTATCATGAGAATGTAGTCTATTTCATCTTCTGTAGCACATGTCTTTCCAGTCTTGGTGACTTTTTATTCCAGCTGTGAATTCATAATGGAGCCCCTCCCCAAAAAAGAAAGTTGGCTGTGGAGGGCTTTGATTTTATGCTTGTTCGATCAGACAAGTGAACCAAAGGACCATTAAGAATCCCAGATTGGCCACGATTTGAGGATGTACAGCATCCATTTAGTCACATGTAGATGAGCACTAGTTCAGTTTTCCGTGAAAAACACTATTAGTCACTGGGAATATTTTTCCCCCTACATCATAAATTTTAATGTCACTAGTGAAAGAAAGCCTTCCCATCAAATGATCTCTTACATAAGAGCATGTGGGCTTAATGTTGACTAATTTGTCATTGTTTCAATCATAGCATAGGATTGTCATAAAACTAAAAAACATAATTTGGCTCATTCTTCTTCAAAACAGTGAACATACCATCAACCAAATGGCTGATATACAAGTTAATACAAAATGCTTCATTTTCAGTGCAAAATAAATAAATAGAAAAATGGATTCAGCCGCAAACACTATACATGGTCAATCTTAAACCAAGCAATAGTCCAAGAGAATCTTACATTTTGGAAAGGATTAACTGATGCTAAAATTGAACTCATATTAAATATTTATATATAATTGATGGAAAATATAATTCTAGTTTCTACCCTTTTTAAAAGGTGATGCTTATTGTAACTATATATTATGATGATTTATTAGGGGCATTTGTAAACCATGCATGTATGAAAATAATGCATACCTAATATTCCTGCAATTATATAGCTTGGTTTTTCTTAGTAGTAAAAAATCATTGTTGCTACAGTGGTAAAGTAGACTTTCTCTTGTAAATTGGCTAGTAGGGTCTTTATCTATGTCTGTTCTATATGTAATGATGATCCGTAACATCTGTCTGTTTGTATTTGTGCCAGTTGCTCCTTATAAGAGCTCATGGGAGAGAACTATGGAAGCCACTCCATGTTTGAGACATGGCAGTGGCTGGGATGCAAGCTCACTGATAAAGAACTGTTTCCTAGGTGCTTACAGGTAAACCTGTAGAGGAAACAAGAGTTGTGATCTACAGGAATGTAACTTGCTTAAGGTTAACCACCGTGAGGCAAAGTTTTAGTGCTAGATGATTCTCCTGACCTGCCACTGACTCCTGAACTTTAATTCAACTGCAAGGGCAATTATTTTTCTGACAGGTTGAATTTTTTGCCATTTAAGAAAGAAAGAAAGAAAAAAAAAAACTGCACCTGGCTTTCATTTGCCTGTACGTGATAAGCTCTATGCAAACTGGAAGCCAGGCAGAAATTATTAAATCTGGCCCTAAATTATTATATTTTTTCCCCAACAGGAATCAATTCATTTACAGCTTTCCAGTTTCCCCAGCCTGCAAGAGGAGGATAAATCTAGGAAAGATGACCCTGAAAGAGAAAAAGAAAAGGATAAAAACAAAGATAAATCCTCTGAAAAACCCAAGATCAGAATGTTATCAAAAGGTGAATGTGAAAGTTTTCTCAACTTATTCAATTCAGTAAAATGAAGAATCACAGAATAATTCTAGATTTTACATGCATATTCACCTCCCACCAAACTCCGTATTTAATCGTGTGTGTGTGTGTGTGTGTGTGTGTGTGTGTGTGTATGTGTGTGTAAAAGATGTGAACTTGATTTTTTTTCCCTGTTCATGGTGTCATTATTTGTGTAGCCTAAAAGGTTATTTTTAGGATCACATTTTTTTGGGGTTTTCATTGGGACCTCCTATTTTCAAAGATAAGTTTGTAGGAGCAGTGAATATAAATTTGCTATTGTTTCAGGTTTATTAGTCCCATTCATTTAGATTGATGAACAGCAATGAAACCCAGTTTTATATCTTAACTTTCATGTTTATCTTTAAGGACAGATAGTGGATTAGCAATGCTCAGTCCACAAGTGATATCCTCCCCAAAGCACAGATGTATGTATCCATATCAATGAAATACACACTTAACATTTTACCTGCCACAGATGAACTCAGTTTGTGCAACCCACATACTGCTACACAATTATCTCACTTAAAATATACACATTTCTACTTCAATAAAGTTTTTCCCCAAAAAAAGTCATTCCTTCTAAATCTGCAATCCTACAAGCCAGATTTTTCAAATTGTTGCCATCCATAGAACTGTACAAAACTAAAAGAAAAAAAAGTAAAAACATATTTAAATTAAGTTGAAATGAACAATGCCACAAACAAATAGCTTCGCAGTAGACTTTGGTTAATAACTGAGAAAGTATAGGGCATTCGGTCAGCTGAGGAACGGCAACTATTCTAACATTATGCTCTATAACCATCATCTGCTTATATTCACTGCTGAATATCTAAAATTCCAGGTGTATACAAGAGTAAAGAAATACAGCATCCTAAATGGTTTTAGAAATTAAGCTTTAGCTAGAATCAGAAGATTTGGAAGAACGGGAAATATTTACTATCCTGCTGCATTTTGTATTGATTAATATTTAGATAATCTTGGGGTTTCCTTCCCTCCCTTCCTTCCTTCCTTCCCTCCCTCCTTCCTTCCCTCCCTCCCTCCCTCCCTCCCTCCCTCCCTCCCTCCCTCCTTCCTTCCTTCCTTCCTTCCTTCCTTCCTTCCTTCCTTCCTTGCCTTCTCTGTTTTAAGAGTAAGAGGGTTCCATGAGATCTTCAACTCCAGAGCTCTCTCTGTGGGATGAGAGTACCTGTCACGTGGAGGTCATGCCCTTGCTGATTTTAAGCTCAGAAGGAACCCATGATAATTGACTCCGCCCACCACCCACCCAGACTGTGCCTCCCAAGCTGGTTGAGTCTGCCACACTCGGGATCTATTGGGTGTTCTCAGTCCCTGAATCTAATTTTTATTCTGATGTTAGACTGTCAGACTGCTCATTTTGAAATAGGTATCTTTCATAGCAATAGCTTCACCTAAAGTTTACCTGAGCAGGAGGGAAACAGGAAAGGTTGGGAAAACCTTTTGGCTACCCCCACCCCCATCCCTCACTCCAACCACCACCTCCCTCATTCCTAACAACTCCGTCATGCTGTTTGTTTCAGATTGCAGCCAAGAATACACGGATTCTACAGGCATAGACTTACACGAGTTTCTGATTAACACGCTAAAGAATAATTCCAGGTAAATTCTTAAACAAACCTCTTATTTTTAGAAGACTCGAGTGGAATATTATCGTTGAACTCATTCATCCAAATACTTCTAAGAGGGGAGTTGTAAAGTATAGACTCCTTCTCTGATGTCTTAAACCCTCTCCTGGATTTGTATGTTGACTATGGATAGAGAATCTTAATTCCTGGGTAAATAAGTTATAGTTTACAAATTCTGCTTTCCTGGCCACAAAGAGATACGCGTTAAGGGGAAAAATAGAGGCGGGGGTTGGGGGGGTGAATCAATATCAAATAAACCAATTATGCTTCAATGCAGTTATATAACCACCTGCTTGGGCTTTGTATTGCTCTAGTTTCCAATTAATTTAAAACATACAGTTTATTTGATGTGCTTTATGAGCCTAATACCTTGCATATTCTAATTAACATGAAAACTGCGAACGTGTCGATTATTAAAATATTTAATAATTAATGAGTTTAGAAATAATCTTAAGAGGAATGAAGCCATATGTATTATATAGCATATTCAAAAGAAGAGTTAGATAAGGGTTTGGAGGCACATTCTTTTTCATGCATCCAAATGAACTTTTTGAGTCTTTCTTTGGCAATGGAAAAGTACATCAAAAACTACATTTTCGCATTTATTTTTCAGGGACAGGATGATCCTCTTGAAAATGGAGCAGGAAATTATTGATTTCATCAGTGACAACAAGTATGTTAAATGGCAGTACTGGTTAATTTGTACGATGTGTCTTAATTTGGTGTTTGGGTTGAATTATTCACTCTGGAAAGGCTTAGGGGTGGAAAAAACATTTAATACGTTTGCCGATTGGTTAAGTGGAGATTCTATTGGAGCTCTATGCTAATGGGAATTGTTGCTTGGACCATGTTTGCTCCTGCTTGTTAAATTCCTGACAAAATGGCTGTGAACCGGGGCCCACTGATTAGCATAGAGTAGCTGTAACAAGAAGCGACCCTTTTCATTTTTATGATAGTTTTTTAATGGGCTCCAGCTGGCTGCAGTCAGTTATGCCTGGAAATAATTGTGCCGCTGTCACTGTAAACCATGTAATGACACATCTCCAGCTAGGCGTCTGCACTCCCATATGATGTCGTATCGTTTGTCCTGCGCCTGGCTCGGGCGATAAGGTATCATGGACTAAAACAGAACACTTTCCAAACAGACACTGCATTCTCCTTGGTGGGAGAAATGTGCAACTAGGAAACAAAGATCTTTGTTGTAGCCTAATCGATGCATCTATAATAAGTGGACAATTTGTCTCAACATGGGACCATGAAGTGATGCCAGAGATGCAGCAGTTTGGATGAGAGAGGAATGGTTTTATGTGTGTACCTGTGAAATGTACTTGGGGCCAGAAACAAAAATGCTGATCCCACTTTTTTTTTTTTCGGTCCTCTCTTTCAGTAACCATTATAAAAAGTTCCCTCAGATGTCCTCCTATCAGAGGATGCTCGTCCACCGTGTGGCAGCTTACTTCGGGTTGGACCACAACGTGGATCAAACGGGGAAATCTGTTATCATCAATAAGACCAGCAGCACTCGAATGTAAGCCCCATCGCTGCCTTTAGCTAGCAATTCCCTTTCCTCTTCTGTGTTCATTTATAAGGGCATCGCGTCAAATGCAAAGTACGTGACATTTAAAATGCACAGTGTTCTTTATCGCTCGTTCTTATCGGCAGTCGTGTGGCATTTATCTGTAGAGGATGATCGGAGGACCAGGGAAGTTTATAAAATTCAGGCAATGAAGTGGATTTATTCCCTTATCTCTAACAGAGCTCCTGAAACATACTTTCTTTCCTTTCCATCAGCGCCCCTTGCGATTATCAACAAAACGGTGAAACGTTTTATGGCAAAACGTAACTCAAGTTAAAAATCACAGACATTTTAAAACAACAACGACATGTGCAGGGCAATGGTCCTTTTATTTCTTTTTGCTGCTTTTAAAGTCGAAAAAAGCAGCAAACCTGGAGGTAGAAATGCTGCCTCTAAGACCCAGTTCTTTACTTACTGGCTGTGCGGCCTGAACCGCGTCATTTAAAATCTGCCATCTCAGTGTTTGTCCCCTGCAAAATGACAGTGTTGAGATGATGCCTACGTTCTAGCTCTAAAAAGAGGATGGTTTTTGGTGTTTTTTGTTTTTTTTGTTTTGTTTTGTTTGTTTGTTGTTTTTTTGTCCTTAAAAACAGTGTTTGCGTCTATCTTACTATCTTTCCATGGTCCCACCGGAAGCATAAGATGCGTAGTTATTGGCTTTGGAAATCTGGAGCTGTCTTGAACTTGGGTCTCTGTTGAGTACAGAGCAAGTCACTTTCATAAGCCAAATACATGTTAAAAGGGAAAAGCTGTCCTAAGTAAAGCATTCTCTTAAAACATGCGAGTGTTATAATTTCTTTTTTTTTTTTCACTGTGCTTGGTAAAATGTGTGCATTGCATAGTTTTTAGAAATGCTATGTCACTGAAGTGAACTTTTGTGTCAAGCAAAGAAACACGGTTAAAACCCTTTCTTTTCTGATCACCAGACGTTGGGGCAGGAAGGGATGGAGATGAGGCTCTTTCTGGACTCAAGGCCCAGTCTGTGCTCAGCAGAACTTAGAGTGAAGGTCTTGGTGGAGAAACACAGACTGGGAGATCAGAGACTGAGCTTGGCTATTACCTCAGGGACACTGAGCACTTCTCTGGGCCTAAATTACTTATCTGCAGGAGAGTTTGAAGTGGACACTATTTAAGAGCCCTTGAAGCTTCAGAATTACCAGGTCTTGTGGTTGCGTTCTACTTTGCTGGCAAAATACATTTTAGCATTTACCAGCTTTCCACTTTGATTGTTGGCACAGGTGCCTCCTGTTTTGAACAGTCGTAGAAATGGAAAGGTCACTGTCCTTTCATCCTTCTGTTCTTCCCTCTCCATCAGAGACTCCAGTTCTTGCTATTGTTGTTGCTTTTAACTCTCCATTCTGTGTTGTTTGCTGTTGTTGTTGTTGTGACTTTCAGATGCCACAGGGCAGGGAGGGACACACTGATTGCAAAATAGGCAAGCAAGGAACTATTTCCTTTTCATTTGTTTTTCTCCCCTTTCTCGAAAAGCCCATACGTCAACTAGACTGTTTGATACAGTGTCAGCCAATACAGAGAGTGCATTTATTTTTTCATGCACACTCATTTTGCAATCACACGGTCATGAATCTTAGTAGCCATGTTGGAGACCTGCTCTCTTGTAGAATTTACTGCTTTCTGGCTGATCATCAATGGAGATCTTGAGTTGACATTCACCATATTGTGTTATTCAACCTTTCATTCTAGCTCTCTTTCCCTGGTATATTGCCAGAAATAGGTGTCACTCTCTAGCACTTTGAAATGTTTTCGATTGGAATTCTTTGTTAACTGTCAGATTACGTGTCAATGCCAAATGAGCCTCTTGGAAATCTGGGGCGGAGGAATTAGGCTCTGTGCTATGTTGGTACTGCAAATAGTGTTCATAACGCATATACTCTCTATAATGTTGCTTTTTTTGACATTCAAGATGGAGGCTAAAAAGTGTGAACAGTAATTTTATAAATACGATTTAAATGCTACAAATAGAAGAGTCTGCTTTTCTGTGAGAAGTTTTACCCTTCTCTTGGTCTCTCTTCCTTGATCTACACTTTCTCTGGCTTATTTTTTGTTTGTTTGTTTTTGTTTTTTTAAGCCCAGAACAGCTCATTGCTCATTTATTAAATAATTTTTTTTAACTCCCTTTCCTTTTCTTCAATCTAGAGAAAGGATTCATGTCCAGGGTATACCTTTTGGAAACTAAACACCATCTACTTGCACTAGTGTTTTCCAAAGGGCCAACATCAATCAAGGGCAAACCCCCACACGCATCAGAATGTTTCTGTATATGTCAGAGTAACTGTTTAGCCCCAGATAATGTGTATGTTAAAAGGTTGTCATCTCTTGAATATTTTTTCTTTTGTCTTTCACATCCACCCACTGTCATTGCCTTAAATCCCCTACTCTGAAAGGACACAGCAAGAAAGGAAAGAGCAAATCACTGAAGAAGAGTGGTGACAGGTCCCAGACGCCCTGAAACAAGAATAGTGGTCTAAAGGCAGAGGTTTGGGGGAACACCAAAAGAGTCTAGCGCTCAAGAACTCAATGCCCTGATTCCTAAGGACCTAGGTGTTTGATGAGTGATACTTAGTACTTTGCTTGCTTGTTTGTTCCAGAACAGATGGTCAGCTGAGCTGGCTATTGGGTGAATCACAAGAACGATGCAACTTGTTCTAGCACGAAGTAAAGCTCCTCTCTAGGTGAAGCGGTTGAGCCCAGTTGACTTTGTTAAGAATCTTGAAGTGAAGGATAACTATTGCACTAGGACAGTGGTCGGCAAACTCATTAGTCAGCAGAGCCAAGTATCAACAGTACAACGATGGAAATTTCTTTGGAGAGCCAAATTTTTTAAACTTAAACTTCTTCTAACGCCACTTCTTCAAAATAGACTCGCCCAGGCCGTGGTATTTTGTGGAAGAGCCACACTCAAGGGGCCAAAGAGCCGCATGTGGCTCGCAAGCTGCGGTTTGCGGACCACGGCACTAGGAGGTAGGATTGTGGGACCTCCCACCTTCTCAGTGGGCTGACCCAGAGAGGGGTGGACAGCAGTACATCAGAATCTATGGACATTAGTTCTGCTTAATATCTGAAGAGGCAAAGGCTTAAAATGGGAATCTTTAGTGTTTGACCCTTAGGCACTTCATTCCCTGAATGTGATTAATTGCATTTTTACCAAAACAAACAGAAAAAACACCATACTTTCCTCCCACGTTTATTATATTTCTTCACCTTTGGCTGCGAATAAACAGAGTGGCATCCTCATATGGATGCTTGCTTGACAGTCCTCTGAAGAAGACCAGGTTGGACATCCATGAGTGGCTGGTTGGCATCTTGTTGTTTCTAAACATGGTAACTTTATATAGGAAACCTTATATAGAAAGAACATTGGAAGTCATCTGACTTGAAGTCAAAGATCAGAAACCTAACTAAGAATTGTATTGCTCTCAAGAAAAACAATGAAGTTTAATTTACTGAACAACCTCGTATTTTAATCAATACTCAGGCTCAAAGTAAGACCTATGTTGACATTGGTCCAAATACATATCATTTCTCTCAAATATTATATTTTCTCATATAGTTATTCTCAAATATCTCGGAGACCATAAGGTTGTATAGATGAGATAGGTAAACCATGGAGATATAGTGTGAGGAGAGAAAATATGTTTGCTGTATTCCTTTCCTGACTTGACATAATTTACGAGCCTTTGAGTGTCAGATGTGTAATTTCCCCACTTAATTTTGGAAATGAAATATGCATATGCCTCCTGTAACATTAGTATTCTTACTATAACATTTTTTAAACAAAGTTTTCCCATGGAATGATGATACTTTTTAAATTTTTATTTTTTTCAATCTTACAACATTCTAGGTAGATAAAGCTGAACCATTTTACAGGAGCAAAAACTGAGATTTGTGTCTTGATCTTTCTTACCTACTCAGTTCACAGAAGACCAGGACTAAAACCACTGCTTCTGGCCCTCTGCCATGACTCTTCTCCTAAGATTAGAAAACAGCAAATCTTAAAAGAATAAGAACTCTGAACTGATAAGATCCCCAAACACTATTCTTTCACCAAGTACCCATTTATTTCCTTACAACATCCTAGTTTTCATTTAATTACTTTAAAAAAATGGAACAGACAACTCGATTCAACAATGTTTATACTATGGTGAATGTTAAAACCAGGACACCAACAAAACATCGGGTCCACAGAACCCCCAGGATTAAAAATTGTCCTGGCATACTTGGAAGTGAGACAAAACCCATGTTCCTAATTAAACCTTGTAAAGCAGAAAGTACTTCTCAGGTGTTCTATACGGGGCTGCCAACAAAAGAAACAGACTATGGAACATGCCCATCTTCTGTTTATAGTCTATTTGAGGAACCAATGTAATTTTGGTCGGGACACTGTGTGTAAGTGTGTAAAATCATTATCTGCGTTTAGAAAAAGGTTCACTGTACATGTACATGCTACATATAGTATTGCCCTAAACATACAAGAGTAGTGGAGGGAGCGAGATTGCTGTGGGTTGGTTCTACATCTACAGCTGTGCTTGTGTAGGCAGCGGAATGAGCCTCAGATCCTCAGAGCTTCCTTCATGGCTTCCAAGTCATAGGAATTGGCAGTCATTTCAGCACTTGGGAAAAGTTTTAGGACGTACTTGTAGGTAAAAACCTGCTTGTACACAATGAATAGCTGGTCTTGTGTCTTACTAATCTTAAGATTTCTGTTAGTGGAGAGAGGCCATTAGCATATTACCATGGCTGTAGGAAGAAGATAATTAGGGCATAGAGTAGATTAAAAAAAAAAAAAAGTTGTAGTTTAATGGTCAAAGGTGTTTGGTTTCCACTCAGTTGTGTACTTAAATGCTAGACTGTAATTATTGATACAGATCTTCAAACAATAAATTGGAATCTACCAAGAGAAGTGGATATCTACCTAATATGTTTTATACCCCAACCAGACTCCTTCCAACTTCTCCGCCTTTCTAGATTCCACAACATTCCCAGGGGAACATAACCCCAAACTTCCTAATCTCTACTTCCCAATCTCCTGGCCTTCAACCCGGAAATATTAACACATAGCATTTCTTTATACACACAAAAACTATCGGTTAATTCTATGTCAGTTAAAATATACTAATCATTCTGCACCTTCTCAGCAAGTAAAAATACAATATTTGCATATAAGCTTACATGGAATACTTGTTCACACACCATTACAATATGCATACAAGCAAAAAAAGCCTTGAATGCCAAGAAACAATAGTCATATTCAGCAGTTTTCAATGAACATAATACTTTAAGAAAATCATTACTTGTTTATTTGGAACTGATGAATCAAACCATTATTTGATTATTATAGATTGGATCTATCCTAATTAAGGTTAACACGAATGTAAATGTCAGTTCAATATCCATTGATGGACTTTTAGACCTAGGCTACTCAGAAAAATGTAAAAAGTGCTCAGAGTAGCTTGTAACATTTCCCGAGTGCTTTGCTAGTGGCTGGCATTGGGCTTGGCACTTTGCTTGCATAGCCTGTACCTCATTTAATCCCCCTAAGCCTTTTGAATAAGTGTTATTACTTCCTTTTTTTTTTTTTTTTTTTTTTTTTACAACAAAACAACACTTCTGTCATAGGGATGTTCAGTAGCTTGCAAGAAGTCGCACAGTTAGTAAGCTGCAGAGCTGAAAAAGCACAGTAATGGGTGTTTTGAAAAGCCACATTCTGTTAGGCTTGCCAATCAGCAATTTATGTGTGAATTGTTTAAAACTTAGCTTAATTTTAAAACTATGTTACTTTTTAGTATGCTAGTTCACGTCCATTTTATGTAAAGTTGTTGGGTTGTGCTAATATGCATGGTGTTTTGTGGAGAGTAGAGCTTTGAGTCATCGGATATATTAATGCTACTTCCCTTTAATGTTCATATAATATTTTTAGTGATGTTCCTATAATATTGAAATGAAAGAATGGAGAGCTTAAAGAGAAGACAGTATCAGTATTAGCCCTCTTTTTAAAAAAAATATTTTTATTGATTTCATAGAGGAAGGGAGAGGGAGAAAGATAGAAATATCAATGATGAGAGAGACTTATTGATTGGCTGCCTCCTGCATGCCCCACAGCCTGGGCATGTGCCCTGACCAGAAATCGAACTGTGACCTCATGGTTCATAGGTTGATGCTCAACCACTGAGCCATGCTGGCTGGGCAGACTTCTTCTTTTTAAATGTTTCCTTTATGGACATTCTCAGTGTATAGGCACGCTTGTAGCAATATGTCTGTTTTGTGAAGCTAAGTAGATCCAGCTGGTGTGTAAGCCTCTTTGGTATTGTTGCTGATACTGGGCTCCATACAGTTCAGAAATGGCCAAACTCACAAATAGATAATATAACATTTCAGGTCATGTTTGCAAGTGATTTATTTCTCTTTTTCAAATTACACATTTTCTCCTTTATTCCTTGTCCCTCTTACTTTTTTATATCATTATAATTTAGATTTCTCCTTTGAAAGGAAGAAAAAGGTTGAGATTAGACACTATCACCTAGTTATTATCATTAGTAAATGCATGTTTCTATGCATATAGATCAACAAAGAGCAATAAAATGTGTTTGTTTGCTAATTGGATTTTATATATTGGAAGGTCTTAATGTAATAAGCCAAGAGCAGAAGCAGGGACCATAATTAATCCTGGTATTTTTTAAAGTAGCAGAGCAGCAGAAAGACTAAGAATTGCTTTGGCAAAATAAAACATTTTTAGCTGATTATAAAATAATATAGGCCATGAACAAAAATTTAGAAACTATTCAGAAAGTAAGAATATTTTCATTGTTCATAATCCAGTGATTAAATACAAACCACTTTTAAATTGTTGAATTTGTTTCCTATCTTTCTAAACTAATAGCTTTTGTTAATTTGTTGTTCTGAAATACTACATGTTTACTATAATAATCAGAAGTATATCAAAGGCTAGCAGTAAAAGTTACCCATTATCTTACCATCCAGAGACAATCACTTCTACCAGTGTTGTTATTATTATATATTGTAGTTTCAACAAATGTGATCATGCTACATCTTTTACTAATTGCTTTTCTATGTTAGTAAAGTATGGAATATCATTTTATAAAGTTGCATATTACATATGGAGATATTTTAAGTTACTTAATCAATCCACCATGGGTTTCCACTGTGTTGCTGTCTTGATCAATGGAGCTGTGTATTAATTCATTACTATTTCCTATGATTTCAGTCGTAGAAATAGAATCACTGTGTCAAGGAGGATTGACACTTTCAAGGCTCTTAATGCCCATGGCCAGTGTGCCCGAGAAGTGGTACCAATTTAAGAGAAGATGTCTTACTGACCCTTGTGGCCTTTGACTATTCTGCTTAATTTTGTTGTTGCTCATGAATAGCCTTATATTAGAGGAGGGTCAGGGTGTATCCCATGCTAGTTTGCATGTCTCTGTTTATACACACAGTACACAATCAAAATAGAGAAGAATAAAATGAACTTTTCAAAGGTGTAGAGAATTGAGAAAATCCTTTTGAAAGATGCTAATAGAGGAAGCACTGGCTATATTGGATTTATAAGGTATAGACTCACTTAACAAGACTAAAATGGTACAAAATGACAAAATAATAGTGGAGATTGTGAAATACTTAAAGAAGAATGGCTGGGCTTTGTTTTTTAAAGAAAAAAAAATCAGTTGTAAATATTTTAATTGAAAAATTTAAAGCATTAATGGAAACTTAGATTCCTCTAATATGTTTGGCTTTAAATATTTTTGATAGATGTCTTGCACCACCAAAATATTTATCCTGTTGTGTGCAACAACCTTGTTTTATTAAGATATTTATGCATATTGATGACCATCTTTTAGTTATTCAGTATGAAATTCTAAGTTTTTGTACACCTTCATAGAATTGAATTCTTCATTTGTGTGTAGAGGGAGGGAGAAGACAGGGAAGGACTAAGCTATTTGGAAGGAAAGTAATAAATTTGGCCTCAAGAAACTGGCAGTGAGAGCAAACCATTGAAAATACTTGTAGAACAAAAGATTTTAAAAATCATTATAAGAACTGCTCATCTATTTTAAGCTCAAAGAGAAAAACTCTAACTGTAATTGGAATTAATTGACTAGAAGAATTGATTGATTGACTTACATAGTATTTCACTCAGCCACACTTCCTCTCAATTCATGAGCTGTCTAATAAGGAACAATGAGGAGTTAATTCTAATTTTTTTTTGTTATTCCTCATTCGAGGATATTTTTCCATTGATCTTTAGAGAGAGTGGAAGGGAGGGGGAGAGATAAAGAGAGAAACATCAATGGATATGAGAGAGACACATCGATTGGTTGACTCCTACACGTGACCAGATCAGGGCTCGGGATCAAGCCTGCAATTGAGGTACGTGCCCTTGACTGGAATCAGACCCAGGACCCTCAGTCCACAGGCCGGCACTCTAACCACTGAGAAACCGGCTAGGGCAAGTTAATTCTAATTTTTGAAAGGTTTGGCTGGGGATGCCAGTGCTATCCACCATGCATGAACAAAGTGGATGCCTGCTATGAATTGTGGGAAAACCTTGTTTTACATTAAAAGGGAAGAGATTTTTTCATCAAGAAGAAATATTAAATTCATATTTTCTGCATTTTGATGATACAAGGAAAGCTAGAAATAATAACTCATGGACTAAAATCCACTAGAAAAAAGAAATTGAAGCACCTGTGACGCATGCCCCTGAGATAAGTAGTAAACTCTAGTTATCAATCCTATCTAATAAAAGAGTAAAATGCAAATTAACCATCACTCCACTATACCCACAAGCCACACCCACAAGCCAATCAGGAGCAAATATGCAAATAAACCCAACCAAGATGGCTATGGCCACAGAGAGCAGGAGGGAGGCTTGGGTTTCCCCGGCAATGGAGGAAGCCAAGCTTTCCACCTGCCCTTGCCGGCCTAGGCCTCCACTCAAGGCTACAAAGTTTCAATGATAGAAGATACATAAACCCAAACAGAAATGGCGGCAGCCATGGGGCTGGAAAGAGCAGGAGGCTAGGGTTGCCCCCGGCGATGGAGGGAGCCAAGCTTTCCGCACACCCTGGCCAGCCCAGGCCTCCACTTAAGGCTACAAAGTTTCAATTATAGAAGATACATAAATCCTAACAGAAATGGCTGCCGCCACAGAGCAAGCAGAAGGCTTGGCTCTGCTCCAGACTACAAAGTTTCAATTGCAGAAGATAAATAAACCCCAGATACCAGGGCCTCCCCTTGGGTCACCAGGGGGCATGGCCGGCCTGCAAACCACCACAGGCCCCTCATCCAGGCCGCCCACACCTCAAGGGAACCCCCACCCTGATCCAGGACACCCTTCAGGGCAAACCAGCTGGCCCCCACCTGTGCACCAGGCCTCTATCCTATCTAATAAAAGAGTAATATGCAGATTGACCATCACTCCAACACACAAGATCGCTGCCCCCATGAGGTCAAAGATCCTGCCCCCATGTGGACACAAAATGGCCACCACAAGATGGCCAGCAAGGGAGGGCAGTTGTGGGTGATCAGGCCAGTAGAGGAGGTCAGTTGGGAGGGACCAGGCCTGCAAGGGAGGGTAGTTGGGGGCGATCAAGTCTGCAGGGGAGGGCAGTTAGGGGTGATCAAGCCAGCAGAGGAGGGAAGTTGGGGGTGACCAGGCCTGCAGGGAAAGGCAGTTGGGGGTACCAGGCCTGCAGGGGAGGGCAGTTAGGGGTGACCTGGCCTGCAGGGGAGGGCAGTTAGGGGTGACCTGGCCTGCAGGGGAGGGCAGTTAGGGGAAAACAGGCTGGCAGGGGAGCAGTTAGGCATCAATCAGGCTGGCAGGGGAGTGGTTAGGGGGTGATCAGGCTGGCAAGCAGAAGTGGTTAGGGGCAATCAGGAAGGCAGGCAGGATCCAGCAGTCGTGGATTGTGAGGATCCCAGATTGGAGAGGGTGCAGGCTGGGCTGAGGGACACCCCCCCCCCCCGCCCTGTGCACGAATTTCGTGCACCGGGCCTCTAGTACCTTCATAAAGACCATGACATTTTGCAGGCTTGAGGAGCTTTTCTTAGCATTACATCCTTATATTGATACATTCAAAATAATGTATTCCCATTTTTTTAAAAAAAGGTACATATAGTACTTTGGTTTCATTCATTTTATGGCTAAGAAATAATATTACTCTGATGTTAAATTAGTGATGAAAAGGATTTTTAAAAGGTATACTATAATGGTACATTATCAGTAATTTCTAGTTTAATCACATGCAATACTTTAGCTATGTATTATAGTTTTCATGAGTTTCATCTGCAAATTGCTCTTTAGCTTTTAGTCATGGATCATTCTCTATAAAACCAACCTGGAAAAATCTTATTAGGTTTATTTTATTTCCTTTACGCATACTTCAGATGGTTACTTCATAATCTCTGAAAATATTTTTGGAAAATCATGAAGTGGATTAATAATTTGGGATGTTAGGTTCTAATGTTGAAAAAATTTAAACAAGCTGTTTGAAAAGCAGTTATGGAAAATGCGCTTTGCATAATTTATATCAGAGTAAGAAATATTCTTGCTCTAACTATTACTTACCTTGTTGATTAGAACAAACTCCTCTGACTACCCTTTACTTATGTGATGGAGCATTTTACCTAAATATGCCCTGCTGTGAAAAACAAATAAACCAGCCTTACAAAGAAATGCAAATGAAATTTCAAAAATAGTGTTTGAATAGCTCTCTCCTAGTTATGACACTCTAAACTGAGGAATTCCAAAACTAGAAAAGCTAAGGTTCTTATTTCCACCTCTCTTCCAAAGATACCCTCAAATTTTTAAAAACTTTAATAACATGATTATTTTGGATCCCCTTAATGTGAAACATGGATTTGATTTTTAAAGATCTTCTCATAATGATCTTCTTATAATTTGAGATTTTGCTTGCTATAGAAATAGGTAAGGGGTGGGGGTGTTCAAAATGATGAGGAACAAAGTTAAAACGTGTCTCCCTTTCCTTGTTATTGAACTTATGCTCCTACTAACTTGACTCTCTTCTGTTTTTGTTTTATAATTTTACAATGCATGACTGCATATCTTATTCAGTGACCCGTTGATCTTTTCCTTTAATTGCATTGATTTATATACAGCTGTACTAAATTTTTATTCATTCATCCATCTATTCATTTAGCTGTTTAACCAAATGCCTCCCATATGCCAGGCATGGTTCTAGACACTAAGGATTAAGTATGTAAAAAAGAAGGTCTAGCCCTGGCCAGGTAGCTCAGTTGGTTAGAGCGTTGTCACATTTGCCCATCCAGATTGTTTGTGATGTTTCACTACATTTTAATTGTGGTGGAAAACGTTCACATTGATCTTTAAGATGATGCGATGCAGGGTTTTTGTTTTCATTGTGAGGTTGAAGGCCCCTGGCCCACCGCGTGCTGCATTAACAGAAGGGGCCGCATCATAGCTCTCAATAGACTGATGCCTGCGGCTTAGTGGACAAGTCTATAAACTTGGAGCCAAATGTCACTGAGGGGTGGTTTATTTATCTGTAAATGAGGCAAAATATATTTGCTTCTCATACATCCAAGTTGTAAGGGTTGAAAAAGAGAATAAAATTTTGCAAACATTATGCAAAGTCCTAGAAGCTATAACTGGTATTCTTCCAGTTTTCTGTTAGTATCTGTTAGTATCAGTATAATTTATGTGTATGCATTTAAGGAATGGATGAGTCCCACTAATATTTGAATTATACACTTCAATGAACTCATTGTTTTCGAAGTGCTATTGGCTTATTTTTGGATCTATAAAGGGACGGTGACATGCCCTTACTCACTGGTCACCCAGATTAAGCCACAGATACTTTGAAGTGACTTCCTAATGACTGAAGGCATAATGAACCCAGTAGGGATAGAAAACCCACTGAGCTTCGGAAGTAATTCATCAGATATGACAGGGACACTTTAATGAGAGTCATAAATAACAACTGTTCCTAAGCCTAGGACAAATATTTTAGCACTTCCTCTGGGGAGGAACTCAAGGCCAAGTCATTCGTGGAGCTCTTTGAAGTGCAGTGACGAGTGTGGGAAATGAACAAGGAAGTGGAGCCCTTTCCTGTAATAATACAAAATGATTAAGAGGACCGAAAAAAAAATCAATTGACTGATCAATAAGGTCTAACTGCTTGGAGCACTTTCCCCTTGCTAATCAGTCATTAAGCTGTTTAAACTAAATATTTCCAGTTTCTCCAATTACTGAACGGATTTACAAGACTTGGTCAAGGATGTCAGAGCCTCCTGGAGCCAGATTCTAGGACAGTTATCAGTGGAGAAAGAAGGCAATCATTTATAAATGATCCTCTCTCAGTTCAGATTAAGGAAGTTCCTTAACAGGAGGCTATGCGGGGAATTGTCTCTCCTCGTTTCCGAACGCTGGGAAATTAATGTGTTACTCCCAAGTTCTAAACATGTAAATTTGTTCTAGAATATGGGCGGGAACTTGATTTAATTAAAAAGTAGTGGCGATCCAGATCACTAGAGGGACATCTACACAGTATATATGTGCAGGCCTTCACAATAGCTTTTAAACTTCAGCCATGGTGAGCAGCGTGCAGCAAAACAGACTCCGCATTCAAACCAACCAAAGGTATTCTAACCGCACCTGTGAAGGGACAGATCATTAGCTACCTGTATATTGCCAGAGATTCTAGTGTCAAAACCGCGTGTTAACTTTTTCTTTTAAAGTTGAATGCCACTGTGGGGGAAAAAAAAAAGAACACTAAGAAATAACTTTAAACAGGAGGCAAAACTTTTTTATTGATATGTTTTACTTTGCTGGCAGACCAGAGCAAAGGTTTTGTGAACATTTAAAAGATGAAAAAGGTGAAGAATCCCAGAAGCGGTTTATCTTGAAGCGAGATAACTCTAGTATTGATAAAGAAGACAATCAGGTTGGTTCTCAAGTTTGAGAGTGGCTGACGTTGTTTTTGAAGGTGGGCTGACTGATATTCTTGTCGTCCCTCTGTGGCCCCTTTCTCCCTCTCCCTAGCCCCCCTCCCCTCCTGCCCCCCCCCGCCCCCGCCTCTGATACTACCACCCTCTCTCCAACCTCCTTGCCCGCCTTGCCTCCCCCTTTGGCATTCAGTGGGGAGCCAAAACCCCACGTCCTGGTTGCTTTAGCGATGGCTCTGTGTTGGGCTGCATGGGGGTGCTTGGCGCAGTTCCTGCTGCATGTTGTTGGGGGTTGGGATGCCACAGGCTCCAAGCTGTTGGGAAAAGCTCTGTCAGTCGCGTTTGCAGATGTCTGTGTAACTATGGCAGTCCTTCCACTCCCTACAGCTTTGTCCTTCAGTTGTGCACAAATTGAGCTGGATTATCAAAACGGACCGCTGATCACCCGGTGTAGCTGTAAAGAACAAACCTTGTTATGGTGAGGACAGGTGGATTTTGCAACTACCCTACAATCAGTCTTCACAGCAAAGAACCAAGTTCATGTTTTAGTCTCCCAACCCTCCTCCTGCCCATGTTTTATTGTCTGTGTAAATTGTCTGCTTGTTTTGCATGAACTGTAGCACAATTCTCTCTGTGTGTGCGCGCGTGTGTGTGTATTTCGCTTGTGATAAAACGTTGTGTTGTTGTAGGTAGCCTGACTCATGGTACCTCGCTAAGCGGGGGGACGTTTTACCAAATCTCTTCTCCAGATGGTGTGGGATCCAGAGCTATTAGGGAGAACGCTAAGCAAATGGCAAAAGAAAACAGTAGAAAGTCATGTAAATGCCATTACACTTTGTGTCTCTGACAATCAAAATAGATTTTTTTTTGAAAACGACTTTGCTTTAAAATCCTTAAGGGCAAGATAATAAGCATCTCACTCAAGTTATTATTTTAATTATTCTCGGTGAGTCACTGGAAGGCAGTATGTGCGCCTCTGATGCACTTAAAAAAAAAAAAGAAAGGAAGAAAGCTGTTCATCATTTGTATCTCATTTCCTCCCACCACCACCGACACCAGCACCCACCTCCGAGCTCCACCGTGGCTCGAGTTGACTCTGAGACATGTGCCTGCATCGTGTACTGAGTGGGTGTTTGTTGAATGGATGGATGGACATGGTTAGGGCAGAGCATTTCGTGAGGAATGGCAAGACAAAGACGGGAGGGTAGGTGAGATGCAGGATGTGGTTCAGATGAAGAAGGGCAATCTTTATGCTGGGTTCTTTGAATGTTACCTTAGATGTCTTGATATTGACACCGATCAACAAGCACATTTCAAATTTAATTCCTACTTCCTATGCCAGATGCAATTCCCAGAACCAGTCATTGAGTGAATAAAAAAATAGGATATAGAGGAATAGCGCCCACATCTTCCTTCCCACCCATTATTTCTTGACCCCCTTGCTGGGTTTCTCCAGTCTCCAAGTTTTCAAAGCCATTTCTCCCCTTAGCTACCTTGATCTAGCCATCACTTCCATTTTTACCAACACTCTGCCTCCTTCTGAGAAGTCAAAACCACACAGGTTAGCAAAGGAGACAGAGTCCATCACTGGTGCGCTGTCACATAGCTGAACTGGCTGAACACCTGAGGCACATCCAGGTACTTCCGTTTCAGAAACACCTGTGCTACTTGCATCCAGCAAGGAGGCCACCAGCGAACATGCCCTGGCATTGCTTGTCATGCACACACAGCACACATGCCCCGCCCACCCCACCCCCCACCTCCCAGCTTCCTCAGGGACCAGAAGGAGTGAGACTTTTCATGCTCCATTTAAGTGAACATTTATTATCCTCAGCTGACAGTTGCTAAACCGTAGACTTCTAACAACTCGACTTGGGTAACCCTCCTGATTTCTTTTTTCTGTTCAGCAAAACAGAATGCATCCATTTAGAGATGACAGACGAAGTAAATCAATTGAAGAGAGAGAAGAGGAGTATCAGAGAGTGAGGGACAGAATATTTGCACACGATGTGAGTAGTTGTTTTAATTGCCTCTTTAGTGTGGTCCTTCCATCAGCAGTAAGGCAGCCTCATTCCCCAGACAGCGAGCTGGCAGGGACGAAGGAAGCTGGCGCCAGGGAACACATCGAGCTGCAGCGAACTCCAGGTGTTTCTGGAAGAGGCCCGGGTTCAGGGAAGGGATGGAAGAGGAGCCAGGGGCTCCCGCGTGTTCCTAGGATGTGACCTGTGTGGGAACTGCGGTATAATTTTGGTCAGTTCAGTAGGCCTTGAGTACAGAGACAGGGTGCCAGGTTTGAGTAGATGCCTTGATGCCAGTATTGGCCAGGAGATAGGTGTCACATTGCTGTCTTTTTCCTGTTAACACTGTGCAATAGAATCAAAGGAAGAGTATGCTGATCACACACACGCACGGAACTTCCTTTTTTCTATCTTTCTTATTTCTGCATTCTTAGCAAGCATGGGCCTTTTATTATAGCAAAGTTAAATAATGATACTTCCCCCCCCCCCCCAGTTTCAGATCAAATTAGTTTTGTAAGCAGTTTTCAAGGGAATAATGACAAAACAACCTCTTTTGTTCAAATTTCCACAAATAAGATGTGGTGGGGATTTTTTTAAACTCTTTTACTCACTCTGGTCAAAATAAAATGCAATTAACTTAGGTAAAAACTAATAGGTACCAAAAAAAAAAAAAAAGGACTGGATATAAATGTAAGAAAATGAGAAGAACAAGCAGTTGCCATAGCCATTCCATCCCATGGAATCATCTGCAGCCTCCTATCATGTCGGGTCTGCTGTCTGCAGAAGTAGAGGTGTGAGCTCCTTTGTGTAGACTGGGCCAACACTTCCAGATCTACTGAGTCAGGTGGGCCATCTGCCCTCCTGTTGCCATTTGCTCCTGGAGGCTCTTGCAAGGCCAGCCTAGTGACCTAGGCTTCCGAGCTCAGCCTGGAGGAGGACTGCTGTCCTCCGTGGGTTCTAGCCCAAGCCAGTTCCAGGACCTCCAGCCGGTGCTGGGTCCTTTGATAGGAAGCTGCAGAGGAAGCAACACTAGCTATCCATTCCCTTCACCTTCATACGGGTTTCCGGCATCTCTTCCAGGTCCCCTCTGCCTTTCTTGGATATATTACAATCAAATTGGGATGATTGAATACTCTGGCTTGGAACTCTAGAATGAGGAGAGTGGGAGCGACGGAGATGGAGGTAGCCCTAGCTGGGTGAAGTTTGGGTACAACACTAGAAGACTCTGTACATGTGTGACCTGGACTTTTATTATGGTCAGTTATTGATGGTGCAGCCTGACACATAGGCCTTCAGTTGTGTTTGCTGGGTGCCTACCAGCATGAAATAATGAGAGGATCTGTGTTAGTGCTGCTAGGGTAAGGAGGCCTCCTGTGGCCTGGAGGGGGCATGCTCTTGTCTGGTGACCTTCATGGAGAGACACTTTTCTGAAAGCCAGTTCATTTTCTCTCTCTCTCTCTCTCTCTCTCTCTCTCTCTCTCTCTCTCTCTCTCTCTCTCTCTCTCTCATACACATTTTCCCTCTTTACTCTGCACTTCTATTCAAAAGTAAATACTAATTCGAAAGCAAATAGAAATCACCCAGACAATGTACAAGCAACATTATGCCTGTTTTCTCCCCAGAGTAGCGCCACATTGCCAGACACTCAAGAGCCGGGGGACAGAAAAGAGCATCGCTGATGCCTGCCTGTCCTTCGCATCTAGTAAGAGGTCATTACGCGGTCAAAGGGTCAGCATGACTTCCCTAGGACCCTATTAAGCAGAGTAATTGTAAAGGCCCTGAGTCCCTGCTTAAAGTTTGGAGGCAAGTGTTACTGTTTAACCATTTGCACACGATAAAGCATCTATAGGTGCAAGCAGAGGACCTTTTTTAAATTAAATTCAAAATATCATGGCAGTGAACTGGTTAAGGCCTCTATGGCCACGTGCTGCACTGACATTTAAAAAAAAGAAAAGCAGACTTACATGGGAGAGAGCGTCACTGCCAAGCTATTGCCATAGCCAACCCATTCCGTGCAATCATTCGACATCCTCCTTTAAAGGCCATGGCTGCTTCTCTCTGCGAGTAGCGGTCTGAGCTCCTCTGGTAGGCGCCCTGGTGGCCAGCATGCTGGCTTTCCTCGTTCAGCCTCGTTTCGGACACTGCTCTTCGCCTGATCTCTTAGGGCAGGGGTTTCACTTGGCACCCTGCGCTCAGAGTAGGTTCATAGACGGGCTTCGGAGATTAAATAAAGCCCCAGAAAGCATCTGCAAAATGCTATGTTCGTGAGCAGATGTGCATTTTTCTAAGGAAAAGGTCTCTAGTGTTTATTTGATTCTTATAACTTTCATCATCCTGTAAAGGCTAAGGGCCACTCTTGCTCCCTCATCTGATAGTTCTACGGAGACAATGCAGTCATACCACCGACGTTCCCTGGGTTAGCTATTTATTGCTGCACAAAAAAATATTCCCCAAATTTTTCAGCTTTCAACAAAACAATACTTCTTATCTCACGGACTCCATGGTGTCAGGAATCTGGAAGTGGTTTGGTTTGACTGAGTGATTCTGGCTCAAGGCTCAAGGTCTTTCATGAGGTTAAGGTCAGGCTGTCAGCTGGGCTGCAGTCATCTGAAGGCACAGTGAGTGGGTAGGTGCTTCCAGACTCACATGCTGCAAGGCTTCAGCTCCTTACAGGTTAAAGGCTGAAGATCTCAGTGTTTATGATGTGGGCCTCTCCATGCGCTGCTGAGTGTCTGTAAGACATGGCAACTAGCTTCCCCAGTGCAGGTGACCCCAGAGGAAAAAGATGGCCTGAAATGGAAGACACCGTCTTTTATAACCTAATCCCGGAAGTGGCATGCCTCCCCTTCTGCTGTATTCTGTTGAACCCATATTCTGGTCCTGGTCCCATGAGAGAAGTATACTACACAAGATAGTGAATACCAAGAGTCAGGATCATTGGGGGTAATCCTGCATTAACAGGATATTACCGTTCTTCCCCTGTTAACACAGACTCAAGGACATAACAGTGATAGGAACTTTCTTGAATATATAGGTGTCCCCCAAAAAATGTATACGTACTTTGAATAATTATTCATTCTAATGGGTTAAATCTGAAAAGAAAGAGATATCAATTGAGCTATCAGCTGTTACGTGTGTATACATTTTGGGGGGACACCCTACATATAGTAACACATCTTCCTATCACTTATACAAAGACAGGACACTTTAATAACCTTCATCTCTGCAACTCCAGGTTCCCAAGGGATCATTGCTGCTGCCCACACTGTTGAGGTCCGTGGATAATAATTAAACTCTATGAAATCAATTACAAAACAAATGCAAAGAATCCAGCATAAGGAAACTAAGTTATAGACATCTAATCTCTTTCTTCGCTGGTCTTTAATATAGTGCTCTCATAATTTAAAAACAGGTAATAAAGAGAGTTTTCCTTGCTAATTATTAAGTAGTGGAGTCATTCAGACAAGTTGATATATTTATATACTTAAGCAGCTTTTTTTTTTTACTTGAAGTTGCAATGGAGAATTCTAGAGAAACATTTCCTGGTATTTGCACTTCAGCAAAATTCAAATTGATGTTAAAATTGGATGCATTCTTGATAGTTTATAGATGAAATGTATTGTGATGTCTAAGGTGTGTGTGTATCTTGTGTGTGTGTGTGCTTTTTGTACACAGGTGCACCATCAGAATATCCAGGTTACTCGGGGATTTTCTAGAAAACAATTTTCAAATTCAGCTTGAGAACTTTGGCACCTTGAGACAAATGTGTTCATTATTTGAGAACTAAATTGTTGTAAGTCAGAACACAGAACAATTTAGTTCTCAAATAATAAATAAGTGTATTTTGGTAGTCAGACATGTTTGAAGTATAACTTGTATTTCCTTCAGCTTGCTTCATGATGAATCCTGTGCAATGCTGCTAGTTTGGGGAGGGTTCATTTGAGAAAGCAATATATTGGAAAAAGACATGTTTTGTCTGGAGAGTGATTTCTGAAGGGTATTGATGTGTAAACAGGGCCTCGGGGAGGAGCGCATCCTGGCTTGCTTTCATGTTCTGGGATTCCACCTCTGCAAGGACCGATAAGGGCACTCGGTGCCACCTGGGTTGGGGGTGGGATGTGGGAGAGAAATCTGCAACCCATTAGGCAAAATCGTTTTCTCCTTAAAAAAAAATGAGCCCTTTATAGCTGAGAGTGTGTGACAGCTTCGAACGCTGCATTAATCCCCGTGACAATTTTACCTTTCCCTGCTATTAAAATGTGCAAGTTATTAATACTACTTAATTTTGAAAGTTTATATGCATCAGCTACTGAATGACGGCCCAGAGCCATTTCTGTGTTATTTATGAAAATGTGGTGGAGGGATGATGAGATGATTTTTATGACCTTTCCACAAAAATCAGAAAAAGTACTCTTGGGATATGTTTTAAGGAAAGGTATTATTAACCTGTAGGTGCTTTATTATTATTTTTTTAATTCAAAGAGTTCAGACTGCTTAACTCTTCCCAAAATGCCATTAGATTCAGGCGTGTGAAGAGGTTAGAATGTCTTTGGATCAAGTCCTTCAAAGTAGTGGTAGAGTTTCAGTAATTTCGAAACCCAGCCAGAACATTGTAAATGTAACTGACCTCTTCCCAGCCAGAGCTGAGCTGTAGGAAAGAACTGAATTCATAATGTATCTCTGAGACAATCTCACTTTCTTCCCCTTACCATGACTTGACTCAAGCCAGTAGCAAAACCCAAACTAAAGGAAGTAAAGACAGCAAGATATTTCCTGTACTCACAGATCTTTTATGAAAAGCTTTTTTTGGAAATTGACTAAAGTTTTTGCCTGTTGTTAAATAAGGTTGGGGCACACTTGACTTCAAGGATGCATGTGAAATGCACAGAGGTTAAAACAGGAGTAGTTCTAAAGATGCCCTCACCAGGATGCTCAGACCACTGAGAAAAACGTTACGCCCAAATCTAGCCCTTTGGTTTTAGTGGAAGGAAATGATTTCTCCAATAAAAAGGACTGAGAAACCAATATCCTGCTTGCTGCTCTGACTAGTGGTTACATTAACGGCATCTTCGAATTCAAGCATTTGCTACTGAAAGGTCACTATTATTCTTTAGTTTTATTCTCTCTTAAAATGGACCTGTTAAACTTCTATTTATTCCTTTAGCAGGTCACTTGTCCATCATTTAGAAAATGGACACTGTAGTATGGTGGATATGTTTATGTTTAGAAACTCAGCCGTTTGAAAATGGTTTTCTGTTAATTCCTAAACACAGTCATTATATTATAGGACCAGGTTCACCAGATTTTGTTTGGACTTCTCTTTTTCTGTTGTTAAAATTTAATTTGATCTGCCTTTCCTTCTCATGTAATGATCATGGAATTTTATTTACCCTACATTGTGTATAAACACAAGAAAGCAGAGAAATAAGTGTGGAAAGCAGAGAAATAAGTACTAGGGGGGATGGAAGCTAAGACAAAAATCATTTGGTTTTCTATGTGAAAAACTAAGAAATCTTACATGGAGGGTGACTTTTTTTTTAATTAGCTTCATTTCATTTTCATTTGTCTTCTGCTCCCCCCTCCCCCTTAAGATTGGTTGATGGCATCTCTTCAGTTGTAAGAGTCTTGCTGTCAATCTGTTTCTATCGTGAGTTTATCATTGCCGGGTGTGAACTGCAGGATCCTGGCTTTGCGCTCCCCCCTCCTGGGGTGGATCGTGCCAAGCTTGCACGCTCTGCCCTGATGTGAACCTGCCATCGGGGGCTCTTGGCGGCAGCTGCATCTCCCCAGCCCCAGAAGAGACCCTAGCTCAGGATCCCAGGGTCACAGGTTTCTCCGGCAGGCAGTTCAGTCCATGTCTCTCTTCTTCTGACCTTGATGCTGAACGGGCTCAATCTATTTGAAACCTGGAGGTGCTCTGGTGGAAAAGTACTGTGTGCTGCATGAGAATGGTTTCCACGCTGACTCTAACCTATTTTTTTTCCTTTTTTATTTCCTTTTTTTTTTTTTTTCCTAAAAATGGTACATATGTTTTCTTAAAAATTTCCCCCCTTGGAGGGGAAAATGAGTTTTAAAATCAGGCAAGGATTTGGGATCCCTTCAGCATATCCAGAACCTCTGATACAATCCTTTCTTTATTTTTCAGTCAGTTTGCTCCCAGGAAAGCCTTTTTGTGGAAAACAGGTAAAATGGAATTTGCTTTTTCATGTCTTTAGAGGAACAAAGTGCTTCATGTGTGTCCTGTATATTCGTAAAGATATACATTTCATATATAAGCGTGTGCTTAAATATATGTATCAACAAATACATATATCTATTGCGTACACACCTATATATGTACACATGTGTGTTACTTAGCATGTCTAAACATTATTTCATTGAGGAAAAAAAATTCTCTCAGTCACTTCCAAACATGAGTTTAAATGTTTTCGTTATTTAAAGTCTCAATTTCTGGTTCTTCCAACAGTTGTAATTGCTACTATTCTTGCCAGGCATGAAAAAATATAAATGTTGAGACCCCACAGGAACTTGCAGTTTCATTGGCTTATTAAAGAGGCTGCTAAAAGCACTTGTATATTTGGTATTAATAACAACTTCTGTGCTCCATAATTATATATAGCTGTACAAATAATAATTAGAACACTATTGTTTTATGTATCTCATTCTAAATAACCTACCAGTCGTTATAAAAGGCCTAACTTGGGAACCTTACCGAAACTAGTTTGGATTTAGCAGTACACTTGGCTTGTGAGTTAGTAGGAGGAGGTGGTTGCTATGAAATGAGTAGGTTACAAAATTTATACAAAACCTTGAGCATAAGAGCAGAAATTTTTCAAATTTAGCTTATACCTTTTTTAAATAGTTTTAAACTGACATAGGTATTAAAATGCTCCATTAATTTAATTGCAGATTTTTAGGGGGAATTAAGAATTCCACATTTGCTGTATTAATAGGTAACTTGGAATGAAAATATGGTTATTTTTAAAGTGGCGGTTACTTTCATTTTAAAAGTAGCAGTTAATTTTATTTCAGGTGTTAGCTTAATAGGTGGCCCCTATAAAATTGATTAAGATGCAGACTGTTTGATTAAATTCCAAGACTTACAGAAAGTTTGAACTGGGAATTAGAAATGATTGGTGGTGGGAAAATGCCATCATTTATATTAGCAATTAGAAATCTTCAAGTAACTAAGTCCCTCAATTGTATAGTCTTATTTTGGAAGAAAAGATGAAGTTAGAAAACAAGTCTACATGAGCATTCAAAATCAACTTTAAAATTCATGCAGATTCAGACTGGTATTTCTTATTTTCAGTAAAGAATCCACAAGCATTAACATCTTAGGGATAGTTCTAAATAATTCCAAAATTTTATATCCTTACCAAAAAGATTAAGTGAGCATTTATAATTTAGTTTAGTGGGAAATCTTATTCCCTAGCCTTCTAGCCAATCATTTTCTCCTACTTTATTCTATAATTTTATTCATTTATTTGGGTTTTGTACAAACACACTGCTAATATACTGTGTCCCTTTTATTCAAATTAGGTTGTATTCATCAATACAATAATTGGTGACATACATACATTGCATATATGAATATGTCTTGATGTTCCCATAAAGCAAAAAATTAATGGAATGGATTTCTTACAAAAATTAATATATTTCTTAGATACCTGCCTTTGGAATGTCAATATTTCACTATGCTCAAGAAATAGGGAATAACTTAAATATTACTCAAGAAAAATAGTCACAACTAATATATTTAATTAAATATCTGTTATGTCTATATCAATTACTTCTCTTCTCCTCTTCTATTTCCTCTACGTCCTCACCTCTTCCTTTTCACTTACTAACATCAGTGTTTGAATCCTAGGGTAGGGAAAAATCATGCTGACATTAATTTATTATGGCAAAATTAAATGTCATACAAATAGGACAGTATATGGGATTGATTTGAAAGACAGGTGTGTGATACTAGAGTACACTTCCATTTATTACCTTTAGGTTTTATATCATAAAAATCATGTTTTTCATTTCCAGTAGGCTCTTGGAAGACAGTAACATATGCAATGAGACCTATAAGAAAAGACAGCTCTTTCGGTTGGTATGGTTTACTTTTCTAAAACTGTGTTTTCAGATTATGTGGCAGAATCAATGTTAAATATAAGTGTATTGGTGTAAAATATCTCTGTTCATGAAATAAAATATGTTCAGTTATCTCTTTGTAACGCTTGTTACAGAGCTAGTGTGGAAGCCATATTGGATAATGTGAGATCCAGGACTGGGAGACCATTACTTTGATACAGTCCTTCAGCGGTCTTCCTTTGATTTTCTGGTTGTTTTTATTTTCTCAAGGGCTAACTTTAGAAGCACACTGATTTAACATTCCCAAATCAACTTTGGTGAATTACAGAGTTAAAATTTCTCTGGCTGGTTGCAATTGTGTATACATTCCCAACACTGGAAACAAATCATTGATAACTCTATTTGAGTTCTTGTTTTTTAGCTATTACTATCCATCATGCTATTTCAAACAGTATTTTTTTCAAGAACAGATTTTATTTCTAAAGAAAAATAAGAGATTGCTTCCAATTGTAATGAACTACTTAAGTCAAAATCTTTTTGTGGGCTATGGGTATTGGATTATATATGTATATATATATGAATATACAATTAGCTATAATATTAAATTATATAATATAATTAAGTAACTATAATATAAATTATATATTTTTAAGTTGTGAGCTAGGCTAGAAGCCCCATTAAAACAGAGGGATCATACCTCTGTCACTACTCTATTAAATGTACTTCTAGCGTTCATTATGAAACTAAGGATATACACAGTGCTCTTTATACACTTAATACCTAATACATATATTAATATGTTAGTGTTTTTGTGAATATTAGGATTCATCTCTGTTGTAGGACAGGCAAAACAAAGAAAGAAAACTCTTGCTCATTTAGAAGAAAAAAAAACACCAAGAAAATAAATGGATCATGTGCTTAGTGTCTCCCTGCAGTAAATCTGAACTTAGGACCTCATCATTAGAAAAGGGAGAGTAATTGTTCCCTTTACACTTTGGCAGCAACAAGACACAGGTTCTTTTTTTTTTTTAGCCTCCTTCATATTTCTAGGTTGAACTGCATAATCTAATGCCTTCCACTTGTATAATTACATACTTTGCACACTTGAAGATTAAGAAAATAACCTTGCATTTTTCTCTCGAAAGCCCAAGGTAGGACTAGAATGTACCAGTATGCCTACACTCACACACCATGACCTGGTTTGGGTATGGTGTGTGAGTGTAGGATAAACATAGATAAAATGTGGGTCCTTGCCCCTGATTGGCCAGCTAGTTTTACTTAGCCCCAAATCTGGTCCCCAGTTCATATATGCCAGAGCTACCATCTACTCAGATCAGCCATCCTAAATATGGACACCATTGCCCACCAAAATCTCCACGCACAGAAACTCAAGGAAGATGATGGAGTGCAAAGCCACCCACACAATGGTAGAAATAATTCAAAGTGTACATCATACCTGACCTGGGGGTGGGGGTGGGAATCACGTTCAGATAAAAAGGAAAATAAATGTGATCAGTTATGTTAATCAGCACAGAAATAGACAGAGTATGTGCTTTATAACTACTCTAGGATCAAATTGTAGTTGTGCACAGAGGGTTAGCTCCTCCTGATGGCCAGACATCTCATCACCCTTGTCTTCCTGGTTCCCAGTAGTCAGGGGCCAGGACTAGAAAGTCTCTGGAGGGTATGTTGTTTTTAATGATGCTTATGATGCCATACCCAAATAGATATGAAATTCAATTCTGGACCTCACCTTGCCAGTGTTAAGGAGAATAATCAATAGATACAGCATTATAAAATGTGATTTCAATATGTAAATATCTAGAGATCATAAATTAGAATTAGCTGCACTATTCTGAATTTCATTAATGCTGTCTCTAAAGCAGCAACTTAAATTCTCTCTTTTATAAAAAAGATTTTTTTATTGATTTTTTAGAGAGAGAGGAAGGGAGACTGAGAAACAGTCATGTGATAGGGAAACATTCAGCTGCCTCCTGCACACCCTCTACTAGGGATCCTGCCCACAATCCTGAGCATGTGCCCTGACTGGGACTCGAACCCGTGACCTTTTGGTGCACCGGACAGCTCTCAACTAACTGAACCTCACCTGCCAGGGCTTAAATGCCCTCTTTTAACATGCGCAGATCTTGACTTAGGATGATGATTTGTGCTTTGGGAAGTAAAGAAGAACTTAAGAAAATCTTAGGTTGCCTTATTAGCCAGGGCAGTGGTCGGCAAACTCATTAGTCAACAGAGCGGCAAACCGCGGCTCTCGCGAGCCATGGTTTGCCGACCACTGAGCCAGGGGATATGGCACAAGTCTAGAGGAACTACACAATGTTCTAGAAACAGTATGCCAGAGGGAAGGGTGTAAATTACAGCACCCTAGCTTGCACCCAGGAATAGCGGTGGACACCTCCTTTGCAGAGAAAGGCCCACCCACACTGGCATTTAGCGGAAGTCTGGATTCCTCCCCGGGAGGTGCAGAGTTAACGGGGGGAGGGACCGCTGAAGCAGAATTAGTTATGATCACCCCCACATGGAGAACTTCATTCTGAGGCACCCTGTATGCTGAGGTAAGAACCAACTCAAATGTTTCTGATAATAAGCATTCCAAATTAGCTACAGCTGAGATTACTGACACATCCTTTGTACATTCACAGTTGCTAGATACTATTTAGGCAGGCTTTGTCAAAGATGGGTCCAATTATTCAGAAGTCAATGGGAAAAGAATGACGCGGAATTTGGAGATTGAGAGGGAGACAATCAGGGATGGAAAAACTCCCCTTTCTAGCAGAAAAGGATACTTTTCCTCCAGGCTACCTCCCCTGGCTTTCTTAAGTTTCAAAGGACTTTAAGACCTAAGGTGAGTGTTTGAGGCTTCCTCCTCGCAACCGTGTCTTTTTAAAGATGGTCCTTGTTTCTAAAGCTGGTCCTAAGGCCCTGAGAACAGAGAGAATGTTTGTGAGGAAATATTAACCAAGGACAGCAGGGCACGAAGTGAATTTTGTTTTGTGAGCTTTCTGTCCCGCTTCCTCCCCTCACTTTACCAAGTTCCTATCACAGATGAGCGGCGTCATTTTTATTCTCTCTGGGTCCGTTTACCTCCTTCCATTTTCATGAAATAAAAGGAAAAGCTTAGTAAGTAAAGTGGAAGTAAAAACCTAAAATTTGCTCTGTACCTTCTGTACAATTTGGCGCATGTTTCAATCAGATATGCATACCTCTAGCTTCCCAAAGTCCATTATTATCTTTAGAAGAATATTGATCAGCAAAGCTAATGGTCCCGTCAAAGCTAATGAGATTTGGATCAAGCTGGAGTATGTCACATCACAGTCATATGAAAATAGGGATTATATCTACTGCCTGTGATTTACGTACCCATCTACTTATAATCGATGGGAATCTAAGGATATTTTAAGGATCCATTATTTCCAACTGCAGAAAAGGCTTTGAAAATATTAAGTTACTCTTCAAGCAGATTGGAAACCAATGAAAATGCAAATTTCACCCACTTTCTCCAGAAGAGACATGCCATTTGGTACACTGCTTACCGATTCTCTGGAGCCCTCAAAATTCACTTGTGGCTATTGGCTCTCTTCCAACACATTCACTCTTTTTCTATTTGAATTTTGAACAAGTGTGTTATTCCACCTCTGGAGCTTTTTTGTTTGTTTGTTACTTCCACGGATCCCCCTGGAATGTCTCTCATTGTTGTTAGCACCGGCTTTTCCATGTGAGAAGGATGAAAAGGCTCTTTCCTCTGCCTGTGAAGGGTAAATCACGGGAAACATTCTCACCATCAGCCAACCGGCAGCTCCTGTGATTTCTGGGCTGTCTGTCAACGCTTTCATGAGTTCAGACACATAGCTCATGACGTCAGAAAATACATTAAGAAATGGCCTTTCTAAAACGGTGTGCATTTCCCATAGTCCAGTTACTTAATGCCGAAGGGAGAGACAAAACTCCTCTTTGGTGGGCGTTGCTTTGAGGATCGTTCAAGATCCCAGGTGTTTCCAAACTTTGATTCCTTGTTGACGTGGGTGGGGAGACTTGATCCTCCCTCCTCTCCACCACAGAAGTCTCCAATTACGTTTTCCAGCCTGTTTTTCTAGTTGTTTCTCCTTCACCGGCAGAGGGGTCGTGCAGCATTTCAGTTGGGTGTTGCTCTGTCTGTCACCCGTTCTGTGTGATGCGTCCGCCCAGCGGTGAGGCATCGGTGGCACTGCTTGGGAGGCAGCAGGTCTGCTGCAAAGGGTTGACGGGAAGGGTCTTCTGTAGACGACTCTTTGGAGAAAGGCCCCACTGTGTGTCCACGACTGCTCCTGGAATGTAACCCTGTCCCCGTGCCTTTTTCTGCTGGCCGTGCTCCAGGGGCAACCGAGATGGCTCGGGGAGAACGTCGGGGAGTCGGCAGAGCAGCTCGGAGAATGAACTCAAGTGGTGCGACCACCCAAGGGCCTGGAGCAGCACAGACTCCGAAAGCTCCAGCCGCAATCTCAAGCCCGCCATGACCAAGACGGCGAGTTTTGGGGGCATCACGGTGCTGACCAGGGGTGACAGCACGTCCAGTAGCAGGAGTACCGGGAAGCTGTCCAAAGCAGGTAGTTAGTGCTGGAGGGGCTTAAGTTCTGTGGTGTTTCCTGAAGTCTACCCGAGCTGTAAAAGCACCATTCCCTGCGGCTCTGAGAAAACTAATGATGATGATATCAATCTGGGATAGATTGAGGTCAGAAGGTACAGTTTAAATACCAGTACCTCCTCTGGCTAGCTGTGTGTGAAAGTCCAATTATTAACTTCTCAGATCTCTAGTTTCCTTATCTATAAAATGTAGGCTATGATAGGATATTACTCTAACCCCCCTCAATAGACTATTTTAACTTTCATTTCAATGATTCCCATAAAAATGGTTACCAAGGCATGTGCACAGGGCAACTTGTCCTGTGAAGGTTAGCTTTTTAAAAGTCTAACACTATGAGTTAGCCCATAAAACGACATTATAGTAATTTTGGTATTAGTAGTTTTCATTCCTGTTTTGGTATAATGTTAGTATGATCCTGGGCAAGTTAGTTAACCTGTGTGAGCCTCAGTTTTCTCACCTGAGAAATGGGAATAATAATAATAATAGCACCAATATTTCAAAGTTATTGTTAAAACCACGAGTTAATATGCTCAGAGCAATACCTGGCAGGTTGTTAGCCCTCAGTAAGCACCAGTTCCTGTTTGTTTTTGATTATTGCCATGCAATGTTTCCATCCTTGCTTTGCAGATAAGAAGAGTGGTCCTCAGAAAGTTGAGTTTCCAAGTAGCCAGGCCCATGCATCTGGGTTTTATTGTGGGTTGTTGTTTTTTTTTGTTTGTTTGTTGTTGTTTTTTGGTGGTGTTTTTTTCTTCTAAGTGAATAGTGATCTTTTGAGTTTGGTAGTTCACATTTGCATGGGCAGGCTTTGGGAGTTCATAATGATGAGAGGGCTCGAACCATTAACCTGAAACAAATTTAAACGGATGGAAGCATCAACACCATGGGCTTCACGAGTCTGCAAAATACCCCCCAGGGTCTTCCGTTTTTAACTCTTCTTTTCCCCAAGAATCTCTCAGCATCATTTACAAATCACTTTCAAATGTTTGTGATGAAAATACCTCATAAAATCCCAGGAAGGTAACAGATGACCCTTTAGTAGCACTCCATGAACTCAAGTTTTTGTTTGTATTTATTGATGATGTACTTATTAGTTTTATTGAATTTACTGGCGTGACTTTGGTGAGTAAAATTGTATAGGTTTCAGGTGTACAATTCTCTAATACATCATCTGTATATTGTATCGTGTGTTCATCACCCCAAGTCAGGTCTCCTTCCATCACCATTTTCATTTAGTATGTACTGTCATTGTTTTGGTTTGGTTGGGGTCTTCCTTCAGAAGTGGGGACGCCCTGACTCTCAGCTAGGGTGGGGGTGAGTACTGATATTCCCTAACAGGCCCTGGGTCTCAGGGTACACTGGGGGTGCGTTCAGGGCCTGGGGTCACAGGTGAGTGGCAGGACAGAGACAGGAGGAGAATGGTGAGTGGGCAACATCAGCCAGAGGTTAGACATGGGCCGCCCTAGGCGGTGAGTACTTTCCCCACCTAGCATCACACTCATGCTAGGGGTGTTCTATGAAGTCTAGGCTCGTTATGCTAATAGTTTAACATAATTATGTTGTTGACAGACGCCTCCAGAGAAATTATCTCGTGTTTTCCTACATAGGCAGAAAATTAATAGCATTTAGTCAGAGTCACTCCTTTAAAGGTACATATCTTGCTTCGTGGAACGATTCAGGTGAGCTCACACTGCCTTCTGTCATTTTTATTCACCAATTGGAGAATTCTTGATTTCTAACTCTAATTAATTGCTCTTGGTGTATCACAGTATTGCAGCAACTGAAGTCAAGAAAATCCACTGTGGTGCACGTAAGCACTTGTAAACTAAGAAAGGTTCAATAGTTTTACATCTTCTTAAAAGGCAGAAACCAAGTACCTTAAATGGCGCACTTGAAAATTCCAGTGCACCTAAAGAGCTCTTACGATTTTTAAATTAATCGGCATTCTCCATGCACCATCCCACAATCCCCTCCAAGGCAAAGCGTTTTGGAAACATTTAAAACACCTCAAGAATGCTAAAATGCCATGTTCTTTGAAGAATGGTCAGAAATTGTAAGTGCTTCAGATATATATATTTTTTTAATCTAAGTGTTTCCATTTGGAAGCTTGTCTAGGTGCAGGAATGGAAAGAAAAAAAAGTAAACTAATAATAATAAAGGGGATCAAGATAGGCTGTCAAAACAAACTCACAGTTTCCCAAGCTGCTTTTTATGAAGCAGTGCTGTCAGTTCTGCTGTCGGGAAACTTCAGAGCAGCACACGTTTCCAATTTTTTACCTCATTGTGCACAGTGGGCTTGCAAACAGTTCTTTGACGTCTCAGAAACCAAGTCTGGAGCAGTGACATTTCGGGTGCTCTTCTCCTCTAATGACATCGGACATCGGTTGGAGCTAAGTAGGTGGTATAGACAGTAATAGGACTTTTTCCAAGTGGGAAACATGTTTTGCTACATTTCGGAGAAAGCATATCACTGAAGTCTGAACATACAAGCACAGTCTCTGGGGCCTGGGCTGCCTTTTCGCTGTTGCATCCCCCCCACTGAGCACATGGCCACCGAACAGATGTCCAGCACACGCCCTTGGGGGGTGGATGGCATCACTATGTCATTACATCCTCCTTGGGGTGAGAATGTGAATGGTGCTTGTGCTGCAACCTCAGCAGTTTCTTGGCAGTGATGATGTGGTTGAAAAATAGGAGTATGGCCCCTGTTTCTCTCCATTGTTTCTCTATCATCCCTCCCTCTTGACCTGCACAGTAGGAGTTCTCACCTTTAGCTGCATCAGTATCACATGAAGGATTTCTTGAGCACAGATTGCTTGTTCAGAAACCATGCCTGGAGAACAACTGTTCTAGAGAAATAGCCTTCTGTTTTGTTTTAATTATTGTACATGGCCTGGCATTTTGTTTTCAGGATGCAAGGCCATTCTTGTTGCCCCCTTCCTAGTCTACACCCTAGAGTATTTTTTTAAATTGTTGAAAGTTAGAGTGTTTTTGAAGCCAATGCAAGACACCTCATCTTGCTGCCACTCCTCTTCTGCTTGTTTATTTTCATCATTACACTAATGCATCCTAAATATTTTCTTCTGCCTTGCAATGCTGAATTCTGACCCCGGATCTGGAATTTTCTTGAATTCAGAAAAAGAATACTTATGTTTCAGGGTCCTTAAAAAAAGAAAAAATGCAGCAGGTGAGTTAAACAGACAAAGAAGACTTTGTCTCATAGTTACTACAATAGGAGTTAAGACTATAACGAAAGGGGAGGGAGATTAAACTCAATCCTGCTAAACAAAGGCAGGAGAGTGTTAGTGAGCTGGTGGAAAAGTGCTGGATGACTTTAGAGAGGTGATTGGTCAATGTGATTGCACCATCTGCGTTTGCTAATTGGTGTTTATCAAAGTCAGGTTCTTACCCTCCCACAGAAACTGACAGACAAGGGCACTATTCTTTTTTTTTAAATTTCTTTATTAAGGTATTACATATGTGTCCTTATCCCCTCATTACACTCCAACCCCCCCACTCCAATCATGCCCTCACCCCCCCTGTTGTCTGTAACTATTGGTTAGGCCAGTGGTCGGCAAACTCGTTAGTCAACAGAGCCAAATATCAACAGTACAATGATTGAAATTTCTTTTGAGAGCCAAGTTTTTTAAACTTCTTCTAACGCCACTTCTTCAAAATAGACTTGCCCAGGCCATGGTATTTTGTGGAAGAGCCACACTCAAAGAGCCGCATGTGGCTCGCGAGCTGCAGTTTGCCGACCACGGGGTTAGGCTTATATGCATAGCTAAGATTTGGAAACAGCCTAAGTGCCCATCAGCAGATGAGTGGATTAAAAAACTATGGTACATCTACACAATGGAATACTATGCTGCGGTAATAAAGGAATTGTTACCATTTGCAACAGCATGGATGGAACTGGAGAGCATTAGGGCACTATTCTTCTTGATCTCATTTTAAAGGGATGGCTTCCAACTTCTCACTAGCTCACACCTCAGATTAGAGTTCTGACATGCCTCATTGGCTCCAGCTCTTTCTCACTGTCTATCCCCTCTGCCCAGACATAGGCATGATCATTTTTATATGACCTTATATGTTGGGGGTCAGAAGTTTTATTGTATGATTACTGTTGTTGTTGATGAGTCTCTACCAGTGTCAAACTTGGACTGTAACATCAGATCATACATGGCAAGTCCTCAAACAAACTCTACAGTTTGCACTGGGGCTGTGATTTCTGGGTCAGAATATCAGTGATGTGGTCTCAGAATTACTCCTAGCATTTTCAAAATTCTGTGTAGATCCTTTATTCCCCCCGCCCCCCCATATGTTATTCAGAATCACATTAGTATTTTCAACTGGTTAGTTGGAGCATCCTGAATTAACCTGAAAGTTTATTAATATTAAGAACCAAGTCATGGAAAAAGAGAAAATTCCCAACTGAGAACATCTGTGGTAGTCCATGGTATACTCATATGCATGCTTTTAGGAGGCAGTTGGGTCCTGGTTAAATCTCTATTCGTCTGCCAAGAACAAATCCTAGCTCTGTCATTTCCCAGCTCTGTGAGTCAACTTGAGTCACCTAACTTCTCTGTGCTTCCATTTCCCTATCCATGTAGGCAGTCATAGTCCTTATTATTAGGGTGTACCCAGTGCTCACACATACTGAATGCTCAAGAAAAATCACTATCCTCCCCCTCCTCACAAACCAGCGCTCTCCACTGGTCCCTCTTCCCTGCAACGGCCTGTTGTGTTCCTATCTATCCCTATTTTCAAAAAATCCCACTTTAGTTTAAGGGTAGGTTTTAGAATCTTGAAAACAAGGTTAATATATGTGTTATATATGTTAACCTTTAATGCCATAGAAGAGTGCATTTTTTAATGTCCAAAGTCAATAGTGTGTGCTAATAATTTAAAAATTTTATTGAACTGCATTCTTGCAATCTATGGTAGCATCCAAATCACTCGTTGGCTTAAATTCACAGATATTTAAGATTTGCTTGGTGTGCGTTCTCTCAGATGCTCTGGTTAATAATCTGGTTGAGGCCCAGAACGGCCATGGTCAAGGTCCCCGCAGCTACTTGACTCTGGTTGCAGGGAAGGGCTGCTGTTGCCTAACGGACATGGATGTAGCAACTGTTCCTTTGTCCCAGAGAAAGGAGAGGGAGATGATGATGGCTAGATTCCACCTTGGGAGCTCCTGTACACGGACCTAGTCACCTACATGTGAGAAAGCCACAGTCCACAAGCATGCCCTATGACTTAACTATTCCGTGTCACTTAAAGGATGCTTCATTATTGTCATGAAGACCAAACCCCCCTTGGTCCACCTGTTGGCTATATTAATAAGATTTCTGCAAATGTGTGAACTACAGTGCGGAGCCTAAGCTCTCCCAAGAGGAATGATCCACTTCTACTCGCATCTGGGGGAAAAGATGATTTCCAGCTCTGTGCCTTCACATTTCAACTTTACAGATGTTGAAGAACCAGTATTTAAGAACCATCTGTATGATTAGCATATCCCAGGACTCCTCCTTAAACTGGTCTCTTGAAGTTCTACTTCAGTCATTTTATTCTCGTAACTCCAGTTCAGTAAGACATTCCCATGGCTTTAATTACTCAGGGTGATGGGAGTTTTTAGGCACTGAGTTCAGAGCTTTGGGGTACCATTTACCAGTTAGTTAATCACCCCTAAGGGCACGTGAGAAAGCTAAGAGAGTGTTCACTCTTAACCTCGTTTTTAAGGAAATGGACACATCTGAAAGCTATGTAGCAGATATTTCAATAAAATATGAGCCCAAAATGTGGGAGGGGCATTCATTATTCCTGCCCTGCAGCACTCACCTCAAACTCCTTAATGATGGATTATTTAAAGTAGCATTTAGACCCAGAGCTGTGGTTTTGTCCCCTTTTCTTTGATGAATGACATGTCGATTTGTATCTCTGTGGTAGGTTCTGAGTCGTCCAGCAGTGCCGGCTCCTCAGGATCGCTGTCCCGGACCCATCCGCCTCTCCAGAGCACACCCCTGGTCTCGGGCGTGGCGGCCACTTCTCCTGGCTGTGTGCCCTATCCGGAGAGCGGCATGGGAGGCCAGGTCGGTCCAGGCAGCACCAGCTACATCCTCCTTCCACTGGAAGCTGCAACAGGCATCCCGCCCGGAAGCATCCTTCTGAATCCGCACACAGGTTAGTGTATCATTTCCTCTGCTTTGCCAGGGACTCAACACCAGAAGTTTGTTCTTGTGCTCAGTCTTAGGATTTTACTAGTGAGTTGTTGGAAAATTCTTGAGCAGGAGAGTTTGGTGCATGTACTTCTATGGAGGGTCTGGATTTAGGATCTGTTGCTATAACCTACATCTCCGTACTGATATCAGTATTGATATAGGTATATAGATATAGATGCTTCTAGAAATGCCCACTGTTCTCTGTCTGCTCTTCACTGACCACAGTGTTTCCCATGTATTCCCAGGAACTAAGATCTGGGATCAGTGAGTGATGAACTGGGATACACTAATTGAAACTTGGTGTTTCTCAGAATAAAGCCATGCATAGCCTGTTACGATGTTAAAAGTGTCTCTGCATCCAAAATATTTCATGAACTTGAGACATTAATTGGGACACAGTGGATTCTTAACTATAGCAGATATTCCTAATCTTGCCACTTCACCCAGTTCCTACTGGAGAATAAGGACTATCAGTGGCGAAGAGGGTACAGAGAGAAAATTCTTGTGTAATTTAGAGATTTTTAGGCCTACACTGGTTTTGGTAGAGTTTGGAAAAGTGGCAACTTCCTGATTATAGTTTCTTCAAAGGTAAAAGGCTATTGGCTCTTAGTTTTTTCATTTCTCTAGTGTTTGGTTAACTTCCATAGACCCAGAGCATTGAGCCAATAGATGGATGAGCATTTGCTTTATGAGGGAGACTTCCCACGCTGGACAATGTTGCCCAGGCCTCCAAAGCCATTTGGCAATATCTGCAGACGTTCTGATTATCATGACCCCGAGGAGGAGGGGGCTGCTACTGGCCAGAGGTAGAAGCCAGAGGTGCTACTACACATCCTACAATGCACAGGTCAACTCCTTACGACGCAGGAGTACGCAGCCCCAAAATGTCACTGGTGCAGTGGTTGAGAGAGCCTGGGTTGGAAGGTTTGACCTTGACTCGTCACTTCCTCAGAAGCCTTTGTAGTGATTGAATTGTCTCAAAATATAACTGAGGTTTGGTTTAGGTTATTGTAATGTACTTCTTTGATGTGCTGAACTTGAAAATGCAAAACTGCATGTGACTCTCATAAAAATGATCCGACTCCATCTTCTCACATATATAGTGTTATCAGCAATTAGGAAATTCAGAGAAACATGAGAATGATAGTAAAATAGCTGCTTGAATAATTGCCACAGTTTCATGAAAACATATGGCACATTCTCAAGGCATGGTGTTTGACTGAGACATTTTGAAAATGCCATCAGCTTTAGGGAAAAAAGAAGGCATAATCATTTTATTGAAAACCATTTGAAAGCTTTCTGATTAGATACTTCTAAGGAGAATATTAGATTGCCTTTATCTTATTTGGATCATCGAAAAGCACTATAAAATAAATTAAAAGAAAACCAGCATCCTATTCATTACTCTGGGCGCTGATCGAAGTACGATCTGACTCTGTTGGCATAAATTCTTTCTCTTTTAATTGAGATGGTGGGATTGCAGACAAGAGCAGAAAACTAAGCATCAGTTTTGAGTTGTTTCATTTTCAGCCAAATTGTGGAGTGTTTCAAAAAAGCACAACAGAGTATTTTTCGGGTATAATGCAAGAATATTACTTGTAATGACAGTGCGGCTGTGCATGGGTATGTGTATATTATCATCTGTAATCTTGTTTACAGAAAAAGAAAGCAAGCGCTTTCTGGTGCCAAGTCCTAATTCTTATTCATCGGATGGAGTCATTTAGAGCTGTTGTCAAAATCTCTCCTTTCAGAATGGATCCTAACTAAGGAACAGGACCTAATAAAGCTGTTGAACAGCTTCGCCATACACACTTCTCCAATCTGACAAATGCTAGACCTTAAAATATCCCTGGACAAGAAGGAGAATGTATTAATACATTGTATACTGTTGGTTGAGTGGTAAGATGTCAGGTGGATTATGATGCTGCTTTCTTTACAGAATGTTTTTGTAAATTGAACATATGCGCATAATTGTATGTATATGTGTGTGTGTATGTGGTGTGTATATGATCATGACTGTCTGTCTCTCTACCTGTCTAATCTCTTATAGGACTCTGCTACTGAAACTGGAAATCTGCCTGCTTTGGGCTAGAACTCCTCTTTCTCTGTCATTTCTGTGAATGAAAGCCACACTTCTCATCCTCTGCCAAATACATAGTAGAAATTCCTGGCTGTTAGGAACCTACGGGATATAACTACTTTGCTTCTTATATCCATTTTTCTGGGATTTGTTTCCTTGTTACCAGCACATTTATATGCTCCAGTGGGAAGGGACCATATTTGGCTATTTTTTTTACTTCCCTAGGTTAGATAACAAATTAGTCTTATGCACCATGCTTAGGCATGAGTGCTCAATAATCACTTTTAATTGAAATATTATCAACTACCATATATATATATTGTCGATATATGTAGTTGATAATATTTCAATTAAAATATATATATGGATAGGGAGCAGTTTTTCATCTAATGTCTCATATTTGAGAATGTGGCTCAGGTATGAAATTAGGATTGATGAAATATCTGTTTTAAGCAGGAGTAAGGCAAGCAATGATTTGAAAACACGAAGTGCCTGCCAGTCGTGTCTTCTAAATGAAACAACGAAACTTCCTTTGTCAGCACAATTGACTTGGCTCTTGCTAAGCACCAACTATTTGGGCAAATATTCTTGCAGTTCCCCGAATACAGCCACAGGTTTTCCCTTTGTCTGGCCCTAGACTCAGCCCTCAGGACCTTGGGCCTGTTCTTCCTTTGCTCTTCAGGCATCTAGAGGCTCCCTTTCAAAGTTACCCCTCTGTTAGGTCATGTCTTTGCAAGGCAAGCCTGTTCTGAGCCGTGACTTGGATTTTTCTTGGACTTGGCCTCCTTTCGGAAATTCCTAGCAGAAACTCAACTTTGTTTGGCTATTTTCTTTAAACTCAGTGCTATCCAGAGATGCCAATCGCCTTTGGCATCATCCCTCATGTACTTGTCAGTGCTGGGAAAGGTTATCATTCCGCTTTGCTTTGCCTTCATCTGTGTAGGTGCATGAGTGTGTGCTATGAGGGCTGCCTTCAGGAACTTCACTTTGAACAGCCCCATGGTCCCAATGGGCCTCCATGACCCTCTCCTTTTTTCTATTTCACAAGACTTCTAGCATCTACTTACCAAAACTGCTCCCACCTTTGTCTTAAATGCCCTGTGAAGTTTCCATGTGCTACCTATAAACATATCTTTGCAAGCTCTGGGTGAATCCTTGCCTATCCATAATCACCAGCTCCCTTATAATATGAATAGAGGCCCGATGCACGAAATTCATGCAAGGGGCTCAGCCCTCACAGCTGCAGAGGCTGCCTTGGCCCTCACAGTCCCGGCTTCGTCCGGAAGGTCGTCTGGAAGGATGTCCGGTTGAATTAGCACATTATGCTTTTACTATTATAGATTGATCACCTTCTAAACCCTAGGAAAGGAAAATCTCTTTCTCTCACCCTCTTTCTTCCTTTTGGAAGAAATACCCTCTGCCAAGCACATGGCAGGCGCGCCTTGGTGTTAAGAACCAAGAGCACGTGACTACTTTGCTTCTTGTGTCCGTTGCCCACGGGTTCACTTTCTTGTTACTGGCATATTTATAAGCTCAGAATTTCTGGGGGTGAAGGGTCATACTTTGTTGTGTGTTTATTTTTGGTTTTGCATCCTGGAATGGATAACAAAGTCTTAGTCACTGTGCAGGGCTCAATAAGTACACATTAGTAAAATAATGCCTATTACACATTATCCATGTTGCTGAGGAGAGGGGAGACATGATTCGCCCAATGTCATGTATCGGAGGGGAATGAGCACTCTGCACGGAACCTTTTCCTCAGCCCTGGCTCAGCACACAGCACGGGCTCACCTCTGTGACTGCACTTCCTGTGCTGTGCCAGCACACGTGCCAGGGCCCGCTGGGCATGCCAGTGTAGGTCCTGACGTGAAGACCTCTTCTAAGCTGCATAGTCCCAGGGTCAGCGAGCTTTTCTGTCCCCTTTGGACTTCAGCTGTCATTCACACTAGCTGCTTATGTTCAGTGATCATTGCATATGGATGGTGGAAATGGTAGAACACAGAGAGGTGGTCATTGCCCAACTTGAAAACCAAGAGTCACCCATCCTCGCTCTCTTAGGAAATTGTTTGTTCTCTTTCCTGGCATCTGCCTCACCTCTTTCATTTTCCTCCATTATTTTTACCTCTCCTCAAATCAACCTTTTATACTTTCTTCTCCTTCCAGAAGAACCTGCCATCACTCTCTACCCAACTGGATTCTTAGTACTTTTCCTATGTAATTATTTAGAAACACTTCTTTCTTCTGGCCCACAGCATACTGATGATATTTCACACAGGGAATCTAAAATGTATCAAAAAGAACATCTGACTATCTGCAGTTATGCTTTTCACCCTAATTATACCCAGCTTTTCACACTTCCTGGGGATGTTGAAAGTCAGAATAGAATAGATTCTTTTAGTTTGCCATTGTTGTGTACATGTTTGTATGTTTGTGTATTTGTGTAAGCACATAGACTAATTTCAAAATGATTTCATATGAAGTTGCTGTGAAGATTTTTTTAAATATTAGGTACCTAAATGTTTCCTCTTTTAAAGATACAAAAAATGAGGTGGAGGTGGGGGCACTAAGGATTTGAACACTAAATGGGCTAATAGAAATTTTTTTGCGGGGGGGGAATTAAGCTATTTTTCATATTTTCCCAAATTGCTGTTGTGTGGGGAAAAATGGGTTGCAGATTTAAAATCCAGAAGAAAGCTATTTTTTAAAAGAGAGAAAATTAAATGACAGTGACAGGAAAACAAGTGTCCATAAAGAACATTAGAAAAAAAATGCCACTCAACTTAGTGATTGTTCCGTGAATATAATTCTGGTACATTTGCTTCCAAGACAGCATGTGTGATTGGTTATGAAACTGTTATCAGTTCTGGCAGGTACGTTCATGGAAATGCAGCATAAAGTTGCTTGTTACACACACACACACACACACACACACACACACACACACACACACACACACACACCTGGGTTGAAATCTCCTGGGAATGATGGGGAATGCTAAGCTCCCATACAATTCCTGACTGAGTTGAAGTCAAATCCATTGCTCTTTGCCCGTGAGAGCTTGGTTTGATTTCACTACAACACCAGCATTTGCCTTGCCAACTTATCCCAGTTTCCTTTCTTAATGTCATTGACAAAGTGCACAGGTGATGGGCATGATCTACACACATCTGACGTGTGGCCTTAGTAAATATTTGCATATGTGAACACCTGTGTAAGCATCATCCAGAGTAAGACGTAGAGCATGACTAGTCTCCCAGGAGCGTCCTTCACGGTCCCTTAGAGACACCACTATCCTGAGTTCCATTGCGTTGGTAAAGGATGCCTGGTCTTGAATGAAATGGAAATGGAATTGTACTGTAGCTCCCCTTTGGGGACTGGTTTCCCTCACTTAGCGAACATTATCTCATTCACTTCGCTCTCATTTGAGAACGGTTTGTTCTTTGTTGTTAAATAGCATACCACTTTTTTTTTTCGCTAGACCAGTGGTCGGCAAACTCATTAGTCAACAGAGCCAAATATCAATAGTACAACGATTGAAATTTCTTTTGAGAGCCAAATTTTTTAAACTTAAACTTCTTCTAACACCACTTCTTCAAAATAGACTCGCCCAGGCCGTGGTATTTTGTGGAAGAGTCACACTCAAGGGGCCAAAGAGCTGCATGTGGCTCGTGAGCCGCAGTTTGCCGACCACTGCACTAGACTATCATTTCCTTTGGGTCAGGTTTTATATTTCCCTCTCTGTTCTTTTTTTGGTGGTCGTGTTGCTAATTTTCCTCACGTTGCTGGTGACCTTTGGTTGTTCTTCACATACGTTATAAAAGCACAAGGCTGGTGTCCTCGGCCCCTACCCAGATCAGATGCTCATTCAAGCCCTGCACACTGAACAATGCAAGGCGAGGTTGCAGATACAATCTTGGGAAGGACTCAGCAAGCTGCCTCTGTCGTACACCGGGAGGTGGGGGACCCTCCTCAGACACACCAGCCTCATGCTGCGAGTCCTCCTCCTCCCAGGCATTTCACTCAGATCCCTAGAGAATATTTCTGTGGCTTTAGCTTGGGGACAAACATACCTACTGCTCCCTTTCCCATAGGGTAGTGGGGGTTATGGAAAAGGGAAGGAAGGACTCACACAGTTTGACAGTTCATTGCCCCATATTCTGACCCTCCTCATTCTTTATCTACCAGTCCTGGGTGTGATTTCATCTTGAAACATAGCTCCCCCCGCCCTCTCGTGCATGGCTTGTTACTTTCCAGTGATGGGTGGATCTTTCCCATGATACCTCAGTGTCCCAGCTAGTCTTTATGTAGACTTGGCTGGTGGCCTTCAGCTATTGGGTGTGATGCGAAGTGAATGGACTTTGGAGTCACCCTGACCAGGGTCCTTTCCCGGTCCTCTCACTTACTGTTTTTGTTTTTGTTGTTGTTGTTGTTGTTGTTGTTTGCTTCTCACTCAGTAAGTTGCTTGCTCCCTCTGAGCCCTTATTTCCTTGTCTCCAGTCAGGTGAGACTGCATATCTGTGAGTTGTTGGAAGAGCTGAGGTCATGCATGGTAGGTGCCTGTCACTGTACCTGCCACATTGGAAACCTATTGGTCCCCTCTTTTACCTCTCCCCTCCCATTTCTCTTTCGTTTGCTGCCCTTCACTCTCTTCCCTTCAGCTCCTAATTCCTATCATCTTTCTGCTGGGCTTTCATTTCCTTCCTCACAGAGTCAAGATGAGGCTCCAATACTACTATTCTGTAAACTCGAGAACAGCGGGCGCCAACCTCTCGGACCTCACGGACAGGCCACCAGTGGTCCACGGAGCACCGGTTGGCGACCGCTGCTCTAAAACACTCCCCAGATACTCGCAATAAAAAAGTGAGCTCTGCCTTACTTTCATCCGGCAAAGTTACCACATTGCCACTTGCCATTACAAGACGATTCCGTGATAAGTTTATTATGCATGACCTTTAAAATCGAAACTCATGCACTCCCCCGTGCGCCTATTCAGGGAAGCACGTGGATGGGTGTGGTATGTTCTGTTGAACACGTGTTTGTGAAAATGACAGTGACCCTGCATTGGTGACAAGGCCAGGGGAAGCTAAACAAACGTATTGGTAACGAACGTGTAACAAACACCACCGGGGCTGCGCGAAAGGAAAGCGGCCCCTCTCGGTCAGTGTGTGTGGTGCCTCTGAGGGCTGTGAGGTCAGGGCAGCAAACACAAAGCTTCCTGAAGATTGCTTCTCCACTGGGGCCTCTGCGCACAGCCGCACCAGCTTTGGCAAATCTCCCTGAAAGTGGTGGACTTCTGTGCTGCTGCTTACGTTGCTCTGGCCTTGCATTATTCTCCAGGTTAAGCGTATGGCTCAGAAACAGCCAAGTCTTCCCAGGCTGAAGGTGGGGTGTCCTGGATTCCCACTGCCTCTCTTTACCTGAGGTTGCTTTTTTTTGGTTTTTAGTTTGTTTGTTTTTTTTTTGTGTGTGTGTGTTTTAATTTCAGAGAGGGAGGGAGAGAAAGGTAGAAACATCAATGATGAGAGAGAATTGTTGATTGGCTGCCTCCTGCACTCCCCACCCTGGGGGTCGAGCCCACAACCCGGGTACGTGCCCTGACCGGGAATCAAATTGTGACCTCCTGGTTCATAGGTTGATGCTCAGCCACTAAGTCATGCAGGTTGCCTTTTCAGAATGAATCCGAGTGGCTCTTTCTGCAAAGGAGAGCTGAGAGCCCACCTGGACCGAGCTCTGTCTGACTCCATTGCAGGCCAGCCCTTTGTGAATCCCGACGGAAGCCCCGCCATCTACAACCCCCCTGCCAGTCAGCAGCCCCTGCGAGGCGCCGTGGTGGGGCCGGCCCAGCAGCAGCCCCGGCAGCAGCCCTCTCCTCAGCCGCAGCAGCAGGTGCAGCCACCGCAGCCGCAGATGGCAGGCCCGCTGGTCACTCAGGTGAGGAGCTGGTTGGAAGGCAGGGGGATGTGGTCTAAGACAGAGACTGCGGTCTTCAATATTCTCCTCCATCCTCTTCTAAGTAAAACCTGGCAGCCTGGAGTCCTTGGCTGCAGGGCAACAGGATCTCACCTGGATTCTTAAGTTTAGATAGAAACGAAGCCCCATCCCATGACTTATCTGGGGGGGACGTGGAACTAGGGAGAATGCATGATGAGTTGTTTCTTAGGTCTAGATGCTACTTTTATGTATCAGGGAGCCTTTCGTGGGAACGGAACTTACATTCCCACCCAGGCCTTGGTATCATCTGGCTCACCCATTCCCAACACAGAACAAGTGTTCATTTCTGCAGAGAGTCAGTATTACAATTTTAAATCAATGGGAAGAATAGAAACCAGTTCATTCCAAGGTGGCCTGGCTGTTCCCACAAGCCTTAGAGATGCAGAGCTGCCTTCCATTGCCTAGGGCAGTGGTCGGCAAACTCATTGGTCAACAGAACCAAATATCAACAGTACAATGATTGAAATTTCTTTTGAGAGCCAAATTTTTTAAACTTAAACTTCTTCTAATGCCACTTCTTCAAAATAGACTCGCCCAGGCTGTGATATTTTGTGGAAGAGCCACATTCAAGGGGACAAAGAGCTGCATGTGGCTCATGAGCCGCGGTTTGCCAACCACTGGCCTAGGGTGACACGTGGAACCTAAGGTGTTCCCGGTCGTTTGCGGGAGCAAACCTCCTTTTAAGTATTTTTCCTTACTTCTTAGTCCCTGGAGGTGGTAGATTTATTTGGCAAATCTCCCTGAAGGTGGTAGATTTCTTTATTGCATCTTAAATTGCTCTACTTACGTTATTATCTGGCTTAACCAGATGGCTCAAAAACAGCCAAATCTTTGCATGGGGGAAGGTTCTGGGCAATATTTGGGAGGGGCAATATTTTTAGACCCAGAGGATCTAACCAACAGCATGAAAATGTAGCAGCACCTTCTGCCAAGAATGTTCACTCTGAGCAGATGAGCCTTCCTCAAGGCTGGCTGCCTCTGGCCTGCGATCTCACTTTCCCTGGTGGCCGAGTGCATGGAGCCAAGAGGACCTGTGGGGGGGGGTGGGGCGGGGAGGGTGGTAAGCGCCATATGACAGCCTTCAGTGGGATTTCAACCCCCATGCTTCCCTGTTACCTGATCAACTTTTTCTTTCCGCAGTCTGTCCAGGGGCTGCAGGCTTCCTCCCAGTCAGTGCAATATCCAGCAGTTTCTTTTCCTCCCCAGCATCTCCTGCCTGTGTCTCCAACGCAGCAGTTCCCCATGGTAGGACTTACGTGTGTCTGACTTTTCCGTTTATGTTCTCTTGGTTTTACCACGTTCCTGTGTAGGGCTGGCTGATGCCGGGTGGGTGCCCTGGGCTGACTATGACTCTGTGTGTGTGTGTGTGTGTGTGTGTGTGTGTGTGTGTGTGTGTGTGTGTGTGTGTGTGTGTGTGTGTGTGTTTGTGTGTGTGTGTGTGTGTGAGAGATTCCATCTTTGCAACCTATCTTCAAAATCCTGGTTTCCTTTCTGTCATCTGTCCCACGTTGAGTCCTTCTGCAATCTGGTACCTTTTAAAGAGTTTACCAGCTAACAGAAATTGAATGCATTCAGAATCAGAAGTCAGAGACACAGAAACATATCAACTTGGTATGAGGGTTTGGAAATACCTAAAAGTCAGTGTTGAGATAGTAACCGTCATTACCCTAAGCCCCTGATATAGTTGTTCCTCTCACGTCCCCATCCCCCAATTTCCACTTCCCTTTCCCTCCATGCACTAGGTCCTTCTGGACAATTACAGTGAATATTGCTACTACTCAGGCCGGGCCAGTGAGCGAAGACTCCCTAATAAACAAATGAGGTCCCACCCAGCCTGTTGGTGGTTCCATCTTTGTAGCAGCCATGATGACCATGACCATGGGTCCTTCTTCCTCTCCACAGAGACAGATCCTGTGGTTACTGCTGGGAAGACCAGCTGACGCTTCAGGACAGAACACCAAGCCCTCCTTATCTCAGCACCATCCTGAGGAGCCCAAGCCCTTAATGAAAAAAAATAGTTTCCACTGAAAGAGGGAGATTTGGGTCAAATTGTTTGCCATCTTGTTCCTTGGGATGATTAAATCTGATTTCTCTTGTTATATTCTCTTGTTCTGGACCCAAAATTCCTTTCTTTTATTTTTTTTTCAACGTGTACTGCCTGCTTCTCTCACAGTGACAAGCATGTGGCCTGTGTCTGCCTCTCCCAGTACTAAGCTGATCTTGCTGATTTCCTCCTTAATTTCTGTGTCTTGCAGAGAGAAGACGTGGCAACACAGTTCGGTCAGATGAACCTGAGCAGGCAATCCTCAGGAGAGACCCCTGAGCCCCCATCCGGCCCTGTCTACCCACCAACCCTCATGCCACAGCCTAACCAACAACCCAGCTATGTCATTGCCTCCACGGGCCAACAGCTCCCCACAGGCGGGTTCTCAAGCTCTGGACCTTCCATCTCTCAGCAAGTCCTCCAGGCCCCTCCTTCCCCACAGGGATTTGTGCAACAGCCTCCACCTGCACAGGTGAGGGTGCTTTTTCTCACACCTAGAACCTGTCTGTAGTTGATCTGTAGTGCACTTGGACCCCTATCTTTCCACGTGGAGTATCACCAGTTCCTTCGGGTCCAGACGTGTATTCCCCACCTGCAGGGCTTGGTCTGTCCTTGTGCAAAGCCTTGGGGCTCAGAAAGGAAGTTCAATGAAACTGACCCAAATGTCCATGATATGGTGGGGAAACATCTGTTTTCCAGACTCCGCTGGTATAGAAGCCACACGGAGGCAGTCCCTTCCCTGTGGCGTCCTGCTCACTGGCTTGCCCAGGAAGGGAAAGCCTTGGGCAAGAAGGAAGCCTGCTCCAGGGGGATGCTGAGTGTTCTCTTATTGCTGCTCTGGAAATTCGTCCTTTTCCCTTATTTTTTAAAAAATATTTTTTATTGATTTCAGAGAGGAAGGGAGAGGGAGGGAGGGAGGAGGGAGGGAGGGAGGGAGGGAGGGAGGGAGGGAGCGAGAGAGAGAGAGAGAGAGAGAGAGAGAGAGAGAGAGAGAGAGAGAGAAACATCAATAACGAAAGAGAAGCATTGATTGGCTGCCTCCTCCATGCCCCACACTGGGGATAGAGCCCACAACCCGAACATTTGCCCTGACCAGGAATTGAACCATGACCCCCTGATTCATAGGTCAACACTCAACCACTGAGCCATGCCGGCCAAGCTCATTCTTTCCCTTCTTGTGGATTCAAAGCATGTTCTGGAGCAAGCCTGGTGCTCCAGGCAGGAGCTCCTCAGTAACATAAAGGAGGAAGCTAAGCCAGCATCCACGGTCCTTCCCTTTCTCCAGGGGGAAGCTGAGCTCACTGGTGCTCTCACAAGTAGCCATTAATCATATTTAATTGACTGGAGCATGTATGATGCCACAGATCACTGATTTTTACTGTCTTCTCCAAGACTGATGATGTGTTGCTGTTCACCACCAAACATCTCGGGGGCTCTCCTGGGTGTCCCTTACAGAATATTGCAAGTGATTACTGTCAAGATGTAAAATGCAGAGAGGCATTTGCTGGTCCATTTTCAAGGCACACACATCTCAAGCAAATTCCATCCTAATTATGAAATATTGTATTGGATGAGCTGCTTCAAGTAAGGTGTCAACTTCTTATCATTTGTTTCACCACCATTATATCTTGAATAAATAATTTTCTTTTCAAGCCATGCAAAACCCTCCACCATAAAATAATTTTCACTCAGATGTTCATTTTATTTTGAGTGATTAATAGTTCGTCTTCAGTTGCCTTCTCAGGGATATCTTTTTGCTAATAGGATTTAAGGAGATGTGAAAAATAATTTTAAATTATAGGAGAAAGGGCTTCATTATTATATTATTTTGCTTATAAATACTTTAAGCATAATTATTGGGAAAATTATGTAGCATGTAATTATACGTTACTATAAAATAGCATAGAAGTGTTCTTATCCATTTCTGCTGTCAAAGAGAAGAGATGGAAGAATATTTAATTGAAAGATTAAAAAAAAAAATGTCCTTCCTCCATGAAGGAATTTCTGTTAGTGGAGAGCCAGAGAAAAGACAGCTCAGAGCTCCTGGTATGTCTGCAACAGAAATTATTTTATTCCCCCTTTAATAGACTTAAAAACAGGAAGAGGAATGGGGAAAACAAAACAAAATATGTGTTCATTATTCATGATCAGTTTGGACATCCATGAATTTCTGTTTTAGAAGAAATAAAGATGAAAGTATAGGTTATAACCCATAGTGATTTTAAATGATTTTAAGTAAACATTTTAAAATTGATTACTCAACTGTGAACAATGAAAAGAACTCTTAAGATGCAGTCCATGGGCAGACAGGGAAACATGTTAAACTTATGCAGAGAATGAACTATTTCATACCTTGAAGGTCAGTTTTGTCTGACTTGTCATGCATACTTGTTTCATTTTTGTAAAACACAAAATTCAGTGTTTTACAACAACCACCATGACTAGGTCAGCAGTTTGAACAGGACTCAGCAGGGATGGCTCTTCCCTCTGCACATGGCATTGGCCGGGGCGACGTGCCTGGGGCTGGAACATCCAGATGGCCTCACCCCCATGCCTAGAACGCTGGTGTAGCCTGTTGACTAGGGTGCCTCTGCTCGCCCCATGTTCTTCTCCAGCTGGGTAGCCTGAATTCTTGTCCTGGTGCCTGGGCTCTCCTCCCACAAAAGTGGAAGTTGCAAGTCTTCTTAAGGAGTCTTCAAAGTCATCATTTCTGCCTCGTGGGGCAGCTCAGGTTCAAGGGCATGGGAAATGGAGTTCCACTCTCCATGGGATGGTAGCATGAACACCAGCCTAGGCTCGGAGAAGATTTTGACGGCTGTGTTTGTAATCTACTACAAGTATGTCATAAGATGACAATATACTTTAGGTTTAAAAAACTTTATGTACAGTTGTCATTCCCTGCTGTTTTTCCCTTTCTCACACAGATGCCCATATATTACTACCCATCTGGTCAGTACCCTACCTCAACCACGCAGCAGTACCGGCCCATGGCCTCGGTTCAGTACAGTGCTCAGAGAGGCCAGCAGATGCCGCAGACAGCACAGCAAGCAGGTACTTGAAATCTGGCTCCCATCTCCTTCTCTAACCCACTTGCTTTTGCACGTAAATCTCAGCTGTCCCCTCCGGAGGAATATTCAAGTGCAGCAGTTTAAACCAGCTCATTTCCCTTTCCCGGGGAAGATAACGGGGCGCTGGATTGCCTCTCTGCGGGAAAGTAACAGGCACCGGAAGGTGAAGCCCCGTCACTCAGCATCCCAGGCGTGCATGCTAAGCGTAGTCTCCACGAACTAGTTTGGAATCCTCTTAGATTATTTTGAAGCAGAGAGACAACCCTACCCCTATCTTCCTAGTGCAGACCTTTTTATTTTTTTTCTGGTTTCAACTTCAAGAGAATTCTTCCCCAGTCCCTAAGGCTAGGGGACCACGTCAGGTTGTGGCGATCCCGTCCCACAAAGCCCTGTCTTTAGAAGAAGGCCACTGACATTGCAGCCTGTGTCCCCGAGCAACTCTGACTCCACGGCTCACTTCCCCGAGGGCCACCCGCCTCCGGCCGGAGCTCGGCAGCCACTGTGCAGTGGGAAGGGGGGCCGATGCACTGTACGAGAGTGAGTAGCAGGTCTCACAGTGAACCGGTCTCTTTCCCTACTGTGTCACACTCCTAACGGGATGCCGGTGCCCAGACAGCAGCAGCAGCCTGGCAGGGCTGAGGGGCTTGTGCTGGGGGGAGGGGTCTGACCCTCCTGCTGCTGACCACACCGCAGGGCTCACTGTCATGCTGAAGACCAGACCGCCGGACTGGGGACCCTGCCTTCCTTCCGTAAGTAGGTCCTGTTAGAGCAGTGCCCCCCACCCCAGGGCTGCTCATCCATGCCTGCTCTGTCGTCTGTCACCGGGTTTCTGCACTCTGTGTGTGTATATAATAGCTACAGACGTATGTGTGTGAGAGAAACAGAAGATGTACCGCTGTTATAAGCTATGACAAAAAGTACAGTCCTTGCCGAGGATTGATACCAATAACAGCCTCTCCCCTCACCCCCCTCGCCAACAACACTCATGCTGACACCGGCAGCATTTTGTCAGATTCGAGTAATGATTATGTTCCTCTGTGTTGGGGAGAGCTATGTGGTCTTCAGTTCACCTCGTGGCCATGTAAAGGCTGTGGGAGAGGAACTAGAGACACATGTGGCATCCAATCAGACGCTGTCTTGTTTCAACTTTGTGTCAGTTTGGGAAACATTCGCTTTTGACCTCTGAACTGACATTACCCCTTTTCAGTAATGAGAAAATGAAAGGTTTCAAAGAATTAGTTGTTTTTAAAAAGAGCATTTGGTACAATTTTCTCTGACTGTTGGAAGAAGTTATTATCTGTCATCTGGTAGTAACTGTTAATCCGTTTCGATATATTCTACAGTAATGTGTTGTTTGCATTCTGCACCATCTTATTTTCTATGGCTAATGTGTATCAAAGAATTAACTTATTCATAATTTTCTAGCTATTGGTCCAGAGGCCATTGTGAAGGTTTGCTTTTGGTTCATAATGCCTTTAGGAGGAGAAAGGTGCACATCGCTAATTATACAAATATTTTTGAATTTCGTTTCGTGCCATTGTGCGACTGAAACAGATATTTCGGTCTTGTGTTAGAGTGTAGTGGATGTATAGGAATGTGGTTATAAATGTTCTGGAACCCATGAACCCTGTAATCTCTGGGTCCATGTGAAGGACTGAGAAAGTTGGATGGATGGATGTGTTAACTGGGCAGCAGACTCAGGTTAAAAACAAGCCTCAGGTTTTCTTACGAGTGTCCACATAAGAAAGAACATGTGCTCTCATTACGAGAGAGAGAATTTAGGGACGCAGAAGCCACCCTCCCCATCTCAGAGAGCACTAACTAGCCTCAACCACGTTCCGTGGCAGCCTGATGGCTTTGACTGGTCCCGTGCTCCCACCTCACCGTGGAAATGCCACCCCCAAGGCGAGAGAATGACACTGTGATGAGAAGAATGCCTTGGGAAGCAGTGTTGTGCTTGAAATAGAATCAAGTGCTTTAGGTAGGAAGGGGGTGAGTGGCAGCGCATGTGGTCTCGTGGGTGGACGGGGAGGTGAGAAAAGAGAAATGATACATGAACAGTGCTTTCTCCAGAAGTGAAACATCAGTATACACACGTGGACTGAGACCTCTTGAGCAACGAGTTCTTGTGGTCATCACAGGTGACAGCAGACCTAAAACCCAACGCAGTTCCCACTGCCGTGTTGAATTTGCTGCAGGTGTGGGAAGGCAGATGATGTCGCCTGACCTGAGAATCACCTCTGCTTATAAAATCCGGGACCCCACTCATGCAATGTCGTGTGACATTCATGGAGGCTCCTGGTCCTACAGGTGGTGGCCCTTTTGCTGATTCAGTGACACTGTCTGAGACTTTCAAAAAGGGGCATGGCAGAGTTGTTTGGGGGAGCAACTCTTTGTCAATGGGCTATCTCATGGAGGACATAGCCTCTCTGGATAACTATAAAAACATTATTTCTTGAAGGAGCTCAAAGATAGGCCCTCTCGATCTTTAAGTTGACCTTGAACCGGTGTTGGCATGGCACACCCCCATGCCCTGCCTCACTCTTCCTCCTGTCTCCTACAGTTTTGCATCCTGGATCTGACTCTCTTCCATCTTCTCCTGGTACTGACACCAGATTGTAGCATAGCAAATCCAGCTAGCATGTGATTAAGCATTAGAACGAGAAGAGGTTATGTCAGCTGAAACCAAATGAGATTTTAATCCTAATTTGCTTCTTGGCGTCGTTCTTAATCTTTATTTAATTACAATAGAAAAGTGTCCCTGAAATAGTTGTAAGTTACTACATCTTTCTAAAGCCTGAACAGTATCCATAGTGGGATTTTAGAAAGTGAGTTGGATGTTCCATAATTGATAAATAGGACACTTAAGTGACACCGAGGCCCATTGAGGGGTCATAAGAGCCTTCTCTGGGTGATTTTGAACCCTTTGCTCTGCAAATGGGTGATCAAGATGCTAAGCATGTGGCAGGAGCAGCTTATGTTGGTGATGATGATAAATAAAGGCCATGAATGTTAAAAATTTTGGAGACATTAAGTAGCAGGCTTGCAAAATGGTATTTGAACTTTGTAGCTACCTATGTGGGGAAAAGTAACGCCTTTAATTTATATGTCTCTAATGGAGAAATTGATTATTGTCAATTTGGCATTAGCAGGTACCCACAACAGTGGAGGAGGTGGCCGTTTTCTTCATGAGGCAGTTGTTGATAACCAAGATGCCATAGCAAGGCAGTTAGGTTACAACTAAAAAAAAAACTACAACAAAAACAACTATGGTTTTCAGATCATTCTGGCTCTGAAAGATTTGGATGTGAGAGTGTCTTACTGGAGAGCAGATTTGGCTCAGTGGCCAGATACTGAAATGAAGTGCTGAGGCACAAACCTTCCAGTCCATCTTAGTAGCCAGTTATTATACTGCTTTTAGTTAACACCTATGTCGCCATGGTTTTACTTTCTTTTTTCATGGGATGTTTGTTAAAGCTGGGGCCAGTGAAACGAGGAAGGCCCTAGGAGGGGAAGAGCCCAGGTCGGACTGCTTTGGCTCACTAAGAAGTCAGAGAAAAGGAGGCCTTGGGAACAGAGCCAGGGGGTTAGCCCGGGATGAGCTGCCGCTACTCACTGTTTCTACTCTTAATAACATCTTTAAGGCCACAGAAATGTTAGCAATAATTATATACAACATGAGGTCAGGATCTCTTATGGGCTACTTGCTGTACTGTACTTAGTGTTTATCAACATTGCAATGTTGACTCCCCACCACAAAATCATAAGGGAAATACAGCTGTTAGCATTCCTGCTTTACAGACAGGTACACTGTTGCTCAGAGAGGTGAAATAGGTTACTCTGGGTCCCAAGGTTGGTGAGTGGAAAGGAACAGCCAGGTGTTCATTAACCACATCATGGTAACAACTTAAGCACAGTTATGGGTTCTGTCTTCATTGGTGCCATGGATGATCACATAGAAATGTGCATGTTGGAACTAAAGAACAGGGCCTCTGCTATAGAAGCAGGTGACAATTAATTATTCAAATGCACAAGTTGGCTTAAGAACAGAACATATCGCCGAAACCGGTTTGGCTCAGTGGATAAAGCGTCGGCCTGTGGACTGAAAGGTCCCGGGTTCGATTCCGGTCAAGGGCATGTACCTTGGTTGCGGGCACATCCCCAGTGGGAGGTGTGCAGGAGGCAGCTGATCGATGTTTCTCTCTCATCGATGTTTCTAGCTCTCTATCCCTCTCCCTTCCTCTCTGTGAAATATCAATAAAATATATTTAAAAAAAAAAAAAAAAACAGAACATATCAGGATCCTGGACTTTAGCTTCCCAATGCACCATGCACTTCCGCATGACTTCCCAGAGCTGGACATAAATCACACATTGGAAAGGGCAGGGGGAATTCCTATAAGGTAGTGTTTCCAACTTCACTTAAAAGGAAATATATGTAGCGTCATTCTTGGCTTTGCAAAATCTTGGACATATCCTAAAAGAAACAAAAATGTGCTTGTAAGGTCCTGTACATGTTTACAAATGGGCTTTTTGGGGATGATAAATCATAGTTTTGTATCAGAATAATACTGGAATCATAAAATGAATTGGGAAGTGATTCTCTTCTAATTTTTAAAAATTTATCTTTATTGTTGCAAGTATTACAGATGTCCCCTTTCCTCCCGCATTGACCCCTTCTAGCTCACACTCCAGGCCTTCACCCCACTATGCATATATGTATGCAAATTCTTTGGTTAACCAGTCTCCTATGTTTTGAAAGAAATGGTGTAAACTTGGTGATAAAATGTTTGATAGAATATTCCAGTGAAACCATCTGGACCTAGAGATTTTTAGAAACATTATTGTTTACTTTATATTTGAAGATAATTTCCAGAGCTTTTTAATTATGAATTCAATTAATTATGGTTATAGAACTACTCAGCCTATCTCATCTTTGCTGACTTTTGGTAGTTTGTGGTAATTGAAGAAGTGTCCATTTCATCTAAGTTGTTAGCAGGATGCATTATCCTTTTGATAGCTACAGGATATGTTGTGATACCCTGTTTCATTCTTGATACTGGTGACTTTTAAATTCTCGCTTTATTTTTGTCAGTCTTGCTAGCTTTATCAATTTTATTGATATTTGCAAAGGACTAGCTATTTGTTTCATTGGTTGTTTCTATTGTTTAACTGTTTTAATTTTGTTGACGTCTGCATTTACCTTTATTCTTTTCTTTCTTCTGCTCACTTTAGGTTTTGCCCTACTTTTTGTAGTTTCTGGAGATCGTTAGATTATTGATTTGAAAACTGTTTTCTAATGTAATCATTTAGTGCTATGAGTTTCCTTTTCAGCTCTGCTTTAGCTGTGTCCACACAAAATGAATATACTACACATATAAATATGCTATGCATTTTTAATTCTTTGAGATTTCCTTTTGGAACTATGGATTATGTAGAGATGTATTGCGTGTTTAGAGATTTTCCGTTATATAGTCAGGAAACACATTCTGCATTGTTTAAATTCTTATAAAATTGTTCAAGTTGGTTTTATGGCCCGGGATGTTGTGTATCTTGGTGAATGTTTCATGAGTATTCTGCTATTGTTGTGTGGAACTTTCTATATATGTAAATGAAATCCTGATCATGTTTTGTTGTTCAGAACTTATATACTTTTGCTTATTTTCTATTTACTAGTTTTAGTCTTATCAGTTGCTGAGAGGTGCATGCTCATGACTCCCAACTATAAGACTTCTGAAAGTCCTAAAATGAATCTCAAGGCAAAGGTTGTCCCCAGTATCCTCAAAGATCCAGGGTGGGAGTTATTCAGAGCATGCTATTATTTTGTTTCATTCCCTAAAACAACTTAGAAACATTCCATAGAAATAGTCTATAAGGCAAAGGCCCTCTGAACATATTTAGCTGATCTATAAGTTCCTACAAGTTGCTGCCTATATCTCGTACTTGCCAAGCTTTCAATACTGCTGCTTAATATTACTTTAGGTTTAGGTAGAATAATAATGTGGATAACTGTTTAAACAGACAATCCAACAGCTCTGCTTTCCAAATAGACCATCATCTTAAGTATCATGAAAATAGAATAAAAAAAATAAGATGGCTGCAGAGCAGGAAGAGCAAAAAAACACAGAACTTGGGTGAATTTCAATTAGATGAACTTATATCTGTAGTAAATCATTTGGTGTGGATTCTAAAAACTGTAAAGATGCCTCTAACCTCTACTTTTTAAAATCCCCCTTCTCCCACCCATCTGCTGAATGAGTCATTTAGGGTAAAAGCCAGTTTTATTGAACATTTTTCGTGAAAATGTTTTACTTTTCAAAGTGTAGTTCATAAAGAAATCATGAAAAGGTCATCTTAAAAATGCATCATATTGCAAAATCGCACGTGGCTTCTGCCATGTTTCTTTAAGCCTGTGGACTTGAATCTCTTGCAGGAGACAATGGTGAGGTCTTTAGAAGTTTTTGAGCTTCTTTTCTCACTCAACAGAAGTCTCCCTTGGATTTGCTCTTACACTCTGTCCAACAGCCATCATGAGACCTGAATAGTAGAAATAGAAAAGGAGTTTAATCACTCAGTTTTGCGAAGTGAGGAAACTGAAGGCCAGCCTCCCGCCAACGTGGAATAGCAGGCTCACTCAAGCTGACAGAGTCTGACCTGGGAGGTTTGGCCCTTGAATGTGAACTCAGTACATCTAACAAGCGGGTTGTAAGGAGAGCACAGAAAGAGAAGTGAATCTATCCAGGAAACTTGGATATATGTTATCACCCCCCCATCCCACCCCTGCCCTGACAGAGAAGATGGAAATAAGCCTTCCACCAGGCTTTCTGTTGTCTAGTTGATCAGAGAGAAGAACGATGGGTGAGATAAAGATTGCAAATCTACGTAAAAGAAAGAAAGGCATACAGAGGGATGGGGAGGGAAGAGGAAGCCAGGTCAGGGAGTGTAGATCCTGGTGGTTTTACTTTGCTAACTGATGATAGGATAACAGCATGGTCCAACAGTCATTCTGAGACACATTCTGACCATTAGGATAGAGATTGCATTGATTCAAACCTTCATTCTAATACCCTGAAAACCAGTTGTGTGTTCCTCCAGGAAGAAATACAGAGTTTGGGGGGGGGTGGGCGGGGGGAGTCTGCCTGTCAAAAATACAAACTATACAATAGGACATTCGATTTTTCTGTTCCTCTCTGGAACAAAAGTCCAAAGCGCCTTTTGTCTTGGTAGGTAGAGCAATTCAACTCTAGGCCTCTAAAGAATCCTAACAGAGCTTGTAAATGCTACGCCCACCCTCTCATGTGGTGTGTGGTTTTCGAGGGAGGGTTTCGGATGCCCATGCTCTCCTCAGACTTTAATGTGTATATGTGCCTGCCAGGATCTTGTTCAATGCATATTTTGATGCAGTAATTCTGGGGTGCATTCTGAGAGTCTGCATTTCTAGCACACTCACCGGTGACACTCATGCTGCTGGTCTACTGCCATCATAAGCACAGTGTGACAGCACGTTTTTTAGCCATGACTGACCTGTGTATATAAGCCATTGCAAAAGAAAAGCACCACCCAAATTTACTCCTTTATTTGACTTCATTTGTAGTTTAGGCACAAATCTAATACTTCATAGTCACCATATATGATTTTATGAATTGTTGCTAGTAAACACTTAGAATTAATGTGTTAATGTTTACAAATCCAAATTATGAGTTAGAAGTGAAACACAGCATGATTCTACTACATAGCAAATACTCATAAGGGTTGAAAGAATGAATAATATGTGTACTTATTTTCATGTTGGCATGCATAGGGGATGTCTGAGAGAAAGAAAATGTAAAGATTTCAAAGGCTAATTGGAAACCTCTCAGCCATGCAATTCAAACATAAAGTTTAGAGCAAAACTGTAGTTAAATGTTGTGAAATCAATGGGATAGACAGCCGAACAAACCAATGCACATTAATAAATGAGTAAACACGTTTGTCAAAGTTCCAACGCCCAAAGAATATGTCAGAGAACCTTTGGGCCACGTTCAGGAGTACAGCAGGTTTGGTATCGTGGGCTTAGCAATTTGGGACTTTCTGTAAATGTAATGTGATAATGCTGCTATCACAACTCCTTTTAGGTGACTAGTTTTGAAAGTGTTCAGGTGGCAGTGAATAACCAGGCCCTGGCCACCTTGTTATCTCCCCACCCCCGGTTCACAGCAGGTCTTTCCTTCTTGATGTTCCTTTCCTTCTAGAGCAGTGGTTCTCAACCTTCCTAATGCCGCAACCCTTTAACACAGTTCCTCATGTGGTGGTGACCCCCAACCATAAAATTATTTTCATTGCTACTTCAGAACTGTCATTTTGCTACTGTTATGAATCGTAATGTAAATATCTGTGTTTTCCGATGGTCTTAGGCTCTACAGCCGCGGTTCTCAACCTGTGGGTCGCGAACCGCTAGCAGGGTCATCTAAGACCATCGGAAAACACAGATATTTACATTACGATTCATAACAGTAGCAAAATGACAGTTCTGAAGTAGCAATGAAAATAATTTTATGGTTGGGGGTCACCACAACATGAGGAACTGTGTTAAAGGGTCGTGGCATTAGGAAGGTTGAGAACCACTGTTCTAGATGCATAGTATAGGAATAGACTCTGGGGTGTCTCTGGCGGGAAGGTATAATTAGCTATGAAACGTGTATATCTGAAATAGGCCACAGCCCCAGTTCCTTTCCCGATAGGCCTGCATACGAGCTCAATAAATAAGGACACGTTTAGCTTTAGTTGTTTTTCTCTTGAGGTGGAATATTTTTGTGGTATTAGCATGTGGTTTCTATTAGCAGCTCCTAGTGAGAAGGAAGATTATTACCTCTTTAGTGTTCTGAAACACATTTGGAATGGGGCAAAATGTACCTAAATGGAGTCTATAAATTTGTTTAAGCAGAGCAGTTGCGCAGAGTGGACAGCGAATTCTGGCGTTGCAGCTTGACGAATTAAGCAGTCCGTGTCAATGGAATTGAGAGAGGTTTTACGTTAAGAAACCTTTTCTCTTTCTTTGTCCACATGATGCCTCACCTTGACTTTCTCCTGCCTTTGGGGTCGGCTGGAGACGGGGAGAAGGAGCACCATAGCTAATGAAAGAATTTGGAATGCCAGTGTGACCCAGCGGAGAGATTAATCCATAGACAGTGGGCTTTTCTCCTTTTAAATGGTCACTCCCAAATGTGATTATTTTAATACAGACTTATTTGTGTAAGCATTCCACATATACTTTTCCTACATTTTAATATTCAAAGGCCCATTAATATATCTTTTTGAGAAAAAATGTGTTACCAATAACCACTCAGGGAAGCAACCCCAAATTTATTCCACTCGCAAGCCCTGAAGAAGCGGTTTGTACTCAGGGTGTCTGCATTATGATGTTACTAACAGCAGCGGGTAAATTAGCTAAGAGTTACATGAGGATTTAATTGTCTCATTTCTGTTAACATCAGTGGGAGTCACATGGATAAGCCCGTGTGGAACATGCTGTTCTGAAAATATTAGTCTAGAAAAGGTTTCTATGGAAATGCTCATGTTTCTTTCATTAATTGGTCTAATTATTCCATTTATGGAAATGGGAATGAAAAGTATTAAACTGAGATTGTGGGAAAGTTAACATTATTAGGAGCAATAATAGGAATCATGCTATTTTTTAGCCCGGAAATCAAACAAGCTCCCAAGCCAATAGAGATGGTGAGGTTCCCTCTGTCCCCTGGGAAGTTATAAGAAAAGGGATTTGTCCCCCGAGAAGCTGCCTTCTAGCACTTGGCATTTGGTGTAACTTCTGTTTACCTTTTCATTTGTTATGTAGTTAACTACTGGCATGGTGAGGATCCCTACTTTTCTGTAAAGACAGATAATCTATGATCTGCCTTACTTCCTATTTTCTTTGTATTATGCAACAGGAAGTGGAAAGCAGTAGCTTAAACAAATTAGAGGTGGTAAGAAAAGGTGACAAGGTCCGCATAAAAATTCTGGTTTTTGAAAACTCTAACCTTCCTGTTTTCCTAAGAAGGAATCTGAATACTTTAGAAAAAAGCTAAAGAACCCACACACCTTGTCCCAAGTGTCAGGTTTACCTAATGATTCAGGGCAGTGGTCGGCAAACTGCGGCTCGCAGCTCTGTTGACTAAGGAGTTTGCCGACCACTGATTTAGGGGAACTAAATTAAGAAAAGTTTAAGAATTTTGTTTTCTCCCTTTTCCCCCATCTTCCTTTTATTTCTTGTTCATTTGATTCCAACAATTCCTGCTGTTAGTTGTCACCTGGATCTATGAGTGACCCCATTTTTTGTAGGAAGCACCCCCTTTTTGTAATTCCTCATAGTCTCCATTTCCACCCCATTCTCAAATCTGTTTTCTGGTTTTATTTTCTGTTTTCTGGTTTTATTTTCTGTCTTTAATTATTGACTCTACACAAGTTCTCTAAACTTTTTTTTTTTTTCCTTTCTTCTAATATTAAACAGGCTTTTCACTTCAAACTCTGGGTGTTTTCCACATCATGTTTTCGTTGTCTGCATTTTCCCTTTATCGGTCTCATTTCTTTCCACTCAACACATTCCTCTGCATTATGAGACAGGACACCTTATTCTTCCAGAGACTTTCAAAATCTAACACTCAGAGGCTTGCAAAGAACGTGCAGAATCTTCCCCACATCAGACACAGAGAGTGCTGGCTATTTCTCTCTCTCACTCACCTTGCTGTCCTGGGAGCCAGCAAGGTTAGCCCTGGGATCTGGGATTTCTCTTCGAGAGCTGTAGTGCTAAGAGAGGAAGAGCATGTTGAACGATGTTCCTTTTATCTTGCTTTCCAAGTTCAAAGATACAGTGGTATCCACAGGAAAATGGTGAGGCATCCAGCTGGTGTTTAAATTAGTCATTTCCAAGGGTTTCATGATTGCTTGAAATACCAATGTTCCAATTTTGATGGAAAGCAATTTGCAAATCAGCAACTGGAAAGGATACTACCCCTGAAGTGAGTAGCCCTGAAAAACTTGCTCTTTGAAACGATTTCATCTTCACGTGCAGCTACTTTCTGCAGGGACACAATTTAAACCCAGCCGAACCTCCACCCTAGCTTGCCCTTTCCCCAAATCATCAGCAGAAGAACAAACTTTGAATCGGCCCCACCAGCTCTAAAATGTCCAGGGCCCTCTGTCCAAATGAGCGCAACGTAACGGTTCTGGAGCCGAGCAATAAGGACTAGAACCCAGGAAGGCTACAGGTTTTGTGTGCCCGGTAGAGTTGGTATAATTCCTTTAACCCACCGTGACTCACAGGCCCTCTTTAGAGCTGCTGGGGTCGCACGCCGGGTCACTCATTGATCCGGGTGTTATGGCAGAGGCTTTTTTGCACATGCTCTTTCAATGAATACATGTTAGCCATGTGCACAAGCTGTCGCCCTTACACTGTTGTCCACATCCCTGAGGCTGTGCCCGGCCCCGCTCTGTGATTTCACCCAGGTGCTCTCCACGGTTGTCAGCCGAGCCTCCCAGGCTGCAGAGATTTTGCTGCCCTTCAAGGCCTCCCACCAGCCCCCGTTTGCCTGCTAACATGTCCCTGATTCCCACTCCGCTTCCTTGGAGGCTCCCAGAGACTCAGTAAAACTACATCTTTAAGGCTCTCTCAGATGTTCTTACTCTGTTGGTTTTGGTTTTTGATTTTTGCAGTAGGTCCGGCACCATTGCACTTGTTATGAGCTATTGTGGGTTATAACTGTTTTGAGAATAAAGAAATAAATGGCAGAAAGAGGGGCCAGAATAGAGGCCAGAAATGCAGGATGCTGTAATGGAGTACACACACCATGGTACTGTAAGACGAGGCAGTAGAATCTTTCAGGCTTACCTCCAAGTAGGTTTGCGTGCATTTTTTTTTTCTCAAGGAAACAATTTATAAACAAATATCACTGTAATCACTCCTCTATGCAAGGACGGTGTTAACCAGAGTGGGTGGTATTCCATTACCGAAGTTCGAGTGCTCTTGAGTGAATCTTGATGGAGACCTTGATTTCCCCAATTAGGACCAACTAGATCTGTCTGGTGGGAAAGGCTCAGCTTTTACTGGGGAGGTGAGTCAAAGAACAATCCGAAGACAAAAACTAAATCAGAGAGAAAAGCTCCTGCCATAGCTGAAAATTATGCATCAATTAGGAGAAAGAGAAGACAGCCCTAATGTTAATTTTGTTGTTTTAATAGTGTGTGTGCATGTAACTTTTTATAAATTGTGAAAACAACACAATTGTTGCTTTCAACAGTACTTACAATAATTTTTTTAAAAAACACAAAAACTCCCACTACCACACAATGAATTCTAGTTTTCTTTTTCTCTGCCTTTGAGCTTGTTTATGCATGTTAGACACACACCTAAATGAAATCATAGATCTTGCCACATTCTTATTAGTGCATTTTTATCTACTCAAACGTCCTCATTATAACTGATTCTTCCAACATTTGTGTGACACTCTTTTTTGAGAAGTAAAACTGCATTTGCAGATGGCATGCATGCTTACCTAAAATTTTCAAAACAGCCTACAAAAGTACTGGTACTAATAAGTGAATTTAACAGCGTTGCAGAGTGTAACATACAGGAATTAATTGTATTTTTATAGACTGGCAGCAAATAAATGGAAAATGTTAAATGTCAATTTGTAATCATATGCGACACAATTTTAATAGCAATCATTAATCACCCCACTCCCAACCTCGTACACCCAGGGAGGCCTAGCGCATTGCCTCGGTCATGTGGGACCCCCCAACCAGTACCTCAGAGAGAAACAGCAATTACAACATGAAATGTTTCTCAGTTTAGTCCTTGTGCTCCTGGTTTCTTCTCCAAGAAGAAAGCAAATATTAGGGGTCGGGGGTGGGGGGGGCGGGCAGGGGGGGACTAGGGCTTTCAAATCTCTCATTTATCTCCTTTAACTTCTATACTCAACAAGTATTCCTTATTCTTACTGGTTTTGCTGCTGCTTTTCCAACACAGGGACAACTCTGCAGAACTTCAGGGTACTGTTTCCTCCTCCTGTCACCATTTTTGTCTCTTTCATTTTCCATTGTTAAAAACGACACCGTGCAAGGAGCTCAGCTCGAAACACTACCTCCAGAGCTGAAGAGACCACACAAAGGAGGTGGTTTCCCTGACAACAGGCATGTTGGAAAAAATCCCAGGGAAGCATTTGCTCCCTGGCTCCTTCGCTCGTGCCCCTCGCACTGCTGGCTGCCAGGCATGGGAACCACACTTGAGATGAGAGCCAGAGTGCTCTTGATGGGGCGAGCCATTGGCTGTAAGACCCCCACCCCGCCAACCACTTGCTCTATTTCCTGTTAATGAAACAGTTCAGCTCTGAAATGGGCATGTCCTCACTGTTGCCTTGAGCTTTTCTAAACATTCAAATAGAAAGGGAAATGGGGCTTTAAAAAGTTCGTGTGTGTGTGAATATGATTGTCCAGATGATCTAAAGTTGAATGACGACTAGCACTTATTTGTACATGTATTTTTGGTCTCTGAAATGTGTATCAAAGGTATTTTTTAAACTCTGGCAGGACACAATGTCATGTTGGATAACTCCTGTAAAAATTAATGTAGTACTTGGCAGACAGAACATACGACACAATGATTTAGTGTGCTGCTAAGTAAGTCCCCATGAGCTCAAACACTTAAAAATAGACATGTGCATTTATAGAAGGTGAATCTAAGCAAGCTAATTTCAGGGACTTCACTCAGCAAGTATGCGGAACTCACTGATGCGATTTTAAGCCCTAAGCGCTCCCTGTGCCCCTGGAGATCAATAAACCTGTAGTAGTGGATCCAAAGCTTAACCTCTTCGAAACCCACTTCCCCCCTCTTAACAATGATAGAGAACATGCGCCTACAGTCGATGATTTCTAAATTATTCTGTGGCTGAGCTTGTTGGTTGTTGAAGGATATTGAGGGAATGGAGGCTACCTCTTCTTTTTCCTGGTCATCAAACCACTGTTCACTTCGGAACATCAGGAATTTAAGAATCCGCTAATAGATTAACCTCTATTCATAACAAGTAGTAAAGGTAAGAGAATGAGTCTCTGTCCTTGTGGTGTAAATAATCAAAATTCATTTCCTTGCAGTTCAAGATGCTAGAAGTCCAAGATCACATTGTGGGCGAGTTCGGTTTCTCCCGAGTCCTCTCTCCTTGGCTTTAAGAGCCTGCCCGTGCTTTTTAAACTGAGGGAATGAAGAGAGATACTAAGTGCAGAAAGCCCATGTGCTTTGCCAACGCGTTCTGATCATGTTGTTGGCCAACCCTGGCATTTGAGATTGTTTTACTGCAAAGTGGAGTCAACCGGAACACAAACAGAAGTTCTCCCAACCTTGTTTCTTCCCCCCTCAGTGCTGCAGGAATCACATCATGCACTCAGCAAGTAGGTGGACTATACAGAGGTGGGCGAAAGTAGGTGTACAGTTGTATGTGAAACAGTTTATTCTTGTATTATTATCTATGATTAATAGATATTTCCCATGTAAACGTACTTTTGCCCTAACCTGTATTAAGCATCACATTGTATGTGGGAGAGTGTTTATAAGCAGAGATGAAAAACCTAAGAAGGACACGCTCAGATTTATTCAGAGTCTGTGAGAAACAGCCAACGAAAAGCTTTTTCTTCCCCCCGATTTGTTGTTGTGCTTGTTGTTGGTCTGTGGTGACAGTAACGGACTGTAAATGATGTGGCCTGGTAATACCAGCTCTCAGCAACCAGGGAGCTCTCTGCCTGTGCCTCTCCCCTGGTGGCCTCGGGGTCTCTGGTATTGTCCTGGGGACTGGCGACATGAATTCTGTACATTCGCCTGGTAAAGGCAGCCAGCACTGCTATGGCGACAACGGCCGCCTGGCTCTTTCTGCTAGATTTGTAGCGGCAGCCTCGGCTGGTTTTGGAGGCTTGGAGAGTCTCCAGGGAAGCCAGAACCTCTGTGAAATCTCCACAGATGGCTTGATTTTGGGAGCTCACAGGTGTGGAGGTAGGAAAAGAAACCATCTGGGAGCCTGATGTCTTAAGACTCCAGGATCAGGGGTCCTCAAACTATGGCCCGCGGGCCACATGCGGCCCACCGAGGACATTTATCCGGCCTGCCGGGTGCCGCTGCCTGTCCTGCTTAGCAGCCGACTCGTCCCGGGCCTGCAGTGCGCATAGGAATTTGTTCATAGTTTTTTTTTAAACTATAGTCTGGCCCTCCAACCGTCTGAGGGACAGTGAACTGGCCCCCTGTTTAAAAAGTTTGAGGACCCCTGCTCCAGGTGAACCTCCTTACTTCATCATAACTTACATTACATACCTGGACGAATGAGGGGGCCTCATGAACGCCCACAGAAACTCTTAAAAGACTTTCAAGTGAAAGACCCCACCACAGAACCAAGGGGATTGGACCTTTCCTTCGGAAAGGTAGTGATGTAACATAAATGCACTCTCGTGGCTCCTAAATTATTTGTTTCTAGAGAGATGTTCCACCTGCATTACCACCGAGAGGGGAGCTTATAGGAATGCAGATAGCCTGCAGGAGGGGCTTAGCTGGTAAGAGTGTCAACCCGGGCACCAAAAGGTTGCCAGTTCATTCCCCGTCAGGGCTCAGACCTGGTTTGTGTGTTCCATCCCGGCTCGGAGAGCTTTCAGAAGGCAACGGATCGATGTTTCTCTCTCTCTCTCTCTCTCATCCTGTCCTCAGTGAGTATTAAATAAATAATGCAGATAGCTAGATTTTCCTGAATTGCTGAGGGCTGAGCACCACCTCTCCCCAAGCAGTGTGTATTAGATGCATTTCTCCAGAACCTTCAAAGAGGTGTTTTGTTTTGTTTTGTTTTGAACTAAGTATAACTCATTGTAATACTCAGATCAGCTTTTCCAAAATGCATCCTCAAGCAATTAATATGCCATTGGTATTTAAGAACGCTGGCCTAAAGCGAATCCACTTTAAGAATGCTTTTGATTTGTTTCCTTCCCTGTGTTCTGAAGAATCCCTGGGGGACAGAATACCCTCAGGGTCCATTTGGGGCACATTTCCTTTCATATTTTTAAAGGTATCTATGTTATCTGGAATACCATCTGATACAGCAGATGTTGGCTTTCTGTATGGTTAGGGATGTGTTCAGAGATGATTAAGATTAGGAGATGGCTAAGGAATTAGAAGTAGGCAAGGTCCATGAAAAAGTGACACCTGGCCAGCGTTTTTGACTATTTGTAAGACAAAGCTACTTGTAGGGCCTCTGCACCCTTACAGTCTTTCTTCTTTATACATTAATATCGCTCACACGAAGGCAGGGACTTTCTACTGGAGAGTAGCCTTCCTCCTCCTCCTTCTCTCTGTGCCTTGATGCCCATGAAGGTGTCCCACTGAGGCTGTCGGCAAAGTTGGTGTTCTTCTGTTTCTAAAGAGCATATTTTAATATGCTCAGAGGGAAACATGATCTGAGTGGAATGAAGGACCAGTATGATTCTTTATTACTCAAAATGACAGACAGTGGAAGCTAAGGTATGGTGGAGATATCCACAATATCTTGTTATGGTGATGCTGTTAGGGAAGGGCACTATGTGGAGAGTGGGACGCTGGAAATATTAGCAAAAAAAGTTCAGGGTATGTATCATGAGTTCTGTTTCAACACAGGTTTAATTCCCAAGTGGAAGCAGAACACTGATTTTGCAGCCAAACATTGATTAACTAAGGACGTGTTTATGTAGCCCCTACTAAATAAGCCCAGGCAGAAATCCCGTAATATCCGGAGACACAGACCCAGTGTCATCCCTCACTGAAGCCATTGGTACCACCCATTTATGAATCCTTTCAAATCTATTGTGATTCTATAAAACACTTAAATAAAAGCTTTTTCAAAACACAGAGCACTCAGCACCAACGTCGGAAACTTGTTAACTACATATACACATACATACACACACACTCACATGCATGTGGGTTATATATTATCCTTACACTTCAATTTTTTTCCGTAAGTCAGTTGTCATTTGCCATTTCTTCACTTATTTATCAACTAAAATTACAGAGATATTCTGTAACTACATGGAAAATATTGTTTGTTTTAGTAAACAAGATAGACTATACCTTGAACACCATATTTGTTGATGCTGCTAGGGAAGTGCTGATACTATTCCTCATATTTTACTTAATTGCTCTTCTACATAAAGTCAGTAACATTGGCAACTGGCATTGCACATGTACACAGGAGTGAAGCTATTCAGATTACTAGTATATTGTACCTCAATCTGGAACTTTACGGTCCTCATATATTTTTGTTATTTTTATTTTAATGTCTCCTTATTTCTAGTAAATGTCAGGTTCATGAAGGCAAAAAAGCTAGGGAAAGAAAATACCCCTGACTACTTATACCCCTGCTACTGATAACCTCACGGAGCAGGTACGCAGTCAACATGTCTTAAATGAACAAATGGTACAGTTTCAAAAAAAAAAAAAGACTAAATGTTGGAGAGGATCATTCTATGTGTATAATTGAACCTTAATCTGAAGACTTTTGTAAGTTGACATTTTGTTAAGTCTTAATTTAGCATTGTATTGACAGCCAGAAATGTAGAGCCAGATTGGGCCTACAAAGCCAAGGAAACCATGGAGCACCATCATTCCTCAACATGACTTAATTCTGCTGGGAGGGTCCTTTCCCCACCATCTCTCTTCTAACTGCACCAATTCTAATGTTCAGCTAGACCAGGTTTACCGAGTCTTAACGGATACAAATATAGGATCAAATAGTTGGACATGATGGAGGAAAACCTGTGGACATGGGTCTATAATTAGTGGTTCTGTATGATTACCCAACTAGGATTGAGGAAACACGTAAAAAAAAATATTATAATGCTGTGAGTGTATTAAAACCCCAGTGATCCCGATTAACACTTCTCCCACTTGAGTCATCTCGCCTGTCTTGGGCATTTCCATTCCCACTGAGCTCTTGGTGGAAGGTGGATTCTTTCATGGCCTCAGGACACTGCTAAGGGAGTCCACACCATGTTGTGATTTCAAATCCTGTCCGGGACTTCCAAGAACTGGAGTTTGTGAACCTGAGGAAGTCGTGTAAACATCTTGGTATGTGTGTAACATCCACCTGTCTCTCATTGAGATGCCTCAGGAGTCAGGTAATGGCTGCCTCCTCGACCATGCTTTGCACTGTGCAGTTACATCTGTTTTAAGAAAAAGAGCCATTACCTCATCCCAAGGGACCAGGTGGATTACCAAAATGCTAACCCAGTGGCTCTGTTTTTGGCAATCACAAGTCCTTTAGGGTCACCATAAAATCTGATAAACTTCACAGAACTGAATATGGTACATTACTCTTGGGCCCAGACTCACTACTGACTTAGTGGCAATTTAGAGGCTTAGGGAGGGCCATCCCAAGGTAGCAGCATAGAAATCCTGTGTTAAGTGGTATCATTTCAAAGTTTTCATCACCTTTTAGTATTTGTGGAAACATTCAGAAATTGTGCACTGACAGTAAATTTTTACTAATAATTATTTTTAGCTCAAAGATTTCAAAGGAGGCCGAATTTCTAAGGATGACTAAAATAAAAAGATACATCTTAAAAAAAATCAACTTATTTTAGGCACTTAAATGTTAGTATCCATCCTTGTCCCATAGAAGAGTATAGAGTGAAAGGTTTAAGTTAAATATAAGGTTGATGAAAAACAACAGCATTGGCCCATGTGAAATTTTTGACATATATTTGTCAAGAGAAATGATAACTGTATAATGTGCATACTTCTGCATGATAATAGTATTTTAGAAATGTCTACTTTTTATATTATGGCTTTGATTTTTAAAAGCTGATGGCTTATATTATATACTAGGGGCCCAGTGCACAAATCTGTGCACCTTGAAAGGAACTGTGGGCCGCGAGGCTGCTGTAGGCACAGGGGTGGGTCTCGGCCCATCCTCCGTGCCCCCACCCAGCCCCTTCCGCCACAGGCCCCAAGTCCCCTGTCTGCTGGCAGCCCCGCTCCGGCGGCCACCGCTCACACATGCTGATGGCACAGAGCGATTGGGGCTGGTGCCAGCAGTGGGTGCAAGCGGCAGCTGCTGCCCCGATCTCCCCTCAGGAGCAGGGGGAGGTGAAGCCCTCAGGGGCGATTGGGGCCAGCAACCACCGCTCACACCTGCTGACAGCACTGAGCGATCAGGGCAGGTGATGGCAGCAGGTGTAAGCGCCAGGTGGAACTGTGTGCATGGGAGCAAAGAATTTTCAGTAACCACCAAAGTCTCGCCCCAATGGCAGTGACTGGCACCCCGCATTGGTCTGGCACCCCTGCTCTGCCATCCCACCGCAGCCAATGCCCGCTATGTTCTGCACACGCCCCCTGGTGGTCAGCACACATCATAGCAACCAGTTGTTCCACTGTTCGGTCTATTTGCATATTGGCCTTTTATTATATAGAATAGAAATATCAGTTGTGAATGACATAAAGTGGTATGGCAACAGATTTTAGCACAGGTTTTTTTTTTTTTATGTATTCTTTTTATCGCTCTAAGGCTGATTTAGAACCCAGGCCTTCAAAGTTAAATTTGGATTCTTATGTGCTTTCCTCCATGCATCCCTGAGGGGATAAAACCACATAGGATACAGTGAGTGAGCTCAGGCATTGACCTCAGAAAGTGGCACACCTACATCCCTAACTCCAGGTTACCCTCTCAAGTACAATTTTGTGTGGTCACAGAAGGGGTCAGTAAGAACACAGGATTTCTGAGCAAAAAGGGGTACCTGGGATAATGTTTTCTGGAATAAATAGTTGTAGTTTTCCATTTGCAAATATATACATTTTTGTTTTTCTATATGGTTGTAGAGAGAGAAATGCAAGTCTACCACTTTAAAATTACAGCTCTGTGGTTTGCATATAAAATATAGAAATCCATAGTTACAGATATATAGATGAGTCTACAAAGGGTTCTAAAATACTTGAGATATGGCAAAGAGTTTCCAGAACCTCCTGATGTCTCAGAATCTGAGGTAATTTTCTTTGTTCTCTTGATGAAATACAAAGTTACAACACAGAGTTAAAATAATGAGAAATGCAATACTGTATCATGTATGTGCAACTGCTGAAGAATTTTAAAAATTGCTTAAGTGAATTTATTTAGAAAAAGACAATTATCATTTTAAGTAACTGAACTTAAATGCTGGATAGAAATTTTGCAGCAGTGATTTCACTTTCCCACTTTACCAAACAGAGCATGTCCATTTTAGCATAACATTCTCGGCTCTTACCCTAAACAACCCCCCCCCCCACCCAGACTATAGTTCAGTTCTTGGTTTACATCTGTCAACATGTCACATTCTTAGCAGGATTGCCTTGCCCGCACCCCCTTCTTTTGGCTCTGATTTGCATGGAAAGGGTGATAACATAGCTTGTTAGGAACATGTCTGACATTGATTCTGAGTGATAGCTAAGAGCCGAGCTAAGAACGGAAAGCATGGGGTTGGGTACAGAAATGCGGTAACGTATAGTTAACTGGGTCCTCTCTCTCGCCCTGGGACCTTCAGTTTATTACATAAGTGAAGAAGCATCAGCGTGCTGAGCATCAATCAGCAGTTCCTCTTGTCAGTGGGGCATAGCTGGGGTGTGATTTCGCATGCTCTCCTGCCATGGAACAAAGCTCAGCCTCCCCAAGAAACAAAGAGGTGACATGAACATGTAAATGCAAGCAGAATGCTTTCAATACTTATTAAATTAATTGAATGTAAGTGGTTTCCTCCCACTGAGATACAAAATGAGAAAGATAAAAATTCTTTCTTTTAAACAGATCTGCCTCAATAATTATTACATATAATGCATCCTATATAATGGAATAGTTAAGAATAAGAACTAAGGAGTGAGATTACCAGGCTTCACATGACCTTGAAGAAATTAACCACTCCGCCTTAGTGTTCTCATCGGTAAAATGCAGGTAATCCTAGGACTGGCTCATCAATGATGAAATGCAAGAGTGATGGGTGATTGTAGCTCTGAGTGCCGCATGAAGCCTGCAGAAAAAAATGGACAGTGATTCTGAAGACTCTGGCTTCCCTTTCCTACTTATGGGGAGTATGTAATAGCCAAGGAAGTGAGATGTTCTGTTCAATGATCTTCCATTAAACATGAAACTTGCTGGGTTTCTAACGCTTGTCACATAGCTAGAGCCATGTTTGAATTCTTTAAAGAGAAAGTTGGGCATTTTGGATTCTTTGGTAAAATATAGGCCCATGGTTCTGCCAAGTTCCATTCTTCAGCCAATCTGTAAATCTCCAGCACTTGTAGTTTTAATGGCACGCCTGCTTACGGTAATATTGAATGCCTATGGAGGTGCCAATCCCCTCATTAATGAAAACAAGACAAGCTTCATTATTTTTTTAAAAAAGCACTATCACAAAATAAAACAATCTGGCACTAATTTGGTTCTTTGCCTGCCCTAGATGCCACTGCACGTGAGGGATTATCATGGAAAACACATTCTTGCTGTAATTTGGAGCCTTTAGGCATTTTATGTGCCAATCGCCTTCACTTGGATCTGGTCTGTAATTTATCATTGGAGTGTCCTACCCCGCTCAAATGCGCCCTTTGTGGGCAGAGGCAAAGCTAATATACTTTCCAAGTGTGTTTGAATTGCCTCCATAAATCACAGCTGCCACTGTAAGCAGTTTTATCATTTGCCAGAACAATAAGTTATCTTCATGCTTTATAGATGCAATGCTCTCCAAGACTTTTATTTGTGTAAACTGTAATGCATCATAACACATTTCCTAAAATGAAATTAGGAAGCTCATTATATACATATATTTAAGATGCACAGAAGTATTCCAAGGAAATCATGTAAGCTCACCAAAAAAAAAGGGGGGGGGCAATTTTTATCTTATAGCAGCAATTTATTACTTATTTATTACTATAATGATGTGGCCATTAAATACTTGCAGTTGGGGTTAAACTTCATTTATCTCTTCCTTGCTCCAGTGTTGGGGGGAAACCAGCTGACAGAGAAATAGGACAAAGTACAAATGGGTCCTGTTGGGTCTGCCAGGTATAAGATGGAGAAACCTGATATTTGACAAATACCCATCTCTCTACAATTCTATAGACAGCCATTCCAATAAATCAGGCTGCAGAATCAAATTTGGGCCCATAGCGATCTCCGGGACTGACTTCAAATTTCTTCTTTATTTCACAATGATGGAACCCAAATCCAAACCTGATTTGAACCCATAGACTCCCGAGAGAAAAAAAAAAAATGTATTATATAACAATATTATGTCTGGAGTTCCCAATGAGAAAAACAATCTAATTTTAATACTATTTCAGGACTCTATTCAGCATGATGGACAATAAACTGTGTTCTTTTTTATTGGCTTGCCTTAAAAACTGCTAAATATTTATAAACTAATTTGCCATCCCTTCTTACATGATAAGGAACTGCTTTTGTTTGTAATTGCCTCAATAGTTCACTCCAAGCAGAGAAAACAGTGTCTATAAAGAAGCCAGGTTTTATAATTAGAAACAAATTTGTTTCAAAGCCTAGTGCTTTCCCATGCATATTGTAATATTTGAATTAGCTTTCATTCTTTCTGTCTTTATTAGCAATAAGGGACTTGTATGAATTTTAGATTTTTCCACCCATCTCTGGAAGTTTGCAGTGCTGTTCATTTTTATATCAAACTACCCACTACCTATCAAGAACTCTATAAACCCCTACTTTAGGCCTAATTTACAGTATCTCCAAACCAGCATTTCCAACCTCTAGGTCAGTGGTTCTCAACCTTTCTAATGCCGCGACCCTTTAATGCAGTTCCTCATGTTGTGGTGACCCCCAACCATAAAATTATTTTCGTTGCTACTTCAGAACTCTCATTTTGCTACTATTATGAATCATAATGTAAATATCTGTGTTTTCCGATGGTCTTAGGCGACCCTGCTAGGGGTTCTCAACCTGTGGGTCGCTGCTGTCGAGCCTAAGACCATCGGAAAACACAGATATTTACATTACGATTCATAACAGTAGCAAAATTACAGTTATGAAGTAGCAACGAAAATAATTTTATGGTTGGGGGTCACCACAACATGAGGAACTGTAGTAAAGGGTCGCGGCATTAGAATGGTTGAGAGCCACTGATCTAGGTAGTGATCCCATTCTACTCCTTAAAAAATCCTAAATATAAGTATCCAAGTTAGCATCACAGCTCTCCCATCAGCATCTGCAGTTTAATCAAGATACACCCCATTATTTTCATCTTTCCATTACCCTCATGTCTATACAGTTTCTGGCTCCATTTGCCACCACCTTGCCTATCTGATATCTAATCCAGTAAACCCAGCCCAGCTCCAGGCTTATATCCTCAGTGCCCATGCATTCCTGTGTGTGTGTGTGTGTGTGTGTGTGTGTGAAGAGAGAGAGAGAGAGAGAGAAAAGGATGAAGAGGATGCAGGTGAAGATGGATCTCAGAGTATCGACTGTTTTACTAGTAAGTAGGTGCAATTTACCTCTCTCCTTCCCACTACCTCTTTTTCCAAGGTCCCCACCCCGTGCCCCTTCCTCTTTGAGTCCATTGAAGGGAGCCCATTGCCTAGAATGGATTCAGTGGGAAAATTCTGCTTCAAGCAGCTTAACTGGAAGGCAAACTATAATTTTTTGGAAGATTTACTCATTTTTCCAAAATATAGGACATTGCCTAAGACAGATATTTGTGATCATAATCATTTATGGGAGTACCACTGTTTTATAAATACCCATTTAGAAAAAGAAAAATTACTGATATTTGATTTATGGCAATATCATTCATTTAAAGCACTATATCTTTGAAGAAAGGAGCTGCACAATAAATTATAGCATGCCTTCATGGATACCTGCTTGGAATGGAATCCCATTCACAAATTTGCTTTTTACTGAAAATGCCACTTTGACATGTTAAGTTTTACCTTTTTTTCCAAGTGCTTAATTGAGCATGATTCACTCTCATTTAATTGTCTTTTCACTGAGAGGCCACCTGCATCCTGTTCTAAATTATTACAATATTACAGTTTTAGGACTATAATTATTTTATCATTAAATGCTTGCAATTTTGTTCTTCAAACACGGGCGATAATTGGTGACGTTTATCAATATCCTGAGTTCTTTTTAAAGACACAGTTTACTAAAGCATTAGGGATGTCACGGAAATGAGAAAGGGCTAGAATAAAGGGGTTTCTCCGTAGGGGTGTCAACCTGTGTTAAGCCTAGATGAAAGGTGAAAGGAAATGATTATCGATAATTCTTGGAGGCATTACACACACCTGTCTTTCTCCCATCTAGTTCTCTCTACTTCTATATGATTCTATATCTATAACTTGAGACAGCAAAAATTAGCTTGGACTGAGCAAGTAATCCGCCCAGCCATTCATCAGGCTGGAATAACAGACACAGAGGACAGTGGGAGCAACATGAATGGGAAACATGTCTCCCAAGATCCTGTGGAGCTCTACAGTGCCCAGCCACCAGGTAAACCTTGTCCTCTAAACTTACAAACCATCACATCTTTCCGTTGGAAATGATGTCAGTGAAGAATAGAACTTCACCCTCCTGCCTAGAAGATCTACACAGAGGAGCAGCCTCACCCTCACATCTCACGTGCAAGTTTCAGATAGGTGCGTCTGAACAAGACATTCCACCTCTGTCTTAAAGGTGTAGTCCCAAAAGAAACAGGCCTCTGGGTCCACGACGCAGTCCAGGCAGGAAGTAGACTCCTTGGCACCGCCCTGCTCTGCTTTAAGCCTGTTGAAACTCTGCTGCATTTAAAAGCCATCTGAACTCCCTATGTTGTCTTCTATCCTTTGTCGGTGAGACACCCCATACTTCCCGTGCTGTATGGCTTCCCTCACTGCAATGAGTAATTCTTTGTCAGGTTACAGTGTTATTCTCGGTCGTCCATCCAGGCCGCCTTGGTGATAATGTGGTGATAGTTTGATAAACTTCCATGGCTACCTGCCTAGACAGGTATACATTCTTAAAGCCACACCCCCTCCCAAGAAACAGAAAAGGCAATTTGAGATAGAAACGGTGTGGGAGTAGAGGCATTGCTTAGAAGGGCATATGCTGCTTTGGCTTGAAGAGTGTACCTCTAAAAAGTGTACAACTCTGTGGGAGGGTGGGGGTACATAGCCCACTCAGAGGAGGTGTCACAGTCCAGGCTGCTCACTGCTTCAATCCGCTGTGTTGTCGTGGTTCATAGAACCCACTGCATCCAGGCAAATAGAAAAGCAGTTAGAAGCCTTCTCACTCACAGCATCTATTGACTGCAAAACACTCATCTGAACCACACTTCTTTTTTGTTATCTCTGGGGTTAAAGCCACACCTATTTTACAGGATGCACTTCTTCCCAGTAGGAGCAACATTATTGGGCTTTTAAGCTCTCTTAAAGAAGGAATATCTTTGCTCTTTAAAACGTCTAGAAGTTCTCCTTTCACTCATTTCTTTTCACCTGGGCCTTAGGAAAGACTGGCTTGGTTTTACCACCGTCAGTCTTTTAGGGTATATATTAGATTAGTAAATGGTTCGGCCTTCTTAGTCTTAGAAACTCTTCGATGCTTTTTTAGTTGAAGCTGCGCTAGTTCTTGGAATGGCGGCCTTTACCTCCATGACTGAAGGACAAAGCACTGAGAGCATGTGGTTCTTCCCCCCGAAACAGCACTGGCCACTGCCATGCTTTCAGAAGAATGGGCTGGACGGCACCCAACCTTCAGAAGTGAGGACATATTTGATTAAGAGTTTTCACTGTTGGGCAGTGACCTCGCCGACGTTGGTCACTGCCACGGTTGCTGAGCAACGTTGGAGCCTGGTGGAAAGCCTGCAGACTTCAACATCCCATGTTAAAGCCATAAACAGGAGTCTGCTGACTGTACTCTCGTGCCACAGTTCTCCATGGCAGCCTGTCATTTAGGTGTCTTTTGTGACAATGGGGAGGATATGCTGGTGTATGTCATTTTGGTCCATGGTGGCAGTTGGTGTGACAGAATTGATGAATCATCAATAAAGACCCACGATTTTCAACGTAGAGCAGGAGAATGCCTGTCAATATTGGCAAAACGTTAAGGTCATGAGTGGCTGCAGCTGAAGGAATCACCCAGTATTCTCATTTGTCATCTAAGCAACTGAGGTCTAGCTCATCTGTGTGTGACCCGAGGCTCCACCTGAGACCATTTCCTTTCTCTCACTCCTGTTGGAAATTGTCTGTCCCTCAGAGCCAGAGTCACCCGTGGCCAGAAGGGAAATCAGAGGGGTTGAGGATGACAGTTCTTCCCTGCTGGGCTTTTGATCAGTTTCCCTGGCCTTCTGCACTTTGCTGTCCATTGCCTGTTTTACTCTGGGCCCCTGGGTTCCACTCTTTAGAAACAAAACGTCTAGGTGAAATTCTACGTAACGTTGGGAGGTAATGCTGTTTTTTTCTATCAACATGCCCTCAGTAACAACAGTGCATTTACTGAGCATCTGCTCTGCTGTGTGCAGGCATTGTAACTGCAGGGCGGGAATGGAGTAAGCAAAGTCAGAACAGTGAAACAAAGTTACATAACCCAGATGCAGGCTCTTAAAGGGATTGTCCTCAAGAAGGAGAAGAAAGGTGACTTTTTTAAATCACTGCATATACATTAACAGTATATTTTTAAAGGCTTTTGGGACTTTGTACTCTGTTCAGATCAAGAGGACTTTTTTTGGTTTGTTTCCTCCCCAAAGATAGAGATATAAACTGATCTTTATAGATTTTGGAAAAATCCAGTTCACATCAGGCAGGGTTCTATTTTATTTTATTTTATTTTTTTACTTAATATCGCATTTGGTTCAGCTTCAATATTATCTTCTTAGGTAGCAAGTGTAGCAGTTCTCTTAAGTCATTAAAGTTCTCATTTTGGTTGCATCTGGTTGTTGCATGCGGTCAGGAAGGAACCTGCGATAAATTTGACAAATGTATTTGAAACATTTGGGGGCATCTGTTGAAGGATCTGGTATCAGGACCAGCTATTCTTGGGAGGGAGATAAAAAGGAGAGATATTTCCATGGAAAGCATCTTCCAGAGCTTAAAAAGGGTGTGTGTCGGCATAATTTCTTCATTATCCTCAGATAAAGCAGTTCTGTTTGAACTGTGGAATGACTCAGAGGAGGTCTTAAACTGGTCTGACTCAGCTCGAGTCCTTAGCTATACGGGGACATGGTGGTGAGGAAACTCAGGCCCAGGGTGGTTGTCACTAGTTCAGGGTGACACGATGACGTAAAAGTCATGAGCTGACCTTCGGGTGCCAAGCCATTGCCCAGTGATCGGCATGGCATGGCGATCCTCGTCGGAGATGGGGTATGTTTACTGCATTCAGAGGCGAGGCAGTGTCTCCCTGCGTGGTCCTCTAGTCACATCTCCATTAGGCCTTTTTCAAAGCCAACCTGTTTTCTTTCCAGTCCAGTGAATTCACCTCTACAAGATGCAGTCCTCCCCTCTCTTTATTCCCCTTTATTTGGGGCAGTCATCTGTGTGGGGGTCACAGATTCCGTAGTTGCAGGAAAAGGAAAGGGCGTTAGATGTCTGAGGGCAGCTGCACAGGCTCTGCCTGGGCTGATGTGTGGCTGTCAGCCTCCCAGTGCAGGGGGCGAGCCGGAGCCGGAGCCGGGTCAGCTGCTCTTCCAGAGTCTCACTTCTGTAACGGAGCCTGGCATTATTAGACTGTAATTATTTTTGCCTGCGGCGGTCTGTTCCTGGTAGATATTTTACTTTTTATTGATGTGAGATAAAAGAGGATTTTGTACTTGATAAAGTGGCTTTCTTAGCCGTATCTCCAGCCCAAGTAAGCAATGAGTTTCTACTTATTCATAGGCCTCGACACGATGTCTTTAAGTAAAAAGTACAGCATCTCAGGGATAAAGAATATTATTAGAGCGTGATGCCTTTTGGGAAAACCATGGTAAGAAAGTACTTTTAAAAAGCAAGTGAATTTCTAACTTCAGATCTTTTTTTTTTTTTAAGTTTTAAATAAAAGCAACTGAGTGCTTTCCATACACCAGGCAGTATGCTTACAGCTTTCTACCACTGAATCCTCCCCAGTCCTAGGAGACTGCTGTCAACAATTGCATTACCTTCCCCATTTTACAGGTGATGGGAACAGAGGTTTGACAAGGTAAGGGGGTGAGGGCTGAACTGCTCCAGGGTCCTCAAGGAGCCTAGCTCCCAAGGCCGAGTCTTAACCACCCTACCCCGCCCCTCATGCCTTGACAATCTGTGCCTACAAAACCCAACCGTAATCATCTCTGCTTCCTCCCAAAGAAATATCTTATGATGAGATACTTGCATCCACGGAGGCATCATTAGATGTATAGCCTTGGGTGTTAGATATCGAATAGCAGCTCTTTCACACAGAGGTAAAGCAGTTGTAATCCTCTATTTTTAAACCACTCAACTAACTACACCCTTCATCAAGATCTTGTTAATAATGCCAGGCCTCTTAGGAAGTCTTGGTCATGCAGTCTCATCACAGAAGCTTTCCCAGGGCCCTCACCTGCTGTCATAGTAACTTTCCTTAATTAAAATTGTATTCTCCAACGGAACAGCTCTACGTGTTTTTAGTAAGTTCATAATGAAACTAATTATTGTGCTGTGCTGCACGTTTGGCGACCTGTATTTCAGTCTGGGCTTCTGTGGCTGTGTGTTCCCTGGCCACATGAGAGGTGTGGTGTCAGCTAAGCCCACGTTTTCATGGGGAGGTTCCCCCAACTCCGTTTTCATCAAGCACTTTGGTAAGAGGGTGTCTGCGTCCTGCCTTGGCTGTTAGGTAGAGAGTCTTGCAGCTCAGTATCAGCTGTGCTTGTAGCCAAGGTCAAACACACCCCACCCTACAATTTAATAAGAGATTAAAAAGGATTTCTCATATGACAGACAATTTTTTAAAAACATGGCTGAAAATAGTACTAAATGATGGACTTTATACAGTGTGGGATAAGTGTAGGTGTACAGTTGTTCGTATGGAAAAGAACACAATAATAAATAAGGAGCAATAGGAGAATGAACTCTGTTTTGCATACTCAAAACTGTAAACCTACGTTTGCCCCACCTTGTATTTTGGGGTGCCCCTATCAGGCTTCCCTTCAATATTCAATTCACAAAGACGTTTCAAAGGAACATCTTACTTCTGTTGGTAGTTTCCCTTGGATCAGTCAGAGATGCCTGAACTTGTCTCAGTGACGTTAAAATACTGGTCATCAAGGCAAAGGTATTCCTTGTGGGTTCCTCCAGCCCCGCCCCCCATCACCACCACTCCTTTTCAGTGCTTTGCTTCTTGCTGGCGAGCCTATTGAGAAGTGAACTCCGTAAGAATTTCATTCATACATCTGCATGAAAAAGAATGAGAATTACTCATCTTTCTGGCTAGATGAGGACTTTTCAATTCAGCATTTGGTGACTACGTTTCTGGAGTTCCTGAAACCAGAAAAATTTAATGCAAAATGTTTGTGTGTCAGGGTACAATTGACTAGAAAAAAGAGTCCAAGACTTTCATCCTATTTTCTATGAGATCCATAGAGCTCTCTGTTAAATGTCAGTGTCCTTGATCAATACATTTCCCTCTGGGGCCTCTTGTTTCATTGCCCTGGTCTCCCCCCTTTCAAAGGCTAGTGAGGAAATTAAGAAGCAATTCCCAAACAGTGGGTTTAAGGGTTTCTGGAAGTACCTGCTGTTGCAAACATTAAACTGTCAACTTAAAGAAGATTAATACTTCAGATTATTATAACTGCTCCATCCCTCCTCCCTCCGCAAAAAGGAATTCTGAAGACACTGAGTGGGAGGCTGTGAGTAGGGATTAGAAGAGAGAGCACACAGTGCCTCAGTCACTCATTTCTTTGTACTTTTTTGAACCCAATTATCTGCCAAACATATTTAAATACTTTCCATTCTAAGCCATACATTGCTTAATACCGTGGTCGGCAAACTGTGGCTTGCGAGCCACGTGTGGCTTGCGAGCCGAGGTTTGCCGCTCTATTGACTAATGAGTTTGCCAACCACTGGGATAGGGGCTTAATCACAAGGAACAACAAAAGCCTGTAATTATTGGAATCAAGAGTCTAGGTCAGTGGTCGTCAAACTCGTTAGTCAACAGAGCGGCAAACCGTGGCTCGCGAGCCGCAGTTTGCCGACCACTGGCTTAATACATATGCATAATGGACCATTAGTTAAAGACAGAACAACAAATGGTTTGATGCAATTTATGAGGAACACAGAAAGAGTAAACTTCTTCTAAATTCATTTCAATAAAATCTCCACTAGTTTCCTAAAAAAGTATATTTACATATCTATAATAATAACAGCATAATATGCTAATTAGACCGGACCACCTTCCAGACGAAGCCGCTGCGAGGGAAGCGCGGGTCCCGGTGCCAGAGGGAATCCAGCAGCCGGGGGAAGGAAGGCCTACTCTTGTAAGAATTTCGTGCATCGGGCCTCTAGTATATATGTATATGTGCATATTTATATATACACATCTGTATACACATGCAAACACACATTTGTATACGTGTGTAAACGTATGCATGTGTGCGTATGTGTGTATATATACATACATATAGTCATTGTACAATTATCACCTGAACTCCTACACATTTGAGAGTAAAAAGGGAGGATATTAATTACACTAGCGAAAGAGGCATTAACAGTGCAGTTATATATAGGGTGACCGTATGTGTGTGTCTATTTGACTCTGTTATTTAAAAAAACAAACTGTTAGAGAATTGAAGGAGGTAGATTTTAATTTTTATGTTGTGCCACTGTGGGCAATGTATACTAAGTAAAACTAATGAGTAAAAGTAAACAAAGATATTCCAAAGTTTAAAAGAGGAAAGCGGTGACATTTGTATCCAATCTGACTGTTTAGAAGGACTTCGGTATCTCTAATCTTCAGTGTGTCTTTCTGTGGATAAGTGCTTGCAGTGAGCAGCCTGAATCCTTTTATCTCATAAGTTAGGAACAAAACAAAATCATCAAAACCAGCCAGTTAATTTTTAGTGCTTAAAGTATAACATCAACCGAAGCCGGTTTGGCTCAGTGGATAGAGCGTCGGCCTGCGGACTGAAGGGTCCCAGGTTCGATTCCAGTCAAGGGCATGTACCTTGGTTGCGGGCACATCCCCAGTGGGAGGTGTGCAGGAGGCAGCTGATTGATGTTTCTCTCTCTCATCGATGTTTCTAGCTCTCTATCCCTCTCCCTTCCTCTCTGTAAAATATCAATATATATAAAAAATAAAAATAAAAAAATAAAGTATAACATCAAGTTTAAAAGAATTTTTTTTTTTTTTTTTTTTTTAAATATTTTATTGATTTTTTTACAGAGAGGAAGGAAGAGGGATAGAGAGCCAGAAACATCGATGAGAGAGAAACATCGATCAGCTGCCTCCTGCACACCTCCTACTGGGGATGTGCCCGCAACCAAGTTACGTGCCCTTGACCGGAATCGAACCTGGGACCCTTCAGTCCGCAGGCCGACGCTCTATCCACTGAGCCAAACCGGTTTTGGCAAGTTTAAAAGAATTTTAAAAATTAAATATGATACTTTAACTTGTCTTTAACTTAAATGTCCATGTTATTATTCATTTGGGCCAACATTTCAAAATATATTTGTTCACAAATCATGGGGTGTTTTTTTTTTTACTAACATTGTTAAATAAACACATGAAAATTTTTCATTTGTGAAACAGGAAAAAGTAAAATTGGCCCATATATATAATGAATATTAAATATCGCATTTGAAAGAATACTATAATATAATCAATGTCAACTGAAAATATTATGCTTTTCCTTAAAAATCACTTGCTTTATCATCTAGCACAAACAATAGTACAAAAGAGATTAGCAATGTTGCTAAAGTGGAGGTTCTCCGTGGCTCTGCAAGGATCTTGGGGTCTGAGGGCTGGGAAGCAGAGGAGGCGGCTGGGGCCCTGCTTTGTACCTTCTCTGTGATGTGGTGACAGGGGCCTCTATTTAATAAGTCACCACAAAGCACCGAAAGGTGCCCAGGATGCACTCAGCACCCTTTTGCCCTCAGACAGCTTCTGATGAGGAGAGGGAGCTCTCTTTTCCCCGAGTGCTCGGATCAGGGGCAGCCAATGTAGCCTGCGGGAGGTGCCAGCAGAGCTTTAATCAGTAGGCAGTAGGCAGAGGGGAAGTGGGTTTGTTTCTTGTATGGGAACAAAAGGAGGCCTCGGTCTGTGGAATTAAACGTGGAGTAGAGACTCTAACTAAAGAATCCGGCACCACAGCTCTCCTAACACGGCAGCCTGGAGACCATGTCTCACCAGTGCTTGGAGTCTGGCCCCACGTGCCTTTCCTAATGATTCCTGCCTGCTTCCAAGTAATTGCCCCCGAGGCACACCAGCTTGCCTTTTGCACTCGCTGCTCTCCAGGTGCTTTGCCTGCCCTCACGTACAGAACTGCTTCGCTGATCACACTTTCCACAGAAGCCAGGGGCAGAAGAGCACCATCGTGGCATCCGGGTGGACTGCATGTGACCGGCTCACAGGAATTGGAGGGTACTGAAGCGTGAATATGGTCAGCTAGAAGGAGCAGTGCCAAGATTTTTGGGGGGAGGAAGAGGCAGGTGGAGTCCATCCAGGTATTGTTACAATTCCCAATTGTTTTTCATTTAGGGAACAATTCTAAAGGGAGTGAAAATACTGTCATTTATGTAGCACCATTTGATGGAAATAAATGCCAGCTGCCATGTAGGAAATGCCAGGTGCTGAAGAATGTGTGAGTCACATTAACCGATATCTACTTGACCTTCACAAAAGCCCTGGGAATTAGAAGTTATTAGCCCCCAGTTAACAGGCAAGCCAAACAATGCGCAAAGATTTGAGATAACTGCCCCCCCCCCCCACCCCGGTCTCAGAACCGTGGGTGGGAGAGAGCAGTCAGTCCCTTCTGTCTGATTACAGAGCCTGTGATTTTTCCATTAAGAAGCAGAAACTCGGCTTTAACACCAGAATGCTTATTTCAAGTCTCATTTAAATACCCCTTCACACTATTTCATCTTAAAATCGCTGCTTTAAATATTTGAAAAATTATAGCTAAATGTACTAAACTTGAGACCACTTTATGGCAGAGCATTTTCTAAACCAAATAAGCTCAGGGGATGCAGGTATGGTTGCAGAAATAAACTAGGTCCCCCTTTTATCTTTTTCCATTTCCCCTGAAATAGTCTCTGCCTATTGTTATCCATCTGATCTCAGCCTTCTGGAGATGCAGCTAGTGCAGGAAAATGTCAAGTTCAACAAAATGAGTAGCACTGCTCGAGTTGAATCATAATTTAACTTTTTATTCTTTGCCCTACAGGATATTTAAACAGTCGCATTACTTAATAGTACTTCCTACATTATCATCAATTCCCTGCAAACGTTGCCATTTCCTCTAAATGGAAAGGCAAGCATTAGGGCAAAGAGTCAAATATTCTGTCCTAATATCTAGTGACAAAAATTTGAGAGTTAACATTTACTTAATTGCCAAAAGCAGTCATGCTAAGTGCACACTCTGACATATTATCAGGTGTTAAAAAGGTTCATTTCTGAAGGGGAAAAAGATCTATAAAACCAAGAGACGATGCTCTGCTGAAATTATTATCTGACGCTTTAAAAGCTTCATTGGACTCTGTAGCTTGCAGGAGTATATTCTTGTAAACACTGAAGGGAAGGGATTTGCTGGTAAGTCCCCATTTGCCTCTCCTGCCACCACATAGCCATTCTCTGTCTTTCTCTCCTGACCACACACACTGCTCTCACAGGTTCCACTGCCCTGTGCTTCCCGGAGTGGAGGGTGGGGTAAGGGGCGGGGGGGATCGGGAGGTGTTTTTCCTAATGGAAGGCATCAGTGACAAGAGATCAGAGGTCAGAAGGAGAGAGAGAGATCAGAGTCCCTTCAGCTGTCCCTGGCCTTGGGTGCACTCGGTTCTCCTGGTGGCCCCTTCAGCTCTTACTGAAGGCCTCTGTACACTGGCTCCTCCCCTGAGGCCCTCAGGCCACTGGGAGAAAACCCTTCCCCACTGTTGTTAGGCTCTGATGCCTCTCTCTCCTGTTGGCCCCTTAACTTGCTTGCTCATCTGGCAATGTTCTGTATATTAACACCTCCTCCCATGAACCCTTCGAGTGGGATTCTGTCACCTGCCAGGACCAGGTGGTGGCAAAGAAACCAGCAGAACACTAGTGACTTAATTCTGGCGCTCCTGGGCTGGGTGGCCCCAAACAATCGACTCAGTTCCCCGTGCTTCATTTTGGTCCTCTGTAAAATGAGAACAATAATTATTCCCATATCGAAAGGGCTTAGCTCAGTGAGTAGCGTCAGGCACACACAATAATAAAGAATGGAGAATGCTTGCTTTTCCTGGATGGAGTGCAAATGTGGTCTCTACTAACCCACTCTATGACCTCCACAGAATGCTGCCTGTTGGTAAATATAACTGCTAATATCTACATCCAAATATTGGGATTCAGTGGTGCTGATAGTTTCAAAAGAGATGGTTTGATTCTGTTTTTTGGGTTTTTTTTTTGTTTGTTTGTTTGTTTTTTGCAACTCATTATAACTTCTTTGAATCTTCAGAACCCTTATTTTCTTTCTCCCTCATGCCCTACTGTGTGTTATTTTAGAGAAGTCTATTGATAGCCAGCTAGATGAGCTCTAGTTCAGGTACACAGAATTCTCCAAGGTCACATTAATGATGTAACAGCTGCAGCAGAACTGACAGATGTGTGGCCAGGAAACAAAAACTCCTAGTTGTCCAGTCTGTCCTATTTGGAGAAGCACTATAGTATGGATGCTGACAAAGTGACTAGCAGGGAAGTGGGATTTTGACTCCACGTATGAGAAATTCTGTGTGTGATCCTGTGCAAGTCTTCCTTAGCCCTCTACACCCCAGCATCGTCACCAGAGCTCCGTGGACCAGGAGGTATTAGAACCATTGTACACAGTCCATTTGAGTGACAGCAGCTTAGATGAGGCCAAGAAGAGATTCAGAAAAGCAGCGAATACGAGATGTCTGCTATAGCAGAGAAAGTAGGGGAGGTCCTGGTCTCCTGGTGCTTGCTTTTCATTTAGGCCAAAGGAAGGTTGAGGCTCAGTCGCAAGAGAGCATAATCATGGGTCAGCAAAGTCACAGTTATGTCCTGAAAAACCCAAGGCTACAAAAGTCTGGTTTGTTTTCCCAGATGTCTCACCAAATGCTAACATAAAGCTGAGAATGCCAAACAATGTTTCAGATGCGTGTTTTCTTCCCTCCCCACTCCATTTTCAGCTTCTTCCCATATTTCTTCCTCCCCTTCTTTTCTGGACCTATGTCTGCCCCATCTCAACAGCAAGAGGAGGGATTAGGAAGAGTGCCGAGCCCCCTTGATTTGCTATTAGAAGGAACTTTTTACCAGAAGGCAAAGAGGGTAAGAGAAAGCAGCTGACCTTGGTCAGCTTTTCCTTGAGGAAAGGATTGTCCCCATCTTACAGATAATGAAAATGAAGTCAGAGAGGGCGGTGGCCTCCCCCTGAATGTTTGTCAGATCCCATCACCCACTCTATGAGAGGGAAAGGGGTGTATTAAACAATAGGAGTGCAAGGCAGAAGGTTTGATTGAGCGGCAGGGCCCAGCAGTGATTCTCAAAGTGTGGTCCCCAGACCTGTGGCATCCGAATCACCTGGGAACTTGTCAGAAAGGCAAATTCTTGGGCCTCAACCCGCTGAATCAGAACCTGTGGGGGATGGAGCCTAGCAATCGGTGTTTTAACTGGACCTCCGATGATTCAGAAACAGGCCAGTGCTGAGAACCACGGATCCAGGGAAAAGAGCTCCTTTGGGGGATGGGGGATAAGCAGGAAGCAGGTGATCAGAGGTGGAGACAAGATGATGAGGCAGGATTGAGTGTAAGGCTAAGACTCTCTTAAGATGCTCACACTCCATTTGGGTGCTTATAAAGCTTTAACCATGATGAAGTGTGAGTAGTCCCCTTAAATGCCGTGGGTTGAAGGGAAAAGTTAACAAGTGAATGATCTGGATCATTTCTCTTCCTACCCTGGAGCAGGCCATTAAAAAGAATATAAAATTGCTCTGTCACCATGGAGACAGCCTGCCCTAGAGGGATGATTGAAAGAGTCTTCAGGATGGACCATTTGTCCTTCAATTTTATTTTCACTTTAATTATTGTGAAATCGGATTTAAGTGTTGACCATAGCCTCCAATTCCAGCCAGCTGAAAAGATAAGCACATTTTTGTATCTGTGTGCACAAGCTGGAAGACTTCTGATTGTTGTCTCCATCCAGATAAAAACCATGAATTTAAATAACAATTTCCCACATGGTGAGATGCAAGATATTTCTTATTGCTATTACTAAGAATAATCAGGAGTTGATTATGTAAATAAACAGGAAGTATCTCTCCATTGCTGTTTGGAGTTGTGACATCATTGGGTGCCCAGAAGGCTTTACTTTGAGGCCATTTGTTGGAATATTGATGAAGAGACAGACTAATAGGGAACTGGAAGTCATGTTCCCCAAACTCCATAATGAAAACTTTACAAATTCTCGTTGGGAAACTTTGGTTATAGGTAGCATACATAAATTCATACCAAGCTCAGGTTTCATTTTTTTCAGACCAATCTTTGAGTAATATTGTGCCTTAGCGCTCCATCTTGATTATTTTCTCAATGTGTACCCACTCATAAATATATTGGCTCCAAGAGCAGCTAGGTCTTCATGACTTCCACATCTGTACCTCTGAGACCAGCTGTTTGCCTAATTCTGTGAGCCCCAGAATTCTTTTGCTTATGTATTTACTGATCATCTCCATTTACTGTCCCCTCTTGTATGTATGGCCAAAGCACCAGCACTACCATCAACTCTCACCAAATGAGAACTTGGGATTTGTTCTTGGGTTTTTCCTTTCTTTCATACCCTCCCTGCAGCTCAGATGACAGTTTCAGACAGCTCACATGCCAAGTATCTCTCTAACGTGGTCCTTCTCTCCATCTCTACCATTTTGCCTTAGTTCATGTCTTCACTGACTGTATCCTAGATAATTGCCATGCCCTTCTTAGTCAACTCCCTACCTCTACTTATGCAATCACCAAGAGACTCCTGAAGAAACTTTATGAAATGGTTGTTCCTTATTTTATTGTTCTGCTCATAAACCTTACATGGCACTCTTACTCTCAACATTCAATTCCAATTTTACAAGTGGTTTTTAAGGCCCTAGGATTTGAGCCTAGCTTCCTTTTTCTCTTTCTGTATTCCCCTTCCTATTTCTAACCTGCTGCCACCTCTAAACACTTAAGACACCTTGACCATATTTTTCACATCTCTGGGTTACTCACATGCTAGTCCTTATGTTTATACCTGCTTCATTTTGATTATTCCCATTTCATCCCACCCTATGAGCAAACACCTGCTCACCTTCTAATACTACATTCAAACAATCTCCTGGAAACCTTCTATCACATGAATCCCAGTTCTGACTCACACCAGAAGTGGTCCATGCATCTGAGATGTGCTCCTAACTAAAGACATCCAGTGTACTATAGATTTCTGTGCCTGTCTCCACTGATTGCATAAGCTCCAAGTAGCTTACAGTCATTCTTATACCAGTGGTCAAAAAAACAAATAGTAAATAAGACTTGAAGAAAAAAAGGATAAAAGGAACAAAATGTAAGTGAACTGAAAGTTTGACACTGGATTTAGTCAGTGGTGTGCCAGAGCTCTCTCATTCAGGCTCACTAGAGCAGGGGTAGGGGAGGGGAGGGTTAGGAATTTTGCCAGCTGATTAAGCCATATGAAGCTTGAAATTGGTCATGGTGGAAATATTTACACCAAGAAAATTATCAAGAACTACAAATCAGGGTTTTTGTTGATCAGAAAGGTCAGTTTTATAGCAGACGACTGATATCCATGATTATGGTACAGTCAATTCATCCAAGCTCTTGGCCATCAAACATGTGACCCCACTAAAACTCCTAGATGCCAGTTGCTGACAGCTCACATCCTTCACATCCTACGTGTTTCTTCTCTCCATTCCTACCACAACTGCCTTAGTTCAGGTCTTCACTGTCTCTGCGCTGGTCATGGCCTTCCAGTCGATTCCACCATGAGACAGTATTATTGTTTAAACCCACCACTAAAATGAACTTTGGGTAAGAACCCTGCCAGTCTGAAATTAAAGAAAATTAGATATCTTTGACTACTTGGGAAAAATAATGTACAATATTTTTTTCTATAAAGAGGACACTGGCACTTTTAGCCCACTATTGGTTGCCCATGAGGTAATTTTTCCTGTTGTAGTGATAAGTAGATTTCTACAGATTGAATCTGTGCCCATAGCACTTATTTTCAACAATAGTGGGCCAGGGCTACGTTACACCCTGTAGCTATCTGACAGTGACAGTAATTTGATCACAATGATGTTGACCCCATGACTTTTGACCTCATGATTATTCCATCCTATCCGACTGATCAAAAGCAATTCGTCAATGAAAATATCCACCAGCGGGGATGTTATTGAGGGGACAGTTATTAGAGCCAACTCTGTCCTGACGCCTTATGTTGCCTCAGCAGCAGTTTGCTGCCACCCAGCCTGGTTTTAAGCATGTCCATAATGAACCCTGGTAAAGGTGCAAGAATGCGATGCTAGAACGCCACCTTTTCTTCTAAGCCACGCAGCCTCATTAAGAACCGAAAACATTTGTGCAGCTTTTCTCCCTCTGGATCGTTGAAGCTCGCTGGCTGTGAGCACAGCACTCTGGGCCCGAAAAGTTCAGAGAATTACTTCAATAATATGACAGCCTCTTCCATTTAAAATGGAATTCAATGCTGGCTTCCCTCAGAGGCATTCATTGAAATTCCGTGCGTGATCCATTCCTCTAGTCATTTAACAATGTCTCTCATGTTTGCCCCGATTTTAAAAAAAAGAAAGAAAACCAGCTTTGTAGTTGCGATAACATGGATCAGGATGGTATAATTGCAGTGAAGAGGCCCCCGAGCTTGCAGTAATAAGATGGTTCATCTGATGTGTATTGCCATTAGAAAATGACCCATGCATGCACGGATGTTCTCAGGGGGACAGTAAAGAGGCTTTTAAGAAGTACACTCTATGCAGTATGAAAGCTAATGAGCAAAAGAGCACGTACGAAGAACACTACTGCTTCAAGACGCATGCTTCCACTTATGGCCTGTCCCAGCTCTCCTCAAGCTCATTAGGATGGACTGGTCATCCCTGGGACACGGGCTGCATTACCTTGTTCCCCACGCAGCCTCCCTGCAGGTCATTCTGCATCTATTCCTAAGAAACTAAAACCACTGAATAATAAATGGTGAGCAAAAGAAAGGATAGATGCAGACAGTGTCCATAAATAAGGTGAAGGCCGACATTGACGCAAAGATGAAAGAAGTCATGATAGGTCTTAAGGAGGGGGCAGCACAATTTCTTGTCCTCCTCCTTTTGAATTCTTAGGACTGTTTCATGCTATTTTACTTCATACCTCAGAACAGAATCGTATCTGATTATGATTTCCGAGGCTAGGTATTTTTATCCAATATCTTAATTATTTGACAAGTTTGAAGATTAACAAAGGCTTCCGGTTAATCTACACTACTTTCTCATCTTAAAACTCCTAATTAGAGTTTGTGGTCCCATACACTGGGAGGTCGGCATAGGGAATGCTTCAGAAGATTCATTCCTTGCTTCTCAAAGCTGGCCCCCCTTGGCCTACATTGTCACACCTGGGTTTTTTCACCTTGGACTTGTATTAGATAGGACAGCTCTGCAAAGGCCAGTGAACTCAGGTGCCTTCCTTAGTGCCCGAGGACCCCTGGTTCAGGAAACAACAGGGATACCATGATTATCATACTGCATATCTCTTCTCCCCTCCCAAGCCACATGGAGCACCGGAGTGCCATTGGCAGATGAAGCTAGAAAGGACTTCCTCTCTGAGAGACAGTGCCCTAGTAACAAGTAAACCTTGGGAACAAATCCATGGTGTTCACAGCATTACAAAGCATCATGACAGCAGTCTATATCTCCTAAACTACAGCCTATGTGGCCTGGGGATCTTGATTTCTCCGGGCCTTCATCTGACATACTAGATTACTCTGCAGTCTCTGTTTATCTCTTTTCTCTTACCTATTTTTATCTTTCAAAATATGAATACTATTTTTGTTTTCAAAAGTCAAGAGACTGTCCTCAGGACAACCAGTTGCCTAGAATAGTCAAATCACCAAATTGACCTTACATTTAATGTGGACATAAATTATTTTACCTTATATCTTAATATCATGTTGATAAAGCAATTCAGAGGAAATATACAGTATTCAAAGACTTTGAGGAGAACCATTCATTGAAAAGGTCCTAGAAATCAAAAACTATAGAATCGGCTGATTAGAAACTAATGAGGTAAATGAGAGGACTAGAGTCCATTTGACTAACCCCACCCCATTCTAGCCCAATTGTGTGTCTGGTGCCCCATTATCTGAGTGACAAACTTTAACACTGTTATTGAGAGGTTTGGGTTGATTTCAATTATGCTTTGCCTTTGATTTTCTTTCTTGAATACTAGCAAGATCTTATTCAGCGACGTGTAGATCTTAACTCTTGTCCACTTTGCTCATTTGTTTTAACTACTGAGAAAACAACACAGTAAAATGGCCATTGAGTATCTGCCACGTTGAAGGGGTTATGTTAAGGTATGAAAGTTGGAAGAATGTATAAGAAATAGTACTACCAACTAATGAGGAGAAGCAAGGGTACCCAAGTCAGAAAACTACAACTTATATTCTGGCTTTCTCTCCTACTAGCTGCGTGGCCTCAGACAATTTCCTACCTCTCTCTAAATCACAGTTGTCTTTTTTTTTTTTTTTTTTTTTTTTTTTATTAAAAGGTTAGTACCAGTGACCGCCTCTCAGGATTGTTGTGACAATACAGGAAAAGCTCTTCATTCACTGTTTGGATTAGAGTAAGTGATCACCGAGTAGAGCTGGTTAGCTAGTTTATAATGGAAAGGCTTCAAAGGAGATGAAAGTGGAGAGGAACTGATAGAATTCAAGGAACAAACCAGGCAGATATTGGAAAGTGGTGCAATGCAGGAACTATAAAAAGTCAGCAAAGGGAGAGGCAGGCCTGAGAAAGCATTTTTCTTCTTCATATTGTTCCCCAGCTAGGCCATGGCTGAGCTACTGCAACTCCAGCACAAAAATTATGTGCAAACAGCAGAGATTGGATTCACAATCAAACAGCTAGCTCATTCCATAGGAACTTGGAGAAATATTCCTTAAAGCTGGAGAAATATTTGTATTTTGACTCTCCCAAGATCAGTGATTTTTATATTAGATTATCAATTTCAATCATTTGCAAAGACCTTCTATCATATGAAGAATACTTCACTTAATAAACACAACATGAAAATTACACTGCTTGGGTGGGTTGGGGAGGTGATGAGAATTGCCTCGCTTCTCAATTAATTTGTCCTGTAGATACTTGTCCTCTTTAACTACACCCCTTCCCCATCTTCAACCTCCAAAACCAATAGCCAGGGAAACAAAAACCTGGAAGTACAGGTTTCTACTTTGTCATTTTCATTCATTTTCAAAATGTTGGATCTGTAACAAAGTATTCAAATAAAGTACGAGCTTAAATAATGTCGATCGGGCAATCATGCCAGTTTATAATCCCCAATCAATTTACATTCCTTGACAGAATATTAATGAGTTATACTCAAACTACAAATAATATCCAATGACTGTTGTATTTTAGTAGAAACACTATTACATGTTCAGATTTATAAGACCCAGGCATTTGAAATTTTATAACTCCTCAATCTTAGGGGGATGCATCCTTCCACTTGCTAGGAGGCATTTGTCCACTCCTAACCTTTTTACCTCCAGAAAATAAAGGAGGCATGTGACTTGAAAATGGAATTAACCTTGACGGAAAGAAATAATAAAAATCACTAATGTCTTCATTATCTCCATAGCACGCCTACAGGGCAGATACTGGTGCTGTTTCTGTTTCCCAGGATGTACTATATCTTGCTAATCCTCAATAAATATGGAAAACTGATCATTTCACAGCTGAGAATTGACAAACCGGAACATATTTCTCATTTGAATAGACGAGATAAGCAGGTTGCCACCGACGCTCTGCCATCTCTGCCTTCGGGTGTGCTGTGTCCCAGGCAGACTCTGTCAGTTCAGTTCATTCTTAGGTCACTGTTATTGCATTTCTGTTTGTCTTTTTCTGGACCAGAGCTCAGACTCACATTCCACACGGCCTCCTTGCTGTCTGAAGGACCACGCTGCTACCTACCTGCTGTAACATAATTTACAGAAATGCGTACCTCCAATTAAACCAGTCCAGGTGTAAATCTCTTGCCCGGAGAGCAAATTGAGTAATGAATGGGATTCCTGAATATAAATTTGGCTTTCTTTATACTTAAGTTTTCATTTCAAATTGTAGAGCTTCATTCGCTCCCCACATAAATCTTTATTTGCCTTAAGTGTGTTTACTGTGGGAAGCCCAGCACAGAGCTGGTAGCCCATTGCTATGCATAGCTGAATATTAAAGTTCACAAATCATCAGCCAGAGGGGGCCCTGGGAGGGAGTGATGCAGCCTCTGCGCCTGGTCTGGGCTCTCAGCAAAGATGAATCGCGCTCCCACAGACTCTGCCCCTTTATTATTGGGAAGCGGCCACACCACCCCCTCGCTCTTTTCTCTCCTTGAATATTATCTCATGTGTGCCTTCCAAAACATTCTGTTTATTGAATGTCATCACATCTTCTCTATTATCATAAGACTTATTTTCTCTTCACCCCAATTTGGGCTTAAAGCTGGTGTAATAGTGACTCTCTCCTAGGCCACCTCTATTCAGTTTTAAACAGACTTGGTGAAAGGATGGAAGGAGTCACTAAGTAAATACATAAATAATAGAAGCAACTGCCCCTTCTCCCCCCCCCCACCCCCGCCACCTCTCCTGACCTCCTCTCTCCCCTGCTGTGCTCTCCTCTTTCTGTCTACATGATAGCTGTGGGTATTCTACTGAAGGTCCACTGAGGCCAGCTGGCCTTTCACCATATGACCAAATTCAAGTCAACAATTTAGGACATTTCTCTAATTTTCAACCTGCACTTTGACTCTTCAACTGGAAATAAGGCTTTATTATATTTACCATCACAGGGACTTCAGAATGGATGGGTTCACACTGCCTACCCTTTGCTATAGAACTAAATGGTCAGGAAGACTGTTGGTCCTAAGTTTTCTACAACCATACCCAGTTATTTTCTCTGTATTCACAATTATTATTACAATGAATTTGGTATGGCTAACCTTCTTACCTCCAGAAAATAAATGGTGTGTGGCTAGGAGAAATGTAAAAGACGAAATAGTAAAACAGCAACAGACTTTTTTTTAGAGTCAACAGATAAATAAATTAGAGTGGAAGACCTAGACAATGGGAAATAATAGAAAACATTTTTATGGGCAATTAATATTAAAAGAAATTTCTCCCAAGTGTCTCTGCATATGAGGCATTCTGGGAGGTAGTGAGGACTGTGACATGGCCTTAGTCACATTTCTTGTTTCCTAGTCTGATGGATTTTCCCTGCTGTATAAACTGTAAACTCTTTTAGCTGATGTCACTAGTCTAACGCGCAGAGCCTATTAAAGGAAGGCCGTCACTGTGTACTGTGGGCGCAATGTGGCTGCTGGGGAGGAGGTCATCACTCTTAATTATATTCTCAAAAGGTGGTGACTTTATAAAACTTCAAAGTCACTCATTAAAACTTTGAAAATGAGGTAAGGCGAGGAATATGAACGTAAACCAATGGGACATGTAGAGAAAGCCAAAAGGTGACTTTCTAGATTACATACTTGCTCCACCCACTGATTGCGGGCACAGGCAGGCCTCTCAAGCTTGCTCTCTCTGGTATTCCAGACTGACTACTCCTTGTGTCATCTCTTTGATGAATATAGCTGACCGCCTAACTCAGTGGTTCTTGGCAAGCCATGTTTCCACAATATTTCTAAAATGGACGAAGATCCTTTTTTTTTGCATGGCCAAGGATAGTAAAATATTGTCCTCCATAAAGACTATACTATAATTTTATCCTTCTTCACCTTCCTCAATATAAGGTAAAACTCTCATATGCACGCAAAATATAGCTTATTTATTAATAATGCATATCGATTAGGAATTTTTTTTACCTTTTGTCCTGTTTTTGAAATCCAGTTGTAAGACTTACTTTCATATTTATGTTGAGAAAAATCTAAGATCTTAAAAGATTCTCCCTCAGAGAATTGTATTAAGAAAGCAGCTGCGGTGGGAATGGAGATGGGTGCAGCTGCTATGAAAAACAGTATGGATTTTCCACAAAAAGTTAAATATGGAGCTGCTATTTGACCCAGAGATCCCACTGCTAGGAATATATCCTAAGAAATCCAAAATACCAGCCAGGAAGAATATATGCACCCATATGTTCATAGCAGTGCAATTTACAATAGCTAAGATCTGGAAACAGCCCAAGTGCCCATCAGTAGATGAGTAGATAAAGCTGTGGTACATTTATGCCATGGAATACTATGCAACTATAAAAAAGAAGGATCGCTTACCCTTTAAGACAGCATGGAAGGACCTGGAGAGTATTATGCTAATAACACTATTAAGCAAAATAAGCCAATCAGAGAAAGAAAAGTTTCATATGATCTCACTCATATGTGGAATCTAATGAACAAAATGAACTGATGAACAAAGTAGACCCAGAGACATAGAAGCATAGAACAGACTGATGAATCTCAGAGAGAAGGCAGGGGTGCGTGGGTGGGTGGAAAGAGGTTAACCAAAGAACTTGTACACATATATGCATAACCCATGGACACAGACAATAGTATGGTGAAGGCCTGGGGGTTGAGGAGACGGGTGTGGAGTGGAGGGGGCTAATGGGGGAAAAAGAGGGGAAACTGTAATACTTTCAACAATAAAGATTAGAGAGAGAGAGAGAGAGAAGCTGCACTTATTCCTAGGGAACTCAGTGCATTTAGTAACTTGGACTCTGGAAGGACCTTGTTGACAGCAGGAAGCAAATTTGTTTCATTTCTCTGCCACCATAATGTTTCACCTAAATCGTCACTTTTCCACAACATGTATAACAACAGTTCACAGCCTTCCTTTGAGAATATTTAAACTACTTGTTGTGGTGATTAGAATAATTAGAACAAATAAATGAAAAGAAACTCAACTAATTACCCACCCAGAAGGACACAAACAGATAAAATTTTTACATGTTGCCTTCTGGATCATCTGTTACATGTATGTGGTTACTTATTGGAGTGTTTTACCAGAATTTTCTCACAGAACAAACACATGCAATACCTTTCACTTGCTGTTATGGTCTTTTGATAAGGAAAAGGACATCAAATCAGTCAGGGAGGGAATCGTTTTGTTCATGAGACACAGAAAGTAGAATGCATGTTTGTGTCCTTTGGGTGACATGAGGTTATGCAGAAAGGTGAAAAAGTTAGAGTGTGTCAATTTAATTAGAAAATAACTTGATAATCTGTGAATTCTCCAAATATCATCAAAACCAAAGCAAAAGACATACAGGAAAGATATAAATTAAATCTGTCAACTGATGTCAATAGAGGTGCATGTGTCTGTCATGAATTTTCCATTGTCACAACATGCTCATTGGATTGATTATTCTGCATAAAGATGGAAATATCAGTCAATTTTGGAGAGCAATACTCTTGTCCCTCTTAAAACCCCTCCCCAAAAAAGCATTTTTACAAAACAAGCATTTGGATGACACTTTCCTAATGCGGAGATTGAGATGTCTGAAGGTTGGCTTGTAAGCAAATGCTCTTACCCCACCAAATATCACTTGTGTTTGTCCTGGCACAACCAGTTCAAAAGATGGTTTTCCTTTGCAGGTTACCAGCCCGTCTTGTCTGGTCAACAGGGGTTCCAAGGCCTGATGGGAGTGCAGCAGGCTCAGAGTCAGAGCGTCATGAGCAACCAACCAGGAACTCCGGTGCAAAGTGTGATGGTCTCCTACCCAACAATGTCTTCTTATCAGGTGCACATCAGCAGGGTTATAAAATAGCACTGGCCAAACCACAGGCTGTGGGTACACCTCCATGCTGGGTGGGTGCTAGGCACAGCCACTATTCATGGTTGACTTTGAGTCAAGTTTATAACAGACGAATAGAACATGGGAAATTCCTGCTCCTATAATTATCGTGGCATGTGCCTGCCTTGCCAAGTGTGGTTCCATATAAACTTTCTATTCATGCAAGAAAAGTCTTTAGTCCAAGCTTTCTATTGATGAAGACCTTTGGGCGTTCTATAGAAATGTTGCTTATTGGGAGAAAGCCCTCAAATTACCATTCATTGTTTTACATACCCCCCAAAACTTCATTTTACCACAATTATAAGTTATGAGATTTTAAAATGGCATCTCAGATTCATTCAAAGGACATTTATGGAGCCTAACAACTGCATTTCCCATAGTGCTATGCACTCCAGAAGAGGAAGTGAAGGGTAGTAAAAGGCTTTAATCATTGTGTTTAGCTGCACCAAGTAACCAGGTACTTCTGGCCCTGAAGAATCTATCCTCAGCCCTCCTACCCTGACAACCCTTACTCACACTGTGTCAATGTCTACCTCCAGCTCCATGTTAGATGTTCTCTAAAGCTGAGAGGGACTTATGTGCCTGGGACAAAAGCCCCTCTTGCTACAGTTGGCTCTAGGCCACTTTGTTTGCATAAAACCAGAATAGGAGCATGGCTTTCCCAACAGAGAAATCCAGAATGGAGGTCCAGAGTGCTGTCCCAGGACGGTAACAAGAGAGAGGACAGAAGCTCAGAACTAACACCTCTGCACATTTACTGCATGCCAGACAGGTACCAAGCAGTGTACATCATCCTTGCAATCCTCTAGGTGGCACTTGAAGTACCTGACATTATGCAAATGGTCTAGGAAATGAGAGAGATTAAGTGATTTGTCCAATGTGAAACAGCAGATAAAAAGTAGAGCTGAGATTCGTGAACCCAAAAACTTGAATATTTTTCATGACATCACAGTATCTCATTGCATACCCCAAAATAACCTCTTCATGAACAGTTCTCTCTTGTGTCTTTTTACAGGTGCCAATGACCCAGGGTTCTCAAGGACTGCCCCAGCAGTCATACCAACAGCCAATCATGCTACCTAACCAGACAGGTCAAGGGTCACTCCCAGCCACTGGAATGCCTGTTTACTGTAATGTCACACCGCCGACCCCTCAGAACAACCTTAGGCTGATTGGCCCACACTGTCCCTCCAGCACTGTCCCCATGATGTCAGCTAGCTGCAGGACAAACTGTGCGAGTATGAGCAATGCCGGGTGGCAGGTCAAATTCTGAGCGCTCTGGCTGTGGTACATTTCTTCAGATATTACTCATGGCCTTTAAGGGAAGAGGAACAAAGTGGGAAAACTGGCTGAGGACTTAACTATTCACTCAACACTCAAATGATTGCTGCTGGTATTCTGTAAAAAAAAACAAACAAAAACAAAACAAAGACTAATACACACATTAGCTGGTTAATGGTGCATATTTCTGTCATGTCTGCTAGGTATGCCTTTATAGCTTAGCTAGTGACATGAATTCATCAAGGTAAGATTTTCTCCTACCACTGAATACCACTGTGTAGACCATAATATCCCTAATTTGGATTATTAGTTTTGTACTTTGTGTTGCGTTTGTGATGCTAAAAGTATTTAAAAATTATATACTGAACTCATATTGTACCAAAGCTGTAATGGAAAAGCAAAGAATTGATGACTGGAAGGAATAATTTATATACACTATAGAGTTTTCTTTTTTTAATGGATATATACTGTATTGTAGTGTTTAATCAAAAATAAAACTATTTGACCTTATGGAGGAAGGTCATGTTTTTACCATCAGTTTGGTTTACTCTCTCTTCCAATATGTGTTTGCTTATATGTCACTGTTTCCCCTCTGAGCTCTATTTCATGAATAAGGCTCGGAAAAGATGTTCCAGGGGGTTGTAAGTGAACTGGAATCACATTGGGAGATGTCGTAGGCAAACACTTAGCCAACTGCAATCCCTTGTCCTCATACGACAGGGGTCCCAGTAGTTAGATGGCATCTATTTCATCCATTTGTTGACTTCACATTTTTGAAATATATACCTTGGTTTTAGTATTAGGCCTATTGAATACATGTAGCTATTCTTCCTCAGTTAGGAAAACCTGAGTGTCTTGGTAACGGCAGTCCTATATCAAACCCTGTTTTACCTTCATTCAAGTTCCATCTACCTGGAAAACAAGATTTCTTCTCTTAAGGGGAAATTAGAAAGGGCATGGGCTAATTCCATTGGTTATATTGGGTCATATAATATCACGTGCCACTCGTATTGACTCAGAGGCTAATGTTTGTCCCAATAACTGAAAAGAAGGTAAAATATAGCAATCATTTAGTCACAAAGATTCAGATCATTGGCAAAAACTTGTTTAAAGAGGCTTGTTCCAGGCACTGGCCAGGTAGCTTGATTGGTTAGAGCACTGTCCCAACATACCAAGGTTGTGGGTTCGATCTCGGGTAAGGGCACAGACAAGAATCAACAAGGAATGCATAAATAAGTGAACAACAAATCGATGTTTCTCTCTTTCCCTTCCTCTATCTAAAAATCAATCAATAAAAATGTTTTAAATAAAATAAAAAGTAAAAGAGCCTTCTTTCTGTCTAATTCCAAAACATGTAATCTCCTGTAGATTCTGCAATTAAGATTGATTTGACAAATAATAACAGAACTCTGAATGTCAGCTTTGGCCCACTGATAGGTTTTATAGGAATAAAATCCCAGAGCTTTTGCTTCACTTTCATAGCACCTGACTAGTAGTTTTGTTAATACTCTCTGCCTAAAAACTATTATTACCAATAAGAGGGATGTGCAAAGTATATCAGGATAATCCCCACTTATCATCACAGCCAACTTGGTCATTTACAGCTGAATTAAAACAAATTGTTTGGGCTTCCTAAGTAATATATAAGTAATATCTTAGAATAGCAGTTTCTCAATTATTTCCATGGAAGACCCCTTTCTTAGGATACTTGTAGTTGTTATATGAAAAAAGACCATAGACAATTATAATTGGGAGACATGGTTGATGAAGGTTAAGTGATCTTTTAAAAAACCTTCTGATTTATGCAAGCCTTTAATCTAGCAGTTTATATCATGAATTTCCAAGAGGGAGACATAACATGTACAGTTCCTCAAACTTAATTGAATACAATATCCATTTATCACAGACTATAGCAAAAGACTAATATTATAGCAAAAGACTAATATCATGAAGAACATTTTTAAAAATCATAGTAGAGTCCTAAAACAAGAGTGCAAGTATAGTTACTTTATTTCTGTAGAAACCATGTTATATATAAAAATGCAATATCACAACCTACTTCTGAAAGCTTTTGGTGACTGAGTGCACACTTCCTCCATGAATGTGTGAACCTAGATGGTATGCCATAATGCCAATATTTCTAGACTCCTTTATTTTCAAAATTATTAACATTGAAGAACTTGGTATTTATACTTACATCTAAAACTATAGTAATAGTTCTATAGATATATAAGTATCTCTAATGATCCTGTACACTCTATGTAAGTATGAAAGGGATGAGTGACTTACGCATTCATTTATTGCACGCTTACTAATTTCAAGACCTTGAGCCACAGTTGTTAAAGCCCCTGCTCTTAGGAATTTCATGCATTTTCAGAATTAACTAGAGAAGTCTATAAATCACTAAAAATATAGGAAATTAGTCACAAGTCTCATGTGAAAAATACATGTTAAAGGGAGGTTTTTTTAGAGAAGGAGCAGATGGTTTTTGGCTGTGGTTTTATGAGGCTTTTTACCTCCCCGATGAAATTTGGGCTTGCAGACATGATGGTGGAAGAGTTATAATCCCAGGCAAGAAAGATGCCTGAAAGAAAAGGAAAGAAACAGGAAACATGAGCATCATTCAGGTTGACTGGAGTAGGAGGTGACTAGATAGGAGGGGACAGGATGAGTATTTGGAAATTCATAATGGGCCTGGGTGACATGACCTTGAAAGCCAAAGAGTTAACAGGCGACCAGAAGCTTCTGAAGATGTCTGAATGAAAGGTAATATGATCTCAGCCATGGTTTATAAGGAAGTATGGGCCTCAAGAAGTAGGATGGATTCGAGTTGAAAAGGCTCTTCCCTCAGCAACTGGGGATGAACACACGATAGTTAAGGTCTGGTATTGAGCTGCAGCTACAGCACGGCTGGAATAAGTCAGAGCCAGTCCTAGCTTCTAAGTCTTAACTCTTAGCAATTCACTGCATGCATGGCCAAGCTTTAGCGGTGTGTATCTTGTTTTTGCCTCTTGGACAGAAACGCCTGCATGTAAGTGCCCTATCTGAGGCTGCATTACAAGGCACAGTTACTATAACCCGTCAGGGTAAAACAAACAAAGACTGAGCGGAAATTGGAGACCACCTGGGAAGGCTGCCAAGTCTCCGTCACAGTATATTTGGTATCAATAGACAATATGCAGTGGAATCTGATATCAAATTCCTATTCCCTCTTCTTTAAAAAAAAAAAAAAAAAAAGGTGAGAACTCTTATTCATTATGGCTCAGAAAAAATAAAAAATTGTTTTCTTTACCCTTATGGATGCCACTTCTACACAAGACCAGAAATCCTTGCTTCTTCCCATGTGATTTTGCCCCAAGCCCTCTCTACCAAAAAAGTTGTTCTCTTCAGAGCTTTGAGGTTATTTTCCTATAGTTCTCAACTTCAGTGTTTGTCTCAAGTTCAAATTTGTATCACGTGTTTTCTGTGGGGTGCTGTGACCTCCCATCTTCTCTACAAAACGATTTGCCACGATTTTGTGATATCAGTGGCGAGAGCGTCTCCCTCTTTGAGCGGGTCCTCCTGCTCTAGGCATTGTGTGCGCACAGCGGGGGTGAGAGGCATCTGGTAATCTTCCATAGAGGAAAATCATTTCCTGATTGATGTCCTCACACAGATCTGATGCTTCCATTGGGCATGAAGCTGATTTCTCTACCATGATATTCACCAGCTCCCTGACTGCGGAAACTCAGGGAGCGCCGGGATGCTTGTGTGTGTTATTTGATTTGTTTTGTTTTGCTGCTTTATTCCATTTTGCTCTCAGTGTTGGCACAGAAGGAGAGGAGAGAGGTCAGAAATGGAGCAAACAGGGAAAGGCATGGATCTGAACAGGGGTGAACACTGAACCTGGATTTGATAGACAGTCAAGGAACAAACCCAGCAGGGACTCACGGTGAGGCACAGGCCCAGACTGGCAGCAGCTGGTTGGAGGAGAGTCGTTCTGAGTGCTCACAGCTTCACTCCTTCAGTGTCTGGCACATAGAGGGGACTGGAGGCTTTGCAGGAGTGGGGAGGGAGAAAATAGGGCATAGAGAGATAGAGGTCTTGGTATTCAAAAGAGAGCAGCTTATTGGAAAGTTTCGAATCACTTTCTTGCTAAAAGATCCAGTGGCCCCATATGAATGGCCCTAGAAAATACTTCTGGCTAATGGTGGTGGCAAGTTAGGGCCATACTGCTTCCTCTGTTTCCCCAAAGTTTTTAGTGTGTCAATATCTTGGAAACCATCAATGTTCACATTGCCCTGATGCTATCATAAGACTCCCCAGCTTCCTGCAGCTTGATTTCTTTTGTATGTGGAGTTTGCAGCTGCCTCTCCTGAGTTCTTAAGCAAGAAAGTCAGTAGACACCTCTGTCTGTGCAAATATATTCTCCCCTTTTGTGTAAAAGACAGCTCATACAGGTTCACATTTCCTTAAAGAAATAAGAGTGTGCTTCCCTTTCCATTACAGGGACATTGGAAGAAACACCAAGTACATAGCACAGTCTGGATTATTTAACACAAATAACTCAGTCCCATGAATTGTCTCTAAGCTGATGAAAAACAGACACAGGAAAATCGCCAGTTTGCAGAAATAGCACGATCTACCTGTCTTTTCCAAGTGCTTTAAATTTTCAGTCTATAACAGTGGTCGGCAAACCGCGGCTCGCGAGCCACATGCGGCTCTTTGGCCCCTTGATTGTGGCTCTTCCACAAAATACCACGTGCGGGCGCGCACCTACAGTGCGATTGAAACTTCGTGGCCCATGCGCAGAAGTCGGTTTTTGGCCTGGGCGAGTCTATTTTGAAGAAGGGGCGTTAGAACACTCAAGGGGCCAAAGAGCCACATGTGGCTCGCGAGCCGCGGTTTGCCCACCACTGGTCTATAAGAATGAGGCCACATTTTCCAATGAGATGCACAAGCCAATTTCATCTTTTTCAAAAGAGAGAGGAGTTACTTAAGGTGCCTAATAGCAGTGTAATAGAGAGCAATGGCCTGCAACTGAAAAAGCAGCAATTTAAATTGGACATTAAGAAAAATTTCACTCGAAGCAAGGGCAATTATGCCATGAAATAATTTCCTAAGGGAGAAGCAGGGAGATGCCATTAAAAGACGTGTTTAAAAAAGAGGAGATGAAAACAATTGCAGCTGAAGCTGCAGGAGGATCGTTTTATGATTTATTGCTTAGCTAGGCCTGCATGTCATCCTCACTGGAGAGTGACCAGGCTCACGGAGCTTACTTTACAGCGGGGAGGGATCCATACTGTACCAGAAGACCCGATGTCTGTATTCTACTTCTCTTCATGCAGAAACGTAAAGCTACAAATGGAATATGTATAACAGAGGCAAGGAGAACATGGGGGCCTCTGGTTTTTCAAAACCTACTCTGTGTCTTACAATGTTTTTAAACACACAGGTATCCATATCTATTATCTATGTCTATCTATCTAATCTTATGCCTCTCTCCAAGCAACTAATTGGTTTGTTCAAATCGGTGGCTTTAATCGGCTGGTATTACTGCCAGAGGATGTGAGGCCTGCTTGTTCCTTCACACCAATATATTGCTCTGCCTGCAGTGTGGGATATAAAACGTGTCCTTGGCCTGAAGTCAGAAGTCGAGTTTAAGTCTTGCACTGGGGTTGTGCAAAGCCCGTGGACCTCTCACAGTTTCACATTCACTGTGAGAAAGGTGGAATGCCCTATCAGCTGAACAGTGTTCACTGATAGAGGACGGTCAGTTTTTTAGTGCATCCTTGTATGTGATTCTGAATGAAAAAGAAGCTGCCATATTGGTCTGCTAAATGCCCTGAAACTCACTATTAAGGTACACTGGCAACCTATGCATTTTAGTGGCTGTTTTGTATCTTCTCTTGTGCTATCTAACCCATCATGGCAGTCTCCTTTCCTGTCCTGCTATTCCCTAACTCACTCTGGAAAAGGGGCATATCACACCTTACTCAGTCTCCATCAGTACTCGAGACACCCACACTATCACTAGCCCTTGTATGTATTGGGTATGTCTACCTGGGAGAGTTGGAAGATGCAATGTTTGTATTCTGCCTTATTTACACATAAGTGTGTAAGCACCACAGTACACCAGGGTGGACGCACACTGTGACTGTGCCTGCCTGAATGTGGGCTCAGTGTCCCAGGGATGGTTAAGTCAAGAAGGAAGAGGACTCAGAAGTGACTCTGGGCATTCAAAACCTACACTGTTGTTTTTCCCTTCTCCTGAAATCCTGCCTTAGTTTCCAATGTCTGCTAGATTAAAGTAGACGAAAATTCTAAATAAGTCAGGTGATGGATATATTAGCTAACATGATGAGGGAAATCCATTTACAATGCATACATAGATCAAATTATCATGAGTACACTTTCATACCTCACAATTTTCTCAATTATACACCAATGAAGCTGAAGTAAAGAATCTACACTAATAAAAGAGAAACATGCAAATTGACAGTACCTCCGCTATGCCCACAAGCCATGCCCACCAGCCAATCAGGAGAGAGTATGCAAATTAACCCAACCAAGGGCAGTGGCCATGGAGCTGGAGCCAGCAGGAGGGGCTTGGGTTGCCCCGGCAATGGAGGAAGCCAAGCTTCCCACCCAGCCTGGCCAGCCATGGCCTCTGCTCAAAGCTACAAAGTTTCGCCGAAACCGGTTTGGCTCAGTGGATAGAGCGTCGGCCTGCGGACTGAAAGGTCCCAGGTTCGATTCCGGTCAAGGGCATGTACCTTGGTTGCGGGCACATCCTCAGTGGGAGGTGTGCAGGAGGCAGCTGATCGATGTTTCTCTCTCATCGATGTTTCTAGCTCTCTATCCCTCTCCTTTCCTCTCTGTGAAATATCAATAAAATATTAAAAAAAAAAAGCTACAAAGTTTCAATTATAGGAGATAAATAAATCCCAACAAAAATGGCAGCGGCCATGGAGCTAGAGTGAGGAGGCAGCTTGGGTTGCCCTCGGTGATGGAGGAAGCCAAGCTTCCCGCCCGCCCTGGTCAGCCCTGGCCTCGGCTCAAGGCTACAAAGTTTCAATTATAGAAGATAAATAAATCCCAGATACTTGCTTCCAGCCAGCCCTGGCCTCTGCTCAAGGAGGCACTGAAAAAAAAGAAAAGAAAAAAAGGAGGGGCTGGGAGCTTGGGTCGCTGGGGGGTGATCAGGCCAGCATGGGACAGCAGTTCTGGGTGATCAGGCTGGTGGGGGGCAGGGCCGTTGGGGGTAAGCAGACCAGCAGGGGGGCCAGTTGGGGGTGAGCAGGACAGCGGGGAGGGGGCAGTTTGGAGTGAGCAGGCCAGCAGGGGGGTAGTTGGGGGCAAGCAGGCTGGCACAAGGGGCAATTGGGGGTGATCAGGCTGGCGGGATGGCATTTGGGGACAAGCAGGCTGGTGATGGGGGGCAGTTGGGGACAAGCAGGCCAGCAGACAGAGTGGTTAGGGGCAATCAGGCAGGCAGGCAGGCAGGTGAGTGGCTGGAGTCAGCAGTTTCGGATTATGAGAGGGATGTCCAACTGCTGGTTTAGGCCCAATCCCTGTAAACCAGCAGTAGGACATCCTTCAAGGGGTCCCAGATTGGAGAGGGTGCAGGCCGAACTAAGGAACAGCCCCCCCCCCCGCATGAATTTTGTGCAGCGGGCCACTAGTCCATACTAATAAAAGGGTAATATGCTAATTAGACTGGGAGACCTTCCAGACGTTCTTCCGTACAAAGCCATGGTGGCGGGGCCAAGGCAGAGGCAGTTAGGGGCGATCAGGCCAGGAGGGGAGGGCAGTTGGGGGTGATCAGGCTGGTGCGGGGGGGGGGGGGGAAGTTGGGGGCGAGCAGGCTAGTGGGGGGGAGCAGTTGGGGGTGATCAGGCCGGCAGTGGGAAGCAGTTGGAGATGATCAGGCCGGCAGTGGGGGGCAGTTGGGGGTGATCAGGCCAGCAGTGGGGGGCAGTTGGGGGTGATCAGGCCGGCAGTGGGGGGCAGTTGGGGGTGATCAGGCCAGAAGACAGAGTGATTAGACGCAATCAGGCAGGCAGGCAGGTGAGCGGTTAGGAGCCAGTGGTCCCAGATTGCAAATGGGATGTCTGACTGTTGGTTTATGCAGTCAGACATACCCCGAGGGGTCCCAGATTGGAGAGGTTGCAGGCTGGGCTAAGGGAACCACCCCCCTGCACAAATTTCGTGCACTGGGCCACTAGTCCTAAATATAAAATGCAAAGCCATAAAATGTTAGAAGAAACCTTGGAAGAACATCTTCATGTTCTCAGGTTATGTACTGATCTTTTTAGAGAAGACAGAAAAATCACAATAAAGAAAAATTATTAATAAATTGGGATTACCATACAATATAAAACCCCTATAAAAATGACACCATGGCAAGGTGAAAAGAGAAGCTATTGACTAGAAAATATCCTATGTACTCAAAATATATAAATCAATAAAACATACACATAACCCAAAAGAAGAATAAAGAACTGAATTAAACAATCAATTCACTGAATAGTAAACTTGAATGGTCAAAACATTTTTAAATAAAAACTCAATACCACTAGTGATCAGAAAAATGATAAATTTAAAATTCCAGATATTATTTTACTCTCAATCGCATTAGCAAAAATTAACAAATCTAGCAACAATAGTCATTAGGTGGGAATGTGAAGCAACAGAGCTATTATCCACAATTGGGGATGTATAAATTGGTACAGTCACTTTGGAAAATGAAGTAACATTATCTAGTAAAGTAGAAAATAAGCATATGCAGCATCCATCTATTCCACCTGTAGGAAATACCCTGGAGTGTCCCTTGCACAGGTAAGCAAGAACATGCTTACGAGAATGATTAATGGCAGTGCTTTTAAAAGAACAAATGGGAACCAACCTAAATCCCCACAAGTAGGAGAATGGATAGATTAATATTCAGAGAATGAAATTTAATGCAACAGTAATAATGAACTAGAGCTGTAAATATCAGCATGGAAAATTCTCAAAGACAAATTTGTAATAAACATACAAATAGTGGAGAAATATTTAAAACATGGTGCTGAAATTTGAAAACATTCAGAATAACACTATGAATGGTTTTTGGCTATGGATAAAGTATAATTTAACATGTGTACCCCTAACCAGTTTGGCTCAGTGGATAGAGCGTCGGCCTGCAGACTGAAAGGTCCCAGGTTCAATTCTGGTCAAGAGCATGTACCTTGGTTGTGGGCACATCCCCAGTAGGAGGTGTGCCAGAGGCAGCTATTGATGTTTCTCTCTCATTAATGTTTCTAACTCTTTCCCTCTCCCTTCCTCTCTGTAAAAAATCAATAAAATATATTTTAAAAAATAAAATGTGCAATAAATACTATGCATGGGAATAATAAATATTAAATTCAAGCCACTGGTTAATTCTGAAGAGAAGGGACTAAGAAATGAATGAGTATATTTACCTTAGAATCTTTAAATAGATCTGAAATATCAGATGTGAAACAAATGGAAGACCAATTAATTTTACAAATAAATAGGTGGCTGAATACCAGATTGTTTGCAAAGTTTATTCTCTAGATTTTTCTGAAAGTTTGACATTTCAAAGTAAACATTTTAAGACATATAGGAAAAATGTTTTGTTTTACCTTTATTGTTTTACCCCTGAATTTGGTGAAACATATTCTACATTTCTTGTTACAAACATTATATAGAGTATAAGAGGGCACATATTGGAGGTTTGCTAGTTCATCCATAAGTACTGCTAGCTTTTTTTTTTTTTTTTTTTTTTTTTTTTTGCCTGTCTTAGGAGACATGTTGCTTCAAATAATCATCTGGATACTGGCTGCCTATCCTATCTAAGAAAAGAGTAATATGCAAATTGACCATCACTCCAAGACACAAGATAGTCACCCCATGTGGTCAAAGATGGCTGCCCCCATGTGGACACAAGATGGCCTGCAGGTGAGGGCAGTTGTGGGCAGTTAGGGTGACCAGGCCAGCAGAGGAGGGCATTTGGAGGTGACCAGGCTGGCAGAGGAGGGCAGTTGGGGGAGACCAAGCCAGCAAGGGAGGGCAGTTGGGGGGAGACCCAGGCCTGCAGGGGAAGGCAATTGGGGGGGACCAGGCTTGCAGGGGAGGGCAGTTGTGGGCAATCAGGCAAGCAGGGAGGGCAGTTAGGGGTGACCGGGCTGACAGAGGAGGGCAGTTGGGAGAGACCAGGTCAGCAGGGGAGGGCAGTTAGGGGAGACCAGGTCAGCAGGGGAGGGCATTTGGGTGGGGCCAGGCCCACAGGGAAGGGCAGTTGGGGGGACCAGGCCTGCAGGGGAGGGAAGTTGGGGGCAATCAGGCAAGCAGGGAGGGCAGTTAGGGGTGACCGGGCCAGCAGAGTAGGGCAGTTGGGGGAGACCAGGCTGGCAGGGAAGGGCAGTTGGGGGCGACCAGGCCTGCAGGGAGGACAGCTAGGGGCAATCAGGCCAGCCGGGGAGCAGTTAGGTGTCGATCAGGCTGGCAGGTGAATGGTTAGGGTGTGATCAGGCTGGCAGACCGGGATCAGGCCTAAACAGGCCTTCGGACATCCCTCAAGGGGTCCCAGATTGGAGAGGGTGCAGGCTGGGCTGAGGGATACCCCTCCCCATGCACAAATTTCGTGCACCAGGCCTCTAGTCTATCTATATAAGAGTCTAAGTGACCATCACAACTGAACAGATGACCCAACAGGCTGCATGAGGCAACCCGGCCAGCTGGGGGGTTAGTGAGGGGCGACCAAACGACCTAGCAGCAGGCTGCGTGGGGCAACCAGTCCAGCAGAGGGGGCAGTTGGGGGCAATCAGGCCAGCAGGCAGAGGCAGTTAGGGGTGATCAGGCTGGCAGGCAGGTGAGCGGTTAGGAGCCAGTGATCCAGGATTGTGAGAGGGATGTCCGACTGCCGGTTTAGGCCCGATCCCCAGGATCAGACCTAAACCGGCAGTTGGACATCCCCTGAGGGGTCCTGGATTGGAGAGGGTGAAGGCTGGGCTGAGGGGACCCTCGCCCCCCATGCATGAATTTCATGCACCGGGCCTCTAGTTTTGGTATAAAACTCTCTTAGAAGAGAAAAGTAGAACTGAACCTGTGTTAGTGGAAGAAAAGAAGTACCAGGTGTAAGAGTGTGTGTGTGTACTTCAGGTCTCATGCTGTCTATTAGTTGTTAAAGTAAATGAGATTGGATATCTCAGAACTTTGGGAGAATTGGGGTATTTTGGTACTTTTGTGTTCTGTTGAATTCAAATAACATTTCATCTCTAGTTTCACTGTTGTTATAAATCACATTTACTAGACACTCATTGAATACCAACAGTACAGGCTAACTGAACAACTGCATTAACCATATTTAGAATTTTTCTTAAAATAATTATGCTTTTTCAGAGTCCTGATTTCTTAAAAGCACTGAGTCATTTCTACAACTCCAAACAAGTTAATAAATGTTGTGGGCTCCAGTTTCCTCAGATAAGAAAGGTATTATTAAGCTTACCCACTGTTTATTCTTCTCCATAAGACTTTGTACATCACTGTAGCAGTAGGAAGTCACTGAATTGTAAACTGTCACCTAACAAGACTGTTGAGAGCATTTAATGTTAGCAGAGGCCCTAACTCTGTAGGGTGGATTTTGAAAACTCACAGTGAGTGTTAGGAGTACAGTCCAGATGTTCTGGTGTCCAACTTAGTATTTATTCATTTTAAAATGAATTTACTTCATTATTTTTCTCTGTGAGTAAAAAGTAACCTCATAAGTCTCTACATTTTTATGCACAATGTCCAACTCAAAAAAAGTATGAGACATGCAAAGAGAATATCAAAAAACTCAAATAATGGCAGCAAACCCAGAGATAAGTAAGGTACAGGAGTAACTAGAGAAGTTCTAAATGGCCATCACAAATAAGTTAGAGAAAATAGGTGTTTTAAATAGCTAAAAAGATGAAGAATTTCAATTGAGATTTGTAATGTACAAAAAGGAATCCAAAGGACATTCTATAATTGAAAAAATCCTATATAATAAAAGCCTAATATGCAAATGGTTCAACTGGGAGTTGGATCACTTGCTATGATGTGCGCTACCAGCAGGCAGCAGTGGAGGCACTGCTGGCACCGATGGGCCCCAATGAGAGTGGGACGATGGTGGGATGGTGCAGCAGGTGAGGGGGCGGCAGCAGGCCACAGCAGGGTGCCAGGTGGGGCTGCAGAGTAGCGAGGCTGGGGGTGTGAGCTGGGGCTACAAGCCTGGGGGCATGAGCTGGGGCCCGATCCCTGCAGGTCACCCCGAGGGACCCCACCCATGCACAAATTCGTGCACCGGGCCTCTAGTATAACACATATAACTGAGAGCTACTGAATGGGTGGAAAGAAGCATTTAACAGAGGACATAATTAGTGAACTCAAGACAGACAAGATAAAATATCAAAATTGAAGCACAGAGTCACAAAAATAATGTGAAAGAGAAAGAAGCATAGGAAATGTGTTGGACACCGATGGTGTAACATACATGTAATTGTAGTCCTAAAGAGGACAGAGAGATGCAATAAAGAGTAAATGGTCAAGATGTTTCCTAACATGTTAAAAATGATCAGCCCACAGATTTAAGAAGCTCAACAAAATCCAAACAAGATTTATACAAAGAAAATCACACCTTTTTTGAGCTATTTGGGCTGAGCTCACGGGTCTGATTGATCAGCTGCTGAGTTGACAGAAGGCTGGATGCTGCAGAACGGCCTTAGCTAAGATGGACTGTATCTGCTCATGTGGTCACTCATCCTCCAGCAGGCTATCCTGCTTGCTGCCCCATGGCAACAAGGGGCTTCAAGAAAGAAGGTTCAGAAGTGACACATGTCACTTATACCACATCCTAGTAGCCAAAGCAAAAACAGAGCCAACCAGATTCAGGTGGTGGAGAAAACTGTCTTCACTTCTTGATGGCATGAGCTGCAAAGTCACATTGTATGAGGTATGGATGATGGGAAGGGAGGAATTATAGACAATTTTGTAACACTCTATTGATGCGAATCTGGGAAAGTCATAGCTCTTTGCATACATATACCATTTCTTCTCATTCACAGCCATAGTTTGGGTTATTATGAATGAGAAAAACCAAAGGATACTGCATCTGAACATAAGAATATGCCAGAAATTAGTAAGAGTTTTATAAAGTCTTCCAAAAACAAACACACACAGGCAGGCAACTGACAGCATTGGCATCACTCAGATCAGGACTTTCACTATTGCAGTCCCAGCCTGCATATGTGCTTCAGAGCCTCCCATTCTAGCACATTAGGGTGCTGGTATTACCTGCAGGTTTTCACATATGCTCACGCTTCAGTGCCCCCATGTCTTTGTGTAAGTTTCTTCTTGTACCTAGAATGGCCTTTCCCATTAAGTCAAATCCTACCACTATCTTAAAGACCCAAGAAGAAGGCTACATCGTCTTTCATCAACTTGCCCCTAATCATCCCCTCCAATCTTCTCAAGTAGAATAAAGCTCCTGGACTCATAATAAATGTTAGCATATTTCACAGTATCCTTCACGTGGCATGACTTTGTACGTCATTTTTGTTCGTGTCTTGTCTGTCTCTGAAAAGTAGAACCTTGATTGCAGGACCCAGGGCTGATTTATCCCTGCATTCTTTTACAGCCCCTGCTCAAAGCAGAGGGTTGCTCACATGGCGGGTATCTGATAGATCACCTGTTCAATTTCTAAAGGAAAAGGGCACAGTTCAATTCTATTTGATAACACAGACATTTTCAGTTGTGTCTTAATTTCTAACTATACAGGATAGATGGATGCTGTGAGATTAATTTTGCATGAGCGAGGTGATTGATGTCCAAGGAGGAGGGGGAAAAAAAGCAACCTGGGCTTCACTTCTGATTTTGACACATCTATTTTCTTGGGCCTCTGGGCATCAAAGCCTCCCCTGCAAGCTTTGATGCATCACTTCATCACTAACGAAGATCTTTTTCAAACTCTTCTTGTTCACACATCTTGCTTCCCCTGAAAGATCTGAACAAATGGCAATTGCTTCCTGTTCCAGTTCATCACTCACGAAGCCTGACAGCTTCCGATTTTAATGAACGCCACCAGAGCACCCAGCCCCTGAAACGTGGCTCTTTCCCCTTCTTGGCTCATGGCCCACACTAGCACCGCTTTGATGCTGTGGATACAACAGAGTCTGTCGAACAGATGTAATCACAGCTACCCTCCATTTAACAGTCAATCAATTTGGCTGACACGATGTCCTTTTGGCTAGGTGTTTATGTACTTATAACCGTTCTCGACAGCCTGTAAAATTCTTCATCAGATTGATCTGTTTTTCTAAACATGTTCAGTGGTTATGTTCCTTGTTCCACCATCTGAGGTTTTAAAAAATGCCTCATTATTTACCTAAATCAAATTCAGTTTAATTTAGAGCCTGCACTCCCCTGGGTGACAAGACATTCAAGCTCAGAGTTTGCTTTTTTTTTTTTTTTTTTTTTTTAATAAAACTGTATTTTCGAACAGTTTTAGATTTATAAAATGGCTGCCAAAAAATACAGAGTTCTTGTACATACCTCACCTAGTTTCCCCCACTGTTAATATATTACGTTAGTATGGTCCATTGGTAATAATGAATGAAGTAGTACTGACATGTTCTTATTAATAAAGCCCGTGCTTTATTCAGGCGTTCTTAGATTTCTCTGTCCACTTTCTGTTCCATCCCATGAAGGACAGCACATTTTAGCAGTCTTCTCTCTGAGGCTCCTCTCAGCTGTCACAGTCTCTGTCCTTGCTCTTAACGACGTTAACACTTTTGATACTGATGTTCAGGTATTTTGTATGTCCCTCAAATGATACTTATCTGATGTTCTCCTCATAATGAGACTGGGGTTAAGGGTTTGGGGAGGAGACCACAAGGGCAAGTGCCATTTTCATCCTATTACAGCAAGTGTACACACTACCAACATGACTCATTATTGTTGATGTTGACCTTGATCGCCTGGCTGAGTGTTTGTCAGGTTTATTAATTTTTTTCTTCTGTTTCCATTTCCTTTGGAGGAGGTAATTTACTCAGCTCACCCTTCATGAGTGAGAAGATAGGCGCCACCTACTTGAGGACAGAGTATCAACAGTTGGCTATATTTGTGTGAGTCTATTTCCAGGCATAGAATTCTGTTTCATTGGTCTATGTATCTGTTCTATCGACAATGCCATGCTGTCCTGATTACTACAGTCTTAACAGTAAGTCTATTTTTCAAAAATATATTTTTATTGATTTCAGAGAGGAAGGGACAGGAAGACAGGCACAGAAACATCAATGAGAGCGAATCATCATCTCATCTGCTGCCTCCTGTACGCTCCCTACTGGGGATGGAGCCCGCAATTGGGGCACAGGCTCAGACCAGGAATTAAACCATGACCTCCTGTTCATAGGTCAGTGCTCAACCTCTGAGCTACAATGGCCAGGCTTAGAGTAAGTCTGGATATTAGTGGTGAGACTTCTTTGTTCTTCAGTGTTTTGATGCTTAGTCAAGGCCTTTTGCCTTTTCATGAAATTTTACAATCAGTTATCATTTTCTACACAGTAGATAATACACATGTAGACAAAAGAATAAGTAAGATCATTTGAAATAGTGGAGATAATTGATAGTGGTAATGTGGAAAGGGTGTTTGGGGGCTAATTTTGACAGTGTGATCAGAGATCTCCTTAGGAAATGTCATTTGAGATAACTGAATGAAGGGAAAGCAAGTCCTGTCAAGTTTAAGAAAATAGATCTCTGATGTGGAAACTAAGGGGTGAAGGGATCCGAGTCTGGTTCAGCTTGCTTTCTGGTAGCAACTCCAATAAGGCCATTGTGGTTGCTACTAAGCTAAGCGAGCCAGGGGAGAGCTGGAAGAGAAAGCTGCAGCACTAGGCAGGGATTAGACCATGTAGGGCTGGTGGGCAGTTCTACAGAGCTTTAGACAGCAATGGGGAACAGAGCGACCCTGGACAATTATTTGACTGAATCTGGGCAGACATCCTAATGGTTGATTCAAATTCTTGCATTGTGTTCAAAATTTTCCCCACTCCTTTTTTATCTTTGTAGCAGTTATAAAGGTAGGTTAGAAAACATGAAAGAAAATATTTCAGAGACTTTTGTACTTTCCAATATGAACCATTTTTCAATAACCATAAATATCTGCCTCACTTGTAGAAAACAGATTAAAGTGCAAGCACTGAGTGTCCATGTCATCTGAGATGTTCTTCATGATTTTGGACTTATTTGTGTATAATTAAGTATTAAATTTTGAAAAAATTCTTTCTATTCTTTTAATACATCTCTCCCCCCATCTATCACTCTCTCTCACTCTTCCTCCCTCCCTTTCTCCTCCCTACTCCCCCCCTTTAAATCTAATTCTATCTATCTCTCTATCATCTATTTTTAATCTGATCTAATTCAAGGACCTTACAAGGTAAGTCTGCTAGCATTGCAGCATTAGCTTGACTAGAGAGACGTTATGCTTCCACAATATAGAATTATTTTCTTTTATATATATATATATATATATATATATATATATATATATATATATATATTTTATTGATTTTTTTACAGAGAGGAAGGGAGAGGGATAGAGAGCTAGAAACATCGATGAGAGAGAAACATCGATCAGCTGCCTCCTGCACACCTCCTACTGGGGATGTGCCCGCAACCAAGGTACATGCCCTTGACCGGAATCGAACCTGGGACCCTTGAGTCCGCAGGCCGACGCTCTATCCACTGAGCCAAACCGGTCAGGGCTAGAATTATTTTCTATTCCCTCTACTCCTTCTTCCCTATCTGCTTGTTCATGCTGTTTCCCTCCCCTGCATTATCTCCACTAGGGCCCCACCCTGTAGAAATCCTACCAATCCTATAGGAGCCAAATGCAGTCTTCTCTAGAAATCACTTTTTAGAGTCAAAGTGTCAGAGATGACTTTGGCCTGAGTAGTACTGGGTCTGAACTACGCTTTGGGGAAATGACTCTGATATAGGGGTACAGAATAACTGCAGGATAAAGAAGTAAAAGGAAACAGTTCAGGTTGGTAAGACTCAGAAATCAATAGTCTCGAAAGCCTATGAGCCACTTCCCCCAACTCTGCAGTTTTTGCACCTTTGCCCAAGACATATGTCAGTGGCACAGGTGGTCAGTAATTTTGTTTCTTAATGAGAACAAATGAGTCCTGGATGTTTGATGGAGGCTGGCTGATGATGACAAAATCACTAGCTCCGTCTCCTGAGTTGAAAGAATACTATGCAAACATGGCTATGAGTCACACATATTCAATTTAGGCAATTGCATTTGGACGTGTGATGATTCTATCTGAAAATGGGATCAGTCAGGGAGAAAAATGGACTTTGTGAGGCTGAACAAACAAGTCACTCACTGAAAATTGAAATTTCCATTTTATCCCCGAGTTCTTAGATGAAGCTGTCCATGTCTCTGAAGCTCTAGTGATTTCTTTATTTCCCTTGTGTCAAATAGGATGTAGTGTATGTGTGTGTATGCGTATGCATATGTGTGTATGCGTATGCATATGTGTATGTGTGTGTGCACGCGCGTGCGTGTGCGTGTGTGCGTGTGTGTTTACCATATGCCAGCACGGATCCTGCTGTATGTGGTACTGAGTAAGATGCCTGGCAATGTAGCTGTTGCTGCATTTGTAAATCTGCCATCTTCCTTGGCACAGGCTGCAGGACAGCTATCCTGTTCTCTCTCGCACTCTCCTTCCCCTCCCCCCACTTTGCAATCTGCATCAAAATGAACAACCATAATGAAATCTGCCTTAGCGAGCTGACTGCATTTCCTGAACTAAACAAGACAACACTAGGGCTCTTTGGGAAAAGGAGTTAACTAACTTTATATCTTTATGTTTGTGAAAATATGATTTCTTCTTCCCCTGCCCATCAATCAGAGCTAATGTGAAACGTGCATTGTCATTATTGTTTCTAAGGGCATACAGCCCTTGTTTCTGAGCCAGACCATCCTTTAACGTACTTTCAGTTACTGAAGCAGCAATTACAGGTTGATACTTGCTTTTTAGAATGATACTCAGTGGTTGGTAGTGGTAGCAAATAGTAATAGTGGTAGTGGCGCCCTAGCTGGTCTGGCTCAGTGGATAGAGCATCGGCCTGCGGACTGGAAGGTCCCAGGTTCGATTCCGGTCAAGGGCATGTACCTTGGTTGTGGTCACATCCCCAGTAGGGGGTGTGCAGGAGGCAGCTGATCGATGTTTCTCTCATCGATGTTTCTAACTCTCTCTCCCTCTCCCTTCCTCTCTGTAAAAAAATCAATAAAATATTTAAAAAAATAGTGGTAGTGGTAATAATAATAATCATATTCTTTATTTGGCAATTATTATGTACCAGCCATGGCGATAAGCACTTGCTATATAGTATATAATTTAATCCTTCTGGTCATCCTCTGTAATAGCAATTATCATCCCCATTTTGGCAATGAGGGGGTTCGGCTCAGAGATTTTATATGGCAAACAACTTACAAGTATTAGAGCCTGGATTCAATCCCAGGTCTTTTGAACTTGTCATCTTAACCTCCTGCCATATTGCCACTCAGAACCTTTAGAAGGAGAAGCTCTTACCTGAAGACTAGAATCTATTGAGTGCTGGCAATATAATAGTGAGAAGTTGATCACAGCCAATGGCATTTTCTGTGCTGAATAAAGGAACCCAAAAACTAACAACATGAGGAGGAAAGGGCAAGTTGATGTTGCTAAATGGAATTCAATGAACCAGTATTGATTTCTACTAAAGGCAAGGTATGGATAAGCACTAAACAGAGGGTGATGCATTGGACCCAGTCCTTGACTTTAAGCACAGTTAAGAAAAGAGGCTCATACAAATAACAATTGAGGTCAGGTTGGTATAAATACTAAAAGGGAATGAAGTGATCATGGACTCTCATACCATTTGCAGTAGTTGGAACATTGCATTTTAAATAGTAATATTTCAGAAAATTGTAGATTGACAATCATATGAAACCATGTCAGGGGGTATAGCAAAGTCCAGAGGGAAGAAATATCACATTTGTGTCTCTAGTAGCCTGAGAAATAGGCACGGAAGAAAGAATTCTTGAGAGTCCTGGTGAGGAACAGTTGTGGATTCAGAGAGCCATAAAAAAACTGGACTACTATGTTCATTACAGCATTATTTACAATAGCCAAAATACAGAGGCAACCTGTGTCCTTTGATAGACAAGTGGATAAAAAATATGTATATAATGGAATGTTACTCATACATGAAAAAGAATGAAATCTTGCCATTTGCAACAACATGGATAGATCTAGAGGGTATTATGTTAAGTGAAATAAGTCAAACAGAGAAAGACAATTACCATATGATTTCACTTATCCTATATAATATGCAAATTGATCAAACGGCAGAACAACCGGTCACTATGATACACACTGACCACCAGGGGGGCAGACGCTCAACGCAGGAGGTGCCCCCTGGTGATCAGTGCTCTCCCACAGGGGGAGCACCGCTCAACCAGAAGCCTGGCTCACAGCTGGTGAGCACAGCAGTGGTGGCGGGAGCCTCTTCCGCCTCTGAAGCAGCGCTAAGCCGTTCGTCGTACATCCCCCGAGGACTCCCAGACTGCAAGAGGACTGAGGGACACCCCCCTGCCCAGTGCATGAATTTTCATGCACCAGGCCTCTAGTATAAATAATAAAAACAAAGTAAATGAAAAAAAGAACAGATAAAAACTCTTTGATACAGAGAACAAACTGATGGTTGCCAAATGGGAGAAGGGTTTGGGGTGGATGGGAGAAAAAAGGGAAGGAATTAATAAGTATAAATTGCCATTTGTAAAAAAAGTCACAGGGATGTAAAGTACAGCATAGGGAATATAGTCAATAATATCAGAGTAACTATGCATGGTGTTGGATGGGTACTAGACTTATCGGATGATCACTCTATGTTATGTAAATATCTAAGCACTATGTTGTACACCTGAAACTAATATAATGTATGTCAACTATATCTGAAACAAACTGGATCAATTCCCTCAATCCACTCAATATGCAATGACCAAGAACACCAAAAAGATCAAATACTTTACTACTTTACTCAAGATCAAACAGCTGCTTAGTAGTGATGTCAGAATTAAACCCCAAGTGTCCAGGCTACTGTTCCCGAGTTCTTTATGGCCAGGTGCTTCTTTGAGTCACTGTCCACACGGCAGTTATCACATAGCCTTGTGGTCTTCCAAAGAGGTCAAGGGGTTGAAAGATGGGCCTTCTTCATTATCTCTTGGGGGAAACTCTCAGAGGACAAGATGATCAGATGCCAATGTACAAGACAGTGCTTCCAAACTATCTTATTTTTTATTGGCTATAAAGAGTCCCAGACACCCCTGATGGGAGAGGCGAATTCAGCTGAGGCACCTGTCCTGCCACATCTCTTCCTCTCAGTCAACAATTACCAAGGTATGCTAGGCAGGTTGAAATGCTCGTAGCGTGCAGCAGTTAAGAGTGTGGCTGAAGCCAGATGCATCGCCATCCATCCCGTACGTCAACCAAACCACAGTTTTCTCATTTCCTCAAACCAGGGTAATACTAGAATTTCATTCAAAGCCTATGGGATGATTGGCGAATTAACACAAAAAAGTACTGAGCACAGTGCCTGGTACAGGAAAACTTCTCAACAAATGACTTCTACGACTATAATTATTTCTGTTGATAACGTTGGTATTAACTCAGTAAACATGAAGTGGGTGTCTGTCCGATTTCTAGAATGCAGTGGATTTAGAACTCCCACACCCAGGCCTTAAAAAGACAGACAGCTTCTGCTTCTTCTCTTTTGGAGCCCAGGCTCCATGCAATCAGGAAGTCCAGGATAAATTCTGGATGATCAGAGAAGCCCTGAAGAGAGACCCTAAAGATGAGAGTCCACCTTTGGGTGCTCCAGCTCCATCTCAACTCTTAGCTGATGGCGGCCACCTGAGTGACCCCAGACAGCACAGAGAACAGAAAAACTACCCAGCTGAGCCCTGCCCCCATTCCTGACCTACAGTTGGTGCTAAATCATAAATCATCTGTGTTTTATTTTACCAAGTTTGGGACTTTATTACGTGACAGTGGTAAGTGATACAATGTGCATTGAGTGTTGAGGGTTGGGGCAGAAAACAGAGAGGTGGGCAGCTGGCTAGGTTACAATGGATTAAGAAAAAAGTGAGTGAAGGAAGAAGGCAAAGACTACTGAGGTTGGGAATTCAGCGGTGAAAGGGCAGAAGTAATTCGCTGATAACAAGAAAGAGATTAGATTTGCAGGTTTGATTGTTTCCAGGCCAGAGCAAGCTGGGTATGCTGGCAGAAAGGAGAGAGACTGAGGAATGCCTGGCCATCTTTAACCTTCACCTGTTCCACGGACTGCCCCGCAGTTTTGCCTAAAGAGCAGATGCCGAAGATGGTCCATCACTAGGCCCTCTGGTCTGTGCCTCTCAGCTCTGAGTTTTCTGAATTCATCGTTTTCTTCTTCTCAGGATAACGTTTCTGCAAGAAGTGTAGCTTGTCTTTTAAAAGTGACGTATCCATTTTAAATCAATTGTTATACATAATTATTTAGTGTTATTCTCTAAATGCTTTAAGGCAGGGGTGGGCAAACTTTTTGACTCGAGGGCCACAATGCGTTCTTAAACTGGACCGGAGGGCCGGAACAAAAGCATGGATGGAGTGTTTGTGTGAACTAATATAAATTCAAAGTAAAGGAGTGGAGGGGAGAGCAAGAGAACCGGATAGAACAGCCGGATCCGGCCCGCGGGCCGTAGTTTGCCCACGGCTGCTTTAAGGCGACTGTGGCTTGGCCTATGTGGTTCTGAAAATGCAAGTTATAATTGGTATATTGCCCAGTTACACAGCCCATTTTTTGGTCTACAGAATGTACAGTCATGAGAAAGTGCTATGTCAGGTCCCTGTGCTTTCTGGACAATGCTATACTGGAAGCCGATCGCCTTCCTCCTCATTCCATCCTATACAAACATACATGGCCACCCAGATGCACACTCATGCTTGCAAACTGACGGCAGATGATGCCTCTTCGAACCCTGCATTCATGTAAAGAGGCATGTGAAAAGCAAAAAGGAGACGGCCGTATTTTTACTGTGCTTTTTAGATGCCTCGCTCCTCCAACATTTGAGTGTATACGCTTCCTCTGTAAGACTGGGAGCTCCACCAGGGTGGTTTATTCCTCTAAGCTCAGTGTTTCAAGCACATAAGACTGTTCAATAATGTTAATAATTGAACATATGATCTGGTATCAGAACCTGTGACACTAGGATCTTGTATGAGTCATTGAACTTCCAATGCTTGAGTACTTCTGCGTCTCTAGCTAAAAGGAAGAGATTGCTACTTGCTCCTGCCTACTCCATGCTGCTCCTCTGATGTTTAGCCAGTTAACCATCAAAAACACTCAGAAGGAAAGGGGCATGGAACAATGCCAGATGGTAACAAATTCCCAAGGCATCTCCAGGAGACCTGTCAATCAGTGAAAAGTCGTGGAATGCAGCTTCAAGCACCACATATTCTGACAGCTGAGGAATCTCTTGTGTCTGTCATGCTGGTGTCAGGGGTCCTGGGGGCTTAGCTATGAGTCCTGCTGATTGATGCTCATAGTCTCAGCTCTGCTCGCACCTGTTTGGATGTATCTTTGAAAGGTGAATGTGTAGCATCGCTGCACTTGGCTGTGATATTCAATTTCACACGTGTTCTGTATCTACAACAGATGCAAACCTATTATAGTTGTGAATTCAAGGCGGGGACTGTCTAGGACAGGCCGACATTAGCAGCCCTAGAATGTGATTGTTAGTTCTTGTCATGCAATTCCACTCTGAATAATCAGATGTTGGATGAAAAGCAAATACTGCTGTTTTAATGTAAATAAACACACAAACAAACAACACACACATAAATGCATGCTCCAAAATTTTCCACGCTCCCCAATATTTCCACCTTCCAATGTTTTCCAAAATTTCCCATGACTGCGGATCTGCCAGTCCCCATTTAAGCTATGGCAGATGATGTTGCAAGAAGTAGGAGATGCTCCCATCAAGCCCTGCTCAAACTGAAGATTCAAGAGAAAAATGATTATGTTTTCAAGCCTCTACGTTATAGGGTGATTTGTTATACAGCAGCTGATTACTGATACAACTACCCTACCTATTCCTAATTCCTGCTGTTAGGGACAGCTATTTTAAATTTGTTTTTGCCATTTATTTTGGAAGTTGCTTCCATATTTCTAGCTAGCACATCTCAATGCCAATGAAAGAAGTTATGCCCACTTTCTGGGACTCAGTCTTATTTATAAAATGAGGCAGCAATACTAGCTTTGTCACTGGTTTGTCTAAGGATTACCTGAGACAATGAGCTTAGACATAGTTCAGGAAATGGCACATAGTAAGTACTGTAAAATTATGACTTTTACAATGAGGAGAAAACTGCATTTTTTCACGTCAATGTAGAATCATCAAATAGTAGAGACAGACCCATATCAGGGACCCTCGTGGTCAAGGTCTCTTTAAATTTAAAATTAGCATGACCTTGAAAACAGAAAATGCTGCATCCAGCACAGGTGAGTCAGTTCATACATATGTTTAGACAGCTATTTCTTTTTTTCAAATTTTTTAAATTTTGTTTTTCAATTACATTTTATAGTCAGTATTATTTTGTATTAGTTTCAAGTGTACAGCATGGTGGTTAGACAATCATACTGTACTTCACACCATGACCCCCCTATATTTCAATTACCCACTTGGCACCATACATAGTTATTACAATATTATTGACCATACTCCCCATGCTGTACTCCACATTCCCAGGACAATTTTGTAACTACCAATAAGTACTTCTCATACAGCTATTTCTTGAGTTCTTAAGTAGTGGATATTATCTGTAAAGTTAACACTACAGAATATGACCACTTACCTCTCTTCATAGAGATTATAAAAGCATTTCCTTCTCCATATCTGTTATGTTAATATCACAAAACTTAGTTTAATTAACATTTAATATTTACATTTTGTAACTATTTAAATATTTTTATCTGGTACATATTGTATTTAGTAAATGTTTTTTTAAAATTTTTGAAGCTAATCTTTATAACTTTTTTGTGGTTTTGCTTAATTTTCTATGTACCTGCCATTAATTAATAAACAAACTCTGCCTTCAGCTTTTCTCTGATTCTTGGCTCTCTGTTCAAGTCTGTGCTTGTTACTAAAAATCTGCCCGGATATGACATTTCACAGGAAAAGCAAATCAACAGGTAGAAACAGAGAGAAAAACATTGATGGGTTGTCTCATACACTCACCCCAACTGGGGATTAAACCTGCAACCTAGATATGTGCCCTGACTGGGAATCAAACTTGCAGCCTTTTGGTGTACAAGATGACATTCCAACCAACTGTGGCAGGGCTCAATTCACATTTTGTAGTATTAATATGCCTTCTAGTTCCTTTTGCTAAAAGGATAATAATTCCTAGATGACACATTATAGTAGAAAAATTAACCTAAGCATCTTCTAAAAATAAGTTCTTCAAGTATAAAAATGGCGTTTCTTATATTCTCCTTCTTCCTCCCCTTTCCCACTTTTTTAAAAAATATATTTTATTGATTTTTTTACAGAGAGGAAGGGAGAGGGATAGAGAGTTAGAAACATCGATGAGAGAGAAATGTCAATCAGCTGCCTCCTGCACACCTCTTACTGGGGATGTGCATGCAACCAAGGTACATGCCCTTGACCAGAATCAAACCTGGGACCCTTGAGTCCGCAGGCCGACGCTCTATCCACTGAGCCAAACCGGTTAGGGCCCCTTCCCCATTTTTTCTCTCCTCACTTCTTCTCCTTCCCTTCTCATCCTCCTCCCCTCTCCCTCTTCCTCCTGTACTGGTACTAGATTTTTCTGAAATGAGTTTGTCCAAAGAAAATATTTAAGTCTATTTAAGAGCTTGAAAAAGATAGACAGGCAGGATAGTTGTAATGGTTGCAGTCTTGGTGATAAAAAATCTAATGAAGCTTTAAGACCCGACTTTTCTCTCATCCGTATCCTCTTCTCTGTTTTAGAAATCTCAAAATGATTTGTCAAGACAGATCAAAGAGGGAAGAATTTTGCCATTGGGATTATTGCTTCTGAGGGTGAGTGAGTTATAGGCAAGACAAAAATGAAAAGAAAATAGATGTTCTGACTTCATTCCTTTTTATAAGGCCAACTAAGCATGACTTCTACCATCCTCCTGATCAAGAGAAGCTACAGTATTTCCATTTTCCCTCATCTCTCTAGGATATATGATAGTCTAATATCGTGCCCTCAATGTTGAGAGTAAAGAATTCTTACTATTTCCTATTTCTTCCATAGCACATAAAATGGAATGCAGTGGGTGGTATGATTTCAACACCTCTTAAGTTATCATGGACAACTCTTTTTGAACCTCATTGTTCTTATGTAAATAGGGTAACAATATTGTAGCTGGATGTGGAAAACTGAATTCTATGACAACCTCACTCTAGTCAGTTTTTCTCATTCATAGATAGATAGATAGATAGATAGATAGATAGATTTGTTTACACGTGTGTGTGTGTGTGTGTGTGTGTATGGAGAGAGAGGTAAAGAGAAAACAGAGGAACAGATTCGGAGACGAGATTGAAAGAATAGAGAAAAGAGAATTAGAATGAATATGTCTGTGCATATAATTTACATATATACATAAACACACACACTGACATATATACATAATTTCAACTGTGCAATAAAAACAACTATTATTGCATCAACATGACAGAAATATATCCTTAAAAGCAATACTTTCCTTGGCCTTCACAGGGTAAACCACAACGAATTTAACTCAAGTACCCTGCCATTTTGTTTGTTCTAATATGCGCACTGCATAGAAGGCAGAATTAGGCTGATCTGAATGCATTAACTGAACACTTGCCAGTTTGATCTTTGTACAGTACAAATGTGTTTCATGAATTAGTGTCACTTGTTCTTTTCTAGATGCTGTCAAATTCCTGTCACTTTTTGTGTATTCAGCTATTTGATGAAGAGGAAAAAACACTGTGGCAGAGGGTATAATTTTGTAAATAAAATCAGCCCTTAAAGGTGGCTGCAGAGTTTGTACATGTGTGTGTGTGTGTGTGTGTGAGAGAGAGAAAGAGAGAGAGAGAGAGAGAGAGAGAGAGAGAGAGAGAGAGAGAGAGAGAGAGAGAGAGAGAGATGGAGATGCACGGGGTATAAGATGTAAGTTTAATCATATTAAAGAATCATATCACATCATGATAACATATGTTTTTGTAGGAATAGCTGCCTAGTCCAAAGCCTGTGAAAGAAATCTGTTTGAAAAGGTTTTATGATTGCAATAGAAGAAAAAAAAAAAGATTAGGTTTACAGCTGCCCCTTAATGCTCATTGAGCTAAAGAGGTCAGCCTTAGGGTACTTGATCCAGGTACTTAACAAGACATTGGTCTCATCTCAGAAAATATAAATCTGTGGTCAATGTAGGAATAGTTATCAGTAAATATTTGTTCATTTTGATAAAATTTTCCTTTATGGATCATAACCAGGGTTCACCATTTATTCCATAAACCGAAGGAAAAATCTGCTGAGGTATTTGTGTGGTGTTTTGTTTTGTTTTTGTTTTTTCATTATCTTAGTAGGTGGAGCATAACAGTAAGAATCAATCCTCCCAATCCCTCCAAACTTTGTGAGAGATTTTCATTTCCTACAACAGTATTGTAGGGCCCACAACAGACATTGCCAGACACCCCAAATACAACAATTTTATAGGTAAAGAAACTAAACCTCAGCAAGACTAATCAACTTCCCTGAGGTCATCTAGTTCATAAATTGGATTACAAAATTCAAATCCAGATTTCTGATTTAAAAGCAATTCTGATTTCTGCAATTCCGCCAAAGACAGTGAGTTATTTGATAGCTTTGCGGCAGAGGTAGTTGTCCTGTTTGTTATTCATTTATTCACTCATTCATTCATCCACCCGTCCATCAGTCATTCACTCATGCATCAACAATTACTGAACACATTATATATGGGCAAGGTCTTTTCTTCAGACTATTTCAACTAAAAGAAATAGATTTCTGTTAAGTTGTCATACTTTGCCTGGAGTGTCCATGCATATGTGCTTCCTGCTCTGTCCTGAGGGAGTATTGCAAATAAACACTAGCTATTATTAGAGTGATAAAAGTAGTGATTGTATTATAGATTCCCATACACTAGCGTGTTAAAATTCATGTTTAAAACTCCATGTTTATAGTGGAAATCATGAATCCTTCTGAAATGTAATCTTCTAGCCCATAATTGAATCTCAAAATGAGGCTTTACAAGAGTAAAGTTAAATGACATCCACAGCTCTAAAATTTATACAAGGTTGCTTTCAGGGTCATTACAGACTTAACTCACTTCACAAGGATATCTGACCAAGAGGTTGAGTAGCAGCTGAAATCTAGCCCAATCTCTCCTTCCCAAGCATCAGTCCATATAGCTCCTTTTTCTAATTCATACACATCCACTGTCCACCCACCCACGCTGCACATCAATACAACTGTTTTATCCCAAACAGAGATAGTATTTTTTCAAATTCTCTCCAAAGTGCCATGTGGGCTAGTGGTAACCAAGCTGGTCTGGATGCCCACCTGTGGACCCCGACTCAGTGGTACCTGAATGAAGGACAGTCAGCACCACAGTTCACCGGTGATTAGTTCTGTAACATTCTAAGTCTAGATAAAAATACAATATCAAGTTCTAAGAATTAGAGGCTATGATTAGAATTCTCCATTATTTCAAAATTTGGCTGTTTATAAATAAAGTTTTCAAGGTACAAATGAATAGTTAACAAGATAGAGTAGAGTAGATGCCATCAAATTTCTAATTAGCAACAACAATAATAATGTTCTGTCTAGTCTCTGTATATCTATAATATCTTTGCTGCTATTTTCAAACTATGAATAAATTGTGGGTTGGTACTTGATAGTGTAGGGATTTTGAGGGCTTTATCACATGTCCTGAATGGAAAAGGCTTTCATCTCATTGTAAAAAAAAAAAAATCTGTCTGAATTCAGGTTCTCATGGCAACACATTCTGACATGAAAGACTGCACCAAAATAGTGCAAAACATCTAGAGGTGCCCTTACTAAGGGGTTGCTGTTTGACCATGAGTCAATGGGAGGAAGAGATCATACACATAGCAAACAAATTCTTTGCATTCAATCGGATGCTTTGGCTCCTTTCACTCATGTTTCTCTGCTGGAGTTCCATATTCCTGGATTTCTAACTGCTTCTCTTCCTGACCGTGAAACCTCTCCTCACCCACCCACTCCTCATGCTTCCCATTTCTTTCAAGTGCCTCTTTGAAGCTTATCAAAGCCACCTCTCTCACAGTCCTTTTCATTTTCCTCTTTAATAACCTCCAAAGCTGAAGGTCCCTAACCCTGCTCTTTCTGGTTACTCTATGATGCCTATAGATAATGGGTATTCCAATGGCTATTTCTGGCTTAATGATTCTCAGATTATCCACATGGCCCATCAGTCTCATACAGTCTCTAGGAATTCATCATTCATTCCCAAGGAAATGCTAAAACTGGCAATTTGGATGTTTTAGATGGGTATGACCTAAATACAAGTCACGCTTGTATGGTTAACAGAGAAGTTTCACTTTGATCAGGCGCTCTGAAAACTGTCACTGGGGGCATTAGTGACTTTTGCTTCTGATAATGGCAGACGAAGCTAAGCAGACCAACCCTCTTGCTGGGATCAATAGAATCACAGGAAATCGAGCCTGCTAAAAGACACTGGATTGATAACAAGGCTATTAAAAAACTACCAAAAAAAAAAAAAAAAGAACTAAAAAGAAAAAAAAATGACAATTCAGGGAGGTAAGACTTCCATTTGAGGCCGCTTTCTTCCAAGGTGCTTTTACTGAATTCAGAAGACAGAGAAATTGAGGCGCTAAGAAATACATTTAACAGCCTCATGGGTTGAGGGGAATAAAAATTGGATTCCTAGCCTTTCAAAATCTTCAAGCTTTGGATTAGAAGAAGAAGAGGAAGACTTTCTCTGGAAAGGGCTGGCAAGCCAATATGTTTTGCCTTTTGCAGACCATACTCAACTCTGCTGTTGTTCCATGAAAGCAGCTTACACAATTCTTGAATGGATGTCCCTGTGTCCCAACAAAACTTGATTACAAAACCAGGCAGTGGGCTGTTTACCAACCACTTGGTTATAATAACCAGGGGCCATCCCCTTGGAAGGGGAAGCTGGAAATAAAAGAGACTTCACATGGACTAGATCTCCACTTTGGTTCACTTCAATCCCTGAAATTAAACTACGGCAATCATTGATTGAGTGATCCTAGGGCACTTGCCAGAAATAAATTCAAATCATTTCTAGAGGAAAATAACATAATGCAAGGCTTCAGCATATTTCCATCCATCTTTTTAACTTATTTTAGCTAATTGTATGCTGCGACGCAGTGGTAAGAAATAACTCGGTGAGATTATGGAGACCCTTCGCACAGTTTCCCCCATGTTAACATCCTGCATAAGCAGAGCGCAAAAATCACAACCAGGAAACTGGCATTGATAGAATCCACTTACCTTGTTCAGAGTCCTGCAGTTTTACATGCACTCCTGGTGTGTGTAGGCATGTGTGTTAGTTCACCGTTATTTTGTTACATGTGTAGATGGATGTGACCACAGTCGATACACAAAAAATACACAGAAATTAATTCAAATCCTCTCTAGAGGAAAATAACATAATGCAAGGCTTCAGCATATTTCTATCCTTTTTAACTTTTCATTTTGAGCTAATTGTATACTGAGACACAGTGGTAAGAAATAACTCGCTGAGATTATACAGACCCTTGACACAGTTTCCCACAGCGTTAACATCCTGCATAAGCATAGCACAAAAGCACAACCAGGAAAATGACATTTATAGAATCCACTTACCTTGTTCAGAGTTCTTCAGTTTTACATGCACTCCTGGTGTGTGTATACATGTGTCACCCCTATTTTGTTACATATGTAGATGGATGTGACCACAGTCGATACACAGAAAATATAGAGGAAAAATTCCATTGCAAGGATCGCTTATGTTTTCCCTTTGTAGGCACAACCATCTCATTCCCTTACCCCACCTTAATGCCTGGCAACCACTAACATTTTCTCCATCTCTAAAATTTTGTCATTTCAAAAATATTATGTGAGTAGAATCATATAGCATGTAACTTATTAGTTTGCTAGGGATGCCATAACAAAACACCAGAGACTGGGTGGGTGAAACAACAGAAACATATTGACTCACGGTTCTGGAGGCTGGAAGTCTGAGATGGAAGTGTTGGCAGGTCTGGTTCTTCCTGAGACTGCTCTCCTCCCTGCGTCGTCATCTGGTTATCCCTCTGTGCACACACATCCCAGTTCTCTCTTCCCATTCCTAGAAGGACATCAGGAACATCTGATTAGAGCTCCACCTTAATGGCCTCATTTTATCTTAATCATGTCTTTAAAGATCTATTTCCAAATATGGTTACATTCTGAGGTACTAGGACTTGGGACTATAACATACATTTGACGGGGACCACAATTCATCCCATAACAGCAATCCTTTGAGATTGACTTTTTCACTTAGCATAATGACACTGAGACCCATCCAAGTTATTACAAGTGTTAATAGTTTTTTTTTTTTCCTTTTTTGCTGAATAGTATTCCATGGCATAGGAATACCCCAGTTTTTTAACCATTCCCCTGTTGAAGGACACTGGATTGTTTACAGTATGGGGGGCTATTACAAATAAAGCTGCTATAAACACTCGTGTGTGTGTGTGTGTGTGTGTATAGTTACATACTATATGAATTCACTCATATTTTTTAAATTATAAAATTATAGAAATGGAGAACATATTATTGTTTGCCAGAGATTGAGGAGGAATGAGAAAATGAGGTGGTTTCATACATACATATATATATATATATATATATATATATATATATATATATAGTTTAATCTATATAATAAAGTATATTGTATATATAGAAAAATGTAAAATATATGTTGTATAGTTTAATGGGTAATCATAAAACACACACACACACCAAGTACCAAAAAATAGAATTTCTCCAATCTTCCATATCTTTATCATGAGGCTCCTTCACTCCTACCCAAAGATTAAACATTGTCAAAATTTACCACTAGCTTAATTTTGTTTCCTGAACTTTTTTTAAATTATTTTTTAATTTTTATTGATTTCAGAGAGGAAGGGAGAGAGAGAGACAGAAACATCAATGAGGGAGAATCATTGATTGGCTGCCTCCTGCACACCCCACATGGGGGACTGTGCCCATAACCTTGGCATGTGCTCCTGACTGGAATCGAACCTGTGACCCTTCAGTTCGCAGGCTGACACTCTATCCACTGAGCCAAACCAGCCAGGGCTGTTTCCTGAACTTTTATTAACTGAACCATTAAGTATACATTTTGTATCCAGTTTTCTTTCTATTCAATATTATGTTCATAGGATTCATCGTTGTTGTAGCAAGTAGTTGTACATGTACTGTACATTGTGCAACATTTGATTGACCTTTCACAATTAAATTGCTTACCCATTCTTTTGTTGGTGGATGTCTGTCTGTCTGTCTGTCTTCCTTTCCTTCCCTTTTTTTTTTTTTGTTTAATTTTTTCTACCACAAATGAAGCTGCTGTAAACATTTCATATTTGTATCCTGGTAAATACATGCATGCATTTCTGATGCATAGATCTTGGAACGGTGATGTTAGTCGAAGCCTCTTTAGCTATCTAACCGTTACTTTTCATGATCTATCTTTTCCATCAACCTATTTATGTTTTAAAATATAAGATGTATGTCTTTTAGACAGCATCTATTTGGGACTTGCTTTTCATATTCAATGTAACAATCCCTTTTGAGTAGGATGTTTATGGCATTTACATTTAATGCATTTATTACAATGGTTGGATTCACAATGGTCATTTTACTATTTGTCCTTTTGTCTCATGTCTTCCTACTGCCCTTTTATTATTATAGATATTTTAGTGTGACACATTTCTTTGTTGACTTGTACTATGTTATTTGGACCTATTTTCTTAATGGTTGCTCTAGGGAATACATAATGCATTCTAATTCATTACAACTGACTTCAAAAACCCAGACATTTTGTTTCTCCTTTTCTTCCCCACATTTTGTCCTTTCATTGCCATGTGTTAGATCTATATGTTCTATACACCAACAATACAATGTTATAATGATTGCTTTATACTATCTAATGCCTCCTTTTTCAAAGAAAGAAAAGGATCATTTATTTTTATATAGGCTTTTCTAATCATTCACATACATTCAGTTTTCTAGCTCTTTTCATTATTACCTATGGATACAAATTACCATCTGTTGTCACATCCAGCCAAAGAACTTTTTCTACTATTTTTTAAGCCAGGTCTTTTAGCAACAATCGCTTCCATCTTTGTTTATCTGGGAGTGTTTATTTTGTCACTATTGAAGTGCATTTTTTTTCTTTCAGAGCTTTGAGTATGTTACAATAGTATCTTATGAACTGCATTGTTTCTAATGTAAACCAGCCTTTAATCATCTGTTTTTCTGTCTCATTGAGTATTTTTCTCTTTCTGCCTTCAAAATGCTCTCATTTTTGCCTTTCAACAGTTTGGCTATGATCTGGCTAGCTGTAAATATTTTTTAGTTCATGCTTCTTAAGGTTTACTAAATGTCTTAGTACCATCAATGTTTTTCATAAATTGTGGGAATTTTCAGTTATTTTTTTTTTTTAAAAAAATACCTGTTTCTCTCCCCTTTCTCTACTTTCTCTTTCTGGGACTCCCATTACATGTATGTTGGTATGTTTTATTTTGTTCCACTGGTCTTTGAAGCTCTGCCTGGTATATAGAAGATTCTCTGTGTTGAATGAGTTCATCATTTTGAAATACTGAGTTTTTGCTTGATCAATATAATGATAATTGTCATCCCTGACAATTGTGCAAGACCATGCCAATAATTTCAGTGCAAAATAAAGTCTGAACTTAGCCTGTAAAAGGCATGCTATAAATTGGTTCTGTTTAGTCATGTCAGTTCATCAATGCTAAAGCAGTGTGACTTTTCCCCTCAGATGTAATTTCGGGAAGTATCTTCTAAACCCTTATTTTGCTCCTTACATTCTGACTAGTCTTTGTCTCTTTTGTTTCATTTTCCAGTTAATTCATAAAGTGAGGTGTCAGGGACAGTTTGATGCCTGCATGGCTAACCCAGTGAGTAGTCTAATACCCCAGCGATACTATTTATGACCAGGACAATTATGTCATCTCTACACCAAAGCAACTTCAGTGCCATTTTTAGTCTCTTTGAGGACTTCACGCGATCAAAGCATTCTTCCTTGGACTAGGAAGCCTGTATTTGGTAAAATCAATAGGAAAGTGGCAGCAAAGGGACCCACAGACTCTCCAGCCAGCACATGACTTAGTGCTGCTCAGGAGGAGTCTACGGGTTATAGGATCTAAAGGACACCCCAAGGAGCTAGGGACAGGAATGAGAGCCGACAGCTCATACACACTAGCAGACAGCTACAGAATGTTCTTTGACACTAAACACAGTTTAAAAGTCTGTTTCTCCTTCATCACAGATAGAATGATCCAGTATATTTCCGTGAGTCAAATGCTGTTTGAAGTATTCATCAGTGGAGAAAGACGTTCTTACAAAACATTCCTCATAAAAATACTTATTCTAGGCAACTACTCTTCATCATTCAGTAGAATCTTGTGTACTTTTTCAGAAAACTTGGGTCTGGCCCATGTGGCCTTAGCAGCTTACCTCCCTCCCCCCTTCTCCTGCTCTCCCATGAGGTTGCTCACATGGAAAGTTTTGCCTCCACTGAATTCATTAAATGCTTTCATACTCTCAGTTCAAATGTTACCTACTCTGTCTTCTTGCTTGGCTCATCCTAATCTGTTAAGGGCTTCCATTAATCATATCTTACAATAATCTCTTTAGATATTCATCTTTCCCAGTATAATCTGGGCCATGACTGAATCTCCATGTGTCTTCAGATCCTAACACATGATAGCTAGGTTTATTTACTCAAGAATATTTAAAATGATTTTAGGTGCATGTTGAGTTTACTGTCTCATAAATTGGTCACTGTTTGCTAATGCCAAGAGATAATTCTTCCTTAATTCTGAATATTTAAGGACCAAAAGTTGAATGTTTCTTCATCTATTAGACTGCACCCTCCTAAGGGTAGAAAATTATGTCTGAACTTTCTAATTCTGGCATCTGATGAAGGGCTTGATGAAGATGAGGCACTCAGTAAATACAGATTAAAATATGGCTAGAAATATAACATTAAAATGGGACTATTAGTATAAAAGTCAGTACATTTGACTTCTGAAAGTGACAGCCTAAATTCATACTATGTTTGTAAAGCAGAAAGAGGAAAAGGTAGAATTACTTCTGGTTTAGGTTTTCCTCAAAGATTTGCTGAGCTATGTTGATGTTACAAATAGAATAGGAAAAATCAGTGTTCTACGATGAACTGAAGTTACTGAGGGAAGTTGAACATTTTCAATCTAAAGTTAAGTTTTCTTGGGAATGTTTCCTTTAATTCCCCAAAAGACTGAATATTTGCTGAATGTCTTCACACTATTGTTGTCTTCACACTATTTTTCCCTACTCTAAATTCCTGCAGCAGAAACTATTAGATTGGTCTTAGGCTCTTATTAGCCCTCTAGTATTTAATGTAGCATCAGGGAAACCAGGACTGGAAATAATAAATTGAGGTTTATTGTTAGCAAGATTCAGTCTGAGAGAAATGGTTAAGTCTCCTAAGGTTCCCTAGAGGAGATTCCTTTAATTTAAGCAAATCATACATAATCACATTTCCATTCCTACTTTAAAGTTTTATTTTTAAGTGCTTGCTGAAAAGTGTCCACAACATCCAACGGACTAAGCAGTTTTAGCCATAAATTTCAATAATGTAAGATCAAATGTAGCAATTTCAGGAAGGAGGGAGGAGACGCCAGATGTTTCTCAACATCAACCCAAGATTTTATCTAATTCCAAGAGAAAAGCCAATAGGTGACTAACAGAACTTGACAGTTTGAGTCTAAAATTGATGAAAATGTGAAAACCAAAGTGAAAAAAAGGCAAAATACTGAAGGAAAATAACAAGATGGGGACTTAGACAAAGATTTACTGACAAGATAGAAAGACTAATTTATTTTAAAAGCTATTGATTAAAACAGTGTGAATTTGACTTCGTTATAAATAACTAGACCATTGGAACAGAGTAAAAGTCTAGGAATAGACTGATGACAACAGAGAAATTCAGTGCTTGTCAATGCCAACATTGCAGATAAGTGGATGGCTAGATTACTCAATGAATAGTGCTATCTGTTATACATATGGGGAAAATTAAATTGCAATTTCTACCTTATACACAGATATTTGTGGGTAACCACTTAAATGTGCAGGGGAAAATTATAAACATTTAGAAAAAATAAGAATTCTATTTATAAGATAAGAGACATAGTCCTTACAGAAAATAGAGAAATACTCAATACATTTGAAAATGTTAATGTGAATAACCTCTATTTCTGGAAAACTACTGGAGAGAAAATGGATATATGACATACTGGGAAAAATATTTGTACCATATTCACCCAATATGGTATTCTTATCTAAAATAGTTAGAATGGCAATATGAATGAGATAAGAAATCCAGCAGAAAAATGAATAAAGGACTTTAGTAGGCACTTTACCGAAGAGGAAATGCAAATGAGTTGTCTGAGTGGTCCAAACATAATTAAACCAAATATTTAATTTCTAATCATTTTCTGATATATAGTCCCACAAGGGTCCTTGCTGAAACAGATGAAAAGTTCTGTATTGAAAAACCCACATTAATCCAGGCCTCAAAAAATTATCCTGCATATATATAAAGTAGTAGCTCACAGGGGGAAAACGTCACAAAATACACAGAAAACACAACACATAAGGCAGTCACCAGAAATATAAACTACATCACAATCGGAGCCTAAAATTATAGATACTGGGATTATCCAGCTCAAAAATAAAATGTTTAATATTTTCCAAGAAATTCACTGAGAGGGTCGAAAATATGAAAAAGGAGCACAAATATGTTATACCTTGAACTAAATACTTCTAGAAATAAAATACTGGAAGTTCAGAAAGGATGTGATCTGAGGTGGAAGATACAAAGGGGAATAAAAAGCAAAGAAAGTAGTAAATATGGACAAAAACTGACTGATTAAAACAATAATTACAAGTAAAATCTTGTTCACAAGAGGGAAAGGGAAATGATTTACTTTCTCCCCCGCCCACCCCAAGTTGAAGGTTTGTGGCAATCCTGCATCCAGCAAGTCTATTGGTGCCATTTTCTTTTAAAGTCACTCATGTAAGAGTTATAACCCAGTTTATCAGTAGACAAGCAAGAAAAATACATTTAGTTGGTAAATAATATGCAGATAATTCATTATGAACATTAACACACTTTATTGAGTTTATGCTCTTCTTCAATTATTATAAAGACAGCTTTAAGCTGGATATTCGAGTAAGAAGTGATCAAATTATAATTGTTGTTTTCCGAGTAACAGATATTCTTTCTTTGTTTCTCTTTTCATTTGCCTAAACTGTTTGGGATTGGGTGCATTTTTTTTTCAGCCTTCAGCTCCAGTTTCCTATAAAATATCTAAACTTTGAAACACACATCAGATGATTTTCAAAGATTATTCAAGAGGCAAATCGCCTTCACATGGATAAAATCTTCCCTGGCTTCATCTGAATTTATTGTTGTCACACTTTTCCCTCAAATAATTAAACTCGCCTCTCTGTGGTGCTTTTAGCCTTTGTTTTATGATGAAATAAGTAAAGAAGATCTTGAAATGTAGTAAAGTCTTCCACAAACACATGTTGATGAAGCCAAAAGGAAAACAAAAACCAAAGTACATTGATTTGGAGGTTCCAGTTCAACATGGGCACATAGGGGGCTCCTGAGCTCACCTGCTCCCAGGGACACACCAAATCGACAGCTAGTACAGACCAATTCCCTCTGAAAGGAATTCAGAAACTGTAGGGACTAGTTACAATGGGACTCTCCTGGCCCGGAAGGTAACACATTTTGTTGCAATTTCTGGTAACTGGATCACAAATAAGGCGATATATTTCTAAAAGCAATGGTAATAGCTTTCTGTTCCAGAGATTTTAAACTAAAGTTTGTCCCTACAAATTGGCACAGTTGCTCCGTGATTCCCAGCTTCCAGGCTGAGGCAGAGCAGTTTTCTTTATGAGCTGGTGTTTTGCATTGTTCTGGGAGTTATCCCCAGAGGCCAGGTCTGGGGACAGCTGCCCTGGCTCTGCCGACAATTTTATAAGCCTTTAATTCCATGAATTACATCCCTTGTCTACCAAAGGTGTTTCTTTTATCTATGACTGAGCTTTACTAATGTAGCATTTGCTATCAGAATTAGTTGCAGGTAAGAATGACATCCTGCCCTGGCCGGTTTGGCTCAGTGGATAGAGCGTCGGCCTGCGGACTGAAGGGTCCCAGGTTCAATTCTGGTCAAGGGCATGTGCCTTGGCTGCGGGCACATCCCCAGTGGGGGGTGTGCAGGAGGCAGCTGATCGATGTTTCTCTCTCATCGATGTTTCTGACTCTCTATCCCTCTCCCTTCCTCTCTGTAAAAAATCAATAAAATATATTTTTAAAAAAAGAATGACATCCTTCAAGGGCTTATTGGGGGTATCGATGTTGCGGATTGGTTAGCAATAGGATCTTGGAGAATAGAAAGGTAGGTGAAAAGTTAATCATGAGTTGATTGCAATTACTATGGCTGTTCTAGAAATGTATCCACTTAAGCAAATCAACATGGCCCTGGTACTTGGTGTGTAAGTACTGATCAGGAAAATGCTTTCTTCTCTTTTCTCTCTACTGATAAACAGAAAATAGCAAAAGTAATAGTCCAGGCACCTGCGGGAGGTAACCATTCAATGTGTCTCTTTCTTGTCAATGTTTCCCTCTCTCCCCCTCCCTTATCTCCCTTTCCCTCTCTTTCATATTAAAAAAAGAAAAAAGAAAAAAGAAAAAATATCCTCTGGTAAGGATTACCAAAAAAAAAAAAAAAAAAAAAAGGGAATAGTCCACCTTTATGATCTTGCCTCAAGGATACATAAACTCCCAGATTCCCATAAGCCAGCCACAAAAGGACAAATATTGTATGACTCCAAGTTATATAAAATATCTAGAATAAGAACAATTCAGAGACCAAGAGTAGACAAGAGGTTTCTAGGGGCAGGGGGTAGGGCAAATGGAGGCATTGCTTAATGGGGTACAGAGTGTCTGTCTGGGTGATGGAAAGTTTTGGAAACAGTGGTGATGGTTGCACAACACTGAGAATGTAATGTCACTGAATTGTATACTTCAAAGTGGTTAAAATGGCCAATTTACGTCATATGTATTTTAGCACAAAAACAAATTTAAAAAGAAATTGAAGTCCTCCTTAACCTCTTATTCTAACCATTTTCATCTAGAGAGTCTGGATTCCTGCACAACTCCATCTCGAATGGGAGTGGAGGCCCTTCAGTAGATGATAGCAGGATTCTCTCACCAGGATGAGTGTATGTCCTTGGTTACCACAGAAACCACATTGGCTCTACAATTATTTCGACAACCTCCCATTTGAAGAGTTCAAAGAGATAACAAAACACAAAGATGGTCACAGTACCAGGCTCCACATTCCAAATTCAGAAAGCCAGGTAACTCTCACCTTATAAAGGAATTACCATCCTATGCAAATTCTTCTGCTCAAATTTTAGCACTAGAACTTGTCAGAAGTCATAGCAAATAACGAGTGGTACACAGGGAAGACAATCGACAGAAGGAACCTTTTGGTTTCAGGCTTTATCAACATGCCTATCAATAGAGCATATTTTCTGAATCTGTTACAGTAAGTCCTTATTTAAGTTCATTGACTTTTAGTGAAACAACATATCATGAAACCAACTTTATCGTAGGCTAATTGATATAAATGAATTAAGTTCCTATGGAATCTCATCAATGTCATAAACAAAGTATATTGAATAATAGGATGTTACTCGAGGATCTGCTGTACTTGTGCATCTAAACTTTATTGAAATATTCCCTTTAACAAACATTTATTTTTGCCAGTAATATTTCATCTGCTATTTCCCTTAAGAGGTTAATTCTGCCTCTATGGAATTAAGATGTCTGAGGGAGCGGAGAACCCTTATTTACTTTCTTGTAAAGTATCATTTGGACATTGCTGTCTTCTTGCAATGTCAGGAAATTAGAACAATCACCTCTGGCAACCAAGGTCCCTTGAAATTCTGTTCTTTCTCATGCAGATTATCTAATTGTCTCATTTCCCTTTACCTCTTGGAGCCCTATGTTGCTGGCACTTCTGAAGGCAGGTGTGCCAGTTCTGTTATGGGTATGTCTTAAAGAGATGGAAGCTTAGCCCGGCCGGTGTGGCCCAGTGGTTGAACATCCACCCATGAACCAGAAGGTCATGGTTCAATTCCTGATCAGGGCACGTACCCCAGTTTCAGGCTCAATCCTCGGTGTGGGGTGCAGGGTTGTGGGAGAGACAGCCCATAGATGATTCTCTCTCATCATTAACGTTTCTTTCTTCTCTCTCTCTCTCTCTCTCTCTCTCTCTCTCTCTCTCTCTCTTTCTCTCCCCTCTCCCCCCAAAATCAATAAAAACATATTTTTAAAAAGAAAGAAATGGGAGCCTCGCCCAGGGACGTCCACAGACCTCAATAACAGGAACTCCTTTTACTTCCTAGAAATTCCAGCACCTGTTGGTGTCCGGTGCAGCCTGCACGTATGCACTGCCATCTGTGAATGAGAAACGCTCTCTTGCTCTGTGAGCACTGCTCCTTCGAGCCTGGGAAGGTATTTCTCCCTTCTCTGACAGAGGTCATCTGGTCATTCTCAGCTTCTGAGTTCCTCAGACACTGCTTTTTATTGGATGGAGGCTTACTATAAGCATCAGAGTAAAAGTTACATTGGAATCCAAGAGATTGGTCTTTGTTCCGTTTCCAAGTAAATGCTGTATTTCCCTTTTATATTCTAGACATTTGATTGATTGTTTGGCTTCAAAAAAATAGGGTAAATTAAACCCAGTAGACTCTCTGATATGCTTGTAGTTCTAAGCTGAAGAACAGGTGGTCTAAAATACACAGCCCTTTCAATTAATTTAGTGGACGTACTTGGATCTAATTCTAACAAAACCCATTTAGTAGCCATCAAGCTGTCAATCAGAGACCCTTGAGTCAAGAGATGCGCAAAGCAATAGGATCAAAGCAATTATATTTGCCAAGCACATGACTTTATTTCATGAAAAGGAACAGCAACACCAATAGTTGTTCAATTAGGTCAGCTGAAGTTTGTTTTTTAATGTGAATATGCTCTTTTCTCTACAGATTTTTTGGAAAAATTCACAGAGATGGCCTTTCATTGTGTTGCTTTTATGACTAAATAAGGGCCTCTATGATCTCCGTATGCTACCTGGTATCTGTGCTGTGTTGATATGATGGGGTAAAACATTTTCTGCTCTAAAGACCCGGCCCTGGGCTGTTTACTGGCACATGCTACTTTTAAAACACAAATGTTTCCCATTTCCCATCTAGTACAGCCCTAATGAATATTAAAAACACCTAAAGGCCCAAAGCAGGCCAGCAGGAGACATTTGTAACGTGTGAAAACAAGGGATTGACTTCTGCAATGTAAAAGAAACTCTTGTACATCAGAATGATTTTTAAAATAAATATAATAGAACGATGGGGAAAGGATATGAAACAAGAATCCAAAGGTTACTGAGTATAAAGAAATTTAATATTAGCAATAGTCAGAAATGCAAAATAAAACAAAAATGAGACTTTGTCAACCTGAGTTGGTTACATAGGGTATGTTTTATTTCTAAAAATTTAGCTGTATGCTTATTATATTTCCCTGTATGCTTATAATTTTTCAGTACAAAATTAAAGGAATTGAAAAATAAAAGCAGTAGAATAATATTTAAGAAGAGAGATACCAATTTATACCCTTACAGATTGAGAAAGATTAGACAACTGAAATGATATCAAATGCTATCAGGGTTGTAAGGAACTGTGATACTTCTTGCACTCCTAGTGGGAATATAGACCGATACCAATATTCTCGGGGGAAATAAACATCTGGCAATGTTCACCGGGACTGAGGATTCTGCACTCTAGGACACAATTCCACCCCTGGATACACACCAAGAAACTCTCATTCAGGTCCACAAAGGAACATGTATAAGAAGATCAGCATGAGTAACGGTTGAGTCTGATATAACAATTGAGATGTTTCACATCATGTGCTTGACATAGCACCTTTCACCTACTGGGGACCACACGCGTTAGCCGGTGGGGGAAAAGCTAAGGAGAAAGGGGCACACCTGACCGGATGCAAGATGGTATTTGTAAACAACTGAAGCTACTGAATAAAATGCTGCTCCACTATATTCATATTTCCTTTTGATTTCTAGCTTTGTGAAGGAAAATGGGGGGCTGGGTGGGAAGAATACAGAAAAAAAAATGGCAGAAGAATACGTGTATGAAAAGAGGTAATGAAGCCCCTAAAATGTCTCTGGAGCCACAGGAAACCTCAGAAAGTCATTCTGGGTGAAACAGAGGACAGTGGTCTGAAAAGCCACCGGGGCAGACGAGGACGCATGAAGTGACGGGACAAGCAAAGAAAGTATATTCAGCTGACACAGTGAGTGGCAGAAGGGTAATGAAGAAAGAAGACCTTGACGCTGAGGATAAATCCAAGAGCGATAATACAGGCAACAGTAAACTGACTGCAGAGCTAATGATGTTTAAGCTTCAGAGTCCCTCCCTGGCACAGGCCCATCACAGGCCTGTATCTCATCCTGTATTCTTCTTCATAAAGATAGCCTCCGCATGTTCTGTAAGCCTGCAGAAAAACCCAACGTGCCCCGTTTCTTGTCTCCACTCTACAGATAAGCCTTGCTGTTGTTTTGTCCTGCTGCAGGGGTTATCTGTCCAGTGGTGTCACTCCCAGAGCTCTGCCTGGAGAGGGAGCATGTCCCGGGGATCAGCTGACACTCCCATAGTTTCATTTTTCCAGTCCTTATCGGTACAAAATAAATGCTGGGAGGGCTTACCAGAGAATGAATTCAGAGCAGCAGCGGCCGAGACAGCCCAGGAAAAGACAGTGTCTTCACCCTCAGTCGCACACGGGGTGAAGGAGGTAGGCAGGGGTGGTATAACCTCTCAGACACGTGCAGCTTATTGAATTAATTACATCATTAAGCTTTCTCCCGTGTGCTCAGAAATAAAATCTAAAAGAGCTAGAAAGCCTTGGGAGAGGACACCAATAGTCACTAGCCAGATTTGAATTTAATATCATGAGGATTGATTGCTTTTCTTCCTGAGGTTGCATAAGGAGACCTCCAAGACCTGCATAATTGCTGCATTTGGGCAGAGATTTTCAGCATCCCACAGACCTGGAAACCTGTTTGGCCCCCTCCGAGGTCTTATAATTGCACTCAGTTAGCTAAATCAATGCGTAATCTGTAACCGCTGGCATAAATGACCTATTTCACAGGCTGCTTTAGAGCAGGAAGGAAATCAGGGAGAGACAACGAGATTCCTTCTTGTAACTCCATCCACTGGGGGCAAGTTGATGAAACAGCGTCTGCAGCTCATTAGTTAAGTGAGCTGACCCCTGAAGGGTAATACGCAGCATCTGGAAGTATCCAGCCAATCAAAGCAAGCAGAGGTAGACGCGACCTGCTGGAATGAGGCTCGATTGAACAGGATTTATTGTTGTTTACTCTTGCTACTTTCTCGAAGTTCAGGCCTGTGTCAGCAGCATCGGCAACACCAGGGATGTTAAGATGCAGGTTCTTAGGCCCCACCCCAGACCCACTGAACAGAATTTGCAAGATCCCCAAATGGTTCATAGGCACAATAGAGTCTGGGAAGCACTGGTTTAAAGGAATGATACTGAGATGATGGAAACTCCCCCAGGCCAGTGATCAGCAAACTGCGGCTCGCGAGCCACATGCGGCTCACGAGCCGTGGTTTGCCGCTCTGTTGACTAATGAGTTTGCCGACCACTGCTAGACTAAATGTTACCGTGTAGTTGGAAGCTGTGAGGATTAGGCAATTGTGGCATATTGTGTGCAAAGAGGTAAAGGGTAGTATATGACAGTGGTTGGCAAACTCATTAGTCAACAGAGCTGCAGTTTGCCGACCACTGCCCTAGCGATCTGAAGTCTAAACTCACCATCAAGATTTGCGAACTCCTGCAGTGCGTTAGTTTACATGGAATCTGGAATCAGACCAAAAGGATATAAATGCTAGACCAACCTTTACCACTTGTGTGCCCTTGGTAAGTTGTCAAGCTCTGAAGCCACAGAGAATCACAGAATCGTGACATGCATGCCAAGCTCAGACCATGTGGCCTGCGACAAGCCCTCAATATGTTTGCTTTTAATATTACCATGATATGAGGATATAGATGCTTAAGGCATGATTTGGGAACACGTAACTGAATCCAGTGACCTCTGCTGACAGCCTTGATTATATGATCGCTGACCCTCTGCCTGCCTCCTTTTGGCTCAGTTCTCCGCAGGAAACACGAACTCCCTCAGTGGCATTGTTTGAAACATTCACTCCTCTTGCCTTTTAATGCAACTGTGGCATTAGCTCATTTTCCTAGCAAGCTTTTTTTTATTTATTTATTTATTTTTTTTTTTTTGAGGAGTTACTTCTTTCTAAAGTAGGCCAAAGTGGGAAATGTGCTGGTCTTTGCACAAATTATTTGCAATTCAGCAACACATAGATAGATACTCAACTGGCCCGTCTCCATATTTAGACATCTCAAAGGAGCTGACACAGAGGGGAAAATCCTAAAACTTGTTTGTTTGTTTATTTTTAATTGTTCTAGCAGAAATATGGTTAATCCAAAGTTTCTAAAGTACATAAAAATAGTTACTTTTGGGATCAGAAGGGACGTGGGCAAGTTCCTGACAGGTGGTCTTGGGGCTATGAAGAACCATTATGCTCCATCTAATCAATATTCATATTATAGAGCTATCCCTCTTCCACCCCCAGCTAATTGATACTGTTTTCTCAACCAATTCCTTGATATACTCTCCCTACCAGAAAGTAAACAAACAAAAATCTTATAGCAATGAGAGGAAATTAAAACATGAGAATGGGAATTCCACCTAACTAGGTAAGTACAGGTGAGAGAATTCTGGGTAGGGGTCAATGAAAAGGACTTTTACCTTACACATGTCTCTGTATCCTCTTTTATTCCATTGGAAAATTGTTCAAGCATCTCTACTTCATAAGATGGAGGCAAAATTCTTACAATTTTCATGGGAATATCTGCAAATTTTAAAGCAGTCTTATCAAACACTATACACAGTGCATCAAAATCACCCAGAGAGCCTGTGAAACACCTATTTCAGGGTTCCATCCCTGCTGACTCTGACTCAGCAGTTCTGGGGAGGAGTCTAAGAATTAACATTTCTAGCAAGCTCTCAGGCAATGCCCAGGCTGCAGGGCCATGGACCTCACCTGGTAGCATCCAGACCATAGTCACATGTTTTATTTCATTCCTTCTTGTCTCCTTTTACTGTGGCAAATATCCTGTATAATAAAGAGGTATTATGAAAATTGACCAGCACACCCTCACAAGATAGCTGCCTATGAACAGACTGGGGGGGGGCGGGTAGTGAGGGATAAGCAAATGACTGAACAAGCAGGCCGGGTGGGGCGACCAGGCTGGTGGGGGGGGCAGTTGAGGGTGACCAGGCCGGCAGGGGGGGGGGGGCAATTAGGGGCAACGAGGCCAGCAGGGGGAGCAGTTGGGGGGTGACCAGGTCGGCAGAGGAGGGCAATTGGGGGCAACAAGGCCAGGAGGGGGAGCAGTAAGGGGTGACCAGGCCAGTGTGGGGGGGCAGTTAGGAGCAACCATGCTGGCAGGGAGGGGGCAGTTGGGGGCAACCTGGCTAGCAGCGGGGGGAAGTTAGGGGTGACCAGGCCAGCGGTGGGGGGGAAAGTCAGGGACGATCAGGCCGGCACACAGAGGCAGTGAGGGGTGATCAGGCCAGCGGGGGCGCGGGCAGTTAGGGGCAACTAGGCAGGCAGGCAGGTGAGCGATTAGGAGCTAGCAGTCCAGGATTGTGAGAGGGATGTCTGAGTGCTGGTTTAGGCCCAATCCGCAGGCCTAAAATGGCAGTTGGACATCCCCTGAGGGGTCCCGGATTGTAGAAGGTACAGGTTGGGCTGAGGGGACCCCCCCACCCTGTGCACGAATTTCATGCACCGGGTCTCTAGTAACCAATAAAAGGCGTCTAAGCTGTCCTCGTTAAGTCTTTTACCAATAACTGCATATGAATATCTTAGTTTTCATTGCTACTTGTCTGTTACTATTAAATATGATTCCTGTTGCCAAGCCTGGCCCTTTCTAGGATTCTGGGTGGGGTGGTACTAGAGGCCACGTTGTGTAGTAGTTAAGAAGAATAGGGCTGGGACAGGGCCCTACGGTGACATCCCTGCTTGGTCACTCTTCTAGTTACATGGCCATAATCAAGTTATTTCATGTTCTTGTTTCTTGTTTTTTGTACTAATCATATTAGTACATCCATTTCAGTATTTTTCTGAGGATTCAATAAATAAATACAGAAAAAATATTTACAACAAGATTTGCCACCTAGACTTTCAACCCAAGTTGGACACACAAGGAAAAATTCTCAAGTGCCAGGATGCCTCTGAGTGTTAAACACATTTTTCATCATGATCCTATATAATAAAAGCCTAATATGCTAAGTGTCCGACTGTTGGTTCAACCATTCGACCAGTCACTATGATGAGTACTGACCACCAGGGGGCAGATGCTTCGACCAGTAAGTTAGCTTGCTGCTGTGGTCTGGCGGATTGGAACTGGGCAAGATGAGGTAGACATGCCCTGGAGCCTTCCCATGGTCCCTCCCCAGCTGGCCAACCTCCAGTGGTCCCTCCCTGGCTGGCTAGCTCCTATCAGCCTGGATCCGGACTGGGTGAGATGGGCCGGACATGCCCTGGATGAATCCGTGTACCGGGCCTCTAGTTTTTATATAAATTTCACTTGGACCGAATAGGTTCGGCATCCTCACTTTTTAACAGAGATGGGAAGTAGAATCTCTTGGGGTTATTTGCTCCTCAAAATGGCAGAATCAAGGTTTGTTTAGCAGACTTATCCAACTCCAAGCCCATGGTTTTATTCTTTTATTGCTTGTTCATTTGTTTGTTTGTTTTTGGTCAACACGCATAGTTACGGAGCTTGGTGAGTTCTTTGAAGCCACTCGGCCACACTTCCCAGAACTCTCTCCTGAAGGCCATTGAACCCCAGGAAGGATTTATTTGATAACATGGTGAAACAACTGTCAGGAGGCTCAACCATATACACTTCGAGGAAATGAAATCAGATGTACCTGGTAAGGGCCATTCTTCTCCATGTACAATGCCCAGGTGGGAATGAAGGCGCTAAGTGAGAGGGTGGGCACACAGTCAGCCTGAGGACGTTAACGTAAGGACTGGGCATAGGAACAAAGAGCCTCACTTCCCACCACAGTCACAGGGATTAACTGTACAGCTCCAGGAACAGAAACTTTCACAAGGACTCCAGGTTCAAGAAGAACGCCAGAACATACATGGTTTCCCCTTTCTTCTGAAGGCCCCATGGAAAAAGAAGTACAGAGATAAACTGAAGAGTAAACAATATCAGCCCAGGGAAAGGAGGATGCTGGAGGCCACCAATGTGTAAGCAATTACAATGAAAGGTTTAAAGATTAAGAACAGTTGGACTGTTGACATATACAATAGGCCGAATAAGCCCAGCCTGCAATGTGTTAGGAGGGATATATCTGCTGCAGAAATCCTGGAGGAGCTTTGGGCTTAAAGATGACAGGTACAGCAGAGCTGTACCAAAGATCATGTGTGCAGACCTTTTACTGAGCATTAGTCAGCAACCCCATCATCCCTGCCACAGCTCCCACAGAGCACAGACTCCTTGGCATTTTGCTGAAAACAAACCAACAAAAAGACAGGTCTTCTAGGAGGAAATGGAATAAAATGACTGCAAAAAGCTAGGGATGTTAATGCCTGAAAAAAAAAAAAAAAAAAAAAAAAAAAAACACCACTTCTCATTTTGACAGTTAGGGCATTTGCATCCTGATACTGAGCTCTATGCCCACTCCCTTTAACATTGCTCCTGCTCCACTCAGCACCAATCAAACAACTCAAGCAGGCGCTCTCGCAGAGCGTCTCACAGAAACACTCAGGGTCCCAGGTATATAAGGAAAACAGACAATGTTTGGGGAAAAAAAAAAAAAAAACACCAGGAAGCAAAATTTTTAAACGAAATTTTGCAGGTTTGATCCCCAGCCCAAGTCAAGGCACATGCATGACGCAACCAAGTGATGTGTCTCTCTCACATCCATGTTTTGATCTCTCTCTCTCTCTCTCTTTCCCTCCCTCCTTCTCTCTCTAAAAATCAATTAAAAAATATTCTCAGGTGAGGTTTAACAAAACAAAATTTTAAAGAGAGAAAAAAGGAAAAAAAAAAGAAATAAGATGCTAGAAACAAACAAGATACTAAAATAGAAAATTGTGCTTTGGGGGCGTCTTTTGGGTGGGACCCCAAAGGGCTGGCTACGAGGTAGTAGAATGGGAAGGCAGCTACTCTTAGGGTAATCTAGAATTGGTACTACAATTGGCCTCCTGCCAGAAGCAAACTTCAATGTAAAAGGCCTGGGGTGGGGTGGGAACCAGGTGGAGGGGAACAATGGGGGGGGGAGGGGAACATCTGTAATACTCTCAACAATAAACATTTTTTTTTTAATGTAAAAGGCCTTATTAGAGATCAAACAGCATATTTCACAAAGAAGAATTTCAATTCACTGGAAACATACAGTAAATCTAAATGTGTAAAGTCTCAAGTTATATGAAGAAAACATATAAAACTTACAGGAAAAAAATGACTTATATACATACAATCATAGTGGAAAATCTTAAAACATTTCTAGGTTCCACTGAACTTTAAAGAGGTCACTTTTTACAACATTGTCAGGCCTTAGCTAGTGAAAAAAATCAAGATGAAGTAAAATGCCAAAGACTTGGAAAGGAAGAAAGAAAATGAATCATATTCACATGTACTATGACTATGTACCAGAAAATCTAGCCATTAATTAGATTTTTTTTTAATGAGTTAAATAAAACCCAAAGAGTAGTATTTCTACAAACCTTCAATAAAGAATTTAAAAATAACATTTTTAAAAGGCTATTTAATCCCGGCTGCTGTGGCTCAGTGGATGAGGATATAGACCCATGAACCAAGAGGTCACTGGTTTGATTCCTGGTCAGGACACATGCCTGGATTACAGGCTCAATCCCCAGTAGGGGGCGTGCAGGAGGTAGCAATGGTTGTTTCTCATCTTTCCTCTCTCTCTACAATCAATAAAAGCATATATTTTTAAAAGGCTATTTAAAAGAAAAAAATATATTAAATGCCTGAACAAAAGCATCAAGATGGCTCATGGACAGAGCGTTGGCTGAAAGTTGGAGGAAAGCTTGTGTGGAGAGACTGAAGGGTCTCTCTGTCATCACAGGTACAAGGGGAATGGTATATACGTGGAGCATCGTGGGGAATAATCAGGAGATGCTGAGTAAGAGCATGCCAAATCTGAGTTAGAATTTGAGAAAATTAAACTGTTAGTGATAAATAAAATACACAAAAGTAAGCAAAGAGAGAAGCAAAAGCTTCCTAAACCCCAAAACCGTCCTGGAAACAAAAGCAAGCAGAGAGAAATATAAGAAGATAGAAGTTTTCAGGTGATTGGGGGTGGCTGGTAAGAAAAAAAAAAGTAGGAGGCATAGGACTCTAAGATTTACATTTAATGGGGGTAGCTTGCGTATCTCTACCTCCCCACCCCCACCCAGAGTCCCTAGATCAGATTTCAGGAAACAGAAAAAATAGGTTTGGTAACTGGGCATTAATTTTTGTGTCCATCTCAACTGGCTAGATAAGAAAAGCCTAGTCATCATAATTTCTGGAATTAAAAAATCACCACCACTCCACACTTACAGTAGATACATAGATATACAACCTAGTAACTTGATAAAACAAAGTGTCATTAATTTTTCTGGATGTAAAAATAACTTAAAAATAAATTCATAAGGATGCTCAGTGCTGATCTATGTCTAGCTCAGTACGGCTTTTGTCTGAGTTCAATACACCTTTCTTTGGATTTGCCCCAGGGCTAAGCCAGCTCCCACAATTTTTTAGTTCAAGTCAAGTGTTTTCTATGACTTGTATTTTGTGTCTGTTTCATTTGCTGCTTGTTACGTCATTTACTCATTCATTTCTTTATTATTTATTCAGACCCGCTGAATTGTGAATGGAATGGAAAGATGAAAGAGACCTAGCCCTTCCCCACCAAAGATCTACACTTTCATATGTTACGTCCAAACAAATAATTATCATGCCTTATGAGATAAAAGTCTCCCCTAATCACACTTTCTTTCTAAATGGTCTCCCTGGGGTTCTTATGGGATACCTCTTGCATTCCTTTCCTCACATCTTTCCTTACTCTTCATTCATTATTTCTCTGTTCACTAATCTTGAATGTAACATTAGAGTTGGTATCATGAGCTGATTAGAAGGATTTTCCTTCTCTGTTTTAAGTAGCATCTTTTCCAGCTGAGTTCTCTCTTTCAGTGTGTATGAACATTCTGAGCGATAATTCCCTAATTTTTGTTAAAGAAAAAGGTCCAATACAGGATGTCCTCAGGGTATTTATGTAGTGCCAGCTTTTCAGAGAACATGTAAACTTGGCAGTTTTCGTCTCAGAAGAAAATAAAAAGTAAATAAATTCAGTATTGCATTAGACCATGAAAAATATTGAGAATATCTGGCAGCAAATAGAGACATGAGTTTGGGTTGCAAAATTCAGTAGCTACTATCAGGAGAGAACACAGACTAGAATCTGAAGGTCCAGCTGTGGGCCCATGGGTGCTCAGAGAGGAATGCCCAGGCTGCTGAGTTGTTCTTTCCTACCTGTGATCATGGGGCGTGATGTCAGAAGCTCCCAGTAGAAGCACCACTGTCCTTGACCGCCATCTATGTTGCAATCTCCGTGCTCAGTTGTCCCTGACACGTGACACAAGCCAAGTCAATTGTCCATAGCATCCGCAGCTTGGCTTCACCCAGTTCCAGAACGTTTCTCCAGCACTCCGATCCTAAAATGTGAGCACACAAAGGCTGGTAAGTGTCACAGCAAATGAGAACCAACTGACTCTAACTCTCCAAATTGGCCCTTTAGGAGGACAGAGAGGCTAACTTTGGAAAAAGCCTTGTTTCTGCAAAGTCAACATCTCCCAGGAAGCAAAACAGTACAACGCAAAGCTGAAACAATTTCATCCCTCCTTTCAATACAAGTTGTGATCAAGTTTTGGCAATCTATACATTAAAATTGCTCTCAAATCTATTGTTGCCCATTGATCTTACATCCAATGTTCCAGTACAAGCCCTTGTCATTTACACTCTGGAGTGTGACTGCTACTCCCTGCTAATGCTTCTTCTAACCTCCAACCCATATTGAGAGAACAGCCACTCCAAAATACATCTGATCATCTGCGGCTCCCCATTGCCCTGGGGACAGCATTCAAATTCCTCCGTGTGGAATACGAAGCCTGCCACCATCTGGTTCCAAGCAATCTTTGCTTCCTCTGGCTCTAAACCTCCCCCAGCCTGCTGTGGTTTTTCCTGTGTTCCCATATGCTAACTTCTGCAGATCCCTTACTCCCCGCCTTTATTCAAGCAGTTTCCCTGCCAGGAATTCCTTTTGCTTTCTTAACCAGACATCTGTGTCCTATATTATCCTCTGTTTAAAATTGGTTTTTCTAGTTGCCCTCTTTCAACAAGTTATTATGTGTTTTTATTTTCCTTTCCTAAAGCTCCCTTGGCATGATGCTAACTACTTCTTCCCTCTAATCCTGCCTCCGCTCCTCCTCTTCCCAGATCTCTGTTCTGCATGCCGAGGTCCTTCCCTTACTCCTAGTGCATTTCTTCCATCCATCTCCTGGGCCTCAGCCTATAAACCATCATTATAGGTGAGTCCTAGACAGGTGAAGACTCCCTGTGACAGTCTATCTTATCACATGTTAATCCTTCTCTCACACACACATCACATTCGAAGTGAATGAGCAGTTGTATGATTTTTGCCTGCCCTGTTAGACTTAACACTGGCAGGTCAGGGGCAATGACTGATCTTTTGCTTTGCATGGAAATTGTCTGGACTTGTGTGGAACTTAGTAGCTATTCACTATTTATTGGAAGACATCAAGCTGCCTGAATATAATAATGATATAAATGAATATAACATTTAAAGAAATATTATTATAAATATTATTTATCACAATAAAAGTATATTGATAACATAATTAAAAACTGCCAAGCTGACATCATTTTCTGCATTAAATGCCTTACTCAAAAGCATGTGTCTTCATGAAAAATCACGATTTGGGAAAATTTTAAATTCATGGGAGGAAAGGCATGTTTTGATTTTTTTCAATCTCTGAATTATAGACTGTTATGAAGTTCTGTTTATTTTAAATTTATAGATTTGACATGTTATGTTTAATGGATACAATAATTTAACATTTTTATTCATGTATAAATTTTTGCTAAAGTATTTATAGCACTGCTATCTAATTAGTTAGATCAAACATATCTCCTTAATATATGATTAGTGTTTTCATTTGACTTACCAAGTAGTTTTAAACTAAAAGCCACAAAAAATTAAATACAAATTCAAGTATTTTTACTCAAATTTCACCAATTCCAATCGAAAGGATGTCTGTTAGGGCATTTAATTACCTTAAGTGCGTAACACACTACAAGGTACATTTTAGTCAATGAATACAGTCTTAGTGTTGAGAAAGTATTTGTTACAGCACCTATTTTAGAATGGCAGCTCTTTGAAGATAGGGAAGTTTTTAGCATTATTATCACAGCTGCAGTTTTTTAGTACATTGCTCAGGGCAAACACCAATAAAGGTCACTGGGTTCTGTCTGAACTTTGAACAAAAGGCTAATAATTATCATGGTCCCTACTCACTCGGCATCTTGTGGAGAGACATCATTGGGCTCGTGGGTAGCTGGGTACCATGTGATTCTGTGCTCCAGCCAAGGGCCCCATACCCTTCTATTTCATGCAACAAACATGAGAGCAACATTGCATGGGTGCCGTTAACATGTAGGCTGGGATATTAAGAGGTCTGAGGTAAGGCACCCATGATTTAGGGCAGTTCTAAGAAATGCCAGCCTCCCAGCACCACGTGGAAAACTTGGGGCTGTGGGTCTGCAGGAACTGGGCTTGGGCACAGACCTTTTCTCTGGGAGGAGCCCAGCACACTTACATCACCAGGCAACCTGGGGTGAGCCCTGAGGCTACTAATGAGGAATTCTGGCAGCCAGCACCACGCACATCTCCTTTGTTCACAAACCCTTGTTTTCATGATGATCATGTTGAGACTGGGCTCAAAATATGTCTTTCCTTCTTTCTGTAATGAACTGGATAGATGGTGGCCTGGAAACTTGACTTGTTAGCCAATCAGGAGAAATTGGTCTTTATGTGATAATTAGAGGAGAACGGGAATAAATAAAAGGAAAAAAAAAACAAACAACTACTCTTTTTGTGACTCATACCTGTTACATCCTCTATTCCTATATCACCCCTATGAGGTAGGCATGAATGGCCCCTTTAAAACTAGGAAATGGAGAATCAGGTTAAATAAGAGACTCAAGGCCTCGTTACTGGTAAAAGGCCGTCCTGTCTGAATCCAAAACCCATTTATTGGGCTGATCTTTCTATGGTTCCCTTTGGAGTTATCAAATGCAAAAACAAACAAACAAAAACACAGTTTGTTGTTATGAGAACTACACAAAGTGTATGGGTCAATTGTTGTTATCTGTGGGCCCAAGACACTGTGCCTATTGCTTTATTCTCTTATCTTTATGTGACCATCCACTAATTAACAGTGGATTTTCTGCTCAAAACCTAATTAAACCACAAATCAGGAGCTTTCAAACTTTTTAAAATTAGTGGAATCCATTTTTAAATTAAAGAATAAATCAGAAGACCTACCTTCTTTTCTTCATAAAAAAAAAAAAAAAAGGTGCCCTTGCCCTGACTGGTTTGGCTCAGTCGATAGAGCGTCGGCCTGCGGACTGAAGAGTCCTGGGTTCGATTCCGGTCAAGGGCATGTACCTGGGTTGCAGGCACATCCCCAGTGGGAGGTGTGCAGGAGGCAGCTGATTGATGTTTCTCTCTCATCGATGTTTCTAACTATCTATCCTCTCCCTTCCTCTCTGTAAGAAATCAATAAAATATATATTTTTTTTTAAAAAAAAAGGTGCCCTTAAACATGCCTTGGAATAATGGTGCTTATAGGACAATACTAAGTGAAATAAGCCCGTCAGAGTACCGTATGATTTCACTCATATGTGGAAACAAATGAACAAAATGCACTAACAAGCAAAGAGAGACAGACCCATAGATAGAGAGCAGGCTGACAGCATTGAGGGAGGGGCTGGATGGAGGCGGGTGGAGGGATTGAGGGAAAAAGAAAAAATAAGATAAAGAACTCATGGATATGGACAACAGTGTGGTGACTGCCATGGGGTGAGGGATGGGAAGAGGTGGAGGAGAGGACACAGGGGGTGTAAATGGTAATGAACAGAGACTGGACTGGGGGTGATGAATACACAATGCAATGTGCAGATGATGTGTTGTAAGATTGTGCACCTGAAACCTGTACAATTTTGTTAACCAGTATCACTCCAATAAATTCCATAAAAAGGAAAACAAACAAACCATGGGATTTGAAAGCCACTGCTTTAGCCAGAAAATTTACTACAGGAAACAAATGAGTAAGGCCAGTGTGAGTTTTCTCGTGTTCCCGGGAACTCGGTCTCAGACAGAAGGCCATGCCCTGTAGGAGAAGTGACAGCAACTCACAGTCTATTGGCTGCGCAGCAGCAAAAGAGAGACATTAGTTCTAAAGTTTCAGCTCACAAAATGGGAGCCTCACCTCATTACCCCTGGGTGCCTGTTACTGCAACTCAATTGTATGGTGTACAAATGTTTATGTCATAAAAATTATACTCTCTATATATCATGTTGAAACTGAACTAACCTCACCCTGACAATAAACTCTTATGAAATCACATGGATTTGCAGTTTGACTCCATTTGTCTTCCTGACCCATTAATAGTGCATTTATCATCAAATGACCTTAGAATGATTTGCTGCTGTTTGCTTGCTGCATTGGAGGTGACCAAGGTGCTGACATTGGTTGGTGAATCTCACCATGAAGCAGAGACTCTGCAGACACAGAGGCTACACAGATTCTCTGAAAGAAGAAAATACGAGATTTAGCTGAAGGCAAATAGCAAAATAGAAAGTGAAGTTACTGGATCCATTTAGGCTTTTTATGGTGTTTTGGCTAATCTGAGGTGGCCAACACAGCTCCTTTTCTTGGCAACAACAAGGATCAGCCTACCAGTGTTATCTTATCCCGCATCAGTGGGTTTTACTCACTGAATTTGTCCCTAAAGTCTCAAGTGGAAATAAGCATTGTGACTGTCTTTATCATTTGAAGGTAAGAAAAAGTAATAATTTTGTGATATCAGTGTTGCCTTGGCTCAAGGTTATTATATAAAATGCAGTAAAGATATCTAGCCCCTTCAATTTGGCAGGTTAATCAGATAGTCTTTGCAGGGACTATAAGGTCAGACATCATCTCTCCATGGGCCCCTTTAGCCATTACACCCATACAGTCCCTTTTGTATTTAAAACAACACCAAGAACAACGAAACAAAAAACATCCACTTTTCTGTTTCTTCTAAGATTCATCCAGTTTCTTTCTTTATAGCCAACCAATAAGCCAACTCCTAATTCCTTCTCCACACCACCAACTTCATCCTGGATTCTAAACCTTGACTTCTCTTTCTACCCTCATCTAATTCTCCCCTTCCAAACAAAAGGACCATGTGCTGTACTAGGAACTCCACGGATGCCTTGAGATTTCAGACTGTTTACAGAGGGTAGGAACTTGCCCAGAGTTCTTGAAGTTATGTCAGAAGCATGAATGCAAGAGAGAGGAAACCATATCTAGGCAGACAGTCCACCTGAGTCATAAATTCTAAGGTGGATGCTAGGCAGAACAAGGGAACTCTGGGAATAAGGAATGAGGAAGGAAACCTGGGATCCAATGTAGAATCTCTACTCCTTTTTAACATTTTATTTTTATTTGTTCTAGTGTCTCTCCCTATATAGCACTAATCCCATCATGAGGACTACAGTCTCATGACATCACATCATAATACACTCACATTGGGGAGTTGGGGGCCTCAACAAGAATTTGGGGGGATACATTCAGTCTATAACACTCTGTAACCTTGTACAAGCTACTTAATAATGCTGAGACTATAAAAAGAAGATTAATAATATCTTCCTCAAAGAGTCATCATATAGGACTGCTGTAATGCTTAAATGAGATACTGCAGCAATAGTGCTTAGAATAGTGCCTCGTACACAGCAAGAGCTGGAAAAATATTTTGTTCCCTCAAGGAAATACATAGCTATTTCTTTCTGGGGTAGTACTTAAATAAAGGGGTATATACAACCAATAATGCCTAGGGGCGCATACGTATAGTCTCCAGATGAGGGCAGAAAGGCTCATCTCTGCACTGTTGGTTCAGCTCTTGGTCCTTCCTCTTATAAAGGGCCCCAGGCCCAGAAGATGCCAGCATGATGTCAAGGCATCTGGACCCCAGGACACCTGTGTTCACTTGTAAGCCTATTTTAAGAAGATTATTGACAGATGTGGGAACTTCTAGAGGAAGATGACAAGGTTAGGAAAAGTCTGGAAGCCACGTGAATGGGTGAACAACTACTACAAGTAAGGTTGCTAGATTTAGCAACTAAAAATATAAGAATCCCAGTAAAATCGGAATTTCAGGTTTAAAAAAACAAATCATATTTCAGCGTAAGTATGTGCTGTGCAATATTTGGGGTCTACTCATACCAATAAAGTATTTCTTGTTTATTTAAGATTCTAATATAACCAGGATCCCTGGCAATTCTCTTGTTGGAGACAGTGCATACACATGAGACAGAAATGTAACATCACAGTCATGAACCCATATGTGTATTTATACTTGAATAATATGAGTGGCTGAGTACAAACATTCTGGAGTGAGGAATGGGAAAGTTCAGAATTAGGTGGCAGTATGTGGGGAGAATTCCTCTACTTTCTATGAAGAAATTAATCCATACTACTGCAAGCAAGAAATACGTATTAGCACAGAATTTCCTAATATCTTTAGCCTTGAGCCTGTGGTAATCTTGGGATTCCCATAGGTAATCATAGGATAATTTTCCCAAATCCACAGTGTTTGCTATAGTCTGTCCTCGTCTCTCACAATTGCTGGCTCAAGTCAGGGGTATTATCATGGTCATTCTTGGACTCTTTTCACTTACCTCCCTATGGAGTGAGTCTTAGATAACCCATCTTTTCTTCATACTAACTGAAGAAATCCTTCATTAGAAATTCCTTTCAGTTTCTGGGGCAACGCAACCTTCTCAAATTTCCAATTTTCTCACACAGTTTTCCATTAATATATTATATAGGTCATTACAATATAAATTTCCAAACATGATAATGTAAAGAAACCATCAGCAAAGGAACAGGTGACCTTTATTTTACAAATCTATTTGGGATCAAGTCCACATCGCTCAGCTTTTCTCTAACTCTCATGATGAGAAAAACAAACTGTGAGGAGACACCTTATTCAAGGAAACTAAGTGAGGTTTGGCTGCCGCCATGACTGCCAACAATAAACTCTGAAATTTCAAAGTAAAACTCTGGTAAACGACACATTTCCCTTCTCGACTGACCTGATTGGTAATATTAAGAGGGATCCACACAGACCAGCTGGGTAAGACCTTTCTCGCGCAGTTCTGGTAAACAAGGTGACAAAAACCACAAATTCCACCATAATGAACTGAAGAGGGCAACACATTCTCTCCCTCAAAAGCAACAATAGAGCAGGGCAAAGCTGTCCAAAACAACCAGCTCAGGGCTCAGGAAACTGGCCAAAGACACAAAATCAACAGAAATGCATTCATTCATGAAACTTTTGGATTTATGATCTGAACAGAGCATCCTTGTCCTGCACTCCCCACTCCCCACTTCCTGTGGCCTTTCAGCCAGGACAGGGCAGGTGGTGACCACCAGCAGCTTTCCTTCCACTGCTGACTGCTGACAGGGGTTCCCTTAAGTTAAATAGTGACCTCAGTGTCAAGGAAACAAAACCAGCAGCTCCACTAACCTATAGTCCTGTTTGGGACAGGGAATGGATTAGCGGCCTAGCCACTTACAGAGAGTTCTGGGAGGTCAAACAGCCATTGAGGCTTGAAAGCTGTTCCTTTATCAGGTTAACCGGAGGCTGTGCACCTGCAGGAGAGAGACCTGTATACACAAAGGGATCGATTGCAAACAGGATCCAGGAGGTTTTCTGAGGTGAAGGAAATATTCTAAGACTGGCTGAGGTCTTGACTCTATAAATTTACTGAAACTAACTCTATAAATTAAATTATAAATTCACTCCATAAATTTGCTGAAACTAATTGAACATTTACAGTGGTTAATTTTTATAGTAAATAATTTAACCTAAATAAAGCTGTAAAGAATTTACATAACTCAAAAACATACAACAATTCAAAAGCAAGATCCCAATCTAGATGTCTGGATATCAAATGAATCTGAAGAAAATCCTATACAATAAAAGCCTAATATGCTAAGTGTCCAGTCATCTGGTTGTCCTTTCAACCAATCAAAGTGTAATACGCTAATGATATGCTAAGGATGCTCAACTGCTCACTGTGATGTGCACTGACAACCAGGGGGAAGACACTCAACGCAGGAGCTGCCCCCTGGTGGTCAGTGTGCTCCCACAGGGGGAGCACCACTCAGCCAGAAGCCAGGTTATGGCTGGTGAGCACAGTGGCAGTGGCAGGAGCCTCTCCCATCTCCGCAGGCACACTAAGGATGTCCAATTACTGGCTTAGGCCCACTCCAGGGCCTAAGCTGGCAGTCGGACATCCCCTGAGGGCTCCTGGACTGCGAGAGGGTGCAGGCAAGGCTGAGGGACCCCCCCCCCCCCACACACACTGGGCCTCTAATATATTAATAAGATAGGCCCTATTTAAAAGATTTTAAGTTAATATACTAATTTTTAAAGTATCATAAAGTATTAACCTTTAATATTATTAAATACTAGAAATTCAAGGACAGCTTTGCCCAATGTAACTTTCTCAATGATGGAAATACATAGATGTCCAATATGTTGGTTCCTATTTAGAATATGTTGGCTTTTGAGTACTTGAAATGTGGCTAATGTGATTTAGAAACCTGGGTCGCGGATGCTGCAGCGACCCAGTACTGACGGCCGCCGCCAAGGAGGTTGCGATGCGAATGATCAGGGGGCCCTGCCATTGCCCCATGATTACCCCACAGAGGGAGGCCCAGGCCACTGGCTGAGGGGCTCCGCAATCGCCCCAAAGAGGCGGGGCCTCCCTCTGCAGGGTGATCAATCACAGGGCTCCTGGACTGTGAGAGGGCGCAGGCCGGGCTGAAGGACCCCCCAACCCAGTGCACTAATTTTGTGCACCAGGCCTCTAGTATATAATAATCTACACTAATAAAAGAGAAAGATGCAAATTGACCGTACCCTTGTGACGCCCACCAGCCAATCAGGAGTGGGTATGCAAATTAACCCAACAAAGATGGTGGGTTAATTTGCATACACAGGGGCCGAGTGGCCAGGGGTGGGATGCTTGCGTCGTCGCCATGGCGACAACGCAGGCATTCCGCACTGCCCCAGCCTGCCCCAGCCTGCCCCAGCTGCTCCGGGCCTCTGGGCAGCGTGGGAAGGTGGAAAGGCGGCTTCAGCCAGAGCAAAGGCAGTGCTGGCAGCCAGAGGAAGGAAAGCCCATTCTTGCACTAATCTTCATGCATCAGGCTTCTAGTTAATAAATAATGTTATAAGAATAAACTCTGTGTTTCCTGTACTCACAACTGTCAACCTAGTTTGGCCCTACCCTGCACACAATTTAGTTTAGAGAAAATGATCATTTTAAAACAAAGGGAAAATAATATAGGTAATTATTTCTATCTGCAGAATACCTTTTTAAGGCTTGCAACTCAAGAAATTCAAATTAAGGTAATGTGATACTATCTTTACTCACTTAAATAGGCAATAGAAAAAATATTACCCATTATTAAACAGATCATTTGCTAATAAATGAAGGAACTTGCGCACTTAATTTTTAAGACATTCTTAATTGAATTATCAAGGGATCTGGTTTATTGGGGAAGTGGCTGTGCATATCAAATAACTTAAAATTATGCTTATAGTTGACTCAGAAATTCCACTGGTAGGAAATGGCCCTAAGAAAATAATTTAAGTATGCTCACTACTGTGTTTACAATAACAAAACACTAGTAGAAAATGAAATGTTGAAAAATAGAAGACTAGTAAAATAAATTACATCACTGTATGAGTAGAATTATAGAGTATTTTAACATTTATTGAACTTAAATATATTCAGTGTTTGTTAGTAAATGCAAATGTAGCTTGCACATTAGAAAATCTGATTTTATTTGTGATATCTTTGTGTTTATCTGTCTCTGTATCTAGAATCAAATAAATCAGCAGAGCAGCAGGGCTCATTTATTGGTGATGAAATTATGGGCATATCAATTAGAAATCTCTGTTGGCAAGCACACAAACCAATTCCAGTTATATTATGCAAGCACTGTTTATTTAAGAAGACTGCAAAAACAGATTAACTCATATTGAATGGAACTGAATGGGGGGGAAGGAGGAGAGAGAGGGAGAGAGAGAGAGAGAGGGAGAATAGAAAACACACACACATATATTTAAAGAAGCACAAAAGAGTAGGAGAATTATATGATGAACATAGCTATGACAACCAGTTATAAAGCCAGAGGCGTCCTAATGGTTTAGAGTTTAGTTGCTGGACTATGAGATGGTCCCAGTCCAGGGAACCTATGGGGAAGAGCCCAGGCAGCAAGGGTCAGGGATATGGGGGAAAGTTCAAGAATCAGGTCAGAAGTGTTTCAATATTTTAACAACCACTACAGCTATACTAGTACAAACAAACTATCAGCCAGGTCTATATCTATAACAGTGTGCATCTCATACTTGCTATTTATTTTTTTCCTGAGGTCTCTGTTCAATTTGTTAGAAGCATGTTTCAAATACTTTTCTTAGGACAGAATGGGCTAAGTGGATTATTCTAAGAGTTCTTGAAATTTCTCAAAAAAATAGATAGCTGAAATAAATAGAGATATATTTTCAAATAATATTTTTCCTAAATTTAGGACGCTCTTGTTACAACCATTTTTTTAAAAAAAAAATGATATGTAGATAGCTTTCCTCTGACTTCTAAATACAAATTTTGCAACCGAGGAATCTGACAGCAGTCAAATTCTGCGTTTCTTTTTTAGATGTCTATTCTTTTGACCTGAAATATTATATATAATTTTATCCTGAAAGACTATGGATTTTACCATGTATGCCTAGAAAACTGTTCCTTTTCTGGTGAATGCAGCCTAGAAATATAAATGGGTTCAGTCTGTAGACCCTGAACGTTCTTCCTCAGAGTTAACTTGCCTCTGCTATCTTCTTAATCATTGCCTCTCTCTTTGTTTTTTCTTCTACTTCTGAAATGCATATATTGGTATGTTAAAACTCTAGGTCTTCTGGGGCTCTTATCTTTTCCCTTATTATTTTCAGCTCCTTTCTAGTTTGCTCAGTGTTTTGAGAGATTTCTGGCACTTAATCACTCAAACAACTAAACTAATTGAGGTCTTCATAGTGTCCAGCCTGTTCTTCAATTAATATACAAAGCAGAAACCATGTTTTATAGTGCAAGGAAACCTCTTTGCTGCAGTACTTGAATTACCATAGATTCATTTATTTTTTTAATTATGTTTTCCATCTGTCTTCCAGCAATTTCATTTCATTGGTTCTGATTTTTTTTTGGTCTTTTCTCTTTGACCTATGCATTTCCAACCCCACTCTATTATAGATGAATAGTGGTTTTCCTTGTGCCACTGGTCTAAGAGTAATGATTACCTGAATAACCGAAATGGTGATGAAAAGTCACAAGCACTTTCCCACAGACTTGCAGTGGGGAGGCAAGACATTTCCCTGATAATAATGATCATCTTGTCATGTGCTTATTTTCCTACCCGTGTTTTCCATCCTGTGAATTTCTCCTCCACTTTTATCCATTTTCACATTGTATTGTTAATGTGTGTTTTTTTAACTGATGAATTTTGCAGTCCTTTAGTTTCTAGATATTAGTACTTTGTTGGATATATGGTTTATAAATGGTTTTTTCCATCCTCCTAGTAGTATCTTTCACATAGCCAAACTATTTAATTTTAATAAAGTCCAATTTACTGATATGTTTTTTCTTTAATGGATCATGTTTTTGGTATCATGACTAACAATTTTGTCCAGATTCCAGATGCTGCACACTTTCTCCCATATTTTCTTTTAAAACCACTTTGAGTGAATTTGGATACATAATGGGAAGCTTAGATAAAGATTCACTTTTTAGCCCTAGCCGGTTTGGCTTGGTGGGTAGAGCGTCGGCCTGCAGACTGAAGGGTCCCAGGTTCGATTCTGGTCAAGGGCACGTACCTTGGTTGCGGGCACATCCCCAGTAGGGGGCGTGCAGGAGGCAGCTGATCGATTTTTCTCTCTCATCGATGTTTCTAACTCTCTATCCCTCTCCCTTCCTCTCTGTAAAAAAATCAATAAAATTTTTTTAAAAGATTCACTTTTTATTGACTTTATTTCATTAGAGAAATTTAAGGTTCACAGCATTTATTACTCTCACTTGATGATCTTGATCCCCAATTCACTGAAAAATTGAAGGAATCAGAAATGTAAGGAATCAGAAGATAATTTCTCATGTCTCATAATTCACCTATGTATCTAACAACATTTATATCTCTATGTTCTGCATTCACTCGCAATACAACAGACTATCTGCCTTCCTTTCTAAAAGCATTTCCTCCCAATCCTGTCTTATTTACACTCCAGAAATATCCCCCTCTCTCAACTAATCAGTTTTCTCCATCAAACGGATTGTTCATAGTAGCATATGAACATGCTGCTATTTCTTCTATATTAAAAATCCATCTTCAACACACTTTCTTCTTAAACTACAACCCATTTATTTGCTCACCTTCTCATCAAAAGTACTTCGAAGTATTGCTTTAGTTACAGTCTCCATTTTACCTCTTTCTATTTTGTCTTATCCCCATACAAATCAGTAATGTTCTCCATTATTCCATTGAAATACTTTTTAAAATAGCCTTTGTGTTATTAAGTTCAGTGTTCAAATCTCAGTCCCTGCCTGATTAGAGTGTCTGTTTACACCATGGTCCCTACCTCCTCCTAGAACCAAAATCATGACTTGGCCTCCAGTCTAGGTTTTCTCCCTACTCCACTGGTTGCTCCTTTGCTATTTTTCACTCTTTCCCCTAGCTGCTGCAATACAGTGTCCCAGATATTTCCAAAGCTAAATCAAGTCACAGATATTTCTCTCCTTTCAATAATCAGCCTATGGCCTCCTTCTCAGCACCATATTCAGGTCTCTTGTGCCTTCCACCAGGAAGAAATCCACACTCATTCAAAGACTTTGCCTTGTCCAATCAGAGATGCTCGATGTTGATTTGGATCCAGATCATGGCCCAGAGCACTCACAATGCTGTTCTGCCACATCAAAGGAAAGATTTCTGCTTAAGTAATGAGTCTGGGGTTGGGGTAGGTGGAAAGGTGATCCAGAAGGCAACTCCAAAGCAACTCCAAAGCATCTGTGATTGATGGACCAGAGAATAGTGCAATTCCTTCCAGGTGCTTAAATAACTTGAGAGTCAGTCTCTCTCTCTCTCTCTCTCTCTCTCTCTCTCTCTCTCTCTCTCTCTCTGTCTCTCTCTGTGTGTGTGTGTGTGTGTGTGTGTGTGTGTGTGTGTGTGTGTGTGTGTGATAACTTGGAGGCACAATTTGTAGCCAAAGTGTACAGTAGAATGACAAAATATGAACAGCTATAATTGGGGTTTGCTTTAAAGTGTCTCGTAGGTAGGGTACCCACCTCCCTTACTCATGAGATAATGCATCAATGTGAAGTAATACCTCTCAGAAGTGGGCATGATTTGTTCTTACACTCAATGGTTTCTTGGCAGGGATCCCTAATAAAAATTTATTATTTTTTCCATTTTTCATTTTTTGCCTTCATTAGTTTCCTGTAGTGCTTCCCCCTGCACCTCTTTTCCCTTTATTAAAGCTCATTTGTGGAAATTATCTTACCCTAAAGAACACAAATAAACTTTTATTTAGCAAGCTGTGGAAATCAGAGATAGGCAGCAAAGACGATTGAGCTCATTAAGCATCAATGTCACCAATGCTCTCATTACTCATTCACTCCATTGATGGCTTTCATAGGACAGGAAATGATGATCCAGGGGAGATGTCCTATGAAAGGACATAATTCCATAGGGTAGGAATTATTGATACCCACCCATTTCCAAATACCCCCTCATTTTCCAGATGATAGAAAAGGACTCATCAAAGGGTCACACGACTAATAGGTAGCTGTGCCAGAAGTAAAAGTAAGGCTGCTGAACTTGAAAGCTGTTGCACTTGACAAGTTTTCCTCTCTGGGTGTCACAGAAGACAGTGGATGGGAGCAGATAGGGTTTGGAGACACAATAGGAGTGACTATTAATCATCGACAAGTCCAGATTTGAGTCTTAGTTCTCTCACCTCCTCTTTCTCCCTCTATAAAGGAACAGAAGTAGGTGATAAGAGGCATGTGAGTTTAAGAGCTCCTCTCAGATGGGAGTTTTATACTCAACATTTGATGGGAAGCAATTCAGAGGACCCAGAAAGCTGCATTTACCATTTCTATTGAGCAGCAGTTTATTTCCACTCTACACATGTGTTTAAAAAGTCAGCGCGACACTGATTCTTCCACTGGAATTGCTAGAAGCATCCTTTACTCCACATAATAGAAAGAACTTGTGGTACATTTCAATACAAGTTTTGCTCGCAACAGGAAATGTGTAGAAGCCGATTTTCAGAATCTGCAAGCTCTTCTGTGAACAAATGGGAGTGGAATGCAGGAAATGATTACCTGTGTCTACATACATGAATGGGAACTTTTCAGTGACAGCATCACATGAAGAGGGCGGGAAGACTTTTTGACTTACTGTAAGGGGATGTTTGAAGGGGACCTACTTAAAATATAGACCACATGGCATCCGTGGAATCCCCTTCGGTGAACCTTGCAAAATGGGGAAGTGGTGGCACCTCACAGGATTGCCGTGAGCAGCTGGTTTGCAATGGAGCTCTTTCCCACTAGAATGGAAACGTGACAGGTGCTCCAAGGTGAGAAGCTCCAAGTAGTTCTTCATTTTACAACAGCTAGTATTCCCCTGGTAATGACCCTGATGAACATAGCTAGTGATACCATAATTACCAACGTGCTCTCTGTTCTTCCTCGGTGTCAGGCAAAATCCTAAGACTTCACTTGTGCTATGTCATCAAATCAACAAAATAATTCCATAGGGTAGGAATTATTGATACCCACCCATTTCCAAATACCCCCTCATTTTCCAGATGATAGAAAAGGACTCATCAAAGGGTCACACAACTAATAGGTAGCTGTGCCAGAAGTAAAAGTAAGGCTGCTGAACTTGAAAGCTGTTGCACTTGACAAGTGTCCTCTAAGAAGTTCAAAGTCAGAAGCGCAATATTTATCAATACATCCCTCTTAAGAGGAGATAATAAACAAGTCAGAAAAGTAAGCAGCATGTTGGGAATGGGAGAAGCAGAGCAGTTTGTCACTAAAGTTAGAGGGTTAGAGTCTGGAGAGATGAGAGGAAACTTATCATGGAGCAATCACAGCTTAAAAAAAGGGGTAGCATTAAGGACAAGGGCCACCACATACTGTGGTTTGGGCACAAAACGTAATGGGAATGAATGCAGCTTGAATCAGAACAATAAACCCGGCACCTCCTTGTTACAGGTCTTTCTCTCTCCATGTGGTCAAGGTGGTGACAAGGAAGAAGGGAATGGCTAGCATTTTATTTATTTTCCAATGCGGTGTGGTAACTGACCCTTCTCAGTAGTGACTTCATGGGGACATCAGAAGAAATCTAAAGCCAGGTGGCCACGTGTCAGGCAAAACCTTGAAATTCTATTACTAAGGGAAGCTAGGTAGTCAGGGCCCATGGAGGTGACAGGGCTAGATTCTTAAACTGCTGGTCATGAAAAAGCATAGGTGGCATTTATTTTATTTCCTGCATATAAAATGCATACATATTTATCCTGGAAATTTTTGGTTCCCGTAACTGTATAAAGAAATATGAATCACTGTATTGCCATCCTCAGAAGCAATTATTGTTAACTGACATAACTTCTTCACACCCTCCATCTACTGCTAACTCAGACCCCAGATGACCCACTACACACGGAGAAGCTCTAAAGGAGATCATTCACAATTCCTGGGGGCTATACAACATGTGCTGAGAGTGTATAAGAAGGCAATCCGCTTTTCCCTTCTTCCCAGGCCCCAAACAGCCATTTCTTCCCCTGTGATAGACAATGTGATTAAGGAAGACTATCTACACTCAAAGTAAATGTGACATGTTATTGGGGCAAAGGATTTTTCTATAGCCATTAAAGAAAGATAAGATCGACTGGTGATACAGCAGTACGTGCTGTTCTAGGGGAGCCAGAGGAAGATTGTCAGATAGCGGGGGTTTTTGTTAGTTTCATGCCAAACCTAACAAAGTACCTACAGGAAAGAAATTAGTTGGCAAACCACCTGCTTATCAAATCTTTTCCTATTTGGGGGCTGTCACCCTTTGAGCAAAGACAGGGTGTGAAAAGGTGCCACCCTCCCATCACAGAAGGTTCTAAGGCACACAGGGCCCTTTCTCAAGGTTGTACTCCTTGGCATTAGGGAAGAGCCCACCTCTAAGCTCTCTCAGAAATAGAAACCAGAAGAACTAGATCAGGGACAACTTGCATCAACTTTTGCACTCCGCAGAGACTGCATGTGTTTCTGGTGGGTGTTATGACAACTGCATGTGTGTACACGCTTGCGGAAATAGATCTCTTTAATGTGTTCATCTCTCAGCAGATATTCATTGCCCATCATCAAAGTACCAGGGGCTCTTTTAGCTACTTCGGCTGTGGTGCTGAGAACACAATCTCTGCCCTATGTGGCTCACGTTTTAGTAAGGGATACAGACAATAAGCAAATAAGTAATATCTAATACAACTCAGAGGACTACTTACACAGAATAGTCAGGCAAAACCCTCTGAGGAGATGCTTTTGAGCAGAGATTTGAGTAAAATGAGGGAACAAGACATGGGTGGGGGAAAACCAAATCCAACGGAGAAAAAAGTAGGTGCAAAAGCCTTGGGAAGGGGGAGGTGGTGAATCGGTGTGGCCTCTAAGAACAGCACAGGCCTTTGTGGCTGAAGTGAGGGAAGGAAAGGGGAGATGGCAGGCAAGACCTTAGAGATCAGAGACACAGAGCTGTAAATACCGTGGAAAGATATCACTATGCTAACATCCTCCCCCTTCTGCCGCCCTGAGGCCTGAACTGCGTCACAGGGCACCCACCCTCTCTGATGATCTGCACACCACTCACTACCAACCCCTGGCTCATAGTGTACACTTTCCTGCAGTGGTACCGAGCGCGCATGCACATAGCTCCCTGGGTTCTTTCTTGCTTTTCTCTCTTTGCATAAGCAATTTCCTCAGGCTCAGATGCTTTTCTCCATAGTGACCTGGTGAACTATGACCCTTCTGAGAAAAAAACACCTTTTTGCTCTGGCTTTTCCAGGTTCACAAGGAAACCCCACCTCCATCTTTATGCCATGTCTATTTCTAGCATATCTTACAGCTGCTCTGTGGTCACTACTTGTCTGCATCACTGCTTCCCACATAAGATGAATTTGGTGCAGTTACAAATGAGGTCTTTATCTTTAGATTCCTGATGCTTAGCACAAGGTCACATGCATAGTAAAAACAACAGCAATAATAATAATAATAATACACACAAATAATAAATGAGCTTGTGAGTGCCCAAATGAATGAATGTTGTCTCAATGAGTTTTGGGATTCTTTTAGCTTCTGGTCAATGAAACAAAACGTCATCTCAAAATGGACTTTTCTTTCTTTTTTCATTCAGTCAAGAGGACAATCTTCTTTTCTGAACTTTTTCTAATAGAAAACTGCAAGTGAAGTGAATGTCAAGAATGTTCTATGCATAGAAAAATGTAATAACTACATAATACACCTGTCAAAATGATGTTTAAAAGAAAATGCTAACAGACCCATACAACTGAAGAGGTTTTGTGGGAGTTGCTATTATAAAGCAGTGTTTGACGCTCTGCACAGAAAATTATCACCTACGTGAAACTTTTAAAGCAACTGTGATTTAGAGTTGGAAACATTACCAGCAAGCCATTTCAAACATTTCAGAGATGTGATCACTGGTTTGCAAATCTGCAGAATGGGCCAATTCATATGTGCTCAGGGCTGAAAGGGAAGAGAATGAATGACATTTCAGAGTAAAGTTTTTTCTTTAAGCATTGCCCTTTATTTAGAGTAAATATCTAAATTTAACATAGGATGTTAAAAATATGAAATTAATTTGTGCCTAAATATTATGTAGACATAATAAATGATATTTGATATGATTCAATGACTGAATTAAGTTGTAAGGAAAATGCCCTCATAAAAACCAAAGTATTAAAAATCAAAAGGAGGCTGAGAAAGTGACATGAGGTTATTTTCCTGCCCTATTTATTCATGTCCAACTTATCTTTTCCATTTTTTTTTGTTTTGTTTGGTCACAGTGGACATTGAAATCATGGATGGGGCAGCGAATCCAAGTGTAGAAGTCAAGTCGGACAATTTTGAGATGAAAGTCTAAATTTGTTAACAAAATAGAGGGTGAGACCAAAGAGGGGTTGATACCTGAGATCCAGCCCAGGAAAGTGGGAGGAAGAGGAAGAAGTGGAGAGGAGAGGAAGGGTGAGGAAACGCAACTCACACGTATTCAGTGCTTATTATGTGAACAGGCACGATGCTAAGTACCAGAAGCAGAGGGGGCACAGTCAACCAACAGCATCATGGCACCTACATGGAGTAGGCTTCCTTAGCTGCTGCAGTCATTACCTGGCACAGTGGGGGTGGTTCCAAGAAGAACCTGTTGGTGGTAACATGGAGCGTCGTTATTTTCCATGACTTTATATCCCCTGGATTCTCTTCTTACAACTGCTATTTCTCCTTCTCTGGGTTTTCAGTCTATCAGTTTAATTACAGAACTCTAAACCACAGCATTAGCCCTCTGCTTTTCTCTGAGTATACAGGGTTGGGCAAAAGTAGATTTACAGTTACAGAGTTTATTCTTATATTTATTAATTATTGTATTATTTTCCACATGAAACAACTGTAAACCTACTTTTGTCTTATCCTGTACTCTCTCTAACTGACTGAAAAAGCTCTCATTTCTCAAACAGGATGTCTAATGACAATTTGCTGATCTTTAGCCATTCTTTCTAATCAATTGCATGTAGTAATCACCATTTGGATGTCCCAACATTGTTCGAACATAGCATAGCTTCCTCATCACCTTCAAAGGAACTTCTCAAGACATTAATGAAATTATAAATTCTACAGAGATATTTTATCTACATTATATTTATTAATATGTTGACTCTTCTTGGATTCCAGGATAGTTGATTCTAGGGTTTGTGTCTATTTCTACATGGTGTTGCTTAGAGTATATAGTAAAGTGTTTGGCACCTGGAGGGACCCATCACATGCTTAGTTTATTGAAGTGAACTCAATGTTGAGTAAATATGAGGAAACTGAATAGATTAAAAAACAAAATTTAGTTAAAATATTTTGGACTGTTCAAAAACCATCTCTAGCAACATATTTAATCCTGGAGTCTGTATGTTCATGAGTTGTTTTCAAAATACCAAGGAACATAAAATGTAGCATATATATTTTTGAATAAAATATATACCTATACATCTATGAAAAGATACAAGAATTTAAATTGCAGTATCATTTGTAGCATCAAGTGTAAGCCATAAAGATATTCACTAATGAGGGCTAGTAAAAGAACTTATGGTTCATCAAAATAGCATATTGTATTAAATATTGTGTGTGTATTATCATTCTGCTTGGATTTACTGAAAGACTACAGACTGCACAAGAAACTGGGAGAAGATTAGGATTACAGCTACCATTAGGGTTAGGGTTTGGGGCAGGAGCTTAAAAGCATATAAGGAAAACTAAATTTTCATGACATACTCTTTCCAACATTTGAATTTTTATTAGATGGTTTCAATAGCCTAAAAAGAACACATACAAAAATCAACTCTAGCTAAGTTAAACAAAACTATTAAAACTACAGAGATATCTGATGCAGCAATGCTCAATCTTCAAATGAAACCAGAGTCAATTTTGGATATGACATGACATCTGGCTCAAGAGATCAGAGTCAATTTCCTTGAATACCTAGAACTTTTAAAAATGGTTTTCCTGCTTTTTTTGCTCACATGGTGATGAAGTGCCAGTTCAGATATTCCGCCCATTTTTCCAATTGGGTAGTTTGTTTTCCTATTATTAAGTTGTAAGACTTCTTTATGCAGTCTTGATACAAGATATTCATAAGATGTCTGACTTGCAGATTATTTTCCCAGTCTGTCTTTTCATTTTCTTTACAGTATCACTTGAAGAGTCAAAATTTTTCATTTTGAAAAAGTATAATTTATCATTTTTTCTTTTATAGATCATGTCTTTGATGTTACATCTAAAAATTCATTGTCAAATCCAAAGTCACACAAATTTGGCCCCTTTTCTCTGGAAGTTTTATAATTTTATGTTTCATAGTTAAGTCTGTGATTCACTGTTCATCTTTGAATGAGATGCAATTTAGATGTAAAGGTTTGAGTTTTTTTATATATGGACATCCAATGACATCAGCACTATTTTTTGACTGTCATTTCTCCATTAAATTGCCTTTGAAACCCTATGTCAAAAATTCAGTTGATTATATTTTGTGGGGACATTTCATGGCTTTCTCTTCAGTTCTCTCATCAATGTGCCTGCTCTCTCACCAGTATGGCATTGTCTTGATTACTGTAGTTGATAATAAGTCTTAAAATCAGGTCATCTGATTTCACCAACATTATTTTTCTTTTTCAGAATGGCTTTAACCGTTCTGGATCCTTTTTGCCTTACCATGTAACTTTTAGATCAGCTCGCAACTACAAAAAAATTGCTAAGATTTTCATTGAGACTTTGTTGAATCTATAGATCAAATTAGAGGGAACTGGCTTCTTAACAATGTTGACTATTCAATTTATGACCATGATATATCTCTCCATTTATTTAGATCTTTGGTTTCTTTTTATCACTGTTTTCAACATACAATTTCTGGATATGTTTTGATATGTTTGTATTTAAATGCTTCATTCTTTTAATGTTATTGTGACTATATATTGTTCTTTTTCTAATTTCAAGTTCCAGTTCATATTACGGGCATACAGGACAATTTGTTTTTATTTTGTGACCTGGTATCCTACACCCAAGTTAATCTTACTTATTAGTTCCAGGAGCATTTTTGTAGATTCTTTAAGATTTTCTACATAAACATTCAGGCTGTCTTTAAGTACAAATAGTGTTATTTCTTCCCTTCTACTCTGTATTTCTTTTTCCTTCCTCATTGCACTGATTAGGTCTTCCTGTTTGATATTAACAGTAATGCTCTGAGAAGACATCCTAAAGCACATTAAGAACATTAAAGTCTGCTTTTCTCTCCAGTTAGAGTGATTGTCATTTCATAAAGTTAACGATAATATTAAATTAATTTTCTGTTAACTGTTTATTCATGTTTTTTGCCCATTTTTCTTTTAGTCTTCCTCTTCTTAACTTTTAAAAGTTCTTTATATATGAGAGATTTTCGACTTTTTTTGTTATAGAATCCCATATAGATTTTCCCAGTATTTTACTTTTGGGGAGCTTTGTCCATACTTTCAGTTGTAAATGCTTTGTAATTTAACTGAAATCACCAGTATTTTCTTTTACTGCTTCTGAATTTCGAATCATAAGAGAAACTTACCATCCCTTCATTTTATAATAAAATCCATTCATTCTTTTCTAGTACCCTTATAGCCTTTAAAAAAACATTTAGATCTCTCAACTATTTGTAATTTATTTTGTGTACGGTGTGCTGTACAAAAAATTTAGCTTTTTATAGATAGCTATACAATTTTCCAATACCATTCATTAAAATGTCGATTCATTCCCTGCTAACTTGAGACGCTATCTTTATCATATGTTAAGATTCTATATGCCTTTGTATATAACTCATAGCCTTACTTTTTGTTCACTGAGTCTGTTTGTCCATTCCTGAGCCAATACAATACTGTTTTAATTATAGAGGCATTGTAATTTGGTAGGGCTATTTCCCAAATTGCTCTACTCTTTCAGGACTTTTCTGTTTATTCTTGTCTTCAATAATAACATTGTCCTCAAAACGTCTGGGTACATGGGGAGATAAGGACACATATGTAATAGCTTAATCAATAAAAAAAATTAATTAAAATTTTTTTTTAATTTTTTTAATTTTTTTAATTTTATCCAGGTACAAAAGCAATGTTTGTGCTTTATTGTGATCTCAATAAAATAGATTAGCTTTCTAATTGTTCAAGTCAAAGCTCTATAATGGATAATTATTTTAAAGGTTGTCTCAAATCTAAACATATACTTAAAGACTTTAAGTATATGTCTAGGATTGTTTGTAGTTGTGTTTTTGGTTTGAAGACATTAAAGATAACTCTGGCCTCATTAATTAGTGTGCAATGGTAATTCTTCCACCTGCTCCCTCACCACTGACACCTCCCTACTTTCAAGATCCCCCAAACAATCTATTATAAGACCACCATTTCAGCCCCTGTAATTCTGAAGTCATCTTCACACACACTGATGACAACTTAAACTGTGAATTGTTCAGAGTCGCTTCGAATATACAGGAATTGTTCTTGAGCACATGTTTGGGGCTGGCTGAACTGGTGTGACATCTGGGAGGAAGAAGATTGACAAAACTTAGTAAAGTGAGTTCATGAAGTTGCAACTCGGCTTCGGGAGCTCTGAGAATGTCAGCAGCCCTGCTCTCATTTAGCTTCATGCACTCCCTGCAGACTGCACAACTTCTGGGCCTGCATTGTGTCAGCAGAACAGCCCGACATAAATCTCACTTCCCTGAAGTTCACAGGCAGTGTTCACGAAAACTACTGCCAGGAATCATAACAGTGGAAATTGAAGCAGGTGGGGTGCAGAGGGGTGGGGATGACAATTACGAACCGAAGCGGAGGCATTGTTCTGATGCTATGAAAGGTGCTTTTAAGTAGATTAGTGATATTTCTGTGAAAGCTACCTTATCAATTCATTCAAAACAAAGCAGCCATTATGTGGAAATTGTGACGTACAAGGAAGGAACATAATGATCCTTTTGTTCAAACATCTGGGCAAAAAAGCCTAGATTCAATCAGAGTTCCCTAAAAGAAATGCTAAGTATTAGGATTAAATGGGTCTTTGAAAATATTTCTGAATATTACAAAACTATTAAAATGATCTGAAAATACCTATTCTTTCTTCTTATATACCCCCCATTCTTTATACTAATAAGCCTCCCTTGAAGTTAAATATGTCTCAAATAACCTTACTAATTGACACTGACAATTATTAAATAGTAGGAATAAATGGTCACCAAAATATTAATACATATGATTATTTTCTATCCTTTATTTTGGATAGTAACTGAAGATGCTCTCTGCAAATATTTTTGCTTAAACTCTCCTACAGGTACAGAATAATATCCATGCATTTTCAGATTTTTGAATATTAATCATGTCTTAGCTAGAATGATAATGTGTTGGGAAGAGTGAAAATAATGTGGATTTGGGACCCAGACCTGGGTTTGGATTCCAGGCTAATCTATTTTTGTTGTGACAGAAGGAAGTTATTTAGCCTTTCTGTGTAAAGGAGGACATAACATCTATCTTAAATATTGTAGAGAATCCTAATAAAAAAGTAATATGCAAATTAACCATCACTCCGCTACACCCACAGGCCATGCCCACCAGCCAATCAGGAGCGAGTTATATGCAAATTAACCCAACCAAGATGGCTGCAGCCACAGAGAGCAGGAGGCTTGGGTTTCCCTGGCAATGGAGGAAGCCAAGCTTTCCACACACCCTAGCCGGCCTAGGCCTCTACTCAAGGCTACAAAGTTTCAATTATAGAAGATAAATAAATCCCAGATACCAGGGCCTCTGCTTGGGTTGCCAGGGGGGGCATGGCCGGCCTGCAAACCACCACAGGCCCCTTGCCCAGGCCGCCCCATGCCCCAAGGGAACCCCCACCCTGATCCAGGATACCCTTCAGGGCAAACCAGCTGGCCCCCACCCATGCACCAGGCCTCTATCCTCCTTTCTAATAAAAGAGTAATATGCAGATTGACCATCACTCCAACGCACAAGATGGCTGCCCCCATGTGGTCAAAGATGGCTGCCCCCATGTGGACACAAGATGGCCACCACAAGATGGCCAGCAGGGGAGGGAAGTTGGGAGCGACCAGGCCTGCAAGGGAGGGCATTTGGGGGTGATCAAGCCTGCAGGGGAGGGCAGTTGTGGGGGGCCCAGGCCTGCAGGGGAGAGCAGTTTGGGGGGGTACAGGCCTACAGGGGAGGGCAGTTAGGGGTGACCAGGCCTGCAGGGGAGCAGTTAGGCATCAATCAGGCTGGCAGGAGAGTGGTTAGGGGTTGATCAGGCTGGCAGGCAGAAGCAATTAGGGGCAATCAGGAAGGCAGGCAGGCGAGCAGTTGGGAGCCAGCAGTCCTGGATTGTGAGAGGGATGTCCGACTGCCTGGGATCAGGCCTAAACGAGCAGTTGGACATCCCTCGAGGGGTCCCAGATTGGAGAGGGTGCAAGCTGGGCTGAGGGACACACACCCCCCATGCACGAATTTTGTGCACCGGGCCTCTAGTATTAAATAAGATAACCTATATCCCAAATGAATACCTTTAGGCCCAATAAACAACAGGTTTTCAGATGACTGATTCTGTACCAGCTGCACCATACTCATGCTCAATCTCACTCCACCCATTTAGAGACGTATTGGTTGGTGTAAGAAGTCCATAAATACTTGAGTGAACAGAGAGATACCAGTGGAGCCTCTGGCATAACTGAGGTTTAGATGCCCCCCAAATTTGAAAACCATTGCTACCTTCCATAGTAACAAAAACTCAGATCATGTCTTAGGCTCAGGTCTCACCAGGATGGAACACATCTGAGAACCTCTAAGTTGGACGGATGCTGATGTTGGAATAAACCCTGAATGTAAAATGAATTCATTGTGCTTTGTTCTTTCCAAGATCACACAGAATCTGCCAGGATTTCCATGGTTTACACCACCATCTAACCTCAAGCTCCTACATGTGGCTTAGTTTCTCTGTCTTACGCATTTGGGAGGAAAGAACCAATTATTGAAAACGTCCTAGTTGCTAGCATTATAGAAAGCACTTTACATGCATTTTCCTCTGATTCCATAAACTAACTCCATGATGTTGGTACTATTATTATTCCTCATATTTTAGGTGAGAAAACTGGGACAACCCGAGACTATTTTTTAAATCCCATGAAAAGTAAACAGCACCTTCAAGCACTTTCTAACTCCACTGCAGGAAATCGTTTCACTATGCTGCCTGCTGCAGACGGTAGGGGCTCACTAGGAAGTCCTTGGCCCTGAGCTGAGAACCACACAGCCTGAAGACAGAAAACAGTCATTAGCCTCCCTTTTAATGATCCTTAAAATCTCTGAAGATGAACATTACTTGCATTGGGAGTTAGAAATGATCCCCTGACAAAAGGACATGCTTTCTTCGCAGACATTGAGAGGAGGGCCGAGAACTGGTGGCATTGCCGCTCCTCTACCCGTAGCCGACATTCTCGGTTGTAGCAAACACTCTAGAATCTGTCATTGTGTTAAAATACCAACCAGAAGGTATGACCATTTTCTTGCAACTATGAATAATTCATTGAATATGTCAGGTAGTGACGTCACTAAAAACAGCAGGAAAATTGGATGCCCTGGACCTTAAAACAAAATCCAGGCTATTGCTGAATACTTTTATTTTTTAAAACAGGGTCCCACACAAACTAATTTCCTAAAGACTTTGCTCGTTTTATTCTAACTTACTGACTTCACAGCAGACTTCCAAGTGCCTTTCGAAAGCCTGAACAAAGGCTGAAGTCATCCTTGATAGTATTGCTCTAGTTGTTAAAATCTCTTTACAGATGAGATCTCGCTTTCCTTTCACATTCTTACCCTGATGCCCTAACGTGATTGACACTCTTGAAAATTGAACCAGAGTATGAGAGACTGAAAAATAGATTAGAAAAACTTGGGAAGAAAGTGGGATCTTGGGCAATAGCTCTGTTTTCCCTTTTTATTTTTCATGTTTAAAAAAATGTATTGAGGTATAAATGACATATAACAATGTAATTTTAAGGTATACAGTGCGTTGGTTTGATGCATTTTTATATGGCAATATGGTGGCCACTGTAATGCTAGCTAACACCTCTATCGTGTCACATTATTAGCATTTCATTTTTGTGGTAAAAACAATTAAGATCTAGTCTCTTAGCAACGTTGATGTTTGTAATACATCATTGTTGATCATAATTACTATGCTAGGTATTGGATCTCCAGAACTTATTCATCTACTAGTTGCAAATCCATACTCTTAAACATCTCCCCAACTCCAACTCCCTCAGCCCCTGGAAACCACCATTCAACTTTGTTTTTATGAGTTTGGCTTTTTTCCATTTGGAAGGTGGATACTCTATTCTGTTAGGAAGAAAATGCCTGAATTTGATCATGACAGACTAGGTTTATAGCTTGCTAGCTATATGTCCTTAGGAAAATCAATGTTGCTCTGGTCCTCTGCTTTTTTGTCATGTAAAGTAGGGATATTAACATGTGTCTATAAGAGTGTTGTATAGATCCACTGAGAAAAGATAAATGAAAAACTTTCTAAACCATAAATCAGCACAGCAATGTAAGCAATGGTGCCACTGAATCAAATGAAGAAAGAAGTGGAATCACCTTAAAGGAAATTTGGACAATAAGCCCCCCCCTCCCATATTATTTTTCTCACACAATGCATGAGTAACTTATGATAAAAGATTCCAAGTATATGGAGAAAAATTAGAACATTTCCTCTAATGAATTTGTTCAAGATTTGTCCCTTCAGTGTATCTACTGGTAATAGTTGGAAATCTTTTTCCTCCTTCCTCCTTATGCACTCAAACCTCCCTTGTTATATCTGAAACTGACATGGAGAAATGCTGTAGTTTCACCTCTGTATGACCTGTGTTTGTCATTTTTCCTGCTTGGAATGTGTCCATCTTTTAGATGTGGAGAAACAGAAATCTACTTCTGGGAAGAGGTGATGACAAATGGTGAATGATTAACATCACCCCCTACCTCCCAAGCTGTTGTTTGAAGTATTAGGCTTTTTTTTTTTTTTTTTTCAGTGAAAGGAGAATTATTCCATTATCCATGATTCATCGGTGTTTTTTTTTTTTTTTTTTGGTTGTTATTAGTATAAGTTTGAGAATCAATCTGACGGGAAAATAGCATCAGATTGTTAACTTGGAGCTTGAAAACACTGCATTTGATCGCTCCACTGTTTTCAGTAGAATACAAAGCCAGAATGACCGCTTTGAATCTTTTGAATGTACAACATTTTTTGCCAAACTTTTTTGAGATGATTTTTAATTTTACATTTCTGATATTGCAGTATCATACTTGAGATACCATGACTGAAAATAACCACTCATCTATTTGGGACTGAAAAATTTTGCATCAGATCTCAATTATCTCAGCATTTATATTGTTAATAAACATAATAGAATATATTAACATACTTCACATAATCACAGTGATGGCTATCCACCAAAACTAGTTTTCATTTTCTAACTGTGTTGGTGAGGAATTAGTAACCATGATCTGCAAACTCTGCGCTTTCTTATCCTTAAAAATAGTTACATATTTAGAGATAACATGTAAAATTTTGTGTTATAAATCTAAATAATTTTAAAGTAATTTGCATAAAAACTGATATTTTAAAGGAAACTTTGTTTATCTAACAGAATCTAAACACATGAGCAATTTGATACCCACATTTCTTTATGTAAACAAATATCCAAACTCTCACTAGTCAAATACTTTACATCATTCTTTAATCTTTTGAACTTGTATTGCTATTCCATGGAACTCTGGAAAGATGAGGTCCTAGAATAAATGCCTTTCACTAAAAGTCTGAAGGCTCAAACTGTGCCTTGTTCTATATAACCCTGTATATGGAGGGGGCAAAAGTAGGTTTACAGTTGTTTATATGGAAAAGCATACAATAATTAATAAATAGTAATACAATAATAAGCTCTGTTTTTTGTGTACTCACACTGTAAACCTACTTTTGCACCACCCTGTATATTGCGCACAAACTGCTTATGGGAGCTAAAATGAATCTTCATTTAAGTGGAAAGTACTTTTTTTAATTTGCCATGATACCATGCTCAACTATAGCAGGTTATGATTAAGGACATACACACTGTAAGTGAAGTGTCATAGAAATGACAAATGTTTGGAGTTGGCAGCTTTCTCTCAGCTGCTTTGAAGGTAAACTATGTCTTTTTTTTTCTCCCACATAAGACCATATGTCTTCCATCGTGGAATAAGAGCTGTTATATTCAAATTGTACTTTTGCTTATTCATCCCATCCTGGCAACAAATATCTGGAAAAGAACTATGGGAAAATGTTTAAATGATTGATACTGCCTGTGCTATCCAAAGCAAAAATCAAATTATCTCCAACACTACTCAAATCTCTTTTCCATCTCAAACACAGATAATAAATTAAAATGTCAGAAATACTCTTTGGCTTAAACATTTGTTTTGAAGATTAGAGATATGATCCGGCTCTCCTGGGAGTGAAAGTCATGTGAATTCTGTTCTTTTGGGGATTGTAGCAGTAAGGGCCCAGAGAAAGGGGAAAAACAGCTTTGGAATCTCCATTTTGAGTATGCAATTGCTAGAATATTTGTATTTATGTGTTTTGAATACAACAGGATAATTTTCCTGTAACACAGGGTCTGGTACTGTGCAAAAACAAATATCTGGATTCAGAATCTGTCTCTGCTACTTGCTATGTGGATTTAGGGAAATTTGTAACCTCAGTTTCCTCATCTATATAATGGGAATGATCATTGTGCCCAACTAAGAGAATTGTTGCAAGCATAAAATGTGATTATGCATGTAAATATTCTTATGCTATTAGATAGTGTAGTAGGGATTCAATCATTGGTCTGTATTACAATTATTACATGCAAGGAGGTTGACTAGGATGAGAAAGATTTGGAAATGTTTTCCAGAGAGGTAACAGTCAGATTAGCATGCAAAATATACACGAGCATATCGAATGCTCTGAAACAGTACTGCACTACAGAATGCTCTCAAACTTAATTACCCCAGCACTTCTCAGTACTTTTTACCAAGGACAGCTCCTCTCACAGACACCCTAAAACTTTGATGTGAACGTCCCCCAGAAATTAGAATAGTGACCCAATACCAAGCCCTTTCTTTGTGTTAATTTAAATTAGAGAAATTTGTTATTTTTGTTGATTTTGGATTCTAAAATAAGATATGCTTTTTGTTATAATAAAGGAATTCATGGTTATTACTGAAGTTTTGGAAAATTGAAGATATAAAAGATAACAATTATACTTCAGACTTATCTCACCCCCAAAACAAATTGTTGACATGAGGTGGGTTACTTTCCACATTTTGTCTATCACTTAACTTTTTATTATTACGTTTTACTTAACACTCACTCAGCACGTAAAATATTGTATGTAGCTTTCTCACATAAGATTTTTACAAGTTATTACAAACTGTTATTACCGTGTTTCCCCAAAAATAAAACATCCTCCGAAAATAAGACCTACTTACAGGTTTCCTTCTGAGTGAAATATAAGGAATCCCCCGAAAATAAGGCCCCCAGGCTCTGTCTCAGAATGAAAATTAATTTACCATAAACTGGTCGCTAGGGCCGCCCCGACTGGCATCTAGCAACCAGTGTCTAGCAACCAGTGACGTTATGCGGAGTCATGACGTCACTGCTGTGTGGAGGCGGAGCGGAGGTCAGAGTGAGTGGTGAGCGCAGGGCGGGAGAGAGGAGGAGACTTTCGCAGATGCGTGTAGAAGAACAGGAGGATTAGAGTGGACAGGATGCGGCGAAGGTGGTGAGTGCTGGTCTGTCTCTGGTGACACTACCTGATGCTCACGGCCGCCTTCATGATGACTGAAGGTTCTCAGTCAGTGGCAGACCCTGCTCCAGCCCAGATCCAGGCCCCAGCAAGCCCAGTGACAGTCCCCAGGCAGGCCGGTAAATGTCTGATAAAGGGGTAGGGGGGATGTCTGGTGAAGGTGTTCAGTGGCACAGGGGTGGGGGGAGGGGGATCACTTAAAATGACACAGGAGCATCAGAGGGGGCAATCAAAATGACACAGGAGGATCAGAGGGGACAATCAAAATGACACAGGAGGATCAAAAGGGGTTACTAAAATGGTAATCCCCCCTCTGATTCTCCTGTGCCATTTTGATTCCCCCCTCTGATCCCCTCTGTGTCATTTTGAGTGATCCCCTCCCCCCACCTTGATACCCCAATTCCTTTTTTTTTACCCCTACGGTAGAAATGAGTGCAAAAAGAAAAAGCTACTCCATGGAGGACAAGAAAGGAATCGTGGAAGACTCTTGGGGCCAAAATCTTACTGCTTTCTGCAAAGAGAAGATGGTGAGTATCCGATTGGTCCGAAAATGGCAAGCAGAGTATGGTAACCTCATTGAACAAGTGGACAAGGGAAATGCTAAAAAGCGCAAGTGTGGATCAGGTCAGCAACCGTTATTTTCCGAGCTGGAAGACCTGATCTGTGAATGGGTTGTTGACAGGAGAGCAAAGGCTTTGGTTGTGAATAGGGCTCAGATTCAAGAATTTGCCCTTACAATGGCACCACAGTTTGACATAGCCCCCGAAGACTTCAAAGCATCACAACACTGGCTGGATAATTTCCTTCAGCAAGTGAACTGTCTTTAAGAAGATCTACAACATTGTTTAGGTTGGGAGATACTCAAGTTATTAAGCGAGCACTTGCATTCAAGTCCTTTATTGATGATGCTGACTTCTCTAAATAGAATCTTTCCAACATGATTGCTATGGATGAAACTGCAGTGTTTATGGGCCAATCATCTCAAACAACAATTGAACAGCAGGGTGCCTCCTTGGCGTACATTCCCTCCACTGCTTACGAAAGTGCACGTGTTTCCTGTATTTTGGCAATTCGTCTGGATGGCACTAAAATCTCACCTTTAATCATTTCTAAGGGCAAGAAGGAAAAGATTGAACGTGTTTTGGGCGTTTTTATTCTTGAAACTGAAAAAGCCTGGACCACACAAGCAGTTATAAGGAAGTGGGTCTATTTAATGCTGCCGCTTGTTATGCGAGGGAGCCAAAGAGGTCTGCTAGTCTGGGATGCAGCCAGCACTCACCGCGCTAAAGACATGAAGACATTTCTTCACGAAAGAAAAATAGATCAGATAATGATTCCCGCAGGAATGACGGCCTATCTCCAGACTCTTGATATTGCAATAAACAAGCCATCCAAAGACAATTTGTGCATGGAAATTAATGACTACATTGAAAATAGAATGGAGAGAAATCAGCGTGGAAACTTTGTGAAACCTAAACTGCAAGAAGTTGTGACTTGGGTGAAGAATTCATGGAAGAAAATCACTGACAGTTGCATTGCAAATGCACTGCGAGCAGGCTACCTTGACAAGAAGTACTCATTTAAAGACAGTGCTATTGCTAAACATGAGAGATTTGGTCCACTGATTCTGAAAGAAATGGAGTCACAAGAAATTCACCAGGAAATTCAGGAATTGGATTGTCATGATGATGTTCCAGAAGATGATGACATGATTGTCATTGAATAAATGAGTAAATTCTTGATACCGTAGGATTCACAGTTTGTCTGGTTTGTGTTGACAACTACCGTACTACCATACCGTATACAGGTAATAAATTTCCTTTATTTTCATTTAACAATAAATGTGTACCATATTCTTCTTCATGGAAAAATAAGACATCCCCTGAAAATAAGACCTAGCATGTCTTTGGGGGCAAAAATTAATATAAGACACTGTCTTATTTTCAGGGAAACACAGGTATTTACTAGAGGCCCGGTGCATGAAATTCATGCATGGGGGTGGGGGGGTGTCCCTCAGCCCAGCCTGCACCCTCTCCAATCTGGGACCCCTCGAGGGATGTCTCACAATCCAGGACTGCTGGCTCCCAACTGCTCACCTGCCTGCCTTCCTGAATGCCCCTAACCACTTCTGCCTGCCAGCCTGATCATCCCCTAACCACTCCCCTGCCAGCCTGATTGATGCCTAACTGCTCCCCTGCCAGCCTGTTTGCCCCTAACTGCCCTCCCCTGCAGGCCTGGTCACCCCTAACTGCCCTCCCCTGCAGGCCTGGTCCCCCCAACTGCCTTTCCCTGCAGGCCTGGTCACCCCTAACTGCCCTCCCCTACAGGCCTGGTCACCCCTAACTGCCCTCCCTTGCAGGCCTGGTCCCTCCCAACTGCCCTCCCAGGCTGGCCTGATCGCCCACAACTGCCCTCCCTTGCTGGCCATCTTGTGGTGGCCATCTTGTGTCCACAAGGGGGCAGGATCTTTGACCACATGGGGTCAGCCATCTTGTGTGTTGGAGTGATGGTCAATTTGCATATTACTCTTTTATTAGATAGGATAGAGGCCTGGTGCACGGGTGGGGGCCAGCTGGTTTGCCCTGAAGGGTGTCCCGGATCATGGGTGGGGCTTGGGGCGGCCTGGGCAAGGGGCCTGTGGTGGTTTGCAGGCTGGCCACGGCCCCTGGTGACCCAAACAGAGGCCCTGGTATCTGGGGTTTATTTATCTTCTATAATTGAAACTTTGTAGCCTTATGCAGAGGCCTGGGCCAGCCAGGGTGCATGGAAAGCTTGGCTTCCTCCATTGCCGGGGAAACCCAAGCCTCCCTCCTGCTCTCTGTGGCCGTAGCCATCTTGGTTAGGTTTATTTGCATATTCTCTCCTGATTGGCTGGTGGGCATGGCCTGTGGGTGTAGCGGAGTGATGGTTAATTTGCATATTACTCTTTTATTAGATAAGATAAAATATTATACAGTGTGGTTCCAAAGTAGGTTTACAGTTGTAAGTATGCAAAACACAGAGTTTATTCTTGTATTATTATTTATTATTATATTATTTTCCATATGAACAACTGTGGACCTTTTACCCCACCCTGTATTATTTTCATCTTACCTGACATAATTTACCTAACCATTAATTTATGGTAATTCTTTATACTTTTACCAAGTGATGATTCTTATAAACTAGTATTAAAGGCTCCTAAATTTTTTAAATTCTAAAGTTTTCTTCTGCATATTTTGAACTACTCATTCACAAGAATTAAAGGCTCAAAGCTTTTCACAATTGATTTCTTTATCTGTTTAATAGATATTCACTTTTATCTGGGGATCTGGCTGAGTGTGGTCCCAAGGCTGGCATCTAATGCTTCTGCCATGGGTCCTGTTTTAGAGAAAGATTTTGAAGAATCTGTTACATATGTATAGACAAATTGCTTTCTGAAAGCATTGTCCCAATTTGTGTAGATATTAGTAACTAAACTTCAATAGCAACTGCAAAAGTGTATAAAAATCTAGATAAAATTTAGATACGTTGCAATTACATACAGATATATAGAAATATAGATGTAATTCTGTCAGCAGCATTATGATGGATGTACTGATGTCTCACATTTCCCTTTCATCCCAATTTCTGCTTTCCATAGTTAGCATGTCCTTCCTATTTATCTAAAAGATATGTCAATATCTGAATAGCATAGTAAGTTGTCTAATATAAACATCACTTTTGCACATATTTCACAAAAGAGAGACATCAACAGAAATTCCTAAGTTTTTAATATAAATATTGATAATGTCAAACTGCTTCAGTATGACTTGCCTCTGAAGGAAGATCCCACTTGCCTCTGGGTCCTCAAAGTCTCAGGCCCATTTAATTTTCTAAAATTCACACAGTGAACAGCATTCCAGAAGACTGTGTCCAAATGCCTCTCTCTCCTGTAGATGCCCACAAGTTCATGCCACTTGTAGAGTATTTCCTCCACGATTGCCATAGCAACTCAAGGACTTTTCCCCCTCTCTGAGCTCTCCCAACCCTGCGGCCAGATCAGCACTCCTGAAATCTAACTCTGATCATTTCACCCTCGCAACTAGAAGCCTTTCATGAGCCCCCCACCAACCCCAAGTAAAAAAACTGAATCCTATCTTTTCAGATCACACTTGTTTCTCCTTCCTTTCAGGTAACTCCAGTTCCAGTCAAGTCCGAAGCCGTGGTCCCCTATCTTTTTGCTTCATTGTTCCATCTCATTCCTTGATTTATTCTGTCTAGTTGGTTTAGAAAGCCCTATCTCCTCTACATAATGACAATGGCTGTCACAGATCAATTATCTACTTTATGGCAGGAACTGAATAAGTGTTTCCAAATGTTATCTCATTTACTTTAAATCATCACAGCCTCTATTTCACACATGAAACAACCGTGGTGGGCTTACATGGCTTAAATGCACACAACTTACTTAAATTTAGAGTTCTGTTGAACTTCAGAGTTCTTGTTCTTCCAACTTAAATACATGTCATGGTGCAAATATTTCTTTTACTTATATCTCCATTATCACCAAACTCATAGAATCCTTTCCCACATTCCAGTTAGATGTGATTTCTCCCTCTCTGAGTTCCATCTTACTCTGTGTCTCTACCCCACCATTAATTGTGTTACTTCTTAGTGTATTTAGGTAACATGCCTTCTTTCACTTATTTATCCATTCAATATTTTATTAAGTTTGGGCCACTAAATGACAAGGAGTTGGCTAGACATATGATCAATTAAACAAAATAAACATGATCCTTGCTCTCAAAAAGACATATAATGTAGTTGTGAAAACAAACATTAAGAAAACTCAAAATAAATATATAATTACACATTTTAACTAGTGCCGTACAGTGAAAGCATGGAGTACAATGAGACAATAAAGAAAGATACGCATGGGGGTGGGCAGTTGAGATTATTCAGAGTCAGCCTTGGTGAGGAAGTAAAATGTCAACCAAGACACTGAGATGAAAAGAAGTTAGCCACGTAAGGAATGGGAGTGTGGAGGAACAATATCCTAAGCAGAAGGAAAAGCATAAGCAAAGGTATGGAAGCAGAGAAAGATTGTCTTCCAAGACTTAAAAGAAGGTCATTCAAGGATGGGGTATGGACTGTGCAACTGTCTATGTGAATGAAGTCCCGTAGGGATCTGCAGTGGGGTCCTGAGTAAACGAATGGAGTGGAAGTGTGGCATCCGTGTAGAAAGAAGGCAGGCCTGGGTCACTCAGTATTCTATAGTACTAAAGAGTTCATTCTCCTTTAAGGGCAAATGGGAGTCTCACACAAGGTCCCACCAGTGATGGCTATGACCCAATTCCAGTTGTTTGATTAAAGGTAAAGCTGAGGATTGACACACCAATGCATACCTATTTTATCTTTATTTTCAATTCCACAGTGTCTAATACAATACTTTGAGGATATCAGTTGTTTAATGCTTATGTCCTGGCATAGTGAGATATTGTATCTTCTGAAACATATATGCTTCATCGTCATAACTATACTATTTTCTTGGATCGTTATACCAACTCTCATTGGAGAATATGTGTAAAATTCTGCCTTTCCCCCCTCTGACTGATATTTCTCTAATTGTTTCTAATCAAATTTGGAACTTCCCAGGTGACTGACTGGAGCACTTGGTATTGTTGCCAGCTAGACATGACTATGAACTGCAGACACCTGGTGCAAAACTGCTTTGACAGTACAGGTAGAAAGAAACTGTCTTTTCTAAGGCTACCGGTTACAGAAAATTCAGTAGTGAAGTTTGATGTTCCCTTTGAATCAACTGGTGACAACCTCTGATAATCCCATTTCCAAAAAGGCTTACTCTCTAACAAATTACATTTACTTCCCTTGATCTTCCTGAGAAGACGCCACCAAGTTGAACTGGTAGCAAGACAGAGGTTAGGTAAAATGCTGGGAGGTTGCCCTTCCTCAGCTGGAAATCCACTGGGTGGAATGACGCGAATTTCCCTCACTGGGAAAGAAAAATTATTTATACTTTCTACACCCGTGCCAATCAGTTAGTAGAAGCTCTACTGAGAAAGACTTGGAGACCATATCTGAGGTGGGGAAGAGAGGTCAGGACTCATAAATGGTGTCTGCCAAAGGCTCAGAAGAGGAACTGGCAGTGGGCACATGGTTCCTTCTGCCAAAATCCATTTAGACTAGCCAGGGCCTTGAGAAGTGTTTCCAGTATGGGATAATTTAATCAAAACACAAAACAAAGGCCGGGGGAGGGAATAAATCAAGGTTCTTAGAGGATGGCAAAACAAAACAGCATCAAATTTTTAAAAGGCTTGTAAACCTAAAGTTTATATTCAAAGAGTATCACTAAATCTATTATAAAAATGACCTCAATATAAATTTGGGTAATAAGCCCAGGGAGGTATTGACTTGTTTTAATAGTCCTTTTTATTCAGCCTACTTACCAAATTGTTCTTTACATTTCTTATTACTGTTACTTTTATTATCTTGAATTTTCACATGGCGAACCTTCAGGTAATTATAGCAATTCCATTGCAACTTCCAAATATCAAAATATCTTTTTCTTATTGCATTGACTATAATTTCTAAAACAATATAAATAATGAAGAAGAGAATATACATCCTTTTTTGTTTACCTCTTTAATATTTTACCATTGAGAGTCAGAGATTACAATAATGCTTAATTTTTTTTAAAATCAGAATCCTTAGGGGTCATTATTGGCAAGGTTATTGCTTCAATGTTATGCTTATTTTATAAAAGTCTGTACTTTGTTGCAGTTTTTGTCTGAAAGCCACTTAGGGTTGTGGTTAAGAATCAAGGTTCCCACAAATCAAAACTGTATGGTATTGGCATAAAAACAGAGACAAAGCTAATGAAACAGAATAGAAAGCCCAGAAATAAGCCCACACATGTATGGTCAATTAACTTATAACAAAGGAGCCAAGAACATAAAATGGGAAAAGGATGGTCTCTCCAATAAATGGTGTTGGGGAAACCGAACAGCCACATGCAAAATAATAAAACTGTACCACTATCTTATACTACACACAAAATAAACTCAAAATGGATTAAAGACATTTACATAAGACCTAAAATCATAAAATTCCAGGAAGAAATCATAGAGGTAAGCTCTTTGATATTGGTCTTGGCAATGACTTTTTTTAATTTGGCACCAGAAACAAAGGCAACAAAAGCAAAAATAAACAAGAGGACTACAGCAAATGAAAATGGTTCTGCACAGCAAAGGAAACCATCAACAAAATGAAAATGCAACCAACTTAATGGGGAAAAAATTACAAATCATTTATCTGCTAAAAGGGCTAATATCATATATATCCTATACAACTTAATAGAAAAAAAATTCAAATGAAAACAAACCACCAAAGGAGATATAACTTCACACCTATTAGAATGGGTGTTACCAAAAAGACAAGAAATAACAGGTGTTGGTGAGAATGTGGAGAAAAGGGAATCCTAATGCATTGTGGGTGGGAATGTAAATTGGTGCAGCCACTACAGAAAACAGTATGGAGGTTCCTCAAAAAATTAAAAGCAGAACTACAATATGATCCAGTAATTCCACTGAGTATTTTTATCTGAAGGAAATGAAATCACTACCTTGAAATATATCTGCACCCCTGTGTTATTTATCTATCTAATAAAGAGGGAATATGCTAATTGACCATCACTCAGTCACACAGATGGCTGCACCCACAGCTGAAGCCAAGTTCCCATAAGGAGCCTTAATGAACAGTCAGTAGGGACCTGAGGCTACACCCTCTCCCGCCCCCATAGGGCTTGACAGGGGACCTCAGGCACCCCCCACCCCGCCTGGCGGGGCTTGACGGGGGACCTCAGGCCATGCCCCCCACCCAGCAGGGCTTGACAGGGGATCTCAGGCCATGCCCCCCACCTGGCGGGGCTTGACAGGGGACCTCAAGGCATGCCACCTGCCCCTGTCTGGGCTGGGGGACCTCAGGCCATACTCCCTGTCCTGGCACTGGGCCTGGGGACCTGAGGCTATGTCCCCTGCCCAGCGGGGCTTGACAAGGGTGGGACTGGCCAGGTCTGAATCTAGCTCAATGGGGACAGGGGCTGGCCGGGTCTGGGTCTCACGCGATTTTGAGGCACATGTGGGTGGGCGGGGTCTTAACTCTGGGTCCCGTGGTGCACCCCAGACTCTGACAGGAGGAAGGTTTTCATAGACATTTTACCAATTTTCTTTCATCTCTGACACTTCTATTATAGAGAAAGGGCAAATAGCAATATTAAATTATTTCCTCTAATTAATCCCCTTTTAATGTGCACGAATTTCATGCACTGGGCCAATAGTTATTTATAATAGCCAAGGCATGGAAACAACAAGAACATGAACAGATGAATAGTAAAGAAAAGGTAAAACACACACAAAAAATAGATTATCCTAATGTATAAAAAGCCAAACAACCAGACGGACAACCAAACAGCAGGCTGCGTGGGGCGACAAGGCCGGCAGGAGGGGGGCAGTAAGGAGCGACCAGGCCGGCAGGGGTGTGGTAAGGGGTGATCAGGCTGGCAGGAAGGTGAGCAGTTAGGAGCCAGCAGTCCCCAATTGTGAGAGGAATGTCTGACTGCTGGTTTAGGCCCAATCCCCAGGATCGGACCTAAACCGGCAGTAGGACATCCCACGAGGGGTCCTGGATTGGAGAGGGTGCAGGCTGGGCTGAGAGAACCCCCTTGCCCCCATGCATGAATTTTATGCACTGGGCCTCTAGTTCAACTATAAAAACAAGGTAATCATATCATCTGCAACAATATAAATAAAATTTGAGGGCATGATGCTAAGTGAAATAAGTCAGACAGAGAAAGACAAATATTCTCTGATCTCAACTATATGTTGAATCTATAAAACAACAACAAACAAGCAAAACAAAACAAACAAACAAACAAAAAAAGAACCCTGAACTCATAGATACAGAGAACTGATTGGTGGTTGCCAGAGGCAGGGGTTGCGGGATGGATGAAACAGTTCAAGGGGGTCGAAAAGTACAAACTTACAGTTATAAGATAAATAAGTCCTGGGGATGTTCTATACAGCATGATGACTATAGTTAACAATACTCTATGGTATATGTGCATGTTGATGAAATATTAAATTTTTCATCACAAGAAAATATTTTAACTATAATGGACATTAGCTAAACTTACATCCTATATAATAAAAGAGTAATATGCAAATTAACCATCACTCAACCACACCCACCAGCCACGCCCACCAATCAGGAGGGAATATGCAAATAAACCCAACCAAGATGGCTGCAGCCACAGAGAGCAGGAGGAAGGCTTGGGTTTCCCCGGCAATGGAGGAAGCCAAGCTTTCTGCCTGCCCTTGCCGGCCCAGGCCTCCACTCAATGCTACAAAGTTTCAATTATAGAAGATAAAATAAATCCCAACAGAAATGGCGGCAGCCATGGAGCTGGAAAGAGCAGGAGGCTAGGGTTGCCTGTGGCGATGGAGGAAGCCAAGCTTCTGCACCCCTGGCCTGCTTTGGCCTCCGCTTAAGGCTACAAAGTTTCAATTATAGAAGATACATAAACCCCATCAGAAATGGCTGCCATCACGGAGCGAGCAGAAGGCTTGGCTCCACTCCAGGCTACAAAGTTTCAATTGTAGAAGATAAATAAACCCCAGATACCAGGGCCTCCGCTTGGGTCGCCAGGGGCCGTGGCCGGCCTGCAAACCACCACAGGCCCCTCGCCCAGGCCACCCCACGTCCCAAGGGAACTCCCACCCTGATCCGGGATATCCTTCAGGGAAAACCAGCTGGCCCCCACCCATGCACCAGGCCTCTATCCTATCTAATAAAAGAGTAATATGCAGATTGACCATCACTCCAACACACAAGATGGCTGCCCCCATGTGGTCAAAGATGGCTGCCCCCATGTGGACACAAGATGGCCACCACAAGATGGCAAGCAGGGGAGGGCAGTTGGGAGGAACCAGGCCTGCAAGGGAGGGCAGTTGTGAGCGATCAGGCCAGCAGACGAGGGCAGTTAGGGGTGACCAGGCCTGCAGAGGAGCAAAGTTGGGGGTGACTGGGTCTGCAGGGGAGAGCAGTTGGGGGGTACCAGGCCTGCAGGGGAAGGCAGTTAGGGGCAAAGAGGCTGGCAGGGGAGCAGTTAGGCATCAATCAGGCTGGCAGGGGAGTGGTTAGGGGGTGATCAGGCTGGCAGGCAGAAGTGGTTTGGGGCAATCAGGAAGGCAAGCAGGTGAGCAGTTGGGAGCCAGCAGTCCTGGATTGTGAGAGGGATGTCCAAGAGGGGTGCATTCTTGGAGAGGGTGCAGGCTGGGCTGAGGGACAACCCCCCCCATGCACGAATTTCATGCACCGGGCCTCTAGTTGGTAATAATTTCACTATGTATACATACATCAAATCAGAGTGATGCCTACCTAAAATTGACACAATTATATATCCGTTATATATCCATCTTAATAAAGAAAGAATTGAGGCTCTCAAGTCTGAGACATGTAGATTAGAAACCGAGTTTCATTACTTACGGATGTTCCCCATCTGTAAGAAAAGGGATAACAATGGTGCCTACATCATAAGAGTGCGAATATTAAATATAATAGTTCATACCAAGTACTGACCAGGCTTTGTGGCAAATAATAAGTACTCAATACTGTGTAAACATACACTCAAAAAAACAAACAAACCCTCAAACATTAAGAAGGTACTGTATTTTCAAGTCTTAGTAAAATTAGCCAGTAAAGTAGTGACAACCTAATGCCTCTTAAACCCTTACTTCTTTTTTTTTTTTTTTAATATATTTTATTGATTTTTTACAGAGAGGAAGAGAGAGGAGAGGGATAGAGAGCTAGAAACATCGATGAGAGAGAAACATCGATCAGCTGCCTCCTGCACACCTCCTACTGGGGATGTGCCCGCAACCAAGGTACGTGCCCGCAACCAAGGTACGTGCCCTTGACCGGAATCGAACCTGGGACCTTTCAGTCCGCAGGCCGACGCTCTATCCACTGAGCCAAACCGGTTTTGGCTTAAACCCTTACTTCTTGGGAACTTTTTCCCCTCTTTCTCCCATGTGTTTCCTTCAAAGGCTCTCTCTTTTTATATTTAACTGGACTCAGCCCCAATATCAAACATTTCCATGAGATTGTTAAAACGTATTAGTGAGCTATACATAGCTTTTTAAATACAATTAGCTACTTAACCCCCTGTGAATCCACAACTACATCTCATTTCTCTCTTCTAATAATTTTTTTCTTCTTAAACAATGTCAGAGATTCGTCTGTTTATTAGTGTTTCCCCAAAACTAGCTCTTAAACTAAACACTGGATTTTTCTTCTTTTGGTTTCCTAATGCAGTGGTCGGCAAACCGCAGCTCGCGAGCCACATGCGGCTCTTTGGCCCCTTGAGTGTGGCTCTTCCACAAAATACCACGGCCTGGGCGAGTCTATTTTGAAGAAGTGGTGTTAGAAGAAGTTTAAGTTTAAAAAATTTGGCTCTCAAAAGAAATTTCAATCGTACTGTTGATATTTGGCTCTGTAGACTAATGAGTTTGCCGACCACTGTCCTAATGTATTGGCTAAATACTTGGTTTTCTCTCTTGTTGTGATTTTTATTTTCTGGAATGCATAGTCTGCCTGGTATGGGGAGGAAACTGAAGAGGAGACCTGGGCCCTCAGATGTAACAGATGTTTGCATGAACCGGTCTTGGCTTCCATCCCCGGTACAGACACTGGGCCTCTGCATCAAGGACCACAGTGGGGAAGGGGCTTGTGGGAGGGCACGGGGAAGCCCTTTGCCCATTGTATGTGCTCTCTGATCAGACAGACCTAGCATTTTGACGTGCGGTTTGAAATCAGACACCTAGATTTGGTCCAGGCTCTGCCATTTACTATCTTTGTGATATATTCCTTAACTTCTCTAAACCTCATTTTCTTCCTCTGTACAGAGGACATAATCACAGCATTTTTCTTAGAGGGTTTTTGTAAGGATTAAATGAGATAAGGTGGGGGCTGCGTTTATCTCACGGGAATATCCTTACTAATAGAAACTGCTGTCTGCCTGTGCTTGTGCACATGTGTGTGTTGTGTTTATGGGTATAAAATATTTCTTGAATTAATAATTCAATACTATTTCTTGAGAGAGCCTTGCAAATTTCGTCCCAGCCCTAAAACTCTGCATGTTGCTGCGACCCAATCTTGAGAAGAGATGGAAGAGCTCTCTGAACTCCGCGGCTACTGCGTGATAAAAATGATTGAAGCCCCTTGCCAACACGAAAGTGCCTCGTGCACAGTTATTAATAACACTGAGCCGTGCCTATTATAGAAAACCTGTAGCTTTTATGCTTCCATAATTTTAGGCATGCTATCATCCTCTCAAGGAGGAAGAATCACCCCTAATACAAATCTCACCAGCTCTCTATTTTCCAATAAAGAGAAGCTTGCAAATGCCAAAAAAAAAAAAAACACAAAACCACAACAATGGCAGGTCCTTTTCACCAGCCCCACCAGAGGCGGGGAAGGGATGCGGATGAGTAACATCCGCCCTGCCCTCCACAAATCACCACATGCTTGGCTTCCAAGCTGATGGCAAGATCCTCCATTAGCAGATATGGGGAGGGAAGCGATCCCTGGCTGACAAAGGGCCATTTCTGAAAAGGCACTCCGTTATGATAAAAAGAGCATAAAAAAAAACGTTTAGAGAAAAAGCACCAAAATGGACCCCCAAGAGCAAGCTGCACGTTCTTGTTCATGGCCTGTGCTGCCATAACTTGTTTCAGAGAGGATGCTTAGGGGAAATCTTTGACATTTCCAGCAGCCTCTCCCCTTTTCTTCATAAGGTTTTTTTTTACATAATGATTTCACTTCCTGTTCTGAGGGCAGAAAATTATTGTTTATTATTCCGGGTGGCTGTGTGTAAAAATTTTAAATTAGACTGTAATTTGTGAGGCTCATAGCAAATACGTAACATTTAAATTATACATAAAAGTCAAGTCAGCCACTACAAACTGCCTACAATGATGCAAAAAAAAAAAAAAAAAAAATTACTGAGATAAACATTTTAATCAGGACCAGGCCACTTGAAAGAGTGCCCTGAGAGAAAATGACAAAAAAAAATATTAAGTAAAAACACTTGAATATAAGGTTTTGTCGAAAAGATTGTGTGGGTAGGGACAAGTCAAGAGTTGCTGCCGGCAGCTGCTTCTTTGGTCCCGTGCACAGGCCCACAGGTCGGGGTGCTCCGGGTGCGGGGATAAGACTCTACGGAAGTTACTCCAAAGAGAGGAGCTTTGGGGATCACCTCCTCCTCGGTGTCCAGGTGGCGGGGGGGGGGGGGGGGGGGTGTTTAAATTATTTTGAAACAGGAACCACGTAATGCCCTCTCCCTTGATGGGACCGTTTTGAGGGCATGGTTCCACAGTATTCAATTTTTCACTCTTTAAAAAAGTATCAGTCACTTACATACCAGTGTGAAAAGCGGTGGGCACCTATGTTGTGCCTGTTATGTATCCTTTCCCAAGGCCTCAGTCCCCATGAGCTGCTGAGCTGGTAAATACATGATGTCTAACACGTACAGAACTTTCTTCAAGAAGGACCTCTGACGCCTTCTCGCATGTTTCCTGAGGATTTTCTGAGTTCAATATTCCAGTAACAGTCAAAATGCCTCCAGGACTTGACAGTGTAACCATATTCCACTCTCCTTTTCTTATCCAGAGATACCATGTTTCCATTGTCTAGAATTATTTTTCTCTTTCCCAGCGTAGATGTGAGATCAATATTATTTAAGTATCTGATGCTGCAAACGTTGTACTGGGAAGATAAAGAGCAGGAGATCCCTCTGGGCAGATATGTCTGAGAGGAAAGGCCACAGTGAGGGGTTGGGTTACATCAACTCCCAGATGAAATCCCCTCCCCCCATTGCCATGCAGATTTTCTTGGTTTCAGAAAGGAATGAAATCGGGAAGGAGCTGTGAAATGCTTCAGGGAAAGGCATTTCCTTCTCCTGTGATAGCCTCTTTCAGGTTCTTTATTGAAAGACAAATGGGGATCCAGCCTGCTGTTGCTCTCACTGTGCTGTGGGAACTGCAATATCCGTGAAATCTCTTGTGATTTTTTCAGCCAGAGTTGCCCTTATTTAACTTACTCAAGGACTGTAAAAGGTACTGGTAACAGCACCCGTGTGCAAATTTCGCTTGTGGAACTGCCAGGTGAAACCAGGAAAGGGATCCGAGTTTGAGCAGTCGAAATAAAAACCACCGACAACGTAGAGACCTAACGCCCCCTATTGTTAGAAACGTATAAGTTGGAAAATACATTCCAATAGGCTCCTTATCAGGTCCTTCCCTTTTTACATCGGACTGGGGCAGTTATCTATGCAGAGACCTTGTTATTTTTAGCAAGTACCAGGTGGCCCTGGTTAATGGCCTCCCTGCAGGATAGTGGAGCCAAGTGGATATTGTCACGTCAGGCATGAGGAACGAACTGATGAGGAGGACGCCAGCCTTTACAAAGCTGCTGCGGAGAGCCCTGCTAATTGCCCTGTGGTCCAAGCTCAGCATCCACGGGATTTCCTGACAGCGGTCCAGATGGCTGCAGCCTCTACTCCAGGCATGCCAGCCTGCACCAAGGGGCACTGCCACCTGTTCAAGGAAGAGGGCTGGGCCCATTAATGCTGATTTACAAAGACGATGCTGTTGCAAAAGTGTTGGCCACGTGGGACCCCACAGGCCATTTCTAGGAACCGGCCACTGAGGCCTCCTCATTCGTTCCGTTCCCTGTCCGCTGGCCTTGCTTGTAACAAAAAGTTAGTTGCAGCCTTTAAACCCTGTTCGCTCTCTCGTTTTATTGCTGGCAGAAAACTGCGCAGTTAATCAGCATTATCTCCTACTGGCGGATCCCAGCTGGTGAAAGGGTAGTTGTTGGGGTCATTAAAAATTTACAGTCCTAGCTGGTTTGGCTCGGTGGATAGATGGATAGAGCGTGGGCCTACGGACTGAAGGGTCCCAGGTTCGATTCCGGTCAAGGGCATGTACCTTGGTTGCAGGCACATCTCCAGTGGGGGGTGTGCAGGAGGCACCTGATCGATGTTTCTCTCTCATCGATGTTTCTCTCTCTCCCTCTCCCTTCCTCTCTGTAAAAAAATCAATAAAATATATTTTTTAAAAAAATCTGACAAAAAAAAAAAAAAAAAAGAATTTACAGAGTCTCGCTGTGGAAGGCCCTGGAAAGTACAGATTGTCTCATTATATGAAATGACAACCGAGCACCTCCGCGATAGGGCAATTCCAAGCACTCACAGACTCTGATGCAACCGGCTTGTTAGAGATGATGCTGACACACGTTGAAGACTTGTGCAGGATGCATCTTTTCTGTGCCCTAGGCTTCAAAGGAAGATGTGCTATCTTTGTCCCAGAGAGCTCCTGCAAACCTTCCCCAGGAGGAAATCTCTATTCCCATCTAGGCGAAGCTGGTAACTTTGCTCTCCCTGCTTTCTGTATTTCCACGTGGCATTCATATACATACGTGTCTTCGATTGGGTTCCTCGGTAGTAGAGGCCGAAGCAGGGCTTCTGAGCACATGGCTTATTGGAGGAGTGCCCCCAGGAGAGGCGAGGAGCAAAGAAAGGAGCTGAGCAAGACCGCGGTCTCAGCCTCACCCCACGGGGACTCTGGAGCATGAGTTGGTCTCACGCTTTGCCCCTGTGTTGGTCAGTCGTCGTCCTCCCTGTGGAGGAAGGATGCTCAGAGTTTGCTGCAATCCTCAGGCAAGGAGGACTTCCTTGATGTAGGAGTGCGTTCGCAGGGTGATCCACGGACCAGCAGCGCCTGGGAACTGGTGGAAACTGTCAGTGCTCGGTGATTTCCCAGACCTACGGAGTCCGAGAGTCAGAAAACGGGGTCCAGAAATCTGAGTGTCGGCAAACCCTCTAGGTGACTTCATTCCCAATAATATTGGAGAAACACTCGGTGAGGTGAGTTCCCTGGAGAAGGGGGGCGAGCTTTAGGCAGCCGTCACTCACGGCCGCTGCAGGATGGGCCCACAGCCCTGGTAATGGGGACCCATGGTCTCCACCAGGTCTCGGGAGAGCTTTGTGCAAAGAAGGAAAACGGGAAGCTAGAGTCTGAGGAGATGTCAGTTGGGTTGAGAAGGTGGATTTCTACTTCCAAGGATTTCAGGGGGGAGAACCATAGGTAAAGTTGTACAATTACAAAAAGGTTGGTGTTTATTGGAAAAACTGACAGAAGAGGAATCTGACCAGCATGGAGAGCAAGGCGAATCGTGTGCAAGGTGAGGGTTGAGAGGCAGGTAGGCTGGGGTCAGAGGGCATTCAGAATGGCTAACGATAACCACAGTCAACGCTGACAGAGCATTTGCTATGTGCCAGACACTGGGCTAAGTATCCCTCACACGTTATCGTACTGGGTTCTCATAAAGACCCAAGAAGTGAAAAGGTTAGGTGAGGAAACAGAGCCTCCGCTACCAGCCCCAGGAGCACAGCAGCGGTCACGGAGGTGAGATGTGACCGGAGGCTTTGTCTGCTGGAGGAGGGCTGTGCAGCTCACCGTGGCTGCAGATACAAGGGAAACCTGGCCTTGTGGTCCCCAGCCCCTCAAAGTGACCAGAGCCCAGTTCTGCATCTTGGCTCGGAAGGTCTCTTCCTGCTCTAATTTGTCTCCAGAAGCAATCATTAAATCCTGGCTAAACTGAGCAGGAAATAAAGGAAAATATTTTATGTATTAATTAATTGAATTATTCATGAGCACGAGGTATTTGTGCTGTGAGGACTCAATGTTTTAAAGCAGGCGTCCTCAAACTATGGCCCGCGGGCCACATGCGGCCCGCCAGGTGCCGCTGCCTGTCCTGCTGAGCAGCCGACTCGTCCCGGGCCCGCAGTGCGCATAGGAATTTGTTCATAGTTTTTTTTTTAAACTATAGTCCGGCCCTCCAATGGTCTGAGGGACAGTGAACTGGCCCCCTGTTTAAAAAGTTTGAGGACCGGGGGTAGAAAAATGGCGGCGGAATAGACAGACGTGTTCCAAGCCTTGTCCCGGAGCAGAAAGAAAGAACAGCTGAGGGTCGCACTAGGAGTGTTTGTTGGCAAGTTGGGGGACAGCTGAACTCCAGAAGAAGGTGGGAGACTGCTAGACGGGGTTCCCCTGACCTGGCAGCTCCCACTGCGGCTGGGTCCCCTCCCGGAGCTGCGGGCTTGGACGCGGAGTCGCCACCATCTGGAACCGGAAAGTGGAGCTTATCAGAAGCCTGAGAATCCACAACTGTGGCACCTACGGAACAGCTGCGAGCCCCAGAACAACGCTCCCCAATTGGCGCAAACACACAGGTTCAGAGGAGCTCTACACTCCACCACGGAAAGGTCAGATTTCGCCTGGGATAAGGTGAGGTCTCTGGTCCCAGTGCGAGAGAGGAACGCGCGTTTTGCGGGAGCTGGAGGACCAGGGAAGTCTGTGCCTAGAAAAATCGGTGGCTGCTGGGGCTGGCGTGATCTGTGAATGTGGAAGGGGGTCCTCAGAGCTGCTAACAGAAGGGCTCTCTAAAAAGCAACCCATTTTGATCTGAAGTGCAGGGACACCCTAAGAATTTCAGGGGTGTGCTAGACTTACGCGCAGCCACGGAGTGCGCACACTTGGGCTTTTTCCTCTTGAAATTCTTGCTTCTGATTACTAAGCCCAATTCATAGGTTCACCCAGTTGGGGACACCCTGGGAGACTGCAGGAGAAAGTTGTTTTTCTGGAACCTGGGGATCGGAGCGGGGAGTGACCATCGGAGAGCCAGCTCTGAGGCAGCCCACTCCCACAAACCAGTAGTGAGTGCCACAGGGAAAGAAGGCTCTAACACTCCCTAGAGAGGCCATAGATAAACCCGGAAGTCAATCCAGAAACACTGCCACCCAGGGGCTGAATCACAAATTGACTCTTGTGTAATCAAAAATAAAGGAATACGAATTAAGACACAACGCCTGCTTAAAATCAGGACTGGCTTACATCACTGAAGAGCAGTGGAACGCAGGGAACTGCAATACTGTCTGGACTGAGAAACAGGCGTGCCAAACAGAACAACAGAGGAAGTGAATGACCTTCACTACTCCACATTTTATTTTTATTTTTTATTTTTTTATTTTCATTTTTTGCATCTTTTACTCAAGAAACTAATTTTTTTCCTCACTTGATTTTACCTTTTTAATTATTACATTTTTATTTTCAATCTGTATTATTACTACTGCAATTTTATCTTTTTTTTTTTTTAAGTGTCATTTTATTTTCTCTTCATTTTGTTTTGGGATTAATGTTCTACATTCTATTTTTATCTTTCCTTTAGCATCATTTTACTCTATCTCAAATCTACCTTTATGCCATCACTCTCTTCCTAACTTTTCCCTTTTCAGTGTCCTGTTTATCTTACCCCTTTCCTGCTTTAGATTTTCCCTATTCTTTCTGTTTACCCCCTTTTAAATTTCACCCTACTTATATATCTAATCTCCAATCCCCTGCTCCAAGTCCATACACACCTCTCTCTTCGCTGTCTTAACTATCCAAAAAATTGTTTTTCTCTCTGTCCTTTTGTTGTTGTTCGTTTGAATGTAGATTATATTGAATTTTTATGCTTTTTTGTGAGATTGTTTTGCTTATTCTTCCTTTGTTTATTTTTATGTTTGTTTAGTGCTTCTGTTTTCCCTTGCCTCACTCAATATTAGTTGGTGTTGTAGTTTGTATTAATCCCCAGGTACTTGTTGCTGGCATTTGCTGGGATAAGTGATTGTTCTATTGGAGTTTTATCCCCAATATATATAGTCTGTTTCCCTTTCTCTCTTAGTCTCTTTCTTGTCTCTCTTACTTTTTTTTCTTCTTTTTTTTCCCTTTTCCCAATTTCATTTTGACACCCCTTTTTTTTTCTTCTTCTTTCTTTCTTTTTCCTCTTCTTCTTTCTCTACTATCCCCTAATTTGCCTTTCTCTGGTGGTCACCTTTATTGGAGTTTATTAATATCGTGAATACATTTCTGTTCAGTGCCTTGTGTGTTGTACCTGGTAGTGCTGTATTTTGTGCCTTTAAATCGACGCAGGAGAGAGAGAACTACATAACCAGACACCCAGAGAAGAGAGACCATGGGGAGACAAAGACACAGCCCGCATATGAAAGAAAAGCAGGCATCACCAGAAAAGGAAGTAAACGAAATGGAAGCAAGCAACCTTCCAGAAAAAGAATTCAGAGAAATGGTCATAAGGTGGCTGAAAAGAATGGAAGACAAATTCGACAATATGAGCAAGAACCAAGAGGAAATGAAGAAGAACCAAGAAGAAATGAAAAATGACATCGCTGCTGTAAAGAACTCAATAGAAAGCATTAAGAGTAGACTAGAAAAAGCAGAGGACCGCATCAGTGAGCTAGAAGACAAGATGGGAAGAAATACCCAAGTAGAGCAACTTCTAGAAAAAAAAATTAAAAGGCAGGAGGAGAGCCTAAGGGAACTTTGGGACAACACGAAACAAAACAACATCCGCATAATAGGGGTTCCAGAAGGAAAGGAAGCTGAGCAAGGAATAGAAAACCTATTTGAAGAAATAATGACAGAAAATTTCCCTGATATAGAGAAGAAAAAACCCACACAAATCCAAGAAGCTCACAGAGTCCCAAGCAAAATGAACCCCAAAAGACCGACGCCAAGGCACATTATAATTAAATTGGCAAACACCAACGACAAAGTAAGAATCTTAAAAGCGGCAAGAGAGAGACAGAAAGTTACATACAAAGGAACCCCCATCAGACTAGCAACTGATTTCTCAACAGAAACTCATCAGGCCAGAAGGGAATGGAATGAAATATACAAAGTCATGCAAAGGAAGGGTCTGAATCCAAGAATACTGTACCCAGCAAGGCTGTCAATCAAAATTGAAGGTGAAATCAGGAGCTTCACAGACAAAAAAGGACTAAGGGAATTTATTACCACCAAACCAGCAATGCAAGAAATGCTAAAGGGTCTGCTGTAAAAAAAAAAAGAAATAGGAAGCAAAGAAGGAACACAGGTGTAAAGAATAGGAATGGCGACAAATAAGTACCTATCAATAATAACTTTAAATGTAAACGGATTAAATGCCCCAATCAAAAGACATAGGGTAATGGATTGGATAAGAAAACATGACCCATATATTTGCTGTCTACAAGAAACCCACCTCAGAAAAAAAGACGCACACAGACTGAGGGTGAAGGGATGGAAAAAGGTTTTCCAGGCAAATGGAACTGAAAAAAAAGCTGGGGTAGCAATACTTATATCTGACAAATTAGATCTCAAACTGAAGGACATAACAAGAGAAAAGGAAGGCCACTTCATAATACTAAAGGGAGCAATCCAACAAGAAGAAATAACTCTGGTAAACATATATGCACCCAATACAGGAGCACCCAAATACATAAAAAAACTCCTGGAGGATATCAAGGGAGAGATTGACAGCAATACAATCATAGTAGGAGACTTCAATACCCCACTATCACCATTGGACAAATCCTCTAAACAAAAAATCAGCAAAGAAACATCAATCCTAAATGACTCACTAGACCAGATGGAATTAATTGACATCTTCAGAACATTTCACCCCAAAGCCACAGAATATACATTCTTCTCAAGTGCACATGGGTCATTTTCAAAGATAGACCATATGTTGGGACATAGGCAAAGTCTCTTCAAATTCAAGAAGATAGAAATCATATCAAGCATCTTCTCAGACCACAGTGGCATAAAACTGGAAATCAACTACAATAAAAACAACCCAAAGAAATCAAACACATGGAGACTAAACAGCATGCTATTAAACCATGACTGGGTTACCAGAGAGATCAAAGAAGAAATAAAAAACATCATGACAACAAATGATAATGAAAACACTACAATCCAAAATCTATGGGACACAGCGAAAGCAGTCTTGAGAGGGAAGTTCATAGCTCTACAAGCCTACTGCAAAAAACAAGAAACAGGGGTAATAAATTACCTAACCCAACAACTCAAAGAGTTAGAAAAAGAGCAACAAGAAAAGCCCAGTGTAAGCAGAAGGAAGGAAATAATAAAGATCAGAGCACAGATAAACGACATAGAGACCAAAGAAACAATACAAAAGATCAACAAAACCAAGAGCTGGTTCTTTGAAAGGATAAACAAGATTGATGAACCTCTAGCCAGGCTCACCAAGAAGCAAAGAGAGAGGACCCAAATAAACAAAATCAGAAATGAAAGAGGTGAAATAACAACAGATCCCGCTGAAATACAAAGGATTGTTAAAAAATACTACGAACAACTCTATTCCAACAAACTGAACAACCTGGAGGAAATGGACATATTCCTAGAAAAATATAACCTTCCAAAACTCAATCAGGAAGAATCTAAACAGCTCAATATGCCAGTAACTATGGAAGAAATTGAAGCAGTCATCAAAGAGCTTCCGGCAAACAAAAGCCCGGGGCCAGACGGCTTCACAGGAGAGTTTTACCAAACATTCAAGGAAGAACTAAAACCTATCCTCCTCAGACTATTCCAAAAAATTCAAGAGGAAGGAACACTTCCAAGCTCCTTCTATGAAGCCAGCATCACCCTAATACCAAAACCAGATAAAGACAACACAATGAAAGAGAATTATAGGCCAATATCCCTCATGAATGTAGATGCCAAAATCCTCAACAAAATTCTAGCAAATCGGATCCAGCAGTACATCAGAAAGATCATACACCATGACCAAGTAGGGTTTATCCCAGGAATGCAAGGATGGTTCAATATCCGAAAATCAATAAATGTGATACATCACATAAACAAATTGAAAGATAAAAATCACATAGTCATATCAATTGATGCAGAAAAAGCATTTGACAAAATCCAACACCCTTTCTTGATAAAAACTCTCAACAAGGTGGGAATAGAAGGATCATACCTCAACATAATAAAAGCTATATATGATAAACCCACAGCTAACATCATACTCAATGGGCAAAAACTAAAACCATTTCCCCTAAGAACAGGAACAAGACAAGGATGCCCACTCTCACCACTCCTGTTTGACATAGTACTGGAAGTATTAGCCATTGCAATTAGACAAGAAGAAGAAATAAAAGGCATCCAAATTGGAAAAGAAGAAGTAAAGCTGTCCTTATTTGCAGATGACATGATATTGTACATAGAAAACCCGAAAGACTCTGTCAAAAAACTAACAGACTTAATAAATGAATTCGGCAAGGTAGCAGGATACAAAATTAACGCCAAGAAATCTATGGCATTTCTATACACCAACAGTGAACTTACAGAAAGAGAGACTAAAAAAGCAATCCCATTTTCCATCGCACCAAAAAAATTAAGATACTTAGGAATAAACCTAACCAAGGAGGTAAAAGACCTATATGCGGAAAACTACAGGACACTGAAAAAAGAGATAGAGGAAGATGTAAACAGATGGAAGAACATACCATGTTCATGGATTGGTAGAATCAACATCATCAAAATGTCCATACTACCCAAAGCAATCTATAGATTCAATGCACTCCCCATTAAAATACCAACAGCATATTTCACAGACCTAGAAAGAACTCTCCAAAAATTCATCTGGAATAAAAAAAGACCCCGAATAGCCACAGCAATCCTGAGAAAGAAGAATAAAGAAATAAGTACAGATTTCAAGCTGTATTACAAAGCCACTGTCCTCAAAACAGCCTGGTACTGGCACAAGAACAGACATATAGATCAATGGAATAGAATAGAGAATCCAGATATCGACCCAAACCAATATGCGCAATTAATATTTGACAAAGGAGGCATGAGCATACAATAGAGTCAAGACAGTCTCTTCAATAAATGGTGTTGGGAAAATTGGACAGATACATGCAAAAAAATGAAACTAGATCACCAACTTACACCATACACAAAAATAAACTCAAAATGGATACAGGACTTAAATATAAGACGGGAAACCATAAAAATACTAGAGGAATCCACAGGCAGCAAAATCTCAGACATATGCCAAAAGAACTTTTTCAGTGATACTGCCCCTAGGGCAATGGAAGCCAAAGAGAAAATAAACAAATGGGACTACATCAAAATAAAAAGCTTTTGCACAGCAAAAGAAACCATCAACAAAACAACAAGAAACCCCACTGTTTGGGAGAACATATTTGCAAATGGTATCACTGATAAAGGTTTAATTTCCAACATCTACAGGCAGCTTATACAACTTAATAAAAGGAAGATAAATGATCCAATAAAAAAATGGGCAACGAACCTAAATAGAATCTTTTCGAAAGAAGACAGAAGGAAGGCCAAGAGACACATGAAAACATGCTCAAAGTCACTTATTATCCGAGAGATGGAAATCAAAACGACAATGCGATACCATCTCACACCTGTCAGAATGGCTATCATCAACAAATCAACAAACGACAAGTGTTGGCGAGGATGCGGAGAAAAAGGAACCCTCGTGCACTGCTGGTGGGAATGCAGACTGGTGCAGCCACTGTGGAGAACAGTATGGAGTTTCCTCAAAAAACTGAAAATGGAACTCCCATTTGACCCAGTAATCCCACTCCTAGGAATATATCCTAAGAAACCAGAAACACCAATCAGAAAGGATATATGCACCCCTATGTTCATAGCAGCACAATTTACAATAGCTAAGATTTGGAAACAGCCTAGGTGCCCGTCAGCAGATGACTGGATCAGAAAACTATGGTACATCTACACAATGGAATACTATGCTGCCATAAAAAAGAAGGAATTACTACCATTTGTAGACACCTGGATGGAATTAGAGAAAATTATGCTAAGTGAAATAAGCCAGTCAATGAAAGAAAAATACCACATGATCTCACTCATTTAGGGATAATGAAAAACATTATAAACTGATGAACCAAAAGATAGTTACAGAGGCAGTAAAGCATCAAACAGAGTGTCTAATTACAGCGGTAAGGTTAGGGAGAGGTGGGGGAAATAAGAGATCAACTGAAGGACTTGTATGCATGCATATAAGAGTAACCAACGGATGCAAAACATTGGGGGGTGAGGGCAGGTATGGGAGTGGGGTGGGGGGGGGGGCAATGGTAAGATATGTACACATATAATACCTTAATAAAAATTTGAAAAAAAAATAAAATAAAAAATGTTTACATCTCAAAAAAAAAAAAAAAAAGTTTGAGGACCCCTGTTAAAGAATTGCAAAGAGCAGGAGATTTTGAAGAAAGAAGCTATTTCATCGGGAGGCAGTGGATGTAGGGAACAGCTGCAGAAGGGCAGAGATTTCACTCAGAAAACTTGGACTCAAGCAATGGGAGACCTCTATCTTCCCCCCAAAATGGAGTCCGCATGTTTGTCACTTTTGCTCTTACAATAACACTGAACACACAAATCCTGAGTCCTGAGTTGGTCTTCATCACAGAAGGCCTGCAGATGAGCTGAAAGGGGCTCTGTGTAAAGTATTCCAACGAAAGGCACCGTCCCCCAAAGGTGCCCCCCAACTCTCAAATTACTTTCCCAGTGCAGGTAACGGAGAAACTCAGAAGCGAGGAGTGATCAGTTCATCCCATCACAGGACCCAACAAGATGCAGCACTGGAGGGGTGCAATCCGAGATTCTGGGAAGAAAGACCTTCCATAGGGTGTCTAACGTGCATCAGTTCTATTTCTTCACCAGCCACTACCAAGGCTTACTGCGTACTTCCTCTGTGCATCGGTGTGCCACAGTAGGAGTTGTAAGAAATGGAAGAATGCCAGTTTGTTCATAAGGAGCCAAAGGCCTTAGTGGGAGCCACGACATGTTTGCTTGAAAAGAAGAGCCCAAAAGTGCCAACAGAGAGAAGCAGAGAGTACATGCCAAAGCACTTCAGAGACGGGCGAGGACCCTCAGAAGTGGCTGGTCCTGGAACCTTGATGGAATAGTAGGAATCCGAGTGGGCTTTTTAAGAGAGGGGACAGCTTCCATTAAGTTGGAGTAGAAAGAGTATTTCATTGTGCAGAATTGCTTGGTTTATTTTCTAATGAGACTTCCAGTAAAAAATACCCCAATGTTAATAAGTTCACAAGGAAAAGAACAATGAGATCTAGAAGGTGTGGCAAACGCAGTGTAAGCTGATACCATCTTTTTTGCAGATCACTGGCAACAAGCCCTAGGAACCATAAAACCACTGGCATTTTTATTTGTAATGTGCACAGAAATAACATGAAACATGAAAATGTCTGTACTTCGTTTATCATAGCATTGTTTACATTAGTGATAAATGAGAGGTAGCTTGACAATTGGGAATGTTTAAGTAAATTTTGGTATAGACACTTCATGGACCAGAATGCTATGTTTATAATAGAACTTACAAATAAATGTGAAAAGTAAACATGGAAAAATGCTTCTGTGATAATTGACAAAAATCAGTATATGCATATATGTATATAGTACATATATGTTCCCAGCTTCATTGAGATACAATTGACATACAACATTGTGTAAGTTTAAGGTGTACAACATAATGATTTGATGCATGTATATATTTATATATTTATTATCACACCTGCTAAAGAACAGAAATACAAATACTAAACATTTATATGATGAAAAAATAAACACAAAAACATATCAAGAAACAACCCAAAACAAGGAAAGGATGTTAGCCCCATTACATCAATAAAGCTCCAGGATGGGGCCCCAATCTGGGTCCCAAATAAGATGCAGAATTTGGGTTGGGAGGGAAAGAAGACCGTAAGATCGTATGCCAGCCATGAACAAGTCATCATGACATGTGTTCTTCTCAGGAAGATAAACCACACGTATTGTGGTCCAGAATTTTAGCTTAAGTCACTCTCCTCCATTAAATTCATAATGAAAGGCTTGCACTTAGCATAACAAATAGTACTGAGCAAGATTTTTTTTTTTTGCCTCTTTGACTATTTGGCTAACATTTCTCCAATGAGCCATTTGATTTCAAAGCATTTGTAGGTTTTCCCGTTGGAATTCAGGTCGTTCAGAGATGGTTTCCTATCTTTTGAACTTTATTTGCCCTGCCTTTTCTCTCTCTCATCTCTATACAGCTGGGTTTTTTGTTTTGTTTCGTTTGAATGGCATTCTGCTCCAGTTTCTGGGCTAAACACAAAAGCTGAAATAGTCTGCCATAGCTTCAGCCCATCTACCTGCTGAGATCTGGGTGCTAAATTTCATTGTCTGTGTGGCCCAGTGTCTGACTCCCCAGGCCTGAGAGCCCCACAGCTTTCAAATGTCATCACTGGCCCTAGCTGGTTTGGCTCAGTGGCTAGAGCGTCAGCCTGCGGACTGAAGGGTCCCAGGTTCGATTCCAGTCAAGGGCACATGCCCGGGTTGTGAGCTAGATCCAGCTGGGAACAGGCAGGAGGCAGCCGATCAATGATTCTCTCTCATCACTGATGTTTCTATCTCTCTCTCCCTCTCCCTTCTTCTCTGAAATCAATAAAAATATATTTTTTAAAAATATCATCACTGTTTTCCCTGCAACTATGTTGAACCATAGCCCATGGAGGGACCCTCCTGCCTTAATCTCACTTTTCATCCTTATAAACATGTCTTCTTTCAAAACCTTTTCATTCTATTTTCTGAATATATATATTAGCCAGGATAAAATTGTAGCACTTTAATTACTATTTAAAGAAACAGAAATGTTAATATTTAAATGATACATGCAAGCATAATTATTTTTATTTCATCCTGAGAACCATTTGTTTTCCTGATTACATATCACTCATGTTCTGGTTTCTCTGCTTAGTCCAGGATTGATGGCCCAACCCCACTCCTCCAGAAATCCTTCCAGTTGCCTTTCCCATCGGGTGGGAATCTGTGTTTTGTCTTTCAGGTCCCCTCCACATATGTGGCATGTGAGTGAATAGTAGACAGCACTCCCATAGTGATAATAGGAGACCTGCTAGGAAAAAAACCCTATGAAATAAAAAAACTGTCATTTTTTTTCCTGTATTATCATTACCAGTAATTTATTGTGTTAAAAAAAGACAATTATCATTCATTTTCATTTAAATGTAAGGGTTTTTAATCATTTCCTGACTCCTGAGAAACTTCTCTATTATAGCAAATTGCGAAGAGGCATGAGGCAAGGATTTATGAGGCTCAGCAGCTGCAGAATGAATATGAAGCTTGAAAGCTGCAGGAGACTATGAAAACACCTGGGGAAAGCACATCAGGAGGTGGGGAAGTGGGCCCAGCACATGGAAGGGAAGAGGGCCATACCTCTCCACCATCACCTGCCTGTTTGTGGTGCGCTTTCGGGTATATCCCGTCATGTAACACCCCCTCTGTTCTTCAAGTGAGGTAGCATTGCCACCTCGGAGAGGAAATCAGGGATGGAAACGTGAACCACTTTTCAGCGAGTGGCTGAGTTGGGACACATTTCTGACTCTGTGTTTTCTGCAATGTCCCACATTTAAGAACTTCCTGTCTTGGTGGGGACCAGCATCCTAGCACCCATTCCCTGTGCTTCTCCGGTTCTGCCGGAGGCCACTGTGATATCAGCTGCAGGATAGCCATAGCAGTAACAGGATGCTTTTAGTGAGTTATCAAAATGCCTAGAAAATGTCCAGAGAAAGTTGGGTATGCTATTTTGCTGGCAAATAATGTAAATTATTCTCAATAAAAATGGATAAATGAACGATGCAATTAAATGTCCATAATTTTAAAAGACAAAACAAATTCAAGAACACATTGTGATTTTAGAAGCCCATGTCAGGCTAGATGCCGAAAGCTTTCCTGAGAGCCACACCCCACCCCCTTTCTGCTACCAGGGCTATTAGTGTTAAAAATTTTGAGAAATAATGATTGCTTTAAAAGTATCTGTTATTGCAGGATAGATTCGATTTCTTTTTGTCAACAATTCTATCATTTCCTTGAAGTAGAGACTAAGGGAGAGGAAAAGAGCTACTAGTTAGTCTTCCCTTGGGTCCAGAAGCATCCAAATACAAAGATTTCATATTCTGTGCTTCATGTCACTGCCCTTCTCTCATTATTCTATATGGTCATGTTTAACATAGATGTTAGCATCATTGCCTTCTAAAATAGTTGGCTTGCTGTTAGTCACAAAGCAAGGATACAGCCCAATAGCAGTTTAAGGACAGATTATCCCTTGAATGAGAGACTATTTGAAGGGTATGTCATGGGTAAGAGTGACAGACCTTCGGGCAGGAAAAAATAAATGAGGGATGGCCTTAGAGTTTAGAGCTTAGGAAAGAAAAGAAACCTTGATTTTATTATACTTCTGAAATTTAGCATGACTTTCTAAGAAGATTGGAGTACATGCCAAAGAGGCACAAAGGTTTTGAAACTGACACCCGATATTGGAAGATGATGTTGATTTATTCGCCAGTGATCAAATTCAACCCTTCAGCCTGGCAAATAGGGCCCTTTGCTCCATTTTCTCTGTGTTACATTATCAGTGGTAATTCTTGTTCCTCTCAGTGATTCTCATCCTGAGGCCGCTGCCTGGTCTCTCAGGACATTAATATTTATGTATTGTCAGTGCCCATACCGTTGCTACAGGCATGAATTAGCAACTTACTTAAGCTCATCAAATATAGATCCATTCTTCCTGTGGTGAGTATTATTGCCTTTGTGGTTGAAATTATAAATGGCAACTTTAGTACAAGTGCGAAAATATTTCAGATATGTCTGACAAAATCCTAATGCAGCAGTGAAACTGGTTTCTCAAGTGACTATGGTTAAAAAAAAATTTTTTTTTCAAACCCCCAAAGTAGGAAAAGTATGTGTTTTGTTTGTTCGCTTGCTTTTTACTTACCTTCTATTTTATTTTTTAAAATCATGTGCTTAAAGCCCTGGCCAGTATGGCTCGGTTGAGCATCCTCCTGGGCACTGAAAGGTCACCGGTTCAACTCCCAGTCAGGGCACATCCCAGGTTGCGGGTTTGGTCCCCAGTTAAGGTGCATACAGGAAGCAACCAATCAATTTCTCTCTCTCTCTCTCCCTCTCCCTTCCTCACTCTAAAATCAATGAAAAGATATTTCTTTAAAAATTATATGCTTAAAATACTTAAATTGTTCTAAATGGCTGAAATTAAAGGAGATACCGGTCTAATTACTCTAGTTTTTTATGCCTGAGTCCCACTGGTCAGAAGCAAAAATGCTAACAGAGGTTGAACTAAACAAATAGTCAATTCTGATTAGTGAAATACGGTTATGTTTTGATTACTGCAGAACAATTTTGTTATCTTTTCTATATATTTATTACAAATTCTTCCAGATGCTTCCATTTCCTCTCTAATCAAGCAAGTCAGACAATTCATCAGTGCATTTTCTTTTTCTCAGAGAACTTCCTTTTGAAGCCCACTTTGCTCCCTCTCTAATCTAGACCAGTTCTTCTATAGGTTTCCAAGCACATACGTCCCAGAACTGTCCTACCTTGTCTAGTGTTGATCCCGTTTCCTGCATCCTGCTTTATTCTTGGTTTTATTCCCATTTTATTAGCAAAGCATATCCTCCCAAAGTTTTCTAAGAGGAAAAGTACTTAGAAGGCAAATTGACTCTTTCTGCCTTTCTGTTTCTCTTAGCCTTAAATTGGAATGATTGATGTGGGTATAGATGTCTAGGATGGTAATGATTTTTCTTCAGAATTAGGGGTGCATTATCTTTTACTTTCATATACTGCTGCCAATAAATCGGAAAACTTTTTGTTTCTGCTCTTTTGTAATTTACCTGTTTTTATCAATGAAGGCTTCATAATTTTTTCTTTTACTTAGTTCATTCTGTTTTGAAATATCATATCAACATGCCTTGAGATGAAAGTTCATTTTTTTCTGTTCACTGTGATAAGCAGATCATGGGCCTTTTCAATCATGAAATACTTTGTTATTTCTTTATTTTTCTCCCCTCTTTTTACCCTGTTCTGTCTTTGTAATAATTCTGCTATACATGTTTCATCACCTGGATTGTTTTTAGCAGTTATTTCAGTGTTTTTTTATCTTTGACCTTTTGCTTATGTTTCTAGAATTGCCACAGCTTTATTTTGGCAGTATCTATTATTTTTAATGTTCAAAATTCAATAACCCAGTAGATCATTCTTTTCTCTGATGCTCTTATAAAGATTATATTACATTGTTTCATGGATGCAATATCCTCTCTTATTCCTTTGAGGATCGTAGAGATAGTGTTTTTCTTGTTGTCATCATCATCTTTACTGTCTTCTGCTCTCTCCATGGTTTATGTTTCTTCTGAACTCTCTTTTATTTTCTTTATATATTTGTTTAGACTCTGTTTATCAAGTTGGAAGCTCTCTTATATATCATGTGACCCTAGTTGTTCCTTTTTTTGTATTTTAAGAGTGAGAGCTATTAAGTAGGTGATTTTAAAAACTCTGCATGCCTAGAATAAATGTATCTATTGGTGCAATTCACTATGGAACAATGGAACGGTGAGAGAAAATATGTATTCATTATAAATGCTTATATTTCCTCTCTAATCAAATGTGTCAGACAGTTCATCAGATGTTGCTGTTGGTCTTTTTGTGCTGGGCTGGTCATCTCCACAAGAGGACCGTGCAGTATGCTGCCTGACATGTACACTTGGTTGTTAACAGTCTGGGAAGACAGGAGGGGCGGTCAGGCTATGACCAACTGCCATTTTCAGTCTTGCATCTCACCCTGTTCTCCACGGCTCTTCGTGTTCTTCAGTCAGCAGATTCTTCTCATTTACCTTCTCCTTTTCCTGCTCTGAATGTAATTTATGACTTAGTTAAGAATCCTGCCAAGTTTTATTATTTCACAAGAATGAAACAAGGGGTAAGGACCAGCTTAACACTTCTGGCTTTGATTACTGGCCAGCTGTTGGCCACTGGATAGATGATCTCTATTGAGATGGCACTCCTTATTCGCCAGAGTAAAGAATTCTAAAAATACTGTTATGCTTTGAACACATCCGTGAGCTTTTATACATAATTACAAAAGAAGGTCAACTCTGGTCTCAACAGGAAGAGCGAATGGCTAGAGGACTGTGGCTCAGTCAAACTCGTTTCAAGTTTTGCTGATTACAGGTCTGTATTATACCTGGAGGAATAAGAACCCCCCGCCCCCCCCCGTGTAAACTTGGAAGCAATCACTCTGTTTTCAGCTCCATGCACCACTTCTGACTTCTATAACACCAGCTGCCTCTAAATTCTGAAAATGTGTAGGGCTTCTCAGATCAAACTCTCACCAGAAATAACTTCCTTTTCAGACACGTAGTTCTTCTGTTCTGGTTTTCTGAGGTAGAGGGTCTCCATTCTCCCATCTGCATTCCAACTCCCCAGACAGTGTAGAAATTCCTAATATATTACTATTGCATTGCTCTCACCATTTACATGTTTTATTCTATTTTATGTTATATTATTTCAATAAATAGTTTGTTTGTACATTTATTATACTATTTTATTTTTTAAATTATCAACTCTGGCCTGGCTGGTGTGGCTCAGTGGTTGAGTGTGACCTATGAACCAGCCAGGAGGTCACGGTTCGATTCCAGGTCAGGGCACATGGCCAGGTTGCAGGCTCGATCGCCGGTGTGGGGTGTGCAGGAGACAGCTGATCAATGATTCTCTCTCATCATTGATGTTTCTGTCTCTCTCTCCCTCTCCCTTCCTCTCTGAAATCAATAAAAATATATTCTTAAAAAATCTTTTCAATCAATTTTCAACTCTGAAATCTACCCCAAAATTAAAATATTGGGCAAACTTTTAAATAAAGAAGAAAGGTGCCATAACCCAACCCATAAGCTCTGAACTGTACCCCCCCCCCCCACACACACACACCAAATTCTGTGCAATATTCCCTGAGGTGAAGGCACCAACATATCTGATTCAAAGCTACATAACTGTCAGCTCATGCTGGCAGTGAAACCTAGGTACCACCTAGCCTACCCCAGCCTGATTAAAGTAGTAGTAGTAGTAGTAGTAGCACTGTACCATCAGAATAATATGAAACATGCAGCACCTGCTTAGCTGCTGGCTTGGGGTGGTGAGAAAATCTATATTAGAGGCTGGAAAATTGGAATCCCATTTTATAGTGGAAAATATTTCACAAATAGTAACCTGCAGTAACTCAGTAGGTAGACCACATGGGTATTAAACTGAAAGCAATTCGGTGAATTTGGCAAAGAATTAAAAGAAAGCTATGAGCTAGTTAAAATAATTGGCTAATTTGAAAGTGGAAAGGAGATCAATAGATTTCAGAAATTTGGGACAATGTAGAGTTAGAATAGTTGATTGCCTTTAGACGCCAAATGCAAAAGACAAAATTGAGAAAGTCTTAAGACCAATTAAAATTGAATTTATTGGAATAGATCACATTAAGAGCATGGCCTGTACTTCTATCATTAAAATATCTCAGTGAATTAAGATGCCTCAAAGCAAAAATAATAATGCAGGTGAACATTTCCAGAACTGCCTACCAGTTCCAAGATAATGTAGTTTAAATCTAAAGAGATGTGAAGACAAAAAAAAATGCAAAGACACACATCTTACATGAAAACCATATCTTAAAAGGATCTCTAGCATGTGAAACTTGCTGGAGTAAAACAGAGAAGAAATCTACACATTGTGGGAGAATTGTATTGTCAAATAAATCATGAGGCTGTGTATAAAGGTCCTGTGACCCTGTCTGGGACATCTACCCCTAATAAACAGAATGCGGGCTAAGAACGCTCTAAGAAGAAAGCTGTGCAATCTGCAACAGGGCTGTGTTCCCCAACATCCACTCCACAGATGGCCAAGGAGGAAGCAGGTAAAGAAAGAACCCCATTCATTGGACTGGAGCCAGAGACCACAAAGAACAATGGACAAAGCTCTTCCCAAGAAAAAATTCAGTGCTTAAACAAAGGGACATTCCCTGCTCAGGGTTAAAAGGCAATATGTGGCTTTCATAATACTGAGAACAATATGGCAAGAGCATGGTTAACTGTATAGACACGCTAACCTCAAACTCATAAAATAGGCCCAAGCACGGAGGGGATAAACTATTTGAGAGATATAAGAACTGCCCTTACCCATATATCAAGTATTTAGAATATTTATTTTTAAAAACATTTTCTTCAAAATGCACTACAAGAATCAAAAATAGCAGAGATAGCGCTAGTTACTCCTAACACTGTCCTGTATAGACATTTTTGGATCCTAACATAAAAATGAACTCTGGTTAATGGCTAAATGTTTTGTTCTCCATGCGAATACAAACTTGTCTGTGTGATTGATGACGACGATTTTCAAAGATAAGTAATGTGACTTGGGATATTTGTATTAGAATGGAATTAACAGTTTAATCTATTTAGTATTTCACACTGATTGCTGGATATAATTATTTACTGGTATTTATACTAATGATTTTTGGTATGTAACATCTATAATATATTAGTACTCAGTATTAGTATATAATACATAATATGAGGTATGATTTCATGCAGTAACATGGAGGGGTGATGTTACTATGATAGCTTTTTTTTTTTTTTGTAGCACTATGATAACCAAGTCACATTAGTGATGATATTACTGGCTAATGGTATACCATCTAATGTGAAACACCAATTAGCTAAGCTGGGCTCCTTTTCCTAAGCTAGGCCAATTAGAATGATAAAGGACCATCAACTTCCGCTGTAAAAAAAAAAAAATGTTCTATATAGAAATGATTTAACTATATTGATTCAAAATACAAATACACAGATAACCATTCTTATAAACCTAACTAGTGGCCCGGTGCATGAAATTCATGCGTGGGGTGGGGGGGCCTCAGCCTGGCCTGCACCCTCTCCAATCTGGGATTCCTACCGGTTTAAACCGGCAGTCAGACATCCCTCTCACAATCCAGGACCACTGGCCCCTAACTGCCCCACCCCCCCACCAGCCAGATTGCCCCCAACTGCCCCCCCCCACCGGCCTGTTCACCCCAACTGCCCTTCCTGGCAGCCTGATCACCCCCAACTACCCCCCGCTGGCCTGCTTGCCCCCAAATGCCCCTCCTGCTGGACTGACCACCCCTAACCGCCTCTGCCTCGGCCCTGCCACCATGGCTTTGTCCAGAAGGTCTCCCAGTCTAATTAGCATATTACCCTTTTATTAATATAGATAGGAAATACATTTCTCAGATCTGGCACGCTATTGGTGGATGACTATAATAATCACATTTGTAGGTATGAGAAGAAAGAATGGTTTCATTTAAGGTAACCCTTCTTTCCACAGGGAACAAACTGAAGTCCATAGAGGTTGTCACCAGCATGATGGCATAGAAATAGAATTTAATTCTCTTGTTTACAATCGAATGCATTTTTCTCCAAATTGCATAGCCTCCAAGTACAATTGCAGAGAAAATTTACTTAATTTCATTGATTTGTTGTCTTTCCAATAAAATAGGGAAAAGCAAGCAAACTAAACTGCTGCTGAGTTGATGCCAAACAATCTCTTACAATAGAACAAAAAAGGATAATCTGATTTTGTCTAGCAGCATTCACTCTTGAGTCTCTATATTGCATTTATTAAACTAGCAGCATTTTTGTCTTATAATAAACACCTTCCCTTTCACTTTTCTCTCCTTGAAGTTACTCTTGGTAGTAAAAGGTGGAACACTAGAGGCCAAATTTAAAATCAACATAGAAAGAGTATTTGCAGGTGAACAGGTTCAATTGATGAGCCAGAAAAGGTGTTTCTTTCGCAGCTTGGACCAGATCTCTCCTGCGGAGCTGAGAAAACATGTTTTCCTGAGGTACCAGCTTGAATTCTCTACGGGAAAGGGTAAAACTATTTCAAGAAAACCTCCAAACGCGCTGGCAACCTTTTTCTGTGCTGTAGACGAAGCCTGTAAAGCCTCACTCCACTCCATGTTTCCTTCCCTTGGGTATCAGATCCCCCCCACAAAGCAAGCAACATTTGTTTTTAGGGGCAGGAGGTGAAGGAAAGATCTGCATTGCAAGGGGTTGTACTGGTTTATTCTCCCTCTTCACTCTGGTGGTTGGAGCTGTGATGAGAACATACCCACACAGAACAGGAGATGGAGCTCTTCACTAACATGAACTCAAGGTGCCGCCCAGCTCTTCAGATTCATCTCATTTCTTTATCCTACAAAATTCAGAGGGTCCCAGAAATCCGAGCTGCCTCAATTTCCCATGTTCATGAGTTACTTATGTCGGGAAGTATCCAGTTTGGGGACTCAAAAAGTCCTTCCAGACGCAGGATCTGTTACTGAAAATGATGAGAACTTAAAGAAGCTCTGAGTCCCAGGGGCTGTGAAATTCAAGGAAGCACAGAGACTATTCCCTCAAAAGACAGTGCAGGCTGCAGGCAATTTCGTGTCAAGTCTATGCAAATGAAGCATTAAGACCCTTTAGTCCATTAGATTGCTCCACCTAAAACCCTTCTACGTAGAAATAATGGTACTGCTGCCAGAGTCTTCTGGTTTAACTAACTGACTTTTAGGGATGACCATATATATTCTCTTCCCCCACTTATTCCTCCTAAATATGGTCTTTTCTCACGAATAGTCCCATTTTGTTTTTCAGCTTGCTTTGTTCTAGGTAGATCCTCTTCCATCCCTTTCCTTTTTGATTCTTTTCAAATGGTAGGAAATAGTTCTGGAAATGAAAACCCTTCACAATTCATGGAAGGGAAGCCAAAGAGCAGAGAGGTTAGACTTTCTCTTTCTTACTAAATACTAGAGCAAAAAAAATTGTTTACACTTCTGAATGAGTGAGCTTGCTGGGCTTTTGTCCCTGTACTTAGCCCATTAGGAATTGCTAAAATTAATCACCCATAGGGTGAAGTACGATCCTCTTTAGGAAACACCTCCATGTTATCTTAACTGACACCATTGCAGTTCAAGATGGATATTTATTTGGGAGGTTCCCTTGGGACACAATACTCTGATCATGGGGTGGGGGGGGGGCTTGGAAATGGCATTTATTAACTCACTCAGCCTCACTCACTCAAGAAGGGGCAGCCACAGCACGCTAGTGATGTTAGAAATGGGGTGAGGGATGCAATCATCCCTGTGCACAACTTCTTGTCTTAGCTTCTCAAATGCTAGTGAACCCCAGGTAGAGAGATTAACCATGTTTCTGGCCCTGCAACCTTGGACAGTGCTCACCCTACCACTAAGTTTGTGAGACCATAAAACAATCCTTTTTGCCGTCTCCAGGGGGCAGTGTTCTTTTACCTTTTTTTCTGGATTGAGGGGTCCCTAGGAGAGTTTTCCCTGTATCTTGCTGGAACAGTAAGACTGAGGAAAATGGCTCAATAGTTTATCCTATATAATAAAAGAGTAATATGCAAATTAACCATCACTCCACTACACCAACAAGCCACACTCAAAAGCCACGTCCACCAGCCAATTAGGAGCAAATATGCAAATAAACCCAACCAAGATGGCTACGGCCACAGAGAGCAGGAGGGAGGCTTGGGTTTCCCTGGCAATGGAGGAAGCCAAGCTTTCCGCCTGCCCTTGCCGGCCTAGGCCTCCACTCAAGGCTACAAAGTTTCAATGATAGAAGATACATAAACCCAAACAGAAATGGCGGCAGCCACAGAGCTGGAAAGAGCAGGAGGCTAGGGTTGCCCCAGGCGATGGAGGAAGCCAAGCTTTCCCCACACCCTGGCCAGCCCAGGCCTCCACTTAAGGCTACATTGGAGAGGGTGCAGGCTGGGCTGAGGGACAGCCCCCCCACCCCAGTGCATGAATTTCGTGCACCGGACCTCTAGTCTATTTATAATCATTAAAAGGAATAAGGTGGGGGCTATTACCTTTAATCAAGACGCATTCCATAAAACACATTGTATGACATATGTGGCTTATATTTTTATAAAAGTACTTAGGAGATAAATTTTAAAATGCAACATAGGGCTAAAAGCTTACTGTGAAGTGGAGGTGACAGGAATGCAGACATGATGCATGTGTGTGCACAGAGCAGCATGGCAAGGAAGGAGTGCTGATGGTGTGTGTCAATGTCGGTCAGAGAGGACTTCCAAAAGATGGGAGTTTAAGTTACATTGTGAAGGATGGAGAGGAGACCCTCCGGCTGACAAGAGGGAAAGGAGAAGTTGTAAGCAGCAAGCGTAGAGGGCGGGTGGTAAACGGAGGAGGAAGCACGTGAGAAAGCGCGGAGCCATGAAAGGAGCTCTGAGGAGTGTGGAGTGTGCAATGCTAAGGTTGGGAACACAGAGGAGGAGGGTTTGGGGTGTGCCAGATTTTGCTACCTGGTGCTCACCCCGATTTTTTAATAAAAAAAAAATAGACACTTCATGAGTGGTTTGGAGACTTATTCCCCAAATTTATCCTAATGTGTGAAGACTAGATCATAGTGTCCTGGTGCTTTCTTTTTTTAAAAATTTCTTTATTGATTAAGGTATTACATATGTGTCCTCATCCCCCCATTACCCCCCCTAACCCCCCCACTTATGCCCTCACCCCCCTGTTGTCTGTGTCCATTGGTTAGGCTTATATGCATGCATACAAGTCCTTTGGTTGATCTCTCTCTCTTATCCCCACCCTCCCCTACCTTCCCTCTGAGGTTTGACAGTTCGATCGATGCTTCTCTCTCTGGATCTGTTTTTGTTCATCAGTTTATGTTGTTCATTATAGTCCATAAATGAGTGAGATCATGTGATATTTATCTTTCTCTGACTGGCTTATTTCACTTAGCATAATGCTCTTCAGTTCTATCCATGCTGTTGCAAATGGTAAGAATTCCTTCTTTTTTACCACAGCATAGTATTCCATTGTGTAGATATGCCACAGTTTTTTAATCCACTCATCTGCTGATGGGCACTTAGGCTGTTTCCAAATCTTAGCTATGGTGAATTGTGCTGCTATGAACATAGGGGTGCATATATCCTTTCTGATTGGTGTTTCTAGCTTTTTCGGATATATTCCTAGAAGTGGGATCACAGGGTCAAATGAGAGCTCCATTTTTAGTTTTTTGAGGAAATTTCATACTGTTTTCCACAGTGTCCTGCTGCTTTCTTGAGTATTTTCAAGAACTGAAATTCTCAAAGTGATGAGGAAATCATTTGAATTGGAATTTTAAGGGGGAACTCCAGGCTATTGGGCATATATTTTTAGAAAAGTGTTTCACATGTTTTCTAATTGTGGTGAATTCGTTATGAAATTTTCTATTTCATTAAGTATTATGAGTGATGTGACAGATTTGATTTGTGATGGGCCAAAAAATCGGAGTTTCTTTCATTGAACAACGTGATGATGTTGTTTTTTTGAAATTAATAATGCAGGATACTCATTATGGATGTGCATGACATATCATCTGCCTATAAAGGACTCATCAGGAATCATTTAAATGTGATGCCCTGTCAGGCCTGTTCATAAGGAAGCCCCCTGATAGAGATTTGGCCAGTTAGGTTTGAGTTGATGGCATTTGTTGGTTGTATTAGACAATAACAATAACAACAAAAAGAAAAGATTATATTTTAGCTTTAACTCATTTAATTTACGTGAAAAAAATGAAAACACCAATAAGCTATAAACCTAGAAAGAAGCTTCAGAAGGCCCTCAATGGAGTAAATTTTAACATTATGTCCTTAAATTCTATTGAGATATGAGATATTTTCTGTTTAAACCAGAAATAATGTTCTGGCAAAAAACAATGCTTACACTGTGTGACATTTAGAAGTTAGAAGAAAATTAAGTATCTTTTCTGAAAGCATATGTGTTCCTTTTCATAGAATAAGGTAATCTATAGTTACTTCCTTTTACATCAGCTGCAAAAAAATACTTAATATTCATCACATCTAATTTAGCTCAGTGTTCCATATATTTATGTTCTCTTATTGCTCCTTTAATAATTCTATTTAAATATTAACAATATTATTGTGAAAGCATTTCTATTAAAACTGAATTTAAGGTACTATTTTCTCCTTTTTCTTATAGGCAGGTATATTGTCGATTGCTTCTAATATAAGTATGATCTGAAAGTGATTATGAAAGCGCTATTATTTGTCCATGAAGAATCAAATCACTCCAGTGGCTTCTCTTAGGCATCGAAATCCAGGGCTATGAGGCATATATTGCTGGGGGAGTTATTTGTAAAGGAGGATGTTATGAAACTTGGGGTTTCTATCTTGGCTTGCAGCCAAATCTGGTTATAAGTAAGAAAGTAGGTTAATTTAAAGAGCTTTCTGAAAAGAGAAATTACCAATGTGTATACTTTAAGTATGTAATGGGAATAACAGCCCTTGGAAAAGAGTCCAAGAATACCATCTTATGTATGAGAAAATCCAAATACCAAGGGATTATATGACTTTCTGAGTATCACTCAGAGTCCACAGCCGAGCCAGAACTGGAATGCGTTAGAACATGGGTTTTGTTTGTTTCTAAGCTTGTTTTGGTTTTCATTTCACCAATCACTGACCAAGCATTGTGGAATAACACAAATAATACAAATTTAAGGATTAATATAGCTTTGGTTAGCTTTAGGCAAAATCAAATCCTGGTTTACATGGAGACTAATCTGCACCAGAACTAGAATATTAAAGGTGGCAGCAAATTTCTTCAATCATGGAAATATGCTAGTTCTGTAACTATAGAACATCCATTTCTCTCTTCATCTCATCAGCTCTGGCTAAGAAAGGTTGTATCTAGCAACCTAAGTCCCATCTACCCAGCTATATGCTCCAAAATTAGCATGAGGTGCAGGGGAGTCAGTGACTTATACAGTCATCCGGTTCCATAGAGAAGTAGTTATCTTAGTCCTCAATACTTCAAAGAAATATTAGAAAAGTTTATGTCTGCCCTGGCCAATGTAGCTCAGTCAGTTGGGTATTGCCTGTGCACGGAAAGGTTGGTGGTTCAATTCCCAGGGCCCAAGTAGCAGGCTTGATCCCCAATAGGGGGTCTGCAGAAGGCAGCATAGATGTTCCACTTTCACATCAATGCTTCTCTTTCTTTCGCCCTCTCCCTTTCTCGCTTTTCAAAAATCAATAAAAATATTTTTTTAAAAGAAAAGTATTTGACCACTTAAACCCAGAGTCTTGATATATCCATACATGCCAACATTATAACTTCCCATCTTTTCTAAGGAATAATAAAAATTCAGAAGAAAATAACTTTATGACAAGTTCTCAATGCTATTATTTATGATATCAAAAAATTAACCAGAGCCCTAACTGGTTTGGCTCAATGGATAGAGTGTCGGCCTGTGGACTGAAGGGTCCCAGGTTTGATTCCAGTCAAGGGCACATGCCGGGGTGGCGGGCTCAATCCCAGTGGGGGGTGTGCAGGAGGCAGCTGATCAATGATTCTTTCTCATCATTGATGTTTCTCTCTCTTTCTTTCCCCTTCCTCTCTCTGAAATCAATAAAAATATTTCTAAAAAAATTAGCCAGAATAAAAAAGCAAACTAGACAAAATATTTCTAAAATACAGCAATTTGATGGAATATTAGACAAACAATAAGATTTGTGTAACATGAGAAAATGAAATGTTCTTTGCAAAAACAAACAAACAAACAAAAAACAACCAGAAAACAAAATCAGACAAATTAGTAAATGTTGCACCCCTGAGTAATGAAGACGATAAAATTTACTTCCAGTCATTTTTGTATGTTCCATTTTTTCTGCATAGAATAAACTGTATTTTATAATCAAGACTTTGCTTACTGAAAAAGTGGATGAGCCAAAATGATTCTTAAAGGCTACAATGCAGAGTGATGTGAAACAAGGAAAATGTGTAGTTATAAAAACGCTGTGCTTTTAACTTTCTAGAGCTAGAGGACCTAGCTCGAAGACACTGAAGCTTTCAGTATTACTACTTGTGAATTCTGCTCTCGTTTTTAATTCATGGGGAAAATTACATTTTTATTACTCGCTGTCAACTTCTCATTGTCTTTCTGCCACTTCACCCCTCTGTCGTCTCCCTCGTTTCCTCCTCCTGCATTTCTCCTAGGATTTGGAAACAAATCCTAACTGAAGTTTGGTTACAAACTCAGGCATTTGGACATTCCATTTTGAAAATATTAAATATGGCTCTAGGAAGCCATTTATTCTGGTCAAAATGATAAAAATGAAAGAAACCCTTCCTGCTGTTTATTTTGAGTTACACAATAATTCTCTTAGTTTTTCTACTATGTCTAATAAAAAAAAAACCAGGAAATTTCCTTTACCAAGACTTTTTTTAGGTAACTAATGGTATTAGATTATTAATGTCTCAGAGGATGGGTCTTAAGTACTGGTTTTCTGTGTGCTAAGTTTCACTCCTTGTAGTTTTTGGTGACTTATTTTTCCACTGTAGCTTTGCATGGATGACACACCCATCTCCAAACACAGCATATGTTATAAATCAGGTATTGGCAAACTTTCTTTGTAAAGAACAGATAATAAATATTTGAGGCTTTGTGGGCCACATACATTCCCTTGTAACTACTGAAATCTGCTCATTGCAGCCCAAACCAATCACAGATGATATGAAAATGTGCAGTCCTAGCTCTTTTTTAATAAAACTTTATTAATGAACACTTTATTAATATAGTATTTTAATTAATAAAGTTTATTAGTAAAACTTTAATTAAAATATTATAATATAACCATGTTTTAAAATAAATCAAAATTTGAATTTCATAAAATAGTATTTTTCTTTTGATATTTTTTCAACCATTTAAAACTGTGAAAACCATCCTTAGAGTGCAGACTCTTTATATTGGAGAACTTAAAGTTACCTAAAACCAGAATTATGGAATATTATAATGGGTGGTCGATTATAAGGCTTTAAGATGTTTAGAATAGGCCCTAGCCGATTAGGCTCTGTGAATAGAGCATCAGCCTGTGGACTGAAGGGTCCGGGGTTTGAATCCAGTCAAGGACACATGCCCGGTTGCAGGCTCAATCCCCAGTAGAGGGTGTGCAGGAGGCAGCCAATCAATGATTCTCTCTCATCATTGATGTTTCTATCTTTTTCTCCCTCTCCCATCCTCTCTGAAATCAATAAAATATTTAAAAATAAATAAATAAATAAATAAATAAATAAATAAATAAAATGTTTAGAATAAAATTAAAATATTTAGAATTCACTAAATTATTTTTCTAACAAATTATTAGATCTTCCTAGGCAGTGGAATCTCTGTTTTGTTTATTCTCTCCCTTCACCATCACAACAATCTAGCTATTGGGCTCTGAAAAACACCTTATCTAATAGTTATCCCTTTATAGTCATTACTCAGAAGGTAAAGTAAAATAAAATATATCCAGAGGATCTGCATTTCTCTTTGATGAATGGAAAGTTTAATCAGTCTTACTTAATCAAGATACTAAAATTATTCATGTTAATGTATGAATAACTAATAATGGGATTTGCATAAAGCCAAATAAATCAATCTCTAAAGAGAGAATTTCAGAAACCAACAATTAAGTCCACTTGTGGATGGGTGAATAATGTGCAAAAATTTTGCAGGCAGTAAAATACCTCTACACCCAAGAAATAATCATTAAGTTCGGTGAACATGAAGGCAGATGCAAAATATGTGGAACATATACTCAAAGCCTCAGACATCTTCTCTGCTGACAACCCCACTTCTTCTCTTCTACCCTGATTTATGGTGAATGGCCCTTCCTCAGTGGAATCAGGTTCGTTGGACACTGTTATTAAACAGCTCTCCTGGGATCATAACACAACTGCATTTGAATGTCCCTACCTTGCTCCTGATTCTTTGCCTTCAATTTCTGAAACTGAGTCAATCTTTAATCCTGGTGCCTTAGCTTGATGCTCTTGGCCCTTGCTTATGTCCTGACTTCAAATAACTGGGAAACCCAGGAACTCTAAAATAATGTCCTAAATTAGTTGCCATGACAAAATGCATTTAAAGTAAAATCTAGCTTTATTTAATGATGAACAAGATTAGCTCATTATGAATTAATCCTCTATTATTTAAACCTCATAAAATTTGAGACAACCACAAGCCCATAAAAGCCCAAATCCATAAACAGCCCATTGTGAGGTAGTGTAGATGTGGTTGAAGTAATATTGTTCATTCAACTACCGATGTGCTCTATTTAAGCCAGATTTTGCTTAATCGATGTATTTTGCCCTTCTTCGTTGAGTTAAAAATATGACAGACTAGGTCCAGTAATTGGTATTCATTATTCTAAAGATATTAAAATGAATAAGTGCTGAATAGAATACTTATATGTACTTTGTAAAGTTATGGTCAAAGAGATTTTATTCCAATAGTCACAGAGTGTTTTTTACTGTTTCAACCATTAAAAACCCACTAAAAAATATTTAACTTTTTCATGAAATTTCAAAACAAAAATGGAGATATTTCACTACATCTAGTTAGCTTTGTCAGTTTCATGGGCAAAGTCAATGATTATTGACTTGTGATAGGAAGAAGAGAGTTTTTACTCTTGAGCTCCCAAGAGTGTTTCGCATGGAGAGGCAGTACTATCAAGCTGGGAGATAGAAAATCTGGATTCCAATCTTTCATTCTATTCGAGGGGGAAGGTTAATCAAGTAGCTTACATAGCTTCCAGTTTTCTCTCCTATAAGGTTATTAGGTTTGAGAAATTAGGCAAAAGATTCTTTCCAGGTCTAACATTTTATGATATATGATTGGAAATTCACTAAAATAAAAAGCACAGAAAACACTGCAAAAATAGTGACTTGTCCAGCATTTTCCAAGCTCACAAATTATATTCAGGGAACATTCTGAACATTGAGATGGATGTATCTCTCAATGTATTTCAGGCTACTAACCTTTCTCAGAGAAAATGACTGTTCCATCATACATTATGTAGTCAAAGAGTGAGCAAGTGAAGCTTCTAAAATTGTCTCCATCACACATAATATAAATAACTAATTCACTAGATGACCATGTCTCCTCTCTAATTATTGAAGCACTGCACAATGCTATTTTTTGGTCTTTTAAAGAAAGTAACTTCTCTAATGTTCTCTCTTTAAAATAAAAATATTTAAAAATTCATGTTTTAAAATAGAACAAATAGCATTGATGAAAAAAATACAGAATTTCAATTTTTTTTAAACCTCCAACTTATTTCAACTATTAGGCAAAAAATAGTTTGCCTTGAACCAAATCAATGAGGAAGCCAAGAATAAATATATATCTTTAAGTTCATCTCATGTAAAAAACAAATACTTCAAAGGTAAAATACAGCTTCTGGTCTTAGTTCCAACATGTAAAGAATGTAAAAATCATTACTCTCATCCTTAGGGAAAAAACTGAACACTGGGCTGGCGTGGCTCAGTGGTTGAGCATCAACCTACAAACCAGGAGGTCACGGTTGATTCCAGGTCAGGTCACATGCCAGGGTTTCAGGCTTGATCCCCAGTAGGGGGTGTGCAGGAGGCAGCCAATCAATGATTCTCTCTCATCATTGATGTTTCTATCTATTCTTCTCTCTCCTTCTCTCTCTGAAATATATATATACATTTTAAACTGAACTGAAAATAATTGACTTTCTCAGATCCATCAAAGAAGTGGAGTCACAGTACAAAGCACAACCCTGACATCTAGAAAGACAGGCAAAAGCAGAGACTCTCAGTTGAAACAGAAAATCACAGCCAAATTCCAGCTTACGTTCAGTTCAGCCTTGTACTGCAGGTTCATCTCAAGTTTAAAAAGTTTTTGAGATTAGCTTAGTGATCCAGCCAACATTTGCATCCTTGTTTCTCCCAAGTCTCACTTAGCTGAGGGAAAAAAGTCTCAGCTTAATTATTTCTATCATCAAAAGATGTGACTGTGCATACAATAGAAATCAGAAGCATAAATACTGAGCATATGAATGAACAAATGATTTCAAAAAGTGTATTCATAAGTGGGAACTGTTAGTGGATGTTATTAAGACTTTCCTCTCCACCTGACTGAAATTCAATTTTGAAGGTTCGTACTCTTTCATCAAAACCTTCTTAAGTTCTTTCACACTTGGATAAAATAGGCAAACAGAATATATTGAGTAGTTTTCAAAGAGGAAATTCATTTTTAATGAACAGGTTGCTTGGTATCTGCTCTCGAAAGTGCCTGAAGTTAGTGAAAATGCACTGTGAGTCCTTCATACAAAATCCTTTTTATTTGATTCTATTAGATTCCAGTTTCTGTCAGGGCTTTTAAGTACATTGGTTTAGATCAGAGTTTCACAGCCTTGACACTATTGAAATTTGGGGCCAGATAATTCTTTGTTGTGGGGAGGTGTCCTGTTTAGCAGCATCGCTGGCTGGTCCCCATGTAATAAAAGACTAGATGTTGGTAGCAACCAACCCCCATTACCTCCCATGACAGCTACAAATGTTTCCCAGCATTGCCAAATATCCCATGGAGGGCAAAACTGACTCAGCTAAGAAGCACTCATTTAGAATGATCCTTGACACAATACACATAGAACCTTTCTCAAAAGTTGAAGAGAACTGAACGATGCACCAGTAGCTCTGGAATCTGCTCTATCGTTGAGATTTATGAGTGTTGAAGTTATCACCTCAACCCCATCAGAAAACTCCCAGTGTAAATTGTCAAGTCCTCTCTCTCTGATCAATTATCACCATGAGAATACTTAGTCTTTGACAAAAAGTCACTGACTGCAGATTATACTGGCTTCTGCAGAGTGTGTGTGTGTGTGACATAAATTAAGGTATATATAATTATAATTTATATTATTGAACTCTATATTGCTACTTTTATTATGTCATCTGTCAAAAATGATCTAAAATTCCCAATTTATGTTTCTAAAAATAATTTTATGCAAGGTTATTCAACTCATCAATAATCCAAAAAATTACAATGGTTTGCCTTGGATTCTACTGCATCTGAAAATAGTATTATACTAGTAACATAATGGTACTTTTACATTTTGTTGATCTACCTCTACTTACAACTTTAATTTTTACCTTACCATTTAACACATTTTTATTCAATTGAGAAATTTTTTCAGTTCTATTTTTGAATACTTCTGTGATCTTGGTGAATAAGTCTCTTGTTCAGGAACTCTAGTTTTCTATAGATTGGATTTCTGTTCTCTCTCATAGCTGTTAATTTCTGTCGTTAAGTCTCTTTGTCCTTTTTTTTTTTCTGTGTTCTGTAACAATTTTGACCTGCATGTCATTCATTCACTTTTAACTGATGTTCATTTAATTCTACATCAGAATTGGGTTTAAAAGAAAGCTCTTGCATTTTTTGTTTTTAACAGCTGTCTTTATATTACTTAGCTCCATTTGTATTATAGGCTAATCATTCCTTGTAGAACATTGACTACTGCATGTTGATTACACACTGGCTTAATATCTATTAACTTATATAATTGCCATATAAGTGTAAAATGAAGATATTTAAATTGTCCACATTTTACACATTAGGAATCTGAGCTACAGTGTATAGGAAACTTGCTCAGAACAACTGAGCTTGGACATCAGTCCAATGCCAGAGACTGCTTTCAGTATAATAATACTGAATTTTAAGAGTCCCCGGGGGTGGGGGGAGGTAAGAGATCAACCAAAGGACTTATATGCATGCATATAAGCATAACAAATGGACACAGACAGTGGGGGAGTGAGGGCTTGTGCTGGGGAATGGGGCTGGCTGGGGAGAGGTCAAAGGGGGAAAAGGATTCATATGTAATACCATATGCAGTACTTTAAACAATAAAGAATCCTATCTAATAAAAGAGTAATATGCAAATTAACCGTCACTCCATGACAAAAGCAGTGGCGCCCATAGCCACAAGGTGGCGGCGCCCAGTCCTCGCAGCCCAGCCTGAGTCCCCCAGTCTCAGGGAGGGCTGCCGCTGAGAGCCTGCAGAGTAAGCGGCCTGGTGGAATGCTGCCCAGAGGCCCTCCTGACCCTTTATAAAAACAAAAACAAATCCACTCCCCAAGGCCCAATCCCCTCCCAGCTGCAGCAGCCTGGGCTGGGGTCTCAGCCTGTCAGGGGCGCACACTCCCACGACGCGATTCCCCTCCCAGCGGCGGCAGCCTGGGCTGGGGTCTCAGCCTGGCAGGGGCGCGCACCCCCACGGCTTGATCCCCTGCCAGCGGCAGCAGCCTGGGGTCTCAACCACTGAGTCACACCAGCCAGGCAGATATGGAGGAATCTTAAATGTTTCTTTTCTTTTTAAATATATTTTATTGATTTTTTACAGAGAGGAAGGGAGAGGGATAGAGAGCTAGAAACATCTATGAGAGAGAAACATTGCTCAGCTGCCTCCTGCACACTCCCCACTGGGTATGTGCCCCCAACCAAGGTACATGCCCTTAACTGGAATTGAACGTGAGACCCTTGAGTCGGCAGGCTGATGCTCCATCCACCTAGCCAAACCAGTTAGGGCTGTCCAATATGTTAAAGAAAACACCCTATCTAATAAAGAGGGAATATACAGGGGAGGGCATTTGGGGGGAACCAGGTTGTCAGGGGAGGGCAGTTGGGGATGACCGGGCTGGCAGGGGAGCAGTTAGGCATCGATCAGGCTGGCAGGACAGTGGTTAGGGGGTGATCAGGCTGGCAGGCAGAAGCACTTAGAGGCAGTCAGGCAGGCAGGTGAGCAGTTGGGAGCCAGCAGTCCTGGATTGTGAAAGGGATGTCTGACTGCCTGTTTAGGCCCGATCCCACAGGGAATGGGCCTAAAGAGGCAGTTGGACATCTCCCGAGGGGTCTCAGATTGGAGAGGGTGCAGGTTGGGCTGAGGGACAACCCCCCTCCTTCCCCCCTGCACGAATTTCGTGCACCAGGCCTCTAGTTTTATTTTATTTTTTTATTTTATTTTAACCCTTTTTTTTAATTTAATAAATCTTTATTGTTCAGATTATTACAATTGTTTCTCCTTTTTCCCCCCATAGCTTCCCTCCACCCAGTTCCCACCCCACCCTTTGCCCTTACCTCCCCCCACACTGTCCTCATCTATAGGTGTACGATCTTTGTCCAGTCTCTTCTTGCACCCCCCATACCCCTTTCCCCCTGAGAATTATCAGTCCACTCCCTTTCTATGCCCCTGATTCTATTATATTCACCAGTTTATTCTGTTCCTCAGATTTTTAATTCACTTAATTTTTAGGTTCACTTGTTGATAGATATGTATTTGTTGTTCATAATTTTTCTCTTTACTTTTTTCTTCTTCCTCTTCTTAAAGAATACCTTTCAGCATTTCATATAATACTCGTTTGGTGGTGATGAATTCCTTTAGCTTTTTCTTATCTGTGAAGCTCTTTATCTGCCCTTCAATTCTGAATGATAGCTTTGCTGGGTAGAGTAATCTTGGTTGTAGGTTATTGCTATTCATCACTTTGAATATTTCTTGCCACTCCCTTCTGGCCTGCATAGTTTCTGTTGAGAAATCAGCTGACAATCGTATGGGTGCTCCCTTGGAGGTAATTAACTGTTTTTCTCTTGCTGCTTTTAATATTCTCTCTTTGTCTTTTGCTCTTGGCATTTTAATTATGATGTGTCTTGGTGTGGTCCTCTTTGGATTCCTTTTGTTTGGGGTTCTGTGCGCTTCCTGGACTTGTAAGTCTATTTCTTTCACCAGGTCGGGGAAGTTTTCTGTCATTATTTCTTCCAATAGGTTTTCAGTATCTTGCTCTCTCTCTTCTTCTGGCACCCCCATAATTCTGATGTTGGTATGCTTGAAGTTGTCCCAGAGTCTTCTTACACTATCTTCAACTTTTTGGATTCTTTTTTTTTTTGCTTTTCCGGTTGAGTGTTTTTTGCTTCTTTGTATTTCAAATCTTTGACTTGATTCTTGCCTTCCTCTAGTCTGCTGTTGGGTCTCTGTTATAATATTTTTTATTTCAGTCAGTGTATGTTTAATTTCTAGTTGGTCCTTTTTCATATCTTCGAGGGTCTCGTTATATTTATCAGCCTTTTCTAGGATATTCTTGGAGAGCCTTATAACCGTGGTGTTGAATTCTATATCCAGTCGTTTGTTTTCCTCCATTTCTTTCGTTTGTGATCTGTTTCTTTGTCTCCCCATTTTTCACTGCTTCCCTGAGTTGTGTGCTAGGTTTCTTATATGGCCCAGTGGATCGGCCTCCCCAGTTAACCTGAGGTGGACACTTGGTGCACCCCTTTGTGGACTGTGTGTACAGCCTTGTTGTAGTTAAGTCTTGATTGTTGTTGGTATCATTGGGAGGAATTGACCTGTAGGCCAGTTGGCTGTGAGGATCAGCTATGTCTACACTCCGGGCCTCTAGTTTTAAAATAAAAATAAAAAAATAAAATAAAAAAAGAGTCTGTAAAATTTTACAATTAATCATTTGAACTAAAATGTCTTGTGTCATTAGAATCATGAGTCATATCCATTGTTTTGAAGTATTTTTTAGATACATGTCAAATGTTTTAAATATTAATAGTTAAATGAGAACTGTCCCAGGCTTAATATTTTCAACATAGATAAGACATTCTCCATCACTGGCTCAATTCCCTGCCTATTGGTTCAGAATGTATAGCATGTACACATAGCACATAACATACAACTGCTTTGTGAAGTTGAGGGAGTTTCTTCTACACTCTTTGTTTTTCTGCACTCTGATCCAATGAAAAACATTTAAAAATTATAATCTTTTATGCACACTATGCATACTGCTTTATATCTTGATTCTTGAGATCTCCTATCTCACAAGGAATGGAATGAGGGATGAAAGAGTAGAAACCCACATTTGAAGGGAGGGAAAGATGCTACAATATTGTTTTCTTAGTTTTCTGATTCATGTCAACCCTAAATTATAAGCAAAGATGACTCTTGAAGTATTTTCCCTACATTTCCATGAAAAGATAATTTAATACCAAATAGCATTTTCCCTCAACAATCTAAACTTATGTTAACAACCAGTCATTGCTTTTGCCATATTTGTGTTTATCAGTTCTATGCCAGCAGACTTTCAGAAATGCTGTAGCAAAGATTATAAGCCAGTCACCAGTTAAAAATGAAATTTTACTACATTGCTCCACTTAACAAAACATAGGTTAAGAAAAATATAGATGACAGTAATCAGAAGAAAGTAGACACCATTTATATGCTAGCATATTCTTTGAGTATCTACACTATGACTCCATATGTATGACAATGGATATGTTAGATAGATAACATATATTTATCAAAATGAAAAGATACACTTTTCTTTTTTTCAATAAATTGTATCTTTCCATTGCTGGTATCATGTTCAATGTGTTTCTTTATATGGATGCTCTCAAAACAAATGCATAGAAGCAAACTTCCAGTAATGAAAGGGCTGTGATTGAATTATTCTAGCTCTGAAGTTAGAAAGTAAAGAGAAAATTCATGTTAATTTTGAGACAAGTTTAAATTAAAGCATTAAAAACATTGTATATTGCAGAAAATGGCAGGAATATATTAAAGAAATACCTTATAAAAGTCTTTGAATATTTCAAAAAAACTGAAATTGTGAATGATGCACCAAGAAAGCATATATAGTAGGGATTTAATTCAAGAAAGGCAATGATAGTGTAATAGGCATTATAACAACAGCTCTAAGGTGGATAATGGATCACTCTGCTCCTTAGAGACAAATACCTCAATCACACAGGAAGAATTCTTCTACCATGTACATCCATTGCCACCTCCCACACCATCAGAGCTCATACACAAAGTTCTGATATGGGGTGCTGGTGGTGATCCTCTGTACTCCACCATAAGCCTCCCCACCTTTCCCACCCATGACATACCACCCTCAGGAGTGCTGGAAATTGGGCAAACAAGGAAATCAAGGGGTCCCAGCCCCACACCAGGCCTCCCAGCTCAGAGTCCACTGCCCAGAAGAGAAGTCCCCATGATTTATAGCTGTAAAAACCAGCAAGATTGTGGCTGAGATGTGTGTGGCAGAGGGCGGGGAGGTGCTGCTGGAGTCCCAGGTATTCCTCTTAAAGTCCACACACAGACTTACATAAACTCATGTGCTCTGAGCTCCAACATTGGGGCAGCAGCCAAAGGGCACCAGGGACATGGAGGAATTGAATTGTCTGGCATCAGGATGAGGGCTGGAGGGGCAGATTTCTCACTGACAGGCATGCTGGCAGATGCCATTGTTCTTTCCCACAGATCCAGCAGGCAGGCACCAGATCTGAGTCTCTGTTAACCTGGGTCACACTATTTGCCCCACCCTGGTGATTCACTGAGATCCTGTCCTACCCAACCTGAGGCCTCACCCAAGCTGCTTCCAGTGGCTCTTCCATATGAATGGTCTGTCTTGGCTCATGCTTCAGATTTTCCTAAAATCTCTCAAACAAGCAGCACGGGGCCTCAGCATGCCTCATACCTCTAGCTAACTGGCTCAGGCCCAGCACTAGCGGCAGCTGGCCTTGGTTCACAGTTTGGCCTCTCCTGGGCACCTCCAAGTCCAGCACAATTACCAGCTATCTGCAGATCACTTTGTAGCTAATGCCAGGTGGCCCCAGGAAGAACATAGGCAGTGGCTGACCTTAACCTACACCTCTAAGGAGGCCCCAAGCCAGCACACCCAATGCAAAGTTTCAGACCATGTCAAAGTACCACCCAACCACCTTCACAAGCAGCACACTCAAGGGACGGACTTAGCAGGCACCAGAGTCCCACTAAGGAAGCCCTGCACAGCTGATCCTCCACGGTAGTTAATGGTCTCAGCCAGTCCTTGCAGCAAAATGGCCTGGGGGTAAATCGCTCCCACTGATGTGCCAATAGCAATCAAGACTCAACTACAACAGAAGGGTGTACACGGCCCATACAAGGGTGAGAGGGATGCACTTGGTGTGCCCAGCTCTGGTGAACAGGGAGGCTGCACCCTGGGCTCTACAGGACACCTACTGCATAAGACCACTCTATCAAGACTGGAAGCTGGAGCAGCTGCTAACATAGCGAGGCTGCCAAAATGAGGAGACAAAAAAAAACAACAAAAAAAAAACATGCCCCAAATGCACGAACAGAATGAAACTCCAGATAAAGAACTAAACAAAATGGAGACAAGCAATTTACTAGATGCAGAGTTCAAAACACTGGTTATAAAAATGTTCAATGAATAGGTTACATATAGGTTAATAAATTTATCATTTTTCATTCATGATTAGAACTTTTAGCATCTTGTTTTTAAAAACCCTACTATATCTCAATGCCACAAAGATTTTCTTCTATATTGTTTTGTAAAACCCTTTCACATAGACGTCTTCCATTAACCTGGAATTGATTTTCATGTAGTAGGGAGTTCCATTTCTAAGGAAAATCAAAACCTTTATCATCCTATCAGAAAATAAAAGGACATTAAAATGTAAACAGAATTTACCTTAAAGCATTAAAAACAAATTCCATCAATCTTTGTTTATTGCAGATGTTTATACTTGACTTCTCTTCATGCAGTATATTTTCTCTGGGTATAGAATTTTGGATCCCGGTTATTTTATTTCAGTGTTTTTGAGAGAGCCTTCCTTTTTCTTATGATTTTTATAGTTGCTATTCAGAAATCAGTCAGCCAGTCCTTCCTCGGAACATGGTATTTCTCATTTATCTGCCTGCTGTCAATATATTCTTGTTAGTTTTGTTTTTGTTTAGTTTTACCATTTTGATAACAATGCATGAATTTTTTAAATTATATTTGGGCTTTGTTGTCTGTCAACACTTCTGAAAATTTTTCAGCTATTCTTCCTGTAAATGTTGCCTTCTCATTTCTCTTTTTCATCTACATTGGGCTCCAATAAACTGTCTGTTAGACATGCCCATGGAATTCTTATCTCTTACCCTCCATTTGCTTTGTCCATGATAAAATCTACATAATTTATTATCTCCCTTCTAATTTACAAATATCTTACCTGCTGTGACCAATCTGTAGCAATTTACTTCATTTTAAAAATTTGAGATTTGTATAATTATTTCTAAAAGTTTTGTTTATTTGAATAAGCTCTGCTAATTTAGTTAATAGTGGTATATAAAAGTTAATTTCCTGCTTTTAATCATTGTACTCTGGTTATGCCAGATGTTAACATTAGGGAAAGCTGGGTCAGGGATCTGGAGGAACTCTACTATTCATGCAACTTTTCTGGAAGTCTACAGGTAGTTCAAAATAAAAAAAGCAATATATCAAACTAGATAGTGATTTGGCATATACGATTAATGTTCTTTAAAAATGATAAAAATGTACTGACCCAGCGGGCGGGTGCTCATTAGAAGTGTGAAATCCGTGTTAATAATTCAATTCCATATGCAGAAACCATGCCCACAATAGGAAGTGCGGGCACAAACCAGTTACAGTTTTCAAAAAAATCTATAACGAAAGAGCGAATAACTAAAACTAGAAATTTCTGTTTTAAATATTCCTAGGGAACGTAGAACCGAGAAGCTGCAGGCCCTACATTTTCTTCTCTTCGTTTTCCTCTACTTCTCCATTTTTCCTCCTCTTATTAAAACATTAAGTATCAACAAATTGAAATTACATTGAATAACAGATTTTTTTCTTATGAAATTTAAGCTCAAAGGCTTCCAGTTTAAAAAAATAATATGCTAAAATATACCAAATGAAGCATAATTAAATTCCCTATTGAATCACTGCAAAGCAGGGAGGATGGGCCCTCTCTTCTGTAATATACCAGCATCCATGCCCTGTCTTATTTTATTCCTAGTTATTTCTTTGAATTGTTGGCTCTGCCTAAATTAAAAACAAAGTAGAGAGTAGAAGTAGTTCCTGGCCCATGTCAAAGACCAGCACCAATTAAAATTATTATCCGTTTTCTGGATAATCTAGTCCATAAAGCTTAAAGTCAGTCACTAGGTTTTTCCCTCCCGTCTCCTTACTCTTGGCTGGAGGCTTTTAATGAGTGACCGCCCTCACCTTGCCCTGGCATGCCTCACACTGCTTCCGGCTGCACGTTGGCAGGTGCACTAGAGGACATGGGAGGCTGAGCAGAAGCCCGGAGTAGGAGCTTACCATCTGATTTAGGAACATGAGCAAGTCTCAGGCACGCACACACACACACACACACACACACGTACACACACACACGTACACACACACACGTACACACACACACGTACACACACACGTACACACACACACACACGTACACACACACGTACACACACGCACACACACGCACATGCACATGCATACGCGCGCGTACACACACACACAGTAGAGTGGCTTCAGGATGACGACTTCCTTTTCCGAAGCTTCCAGTTCAGGCATCAAATGGCAGCTGTGGCTCTATCACACGTTGGGGAACGTGGGCCTCTAGTCATCTCACAAGGAGCACCCCAGCCGCTCTGCACACACTCAAGACCCTGGCAGAGTCGACTGCTCCCACCTATTGTCAGCGCGGTGAGCCCTCTGAGACAGACCAGCTCATTTCTCTTAATCAGGAGCAATGACTTTGAAAAGAGTCTGATGGCACCAATTGATGAACTATGTCAAGAGGGAGAAGCTAATCACGAAGGATGTGCCTTGTGCCTGTGTGTGCTATTTATAGAAGCCTCCACCCGCGGGGAGAATACATTAGCATTATTCAGCTATACCTACCCTGTGATTCTCAATTCTTGTTAGTGGCAAATTCTCCCTTAACTGCTTTTTATATTATTTTACAACAACTTACGTTATATTTCTTTTACTTAAAAATTGTTCCTTGAAAGAGGTTCCTTCTTCCTCCTCTAAAGATTGCTGATCTAGATTTCCATTAGCGAGTCATAAGAAAAAGAAAAAAAAAAACCTTCACATAAACAACAAAAAAGGGGGTTAAGGGGTGCTGCCTTTTCCTAAGTAAAAGGTCTTGTTACTTTTGAAACAATGCTTCCATCAAAGGGCTGTCACAATAACACAATTTCACCATCGTCGAGTGAAAAGGCAGATGCACAGGAGGAGGTGGAGACTAGAAGCTTTAAGATGGAAACTAAAACCACACAGAGTTTAAGTCTAAAAACTATAACAATAAAACCCAGACCCACTTTATCTTGAATAAGAGCAAATAATGTTGTCTTTTGGTTCTCAGTTCTCAAATCCTAAGACCTATCAAATACCCAGCTTGTGTTTAAATGTCCCTAACTGTCTAATGAATTAATTAGAACGGTATGCTTGCCTGCTTCAGGATGTGCACTGAGACTGGTTGATATGTTTCCAATGTCTTTTTGAACCTACAGTTTTCTCTTCCTTCTTTTTTTTCTGTTTCTGTTTTTGCTTTCAATGTATTTATTGAAGACAGGAGCTTGATATCCTACCAAATGAACCAAGGTCAGGATTTTGCTTATTGCACCACTATGATGTCATATAACACCTTACTAGTAAATTGGTACTATTTGTATTAATATTTTTCATACTGATACTTTCAAATTCAGAACTACAGCATTTCTAATTGAAAATCATAGATGCACAACTATCTTTTCCTCAGGAATGTCAATCATCATTTACAATAAAACAGCTTTCATTGTTCTTTATTTTTCAATAACACATGCATAGCAATCTCAGAATAAACAATCCAACCTCAACACTAGCAATTGTTTACTAAAAACAATTTATTTGCAGTTTTATTTTCTTTGGGTTGAAGGGGTTCAAAATATTCCACTGTGCCATTAAAAAATTAATTTATATTCAAAGCACTTCAGAATAAGCGTTTTTCTTGAACTGCCTAAAAACAGAGCTTCCCAAAAGAACTCAACTGTCATCAATTCCTTCCCTGGGAGTAACCAGGGAGACGGACAGTCACCACTGAAGACTAGAAGTCAACACCACACCTAAACAGGCATTGTCACAAAGTAGCATGTCTCTGATCTGTTCTTCTAAGGGCCCCTCATCTTTCTTAAAAGTTACTTGTTTTCGCATAAATGACCTCTCTCCCCCTCCCCTTCCTCTATCAAGAAGTCATTAATTTCACATAAATATCCTTCTCTTTTCCTTCCCCTGTTAAGATAGTATATAAGCCCCAAATTCTAACCATCTACTTGAGTCACATTAATGTGAATTTCCATGTACATGATATCAAATGCTATCTTCATATATATATATATGAAGTATATCATATATATATGAAGTATATCATATATATATATGAAGTATATCATATATATATATGTATATATATATATATATATATATATATATATATATATATATATTCTGCCTTTTGTAAATTTAATTCACAGGTCCCTATCACTTTACCTAAGATTATAGAGCATTTTCTCCTTGGTAGAGTATATCCTATATCCCATTAGACATGTTGCAAATTACTAGGTTTTAAAATTTCTCTCTGTGGCTATTTCATCAACTAAAATCAGAGGTTTATTTGTTTCCGTTTACTGATAATATGTAAGGATTGATTTTTTAACTTAATTTTGTTCATAATGATGCAAACATTTTACACAGTTCCAATGTTTAAACTATAAAATAAGTTATTTGCAAAGAAACTTAGTTTCTTTCCCTATTTCATTCAACCTATTTCCTCCCCAAAGGAATCCTTTATATTTTTTTCAGTTTTATGTTTTATCTTTTCACATTTTATATAGAAAAATATATATACATATTTATATTCTTTTTTTTCTCAGATACTCCATAGCAAACTGCACATTTTCCACTATCTTGATAATATCACATTAACCCCTTATCAGATGTATCATTGGCAAATATGTTCTCTCATGCAGTGGGTTCCCTTTTCATTTTGTTGATGGTTTCTTCTAGTTTTTAAATCAGTATTCTATCAAACCCAGTTCAAAGAAACCTAATATTCACTAGTATTCCTATCCATTGTCTCTAAAAATAAAATCAAGTGACATCAGACACTGTTAATTGAGAATAAAAATTTTATTCTGAAATAAGTTGAATTTCAAATCTAGTTGCAACCTTGGGAGTGGGTAGGTGAGCAATCTGGTAACATAGAGGTTATCTGGTTTTTTCCTGATCTATAAATCTTGGCCTGAATTTCATACACTACTCCCTAGAGACACATCATAGAAAACCATTAAAGCCTCCTACTTAAAATTTAACACTTGTAAACAGTGTCTTATCCAGAAGGTCACCATCTGCAATTAACCATCATTTTAAAAGCCCAGAGGAAATTAAATGCTAAGTATGACATTTTTTGGATCATGCCTCCAAGTTTATTAAATTGCAGGAAATAAACATTCTCATTTTTCATTCATTTTTAGTTTTCTTTTTAAAGCTTCAAAATTAATATATTATTGGCACTTAATATTTATTTTTTTAACTACAGTATTTCTTTCTTAACATCTATATTTGGAAAGCCTGAATCTGCATCCTTCTGGCCTAGATGGATAGTAGCTATATAAAGAACTGAAAAGGATGGCTGAAAGAAGGATACTGAGTTCATGGTACAGAGATAATTAATTAGTCATATGATAAAAGGTAAAATCGAATGCTAGCTCACACTATACATGAAAATAAATATCTGAGTGGCAAAAGTAAAATCTATTGCATTTTTAAGTAAAAACGTATCTAAGACATTAGATTAGGATTAAACTCATTTAAACATTTCCTTTAAAAAGAAAATAATCACCTTCTTATTCTGTTCACATTGAATTATTGGGCTTCCATGTCCCCCTCACAGTGTAAACAAATGTTAAATATGCAAAATGTATGATGCAACTGTCTGAAGCCATTGGAGAGCCAAAAGCACAGGACTCTGCTCCATGAGAGAAAGGGAACAGAGGAGATGAGTTCCACGTTCCCCCTGAGCTCTTTCTTGGGGAGCTTTTCAAATCTCAGCACAGGGAAATGACTTCCAAACACAGAATAGCAGCCTTCCCAGTAGAGGATACAGCGATCAGACCTAGGGGCTGAAGTTGTGGCTGGAATGCCTAAGACAAGATACAAGATGGGAAGGAGGTACACAGAAAAAGAGCCTCATAAATCTGATAGGAGTGCCCTTGTGGTGTTGACCAAATGTTTAAATATATATGTGTACAGCAGGATTTTGTGTGGGTAAGGATAGGTCTTCTCAGGGTCTTGAGTAGTGGGAGGTGTTGTGAAGTAAACAGAGATTCCAAAAGACACACAGGTCATATACTTTGGAATCACAACCAGGTATACTGGTGAGATCTAACTGAATACTCTGAGCTTTCAGTTAAAACCTCACAACATCTATACTTTCAGAGTAGAGCTACTCTGGCCCAAGAATAAGGAAAAGGAATACTCAAGACTTACCCTAATAAAACCTAAAACCAAGCCTTGACAAGAGCAAGTGAAGCCACTAGAAAAGTAACTGTCTTTCAGACTGAAACTCAGTATTCTTTAAAGGAAAAGAACAAAATCAGACTATCAACAGTGTATTGAAAATGCCAAACATCCTATATAATAAAAGAAAACATGCAAATTGACCATACCTCTGCTACGCCCACAAGCCACGCCCACCAGCCAATCAGGAGTGTGTATGCAAATTAACCCAACCAAGATGGTGGTTAATTTGCATATCCAGGCACAGAGCAAAGACTGTAGACAGTGTAAAGGAAGCCAAGCGCTGCAGAAGGGAGCGAAGCTGCGGAGAAGCAAGTGGGGTGGCAGAGAAGGGAGGGAAGCAGGCAGGGCGGCAGAGAAGGGAGGGAAGTAAACGGGGAGGTGGAGAGGGCCGCAGGAAGCCCTATACTTGCAGGAATCTGCCTGCAACAGGCCTCTAGTTTAATTAATAAATACTTCATATATCCATCCATCTGAAGAACTGAATAATAGGTCCCCTGACCAAAAGGAGAATATACAGTAAATAGAAAAGCTAAGATGACAAAGAGGTTATAATTAGTACATTGGGACTTTCAAATAATCATTAAAATATGATCAAATGCTTAAGGGGAAAGGTGGATAAAATGATTGAACACAGAGGAACAAAATGCTTTAAAAAGATTGCTTATACTGATACACCAGTGTTTAAGGAAATAAATATCAAAAATTGAAATCACCAACCTGTGGAATACTACAAACATTATAAATTACAAAAGCAATAAGGGATATTATGAAGAACCTTACACCATCAAATTTCCCAACTTATATGACATGCCAAATTCATTGAAAATTTTTGTCAGAACTGACATAATCCAATATAGAAAATCTGCAAAGCAATATCTTCAGTAGACAAATTGAATTGACATTAAACAGCTTCTTAAAAATAAATAACTCTTCCTCTTTCATCTGTGACATGTAAAGAATACCTGCCCTTACAATTCAAAAAAGCAGAACACACTGAATATTAATGACTGTTAGAATCATTGACGAATTGAGGTCATAGGGCACACCACCAACCCGAAATTTGGGGAGGCAGACAAAATCTAGTATGAGCCTGCTAGAAGCAGAAGCCAGAGGATCATAAACTTGTAGGGTCATTAAACCAATGACTTCGACAAATTGCTGGATATGGACAGTAAACTAATATGAAGGCAAAAACTCCTATAGACTAGTCTTATAGGGTCCCACAATTTCATGGGTTTTGCCTACAGGAACGCTACCAGGTTCCAGTAATGAAGAGCCAAGAAAAAACCCTTGTTTTTCTGGCAGGAGAAGACAAAAGTAACCATTCTTAAATATGCCCAGAGCATTTTTCATAACAAAGGCATTCATAAAAACTCCAAGGGAAATGACTTTATAAATCTTATCTGATGTAAAAGAAGGGAAATTACCCAATGCCAGTCCCTCTAGCCTTTCTATCTCACCTAAGTGGTGGAGTGGGGTGAGGAGGGAAGCTGAGAAACACTGTGAAGGTCAAGGCCCAGAGATACAGACCAGATAACATAACTAAGATTATAGAATGTTACCTTTTCCCCCACACCTTACCACTTACCCATCTACATACTTTCATGGGTTTTACCAGGAATAACTCTACCAGGTATTAATCTAACAAAATAAGTATAGGATCTATATAATTATAAAACTAAAAAATAAGAAAAAAATTAAAACTCTAATAAAAAAAACACATATAGATGAAGAAATATTGGAAGACTCAATAATGTTATCAACTTTTCCAACTTGATCTATAAATTCAACATAATCCCAATTAAAATCCTGACTAACTACTTTGTGGATATCAACAAACTGATTCAAGAGTTTATATGGAAAGGCAAAAATCCAGAACAGTCAAAACAATACTGAAGAAGAACATAGAGGACTGATACTACCTAACTTCAAGACTTATTACATATCAAGACAGTATGGTATTGGCAAAAGAACAGACACATGAAACAATGGAAGAGAGTAGAGATACCAGTAATAGTCAAATGATCTTTGATATAAAGAAGCAAAGTCCATTCAATGACAAAGACTATCCTTTTCAATAAATTGTTTTTTCAATGGTGCTGAAACAATTGGACATTTATCTATCTGTAAGAAGGAGAAAGGGAAGAGGAGGAGAAGGAGGAGGAGAAGGAGGGAGAGGAAGAGGAAGAGGAAGAGGAGGAGGAGGATCTAGACAGAGACTTTACTATAAAAACCAACTCAAAATGGATCTTAGACCTAAATGTAAAATGCAAAAGTATATACAGTGTTTAGAAGAAAACACAAGAGAAACTTGAGGTGAACTTGGGTTTGGCAGTGAATTTTTAGATATAACATCAAAAGAAAGAAAAACATAATAAGTTGGATTTTATTAAAATGAAATCCCTTTTCTCTGTGAAAGATACTTTTAAAGACAAGCCACAGACTAGAAGAAAATATTTTCAAAACACATCTGAAAACGGACTTGCATTCAAAATATAGAGATCTTAAATTACAGCAATAAGAAAACAAACAATAAAATTTTAAAATGAACAAAACAGTATATAAACAAATACATCACCAAAGAAGATATACAGATGGCAAATAGCATATAAAAAGATCTTATCATCAGTTATCATTAGAAAATCGCAAATTAAAATAACAATGAGATACTGAGATAATACAATACACATATTAAAATGACTAAAACCCACAAACTGACAATAGCACATGCTGGTAAGGATATGAAGCAACAGAAATTCTAATTCATTGATATTACAAATGCAAAATTGAACAGCAACACTGGGAGGTAATTTACTAGCTCTTAATAAAGCTAAATATAGTTTTACCATCTGATCCAGCAATTATGCTCCTAGGTATTTACACAATTGATTTGAAAACTCATGTCTACACAACAATTTACACATGAATGTTTATAGCAGCATTATTTATACTCACCAAAAACTGGAAGCAACCAAGATGTTCTTCAATAGATTAATGGCTATACAAACTATGATACATATATGCCTATTATCTACATAATAAAAGAGAAACATGCAAATTAACCATCACTCCGCTACACCCACCAGCCAATCAGAGCAAGTATGCAAATTAGCCCAACAAAGATGGCGGTTAATTTCCATACACAGATGGGGAGTGAAGACTAAAGACAGCATAGAAGGAAGAGGTTGGAAAAAGCGAGGTGGTGGCAGCGGGAGGGAAAGCGTGGGGGGGGGGCGGCGGCTGCAGGAGGGAAAGCTCGGCGGGGTTGGGGGAGTGCAGGGCGGGAGGGAAAGCACGGGGTGGGGGTCAGCGGCAGCCAGAGGGAAGGGAAAGCACGAGGCAGTGGTGGGAGGGAAGCCTGCTGGAAGCCCTGTTCTTGTAGGAATCTTCCTGCAACGGGCCTCTAGTTTCTCAATAAAAAGAAATAAGCATTCAGACCACAAAAAGACACAAATGCATGCAGCTAACTGAAAGAAGACAGTTGAAAATTCTACCAACTGTATGATTCCAAATATATGGCATTCTGGAAGAGCCAAAACTATAGAGACAGTAAAATGGTAAGTGGTTTCCAGGAATTCAGAGGGAGGCAGGGATGAGTAAGTGAAGCATAGAGAATTTTTAGGGCATTAAGAATATTCTGTATGATATTGCCCTGGTGGTTACAAGAGACTATGCATTTGACAAAACCCATAGAATTTTACAGCACAAAGAGCAAGCTTTAATGTGTGTAAATTAAGAATAAATTTAGGACAGTTTCTATCAAAACAATTGTTTTCTAAGTATAGGGACATATTTCTAGTACTTTCAACTCTGTTTTCTTCCCAGATAAGATTGGAAGCATTGTTAGCAGAATGATTTTGAGAGAAATTTTAAATGCAAAATAAATAGAACATCATAATCCACTGGTTATACAGAAGGATTAAGAAGAGAGCTCAATATGCAATCTCTTTTCTACCTTTCACCACATTATTTATTCATATTTATTAATATGAAACAATTAGAATCTGAACAAAAGGAATCCAAAGAGGACCACACCAAGACACATCATAATTAAAAATGCCAAAAGCAAAAGACAAAGAGAGAATATTAAAAGTAGCAAGAGAAAAACAGTTACCTACAAGGGAGCACCCATACGACTATCAGCTGATTTCTCAACAGAAACTATGCAGGTCAGACGGGAGTGGCAAGAAATATTCAAAGTGATGAATAGCAAGAACCTACAACCAAGATTACTCTATCCAGCAAAGCTATCATTCAGAATTGAAGGGCAGATAAAGAGCTTCACAGATAAGAAAAAGCTAAAGGAATTCATCACAACCAAACCAGTATTATATGAAATGCTGAAAGGTATTCTTAAGAAGAGGAAGAAGAAGAAAAAGGTAAAGAAAAAATTATGAACAACAAATACATATCAACAAGTGAATCTAAAAATCAAGTGAATAAAAAAATCTGATGAACAGAATAAACTGGTGAATATAATAGAATCAGGGGCATAGAAAGGGAGTGGACTGACAATTCTCAGGGGGAAAGGGGTGTGGGGGTGCAGGAAGAGACTGGACAAAAATCGTACACCTATGTATGAGGACAGTGGGGGGGTAAGGGCAGAGGGTGGGGTGGGAACCGGGTGGAGGGGAGCTATGGGGGGGGGGGGAGAAGAGGAACAATTGTAATAATCTGAACAGTAAAGATTTATTAAAATTTAAAAAATAATAAAACGACTAGATTTTGAGATTCTGTTCAACCATTTGGGCTACAATATTTGAGATGACCACCAGGTAAATGTGAAAGTATCAGAAAGTCACTTTTTTTATTACCGGTAGTAACAGCAGGAATGAAAAGAATAATAACAATATACTTTAACAGTTTGTCCATGTGAAAGGGGAAAAGGCTTTGTAAAATATTTAGCACAAGACTGCATATAGATCCCTTCTTTATGCGGAAAGGGTTTTTGTTGTTTTTTGCTGCTTTTCAAAATATTAATACTAATGCCTCAGCTTTATCCTGTAGATTTGCCTATGGCCACATGTGCTTGATAAACTACCCAGGCGAATGCACAGCCAGTGCTGAGAACACCGGCATTATGCAAATGTAATGGGTGAAACACAGAGTCAGAATAAATCTCTTTAATGTAAACATATCTAATGAGCAGCTTACATAGTTTTGCCTCCTGTGAGCATAAAATGTTTGATTTTAATTGTCAGGTAGAACTGCCTACTTCAGAAATCTACATAGAAAAATACTGAGGGTGTGTAGTTATAATCTGAGACTTCAGTTCATGAAAGCCCTCACTTTGGAATAAATGCACAGAATTTAACAGGTATAGTTATATTGGAGCACGAGAAACACATCACAGGGTCTGCAGAATCTCTGGTTTCCTCACCCAGAAACTGTTCCTAGCCCTAGACTGAGTGGCTAGAAGAGTCTTTCTTCTATAAAGGCTGTATCTACTCCAGAGGGTTTGCACCCTGCTCTTCTGAAGTCAGTCAGTCTCTCTCTCTCTCTCTCTCTCTCTCTCTCTCTCTCTCTCTCTCTCTCTCTCTCTCTCCTTCTAACAATACCAGGAATCTATAAAGGGAGGATTCTCTTTCCTCCGTGTTGTCCCCTTGAGTACATCCTATATCCCATTTATCCCATAGCAATGCCATCACATGAAAGACCTCCATAGTGGCAGAGCAAGCCGCCCCTATGCAGAAGTGCACCTGTGGAACCTCCCCTATGCAGAAATGCACCTGTGGAACCTCCCCTATGCAGAAGTGCACCTGTGGAACCTCCCTTATGCAGAAGTGCACCAGTGGAAATCATCCCTATGCAGAAGTGCACCTGTGGAACCTCCCTTATGCAGAAGTGCACCAGTGGAAATCATCCCTATGCAGAAGTGCACCAGTGGAAATCATCCCTATGCAGAAGTGCACCAGTGGAAATCATCCCTATGCAGAAGTGCACCAATGGAAATCATCCCTATGCAGAAGTGCACCAGTGGAAATCATCCCTATGCAGAAGTGCACCAGTGGAAATCATCCCTATGCAGAAGTGCACCAGTGGAAATCATCCCTATGCAGAAGTGCACCTGTGGAACCTCCCCTATGCAGAAGTGCACCTGTGGAACCTCCCCTATGCAGAAGTGCACCTGGGGAACCTCCCCTATGCAGAAGTGCACCTGTGGAACCTCCCCTATGCAGAAGTGCTCCAATGGAAATCATCCCTATGCAGAAGTGCACCTGTGGAACCTCCCTTATGCAGAAGTGCACCTGTGGAACCTCCCTTATGCAGAAGTGCACCTGTGGAACCTCCCTTATGCAGAAGTGCACCAATGGAAATAAACCCTATGCAGAAGTGCACCTGTGGAACCTCCCCTATGCAGAAGTGCACCTGTGAAACCTCCCCTATGCAGAAGTGCACCTGTGGAACCTCCCCTATGCAGAAGTGCACCAATGGAAATCATCCCTATGCAGAAGTGCACCAATGGAAATCATCCCTATGCAGAAGTGCACCAGTGGAAATCATCCCTATGCAGAAGTGCACCAATGGAAATCATCCCTATGCAGAAGTGCACCTGTGGAAATCATCCCTATGCAGAAGTGCTCCAGTGGAAATCATCCCTATGCAGAAGTGCACCTGTGGAACCTCCCCTATGCAGAAGTGCACCAATGGAAATCATCCCTATGCAGAAGTGCACCAATGGAAATCATCCCTATGCAGAAGTGCACCAGTGGAAATCATCCCTATGCAGAAGTGCTCCAGTGGAAATCATCCCTATGCAGAAGTGCACCTGTGGAAATCATCCCTATGCAGAAGTGCACCTGTGGAAATCATCCCTATGCAGAAGTGCACCAGTGGAAATCATCCCTATGCAGAAGTGCACCAGTGGAAATCATCCCTATGCAGAAGTGCACCAGTGGAAATCATCCCTATGCAGAAGTGCACCAGTGGAAATCATCCCTATGCAGAAGTGCACCAGTGGAAATCATCCCTATGCAGAAGTGCACCAGTGGAAATCATCCCTATGCAGAAGTGCACCAGTGGAAATCATCCCTATGCAGAAGTGCACCAGTGGAAATCATCCCTATGCAGAAGTGCACCAGTGGAAATCATCCCTATGCAGAAGTGCACCAGTGGAAATCATCCCTATGCAGAAGTGCACCAGTGGAAATCATCCCTATGCAGAAGTGCACCAGTGGCCAGGTCCATCCTGAACTACAAAAGCAGAATGACCACTCAAATGACTACAGTGGCAGCAGCGGTTCCCCTTGTCTGCCATGTGTGTCAGTGTTTCTGCTTTATTACTAGGGGCAGAATCTAAAGCGCACCATGAGGTTGGGCACTCTGCTGGGCCTGCACCTTCCCTCCGGATAAGATGGCAGGGAGGAAGAACTGTTTATTCTGCTATAATTCCTGGCTTAGCTGGATCCTGGTTTTCACAAACCAAACCAATATCTGAATTAACATGTTTCCAGAAAACAATAGTTCTAATTGGGTTGCATGTTAAAGTAATACTTAGCACAAACAGGGGAGGGATTATACTGTTAGCTAACCACAGAGGACAGCTGAAATCTACCCAGAAGAGTGGAATGGTCCCTGCTAAGAAAGCATGAAGCAATGAGTCACAAACTCACAGCCAACACCTAGGGAGACACAAACACAGATGTCATCTCCCCTTCTTCCCTTTCCTCCTGCTTCTCACTCACACCCACCAACTGAGAGGGACTGGGAAAACAGGTGCAATGTGGGCAGAAGGGGCTTAGACTGTCGAAATTTTTTGTTTTCCTTTTTTAAGTGTATATTTATTGCAATAGTGTACCCCAGAATTTCTCCAGAAATGATATTTATCTCCAATATATCCATTTCCTTTTTATTCCTTAAAATAATTTAAAGGGAAGTAGTCAGCATGCTTAAGATGTTGGCCACGAGGGAGAAAAATGGCGGCGGAATAGACAGACGTGTTCCGAGCCTTGTCCCGGAGCAGAAAGAAAGAACAGCTGAGGGTCGCACTAGGAGTGTTTGTTGGCAAGTTGGGGGACAGCTGAACTCCAGAAGAAGGTGGGAGACTGCTAGACGGGGTTCCCCTGACCTGGCAGCTCCCACTGCGGCTGGGTCCCCTCCCGGAGCTGCGGGCTTGGACGCGAAGTCGCCGCCATCTGGAACCGGAAAGTGGAGCTTATCGGAAGCCTGAGAATCCACAACTGCGGCACCCACAGAACAGCTGCGAGCCCCAGAACAACGCTCCCCAATTGGCGCAAACACACGGGTTCAGAGGAGCTCTACACTCCACCACGGAAAGGTCAGATTTCGCCTAGGATAAGGTGAGGTCTCTGGTCCCAGCGCGAAAGAGGAACGCGCGTTTTGCGGGAGCTGGAGGACCAGGGAAGTCTGTGCCTAGAAAAATCGGTGGCTGCTGGGGCTGGCGTGATCTGTGAATGTGGAAGGGGGTCCTCAGAGCTGCTAACAGAAGGGCTCTCTAAAAAGCAACCCATTTTGATCTGAAGTGCAGGGACACCCTAAGAATTTCAGGGGTGTGCTAGACTTACGCGCAGCCACGGAGTGCGCACACTTGGGCTTTTTCCTCTTGAAATTCTTGCTTCTGATTACTAAGCCCAATTCATAGGTTCACCCAGTTGGGGACACCCTGGGAGACTGCAGGGGAAAGTTGTTTTTCTGGAACCTGGGGATCGGAGCGGGGAGTGACCATCGGAGAGCCAGCTCTGAGGCAGCCCACTCCCACAAACCGGGGAAAGAAGGCTCTAACACTCCCTAGAGAGGCCATAGATAAACCCGGAAGTCAATCCAGAAACACTGCCACCCAGGGGCTGAATCACAAATTGACTCTTGTGTAATCAAAAATAAAGGAATACGAATTAAGACACACCGCCTGCTTTAAATCAGGACTGGCTTACATCACTGAAGAGCAGTGGAACGCAGGGAACTGCAATACTGTCCGGACTGAGAAACAGGCGTGCCAAACAGAACAACAGAGGAAGTGAATGACCTTCACTACCCCACATTTTATTTTTATTTTTTATTTTTTTATTTTCATTTTTTGCATCTTTTACTCAAGAAACTAATTTTTTTCCTCACTTGATTTTACCTTTTTAATTATTACATTTTTATTTTCAATCCGTATTATTACTACTGCTATTTTATCTTTTTTTTTTTTTTAAGTGTCATTTTATTTTCTCTTCATTTTGTTTTGGGATTAATGTTCTACATTCTATTTTTATCTTTCCTTTAGCATCATTTTACTCTATCTCAAATCTACCTTTATGCCATCACTCTCTTCCTCACTTTTCCCTTTTCAGTGTCCTGTTTATCTTACCCCTTTCCTGCTTTAGATTTTCCCTATACTTTCTGTTTACCCCCTTTTAAAATTTCACCCTACTTATATATCTAATCTCCAATCCCCTGCTCCAAGTCCATACACACCTCTCTCTTTGCTGTCTTAACTACCCAAAAAATTGTTTTTCTCTCTGTCCTTTTGTTGTTGTTCGTTTGAATGTAGATTATATCGAATTTTTATGCTTTTTTGTGAGATTGTTTTGCTTATTCTTCTTTTGTTTATTTTTTTGTTTGTTTAGTGCTTCTGTTTTCCCTTGCCTTACTCAATATTAGTTGGTGTTGTAGTCTGTATTAATCCCCAGGTACTTGTTGCTGGCATTTGCTGGGATAAGTGATTGTTCTATTGGAGTTTTATCCCCAATATATATAGTCTGTTTCCCTTTCTCTCTTAGTCTCTTTCTTGTCTCTCTTACTTTTTTTTCTTCTTTTTTTCCCTTTTCCCAATTTCATTTTGACACCCCTTTTTTTTTTCTTCTTCTTTCTTTCTTTTTCCTCTTCTTCTTTCTCTACTATCCCCTAATTTGCCTTTCTCTCTCTGGTGGTCACCTTTATTGGAGGTTATTAATATCGTGAATACATTTCTGTTCAGTGCCTTGTGTGTTGTACCTGGTAGTGCTGTATTTTGTGCCTTTAAATCGACGCAGGAGAGAGAGAACTACATAACCAGACACCCAGAGAAGAGAGACCATGGGGAGACAAAGACACAGCCCGCATATGAAAGAAAAGCAGGCATCACCAGAAAAGGAAGTAAACGAAATGGAAGCAAGCAACCTTCCAGAAAAAGAATTCAGAGAAATGGTCATAAGGTGGCTGAAAAGAATGGAAGACAAATTCAACAATATGAGCAAGAACCAAGAGGAAATGAAGAAGAACCAAGAAGAAATGAAAAATGACATCGCTGCTGTAAAGAACTCAATAGAAAGCATCAAGAGTAGACTAGAAGAAGCAGAGGACCGCATCAGTGAGCTAGAAGACAAGATGGGAAAAAATACCCAAGTAGAGCAACTTCTAGAAAAAAAAATTAAAAGGCAGGAGGAGAGCCTAAGGGAACTTTGGGACAACACGAAACAAAACAACATCCGCATAATAGGGGTTCCAGAAGGAAAGGAAGCTGAGCAAGGAATAGAAAACCTATTTGAAGAAATAATGACAGAAAATTTCCCTGATATAGAGAAGAAAAAACCCACACAAATCCAAGAAGCTCACAGAGTCCCAAGCAAAATGAACCCCAAAAGACCGACGCCAAGGCACATTATAATTAAATTGGCAAACACCAACGACAAAGTAAGAATCTTAAAAGCGGCCAGAGAGAGACAGAAAGTTACATACAAAGGAACCCCCATCAGACTAGCAACTGATTTCTCAACAGAAACTCATCAGGCCAGAAGGGAATGGAATGAAATATACAAAGTCATGCAAAGGAAGGGTCTGAATCCAAGAATACTGTACCCAGCAAGGCTGTCAATCAAAATTGAAGGTGAAATCAGGAGCTTCACAGACAAAAAAGGACTAAGGGAATTTATTACCACCAAACCAGCAATGCAAGAAATGCTAAAGGGTCTGCTGTAAAAAAAAAAAAAAAGAAATAGGAAGCGAAGAAGGAACACAGGTGTAAAGAATAGGAATGGCGACAAATAAGTACCTATCAATAATAACTTTAAATGTAAACAGATTAAATGCCCCAATCAAAAGACATAGGGTAATGGATTGGATAAGAAAACATGACCCATATATCTGCTGTCTACAAGAAACCCACCTCAGAAAAAAAGACGCACACAGACTGAGGGTGAAGGGATGGAAAAAGGTTTTCCAGGCAAATGGAACTGAAAAAAAAGCTGGGGTAGCAATACTTATATCTGACAAATTAGATCTCAAACTGAAGGACATAACAAGAGATAAGGAAGGCCACTTCATAATACTAAAGGGAGCAATCCAACAAGAAGAAATAACTCTGGTAAACATATATGCACCCAATACAGGAGCACCCAAATACATAAAAAAACTCCTGGAGGATATCAAGGGAGAGATTGACAGCAATACAATCATAGTAGGAGACTTCAATACCCCACTATCACCATTGGACAAATCCTCTAAACAAAAAATCAGCAAAGAAACATCAATCCTAAATGACTCACTAGACCAGATGGAATTAATTGACATCTTCAGAACATTTCACCCCAAAGCCACAGAATATACATTCTTCTCAAGTGCACATGGGTCATTTTCAAAGATAGACCATATGTTGGGACATAGGCAAAGTCTCTTCAAATTCAAGAAGATAGAAATCATATCAAGCATCTTCTCAGACCACAGTGGCATAAAACTGGAAATCAACTACAATAAAAACAACCCAAAGAAATCAAACACATGGAGACTAAACAGCATGCTATTAAACCATGACTGGGTTACCAGAGAAATCAAAGAAGAAATAAAAAACATCATGACAACAAATGACAATGAAAACACTACAATCCAAAATCTATGGGACACAGCGAAAGCAGTCTTGAGAGGGAAGTTCATAGCTCTACAAGCCTACTGCAAAAAACAAGAAACAGGGGTAATAAATTACCTAACCCAACAACTCAAAGAGTTAGAAAAAGAGCAACAAGAAAAGCCCAGTGTAAGCAGAAGGAAGGAAATAATAAAGATCAGAGCACAGATAAACGACATAGAGACCAAAGAAACAATACAAAAGATCAACAAAACCAAGAGCTGGTTCTTTGAAAGGATAAACAAGATTGATGAACCTCTAGCCAGGCTCACCAAGAAGCAAAGAGAGAGGACCCAAATAAACAAGATCAGAAATGAAAGAGGTGAAATAACAACAGATCCCGCCGAAATACAAAGGATTGTTAAAAAATACTACGAACAACTCTATTCCAACAAACTGGACAACCTGGAGGAAATGGACATATTCCTAGAAAAATATAACCTTCCAAAACTCAATCAGGAAGAATCTAAACAGCTCAATATGCCAGTAACTATGGAAGAAATTGAAGCAGTCATCAAAGAGCTTCCGGCAAACAAAAGCCCGGGGCCAGACGGCTTCACCGGAGAGTTTTACCAAACATTCAAGGAAGAACTAAAACGTATCCTCCTCAGACTATTCCAAAAAATTCAAGAGGAAGGAACACTTCCAAGTTCCTTCTATGAAGCCAGCATCACCCTAATACCAAAACCAGATAAAGACAACACAATGAAAGAGAATTACAGGCCAATATCCCTCATGAATGTAGATGCCAAAATCCTCAACAAAATTCTAGCAAATAGGATCCAGCAGTACATCAGAAAGATCATACACCATGACCAAGTAGGGTTTATCCCAGGAATGCAAGGATGGTTCAATATCCGAAAATCAATAAATGTGATACATCACATAAACAAATTGAAAGATAAAAATCACATAGTCATATCAATTGATGCAGAAAAAGCATTTGACAAAATCCAACACCCTTTCTTGATAAAAACTCTCAACAAGGTGGGAATAGAAGGATCATACCTCAACATCATAAAAGCTATATATGATAAACCCACAGCTAACATCATACTCAATGGGCAAAAACTAAAACCATTTCCCCTAAGAACAGGAACAAGACAGGGATGCCCACTGTCACCACTCCTGTTTGACATAGTACTGGAAGTATTAGCCATTGCAATTAGACAAGAAGAAGAAATAAAAGGCATCCAAATTGGAAAAGAAGAAGTAAAGCTGTCCCTATTTGCAGATGACATGATATTGTACATAAAAAACCCGAAAGACTCCATCAAAAAACTAACAGACTTAATAAATGAATTCAGCAAGGTAGCAGGATACAAAATTAACACCAAGAAATCTATGGCATTTCTATACACCAACAGTGAACTTACAGAAAGAGAGACTAAAAAAGCAATCCCATTTTCCATCGCACCAAAAAAATTAAGATACTTAGGAATAAACCTAACCAAGGAGGTAAAAGACCTATATGCGGAAAACTACAGGACACTGAAAAAAGAGATAGAGGAAGATGTAAACAGATGGAAGAACATACCATGTTCATGGATGGGTAGAATCAACATCATCAAAATGTCCATACTACCCAAAGCAATCTATAGATTCAATGCACTCCCCATTAAAATACCAACAGCATATTTCACAGACCTAGAAAGAACTCTCCAAAAATTCATCTGGAATAAAAAAAGACCCCGCATAGCCACAGCAATCCTGAGAAAGAAGAATAAAGTAGGAGGGATCTCAATACCAGATTTCAAGCTGTATTACAAAGCCACTGTTCTCAAAACAGCCTGGTACTGGCACAAGAACAGACATATAGATCAATGGAATAGAATAGAGAATCCAGATATCGACCCAAACCAATATGCGCAATTAATATTTGACAAAGGAGGCATGAGCATACAATGGAGTCAAGACAGTCTCTTCAATAAATGGTGTTGGGAAAATTGGACAGATACATGCAAAAAAATGAAACTAGATCACCAACTTACACCATACACAAAAATAAACTCAAAATGGGTACAGGACTTAAATATAAGACGGGAAACCATAAAAATACTAGAGGAATCCACAGGCAGCAAAATCTCAGACATATGCCAAAAGAACTTTTTCAGTGATACTGCCCCTAGGGCAATGGAAGCCAAAGAGAAAATAAACAAATGGGACTACATCAAAATAAAAAGCTTTTGCACAGCAAAAGAAACCATCAACAAAACAACAAGAAACCCCACTGTATGGGAGAACATATTTGCAAATGGTATCACTGATAAAGGTTTAATTTCCAACATCTACAGGCAGCTTATACAACTTAATAAAAGGAAGATAAATGATCCAATAAAAAAATGGGCAACAGACCTAAATAGAATCTTTTCGAAAGAAGACAGAAGGAAGGCCAAGAGACACATGAAAACATGCTCAAAGTCACTTATTATCCGAGAGATGCAAATCAAAATGACAATGCGATACCATCTCACACCTGTCAGAATGGCTATCATCAACAAATCAACAAACGACAAGTGTTGGCGAGGATGCGGAGAAAAAGGAACCCTCATGCACTGCTGGTGGGAATGCAGACTGGTGCAGCCACTGTGGAGAACAGTATGGAGTTTCCTCAAAAAACTGAAAATGGAACTCCCATTTGACCCAGTAATCCCACTCCTAGGAATATATCCTAAGAAACCAGAAACACCAATCAGAAAGGATATATGCACCCCTATGTTCATAGCAGCACAATTTACAATAGCTAAGATTTGGAAACAGCCTAGGTGCCCGTCAGCAGATGACTGGATCAGAAAACTATGGTACATCTACACAATGGAATACTATGCTGCCATAAAAAAGAAGGAATTACTACCATTTGTAGACACCTGGATGGAATTAGAGAACATTATGCTAAGTGAAATAAGCCAGTCAATGAAAGAAAAATACCACATGATCTCACTCATTTAGGGATAATGAAAAACATTATAAACTGATGAACCAAAAGATAGTTACAGAGGCAGTAAAGCATCAAACAGAGTGTCTAATTACAGCGGTAAGGTTAGGGAGAGGTGGGGGAAATAAGAGATCAACTGAAGGACTTGTATGCATGCATATAAGAGTAACCAACGGATGCAAAACATTGGGGGGTGAGGGCAGGTATGGGAGTGGGGTGGGGGGGGCAATGGTAAGATATGTACACATATAATACCTTAATAAAAATTTGAAAAAAAAAAAAAAAAAAAGATGTTGGCCACAATGACACAGTGATTTTAGATCATCAGGAGAGCTAGAAAAATAAGAAGATAAAAAAGTAAGAAAATTAAAAGAGAGGAAGAGAGAGAGAGAGACGAGAGAGAGAGAGAGAGAGAGAGAGAGAGAAGTAAAAAATAAATTAAGGCCCAGCTGATGTTGCCTAGTGGTTGAGTTTCAACCTATGAACAAGGAGGTCACACTTTGATTCCGGTCAGGACACATGCAGGCTCGGTCCCCAGTAGGGGAAGTGCAAGAGGCAGCTGATTTTTATCTCTCATCATTGATGTTTCTCTCTCACTCTCCCTTTTTCTCTGAAATCAATAAAATATATATTTTCAAAATTAATTAACTAATTAATTAAGGAATAGCAAAACCAAGAATCAATAGGGGATGACATATCATTTAGGTACCTACATTGTGTTAGCATTTTCCTGGCATTGTTGGAGTGAAATTTATTATTACTGTTATTTAATAAATGGCACACTGCCTCCCAACAATCTCCATCTGATTTTACCTTAAAATACTGGTATTCTAATTGCTTAATGAGCTCTTCCCATCCCCATTCCCAGCACACCCAAACAAAGAGAAGGTCTATCTGCTCTTTCCTGCTAGTCTACCATTGCAAGCCATGCTTTGAAAATCTGAACTATGCTGACTGTTGTTATGGGTTGAATTGTGAACGTCCCCTCCCAAAATTTATAAGTCCTAACCCCAGTGCTCCTGAGTGTGACTTTATTTGGAGATAGGGTTTCTACAGAGGTAATCAAATTAAAATAAGGTCATTAGGGTGGGCTCTCATCCAGTATGACTAGTGTCCTTATGAAAAGGGGAAATTTGGAGACAGATATGCACATAGGGAGAATGCCATGTGAAGATAAAGACAAAGATTGGGCAGTAATTGTACAAATCCTGAAATGCCAAAACCACCGGAAGCAAACCACCAGAAGCTAGGTCAAAGGCATGGACAGGATTCTGGCTCACAGCCTGAAGATGACACTGACTCTGATGATTTTAGTGTAATCAGATCTGTGAAACAACAATGTCTACTACTTAAGCCACCCAGTTTGTGGTATGTTGTTATGGCATTGCTAGCAAACTCATACACTGGCCTTACTCTCGTCATGTCTTCCAGGGCTCAACTATCACCAACAAGGGATTAAATGTTCTATAAAGTTAGAAATAAAGTAGAACTTGGGGTAAATGATTTTAAGGAGATACGAAAGGGCCCTTACTTAGCAACATTCCAAATTTAATATCATGATACTACAGAGAGTAAACATGAAACTGACAGAAATGTTATCAATCTGGCAAGAAAAAGAAAAATCAGATGACCCTATCCATAAGAGGTATGAAATAAAACTCACAGTTGTACTTATTCAGAACCAGTGTAAACATCACAAAATACTGTCAAAGTCTATAATGCCACTTCATATTGAGACCTACTGCTGTCATTATTGAACTGTACTATGCCACAATGCTCCCAGACCCACATACCAACATTGTCACAGTGATGAATTTTACACTACACCTACCCTGAGAGGGTATGAAAATGTAACTAAATAACCATATAGTTTGCATGGATAGGGAAGTAAGTATTCACCCATTGAATGTTCACCAGGGTGATAGTCTAACTTGACTTGGGACCATAAAGCTCCTTCTCCCAATAATTCTATCACAGCGCATTACTGCGCAGTTTGTAAAATTATGGCCTTGCTTCTTTTATACTTGTAGCCATCATAAGATAAACTGCCTCTGACACTAAAGAGACTCGATTGGCTCTTTCGATATGTGGGATGAAGTTCAAAACTCTTTAACCTGACTTTCAAAAGAAAGGCTATCTTAGCAGACATGAGAAATTTGATATTTATTACAGTTATTTCCAAGGATAAAATAGACATCATCCATTGAACACTTAATATGTATGTCATTGGGTTTTGCATATATTATTTTATCCTCAGAAAGCCAGAATATATGTCTTCTCTACTTACTTTTGATGTCAGAATTATATTTAAAATATATGAGTGGATTAATGAGTTTTATTATCAGAGTTTTAAAAAACAATTAAATAGTGTCCCTCTGTCGTGCCCACCCAAATATCTATTCATGATCTTTGGAAGTCAAAGCCAGATAATTCATATGATTTTCAGATATCTGTGTGTATTCATAAGCAGCCTGATTAAGAGGCCCAGCATATCTCCTTACCTAATTACAGAATATTTCCTGCCATTCTTCATTAGGGGAATAGGAGTTTTTCCCAATATTTCACTTAACCAACAAGCAGCATTTACAGAAGCTAGCGGTAATCTCCATGATGATTAACTTGTCAATCACCTGTAAAAGGTTACCCCAGCCCTTTAAAAGTTGGTAGTAAATTTAGGATTTTCATTTTTAATTCAAATACTATACACTCCAGTTTAAAAAGCACGTGTGCTTGCTTCATACGAATTTAAAGGAAATATTGCAAAGGAGTAAAACCATAACAATGTTCAACTATATTCGCATGCAGGATGATTTACGTAGTGGCCAATAACAAAGAATGTATACTTTCAAAACAGTGAGATAATACAAATGTTACCTTTTCTAAAGATGTGATGCTTACTGTATGCTTGATAACCAGTCTGTGAGGTAGTTAAAGCCGTAATAATTCTGCTACTGTCTTAACTGAGAAAATAAGGGCCCGCAGACATTAAATCCTTGCCTAAAATAACAGACCCTCTAATTGTGTTATGAAAATCCCACACTTCGTAAGAGCAGCAATTACTCCCAAGGCTTTCAGAGATATGCTGGGCCCTGCGTTGGCTGGACAAAGACCTCACTGGACACAAGGCATTGAATGGCCCCGCTATGGATACTTATAAACTGCAAGTATTTTACTGAAACTGACTGTAGGTCTTTACGCCTAAGTACAAAGCCAACCCACTTCCTCTCTGCGAGAAGAAAACAGATCATTCAAAACCTCTGCCATTCCTAGCCCCTTGCCTCACAAAGTACATTAGTGAGCATCACATATTCCAAGGTAGGGCTCAATATTTAGGAAGGGATGGGAAGATGAATTTCCACATAAAATGAAGTGAGCAAATGTAAGTTATATGAGAGATTCAAAGGATTGGAAACTCTAATGTGTATAATTTATCATTATTTGTTCATTCTTTCGGCTTCCTTGCAAACTTGACTTTGGTCTTAGTCATGGCATTTGCCACATCCAAGCAGAAAGTTTGAATGCGGGGTGTGGCTTGACTGGGACCTCTTACCTTCCACCAAGAGCACTGCCTACTTCAGACGACGGCTATTCCTTCAGCCTGAGTTCCAAGATGAGTAGGTATGGATAGTCTTGCAAACTGACCGAGCCCTGCCAAGCTCCTCAGAGTCCTAGCTGTCCTAGATGGTCTTCAACTTCAACTCTCAGGCAAGGTGAGCAAGAAAGAATGAGACTTGGAAGCCACGGAAAATTCAGGGGATGTTGTTATGCAGTAACAGGAATTCACAGAACAGTGCAAGCAGCAGTGAAGTGTCTCTATTCTTATCTCCGATCTCCAGTAACATAGATTCTAAAATAAACCGAGGTTTACAGAAACAGCTGTTCATAAATGTCTGTATTCTATAAAGCATCCAGGTGAAAATGGGGGCATTGAGACTTTTGCAAAGACATACAGCAGAAATGGCGAGAGAGAAAATAAAGGAGAAAAATAAGAATCAGTCTATTTATAGAGGACTTTCTTTTTTAAAAAAAATCAATCATGATTCCTCCTGGGAAGGAAATGGTTTACAGCATCTATAATGTTTGACCTCAAACAGATCTCCTAATAAACAGTCGACCACCATAATTGGGTTTTGTAACAGTGGAACATAACTTGAAAACGTTTTTAGTAGTATGTACTTGCATCCAGATTGTTAGTTATAAATAAACTTGGAACTTATAGAGCTCTGGCCATTGCTGGATGGAGGATCGAAAGCTGTCACACAGATATTTCCTCTCTGCGTGAGTGCGGGAGAATAAATACTGAGCAAGCCCTCACTCAGACGGAGCCCCCAGAGAATAACGTTCCACACATATTGTTAGTGCTGTCTGCTACTGCGAAGCCAGATCTTGACCCATGGAAAGAAACATTTTATAGAAAATATATTTGAGGGTTTGAGTTCTGAGGGTTTAAGGTCCCCTCAGAGAAAAGGGTTGTGTTTATGCCGCTTTTTTGCTTTATTCTTTTTATAGTTGAAAGTTTACAATTGGATATTTAAAGAACACGAGTCTGTCTTGACAATTTAACCCTTGTGGTGATGAACCCGTTGTAATGGAAAATTACTAGGTTTTACCTGGTGCCAAGCACTATGCGAAGTCTTTGATGCTATCAATATAAACTGTCAAACTAATACACAAACTAATATATCTTTGATGCACTATTTGTATTGCAGAGAAAACCGCAGTTACTGGTGCCTTCAAAAGTCATAAGCCAAAATCCTAATTCCCAATGTGATGGTAGCAGGAGTTGAGGCCTTTGGGAGGTGGTTAGGTCCTGAGGGCAGATAATTCAGGAGTGGGATCCCAGTCTTTATAAAAGAGACCCCAGCCTGGCCATTGTTGCTCAGTGGTTGGGTGTTGACCCATGAACCAAGAGGTCACCGGTTCCATTACCAGTCAGGGCACATGCCCGGGTTTCCTGCTCAATCCCCAGTGAGGGGCATGCAGGAGACAGCTGATAGATGTGTCTCTCTCATCAATGTTTCTATCTCTTTATCACTCTTCCTTCCTATCTCTAAATTCAGTAAAAACATATTTAAAAAGAGAGAGAGAGAGAGAGAGAGAGACCATAGAGAGCTCCCTCACCCCTTCTACTATGTGAGAACAAAGTGAGTAGGAGGAAGTTTTCAGCCTGAGAGAGGGCCCTTACCAGAACCCTACCATGTGGCACACTTCAGATTTCCAGCCCTCCAGTGCTGCGAGAGATAAATTTCTGTTGTACATAACCACCTGGCCCATGGTACTCAGCTATAGCAGCCCGAACTGACTGAGCCAACAGGGCAAGGTAAAGTCAACCTCGTCAGGACAGAAATTAGCATAGGTTATCAAGGAAAAAAGGATTCAGTCAAGACTTAATCTTTTGAAAAAAAATTTAAACCATTACTTCTCACAAGGTCTTGGGATTAATGAATAGCTTTGTTAATTAACATTTAATTGCATTACTTTTCTTAGTTTGTCAACTCTTTGAGAAGAAAAGCATTTTGACTATTTCTCTGAATAGTGCTAAATTCTCTAGTATGTACATCTATTTAAATTGGGTGCTAAATGAAATATTTCAGAAAGAAAAGAAAATTGTGATAAACATAGAAGTCATTTAAGTATTCAGTTAATAAGGATGTGAATAATTGGCTTTTCTTCAAAATGTAGTGCCTTTGGCACAAAGCAGAAAGAAATAATATGTATTTTTATGTAGGTTATAAGATCCCACAGTATTTCTTCCAATATAGTCCTGCCTTATCTCCTTCTGCAAGGCTTGTTTTAAAATATATGATCATCTCCAGGGATGAGCACTTTTTTTACTACAGGACAGACTGTACTTTTTAACTTCAGAGGGAAAAGGTGCTCACATATAAATAGAGATCTTATTTTTTTCAATTACAGAAATGGCACTCTCTGTCTAATACTGTGACTATGTCATCATCAAATGTCCAGCAGTACAGACTTATCTATTAAAAGGGCTGAGATGGACACGGACTCATACAGATATAGCACTTACAGATGTAGTAATGGATTTAAATACATTTCTGACAAGTACCTTTTGGACTCTAAATGTGAGTTCATGTGCTGCAAAATGTTGGCAACTGAGATTTCCATTGAAGCAGGGCATTGAAAAAAGGGCCTGCTACTTTGGGAAGAAGTCTAAATGGAATCCTGCCATTCTCCTTTCCTGCCCATGATTATGGCACCTGCTCATCACCTAAGTCCTAAAAGTAGAGGTCCTTACATATCCTGCCAGAGGGATAATGAGGAATGGTTTCCCTGGAAAGAGCAATGTGACATTTGCCATCGGTATACATTTCCATTGGCTCCTATTCTAGTTTTTCCCGAGGCTCTGGAATTTCTTACCAAATGCATGGTTTATTCTCTAAGTTTATACCAACAATCTAAGATTTCTGCAGGAAAAAAAAATATATATAAGTGAGATGCAAATGACAATAATGAGAAATCTTAGTGGTATATCCATAAAATGGAATGTTATTCAGGAATACAAAGGAATGAAGTACTGACATGTTACAACATTGATGAGTGTCAAATACAATGCTAAGCACAAAAGACCACATATTATATGATACCATTTATATGAAACTAGAGGCCCGGTGCACAGATTCATGCACTGGTGGGGTCCCTCGGCCTGGCCTGAGGACATCCCCCGAGGGGTCCCAGATTGTGAGAGGGCACAGGCCAAGCCGAGGGACCCCATCAGTGCATGATTGGGGCCAGGGAGGGACTGTGGGAGGGCTCCAGGGCATGTCCAGCCCATGTCGCCCAGTCCCCATTGGCTGGACCCCAGCAGCAAGCTAACCTACTGATCGAGAGTTTGCCCCATGGTGATCAGTGCACATCATAGCTACCGGTCGAACGGTCACTTTGGCTTTTATATATATATATATATATTGATGACCAGAATAGGTAAATCTATAGAGACAGGAAATAGATAATGGTTGTCTAGGGTGTGTGTAGCTGGAGAATGATGCCAATACATACAAGGTTTCCTTTTAAAATGATTAAAATATTCTAAGCTTGTGGCTGCACAACACTGAGTATACAAAAAATGATTGAATTATATACTTTATAATGTGAATTCTATAGTATATGTTACATTTAAATAAACTTTAAAAATGAAATCTAGTCTATGATTAACTTAGTTAAAAGTATTTTTAAAATTATAAAATTTGATGATGAATTTTTAAAGTAATTTAATATTTGGAATGGAGCTTAACCAATCATGAATAATATCCACATGTTTTAAAACATCTAAAAAACTCTACTATCTGTTAACCCCAAAGGAAATATCCTTTTGAATCAAAATCCCTTACCTTGTTGCTGATGACTTAATAGAAAGAAAATATTAAGTGTCTTGCATATATATATATCCTCTCTTGCCCCCCCTTCCCTCTCCTTCTTACCATTTCCTTTTTTTATAACATATTTTATTTTTTCCTTTTAAATTTTAAATTGTTTATTTTATCTTTATTGTTTAGAGCAGTGGTTCTCAACCTTTCTAATGCTATGACCCTTTAATACAGTTCCTCATGTTGTGATGACCCCCAACCATAAAATTATTTTCGTTGCTACTTCATAACTGTAATTTTGCTACTGTTATGAATCGTAATGTAAATATCTGTGTTTTCCAATGGTCTTAGGCGACCCTGCTAGTGGTTCTCAACCTGTGGGTCGCGACCTACAGGTTGAGAACCGCTGCTGTAGAGCCTAAGACCATCGGAAAACAGATATTTATATTACGATTCATTAACAGTAGCAAAATTACAGTTATGAAGTAGCAACAAAAATAATTTTATGGTTGGGGGTCACCACAACATGAGGAACTGTATTAAAGGGTCATGGCATTAGAAAGGTTGAGAACCACTGGTTTAGAGTATCACAAGTGTCCCCTTTTTCACTGTCCCCTTTTACATCTAAAGTGGTGTGTTAGCTTGGACTGCCATAACAAGATGCCACAGACTGTGTGGCTTAAACAACAGGCATTTACTCCTCATGGTTCTAGAGGCTAGAAGTTCAAGATCAGGGTGCCAGAGTGGCTGGGTTCTGGAGAGACTTCTCTTCCTTGCTTGCAGACAACTATCTAGGAATCCTTTTTCTGTGACTGCTAGCTATTTTAAGAGAATAAGAAACTATTCCCATTTAAATTCCTTTGTAGCATCTATTGAAGTTAAACTGCTAAAAATGCAAGGGCACATGGGTCACTGTTAGCATATTTATTCATTTCAGGCTTTGTAGCTATCCTCAATGGTGATTTAGGATAGAATCTTATTTGTAGAAGAAAAAAAAAAGTTCTCTTTTTGCAGATCTTCTATCTTCTACCTATTATATGGATTTTCAACGATTAACAGATAACTGAATTCAACAAGATAAATGAACTCTAGAGTCCCTTTGCCTCAGTTATTCTAGATGCATGCAGGGACGTTATGCATAGTTTTCTGTTTTGACAGGAAGTAAGCAAGATAATAACTAAGCTAAGTATCTTACTTAAAGTCTAGTTAAATCTGAATCACAATAGGAACAATTTAGGACATCCAAATACAAACATCTCAAAATATAAAAGTGGTTTATTGTATCACCTCAGTGACTGGTTCTTATCTAGTAGTTAGTACAGTATTTTAAATTCAAATCAACAATACCCAAGTAAACTTGTAAGAAAACATATAGGGGTCCTTAGTAAATCTCTTAGACGTTACAAGAGAACACAAGTATTTCACAAATAGTAAAATCAAGCATTACATAAAAACACAGTTCTTAGAAGTAAGACTTTTTATTTTATGCCTCTATCTCTCAATCAGTAAAATATAACCATAATAACTTGGTCTTAACTCACCTTTCTGGTGGAAAGGTTCCAATAAAATGAAGCTTTATCATAATCATTATAGTTATAATTATGAAAATATAGACATTTTCATTATCTTTCCTCCCTCATTCCCAAACATACCTTCCCTGTCCTCCCCAAAAAAAGAGAAAAAATAGAAATATCTTTAAAAAAATAATATTTACTTTGAATAATGACAGGTCTGAGCCAGACATCTCTGGCTGTTTCTTTGCTTTTAATATTCCTGTTTACAGTTTAAGTTCTCTATCTTTGCTGATTACATGAAGCATGTAAATTTATGTTGATTTTTCTATTCAGGTTAAATGAAAATTTGCCAACTATTATCCTAACTCAAGTAAAATTATTATTTCTATTCTCTCTTTTTTCCAGCAAAGTCTATATTAGTTATAATCTACCCTCCTTTCTTTCCTCAATAAACTTTTGGCCAGGAGGGTTGATTTGGGGATTTTTTAATTGAATTCAACTAAAAAAACTGTAGTTGTGTTAGCTGGACATCATAGAATATAAATCCTTTAGAAATGTAGTTTTATTGATTTCAGTTACTTAGTGAGACAAACCAAAGACTCGCAAAATATTTCCTGGGAGATGTCCTACTGTTTTATCAACCAAAGGAGAAACTTTTTTTTCTATTTTTATATCACCTTTCTTGACGTTTCATGCAAGCATTTTAAGAGTACAATCCCAGCTTCCAAAAACCAAATTTCAAAGCTCCTTTTAAGAAGTGTGCTGGTGGCACACCTGAGCAAATAATTACTTTTCACCTTTTACCTGGCTACAAAATTTGTAGTGACCATACAAAGCATCAGCATAGGTCACTGAAAATACTAATTTTCAGGTCTTAAGTGTGAGTGGGTTGTAACATATAGAGGGAGAAGTATGAGAGTAGAAAAATTCTAACATTTAAAGGCATTTGGATAAATTTTGTTCTTACTTTGCCATCTTTACTCATAATAACAAAATAATGGAAGTTTGCTTTGTGAGAAAATGGGAACATAATAGAAGCAAAAATTGCTAAGTCAATTTTCAGAAGCCAATCTAATTCAAGTATGTTATTTTTCTCCTTCAGAGGAAAAAATAGTAATTTCCCATAACTGCTTCATTTTATTCTATTTCAGACACATAGTTTTAGTCAACATACCAAGTACCACTTAATTTACTATTATTGCATCTGATTTTTAAATTTTATTTTTAACAATAGGACCTTAAATTGTATAAAGCTTTATAGATTTAGAAACAATTTAATCTCTAGTTATTTCACTAGAACCATGAAGAATCCCTAGGATGAACTTATGTGCAAAACTGTTAATCACGTTTTAAAAATGAGAGTTCTTTAAATTATGGACTTTGTTGGATCTTGTAAAACATGATCCCAAACTGAACTGAATGGAAGGGGCCAGAATCTGAACTTGAGTTGAAAAGAGATAAGGCCAATGCTGAGGACATGATGCCAGCTGTGTACATAGAACAAGGCAATCAGAAAATGAAGTGATGGGGAGCAGAAGAGTGACTAGCCAATCAGGGGACTGGGCAAGGACCCAGGTCTAACACTAGAGTGTGCCCACAACAGATTATCCAGCAGAGAATAATGAAGCCAGCAGAGAATAATGAAGCTACCTGCAAAGACAGAGACAGGTGGCTCCCATCCACAGATGTATGAGGACAGTGGCACATTAATGGAACCAGGACTTAGTACCCCAAATTACTCCATCCTTGGGGACAAAAAATTCAAGAACTACCATGCTCTGAAAATACATAGATAATTCAGGCATAACAATTGAATTCCTGAAACTGGGATATAAGGTCCCTCGGTGAATGTGCTACAGGAAATTTTTAATGGTCTACGTATCTTCAGGTTCTTAATCCTTCAAATCCAACCTCCTCTGGCAGAAAGAGGAATCATTCTCAAATGAATATTTGAATGACAGCCTTTAGTGCTTCCTCAGAAACATGTTATCAAAAGAAAAACTTGAAACATGGGATTTTGCCCATCTTTCTCACTCTCCACCATGGCACTTCATATTCTTATAACATTTCACGTTTTAAGATCTTTTTGTTATTCACTCCATCTATCTGGAAAATCCTTTGCCTCCTTTTCCTTATGACAATATCTCTGTCTTCTGTCCTGAAACCATATTTTGTTAAATTTACACAATAAATATTTATTGAACACCGAGAATCTCAGCATATTTTTTAACCTTCTTTCTATCATTTTCTTATTATGCTTCAAATTCTACTCCTAGCTTCAGCATTTTACACTGGATAACTACCCCACCAATTCTAACACAGCCTCTGGGATCATCAATCTTAGTTATCACACCTTATTGGGAAAGAGGATACCTTACTGGGTTGGTCCCCCGGATAAAACACAGGTTTGATAGGGAAAATAGATTCTGATATCACACATTTCTTCTTGGGATATGGTTTGGTAACTAAGAAAATTTTTTATTGAAATGTATGGTACCCAACTGTTGGCCAGTCAATGGATTCATTGGATCTTGTAAAACATGATCCCAAACTGAACTGAATGGAAGGGGCCAGAATCTGAACTTGAGTTGAAAAGAGATAAGGCCAATGCTGAGGACATGAGGCCAGCTGTGTACATAGAACAAGGCAATCAGAAAATGAAGTGATGGGGAGCAGAAGAGTGACTAGCCAATCAGGGGACTGGGCAAGGACCCAGGTCTAACACTAGAGTGTGCCCACAACAGATTATCCAGCAGAGAATAATGAAGCTACCTGCAAAGACAGAGACAGGTGGCTCCCATCCACAGATGTATGATGGATAAACCCCATCAAAATGTTTTAAAAGGTTTTACCAGTGCATCTAAGGATGGAGTTTCTCTTTGGATCATTCAAGTGTGTAGCTCTGGACTGGAAATGTGATAAATGTGATGTCTCCAAGGTTGGTTAAGAGGTGGTGAAGATGATAACAGGAACTGTCAAGTTGAGAGTCACAACAATTCACACATCCTATGAGCTCTCTTTGAGGAAAAGAAACACTCTATGGGAAAGGTTTAGATACTGGTTTCCTATCAGCCTTCAACACTTTGCTAGAGTGGCAGTCATTGCCGGGGTTCTTGTCCCAGCCTTACAAAGCGTTCAGCAATCTGGAGAAAGGAGCTGATGTGTAGATTCAAGAAGGAGTCCAAGGAAGAAAGATAATTTTGAAAGGCATTAGGGGTCAGAGGAGCTTCAGCTAAAGGAACTGAAGACTACCCCTTGTCTAAGGACACAATTTGTCCTAAGGCAAGGTGGAGATAATACACTTCAAAGGGTAGGGTTTACAGAAGCATTGTCAGTTTGGAGGAATAGCCTATAGCTGTTCAGGTATTTGGCCAACAGGAGGCAATAACATGCAGATTTAAGATGCCCTGAGCTGTCTAGCAGCAGACAATCCTATTCAGGTTTGGGGAAGTGCTGTTTAGCCATTCCAGCAGGTACTACATATATGGCTCAGCCCATCTTGAGCCCCCAAGCTTCACCAACCTTTTGATGAAACTCTTGTAATTATGACATGTTGGAATTGGTTCCTGGCAGTCATGACCAGAAAATGTTAAAGGTCTCATTTTTCTGCCTTTGCTACCTTCTCCGTATTCAGGCTGGAGCAAATGAGTCAACAAATTTGGGAGGATAAAAGCCAGTTTTCTCAGTGGTAGTGAAGGGAGTTACAGAAAAGAAAAAGGGTCAGACTGGAGTATATCCCATGGTGGTGTTGATTTGAGATTAATGTAATCAGCATGAAGACAAGGTTTATCATTGATATAGTTATTTGCTAGCTCTGTTGCTGAGTGGATCTAGAAGTGATGTTACGTTATTAGCAATGAGTATACCTAGTGCCAAGGTTAGGGCAAGAAGAGTAAATAAAGAACCTGAGACATATTGATGAGCCAGTGTGTGCTAAAAGTAATAATAATAATAATAATAATAGAAACATACCAAAAAGATATGAGGAGCTAAATTGAAGGATTTCCCACTAGCTAAATTTGGAAAAATTTTAGCATCAAAATAAATAAAAATAGTAATGGATTACAACCCATTGAATAAGATAATAATCCATGAATATATATATATATATATATATATATATATATATATATATATATATATCGCAATCCTTCTTTTCAGTAGACTGCTCAGTAAATATGAATTAAATGATGGAGTCAGAAAATCATGGGACATAAATCTAGCAGGTGAACATTTGATGACAAAATATTTACATACTGTCAAAGACAAAGTAACTCCCCATAAATTTTGATATGATTCACTGAGAAGTGAGAATATCACTGCTGGGATATTTTTGCCAAAAAGACATAATCTGAATCCACTCATGAGGAAATATCAGATGAACTCAGACTAAAGGGCAGTCAAAGGACTCTTGGGGCAAAAAAACACAAGGAAAGGCTGAATAACTAACTGTTCCAGGTTAAGGGAGATGAAAAAGACTTTAGTATGGGTGGAGTCCTTCCCCTTGAGTTGGGCTCCCGCCTGGCCCCCAATATTTCCAAATTAATATTTTCCAGTCTCTTTCATTTGCGTGCGGCCTCCTCCAGAGCCCAAACCCTGAACCACGTGGAATGTGAAAGGGGTTCACTACAAACTGGCGCCTTCGACCTGGGACCTCTGGAGGGGATGATATTTTCACCTAGAGCGAAGAAAGGAAGAATACACCGAAAAGGTGGGGAAAAAATACACCGAAAAGGTGGGGGAAAGATCACCATATAGGTGAGGGAAATTCACCACACACAAAACCCAGGATCAACTGCAGAAGTCAAGATCTGATCTCAGTTGTGTCATAGACAGTTAAGACTTAATAGTTAAGGGGAGAAACCAAGATGGCGGCATAGGTAAGCACCTAAACTGCTGCCTCGCACAACAATTTCAAAACTACAACTAAAAGATAGAACGGACACCATCCAGAACCACAGGAAAGCTGGCTGAGTGGAAATTCT